>NC_086375.1:26596329-27215865 GCF_036588685.1 Mytilus trossulus | reverse complement strand
TTCAAAATCATATATGAAAGAAGAGAACTTACGAAAGGAGGTACCACTAAAAATAACCCCTGGTTTTCTGGAAATCTTAAATTAGTATACCATGGAGCGCATTAATCCTCAATTTTAAATGTTAACTCCTAGACAGGTAAAATTAGGCTCAAAATGGTCTTAATATATTTCTCTTTCAAGAAAAGTTTCATTTCTGCAAAATTGTTGGTTAGTTCAGGTGAACAATGACATCGAATGCACTATTTTTTGTCCGAGTAGGCCTACTTTCACATACGTTCTAAATTTGAAAGAAGTCGAGGTGGATATTAGAGCAGCTGAAGACAGGGAATCCGCATTGATAAAGGAATAAGGTATGTTCTGTCTTAGCTTACTCTTGAACAATGGGAAGTAGTGGAGGTTGACATTAGAGCAGCTGAAGACAGGGAATCTGCATTGATAAAGGAATTAGGTATGTTCTGTCTTAGCTTACACTTCTGAATATATAACCCATACACATAAATAAAAGACAGAATTTAAACTATAATCGAAAGGAGACAAAGTATGAAATAGACAAATACGTCTTTTAAAGATAATTTTGGAGAAGACGTTACTAAGTTGTAAAACTTGTGTCTGATCCTTTTGTCATTTTTAACAATAAAATATGAAGAAACTAAAGACAATTTTGAAAATAGAAAAACAATATGTAAAATGCGAGGAAGTGACCATTACGTATAAAAGAGAGATGTAGATATAAAAGAGTTCAAAGAGAAAATAGAATATGTAAACATTGTAAACCACAAATGTAGTCTTATGATGCAAATGCAACAATAGCTAGTTGTTTGTGGTGAGCCAAGGCTCCGTGTTGAAGGCCGTACATTGAACTATAATGATTTACTATTATTTAAATTGTTGTTTTGATGGAGAGTTGTCTCAGTGGCACTCTCACCACATCTTCCTATATCTATCTATAGTTGACGAAGCAGATTTTTTTTAAGGGGGGTATAGGGGAGGGGTTACAATGGATTTCTCAATGGATTTTTAATTGTATTATTTGACTCCACAATCAACAGGACTAGTATGGAGTTAACATACCAAGAAAAGAAGGTACACCAGACCGCGACGGGCTTATCTAAAGCCATTATAAGTGTTGCACAGTTTGAATTTACTCTGGAAAAGTGGGAAGAAGTCGAAAAAGATATTAAAGCAGCAGATGATAGGGAAACTGACTTGATAAAGGAATTAGGTATGTTCGTCAAATAGTCTTCCTTCTTTGTCTTAGCTTTCACTTCTGAATTACAAGTCAAAATGAAGATCATCTCTTGTGATCCTTTTGTAAATTTTTTAATTTTTCAAGGGTAAATTTTTTTCGATTGACTTGCAGAGTGTCAGATATATTTGCATTGGGATTGAATTCATAAGATAAATAAATTTTTCATTGACATGATATGCACCATGAAAATAAACCATACTATGATAAAAGTTTTGTATATCTAAAAAAACCTCTTTTCACGCCGCATTCTTTTAGTGTAACGTCGTGTTGTAGGATTTTTAGGTTGTCCCGCGTAAAATATTTCATTTATTGTAACCACTTAACTATGATGTTCGTCAAAGCTATTTAAGATTTTGATAAAACGGGTTTTTCCATTATTAAACAGAATTGTTCCTTCAGTCTTTTTTGCATTTGTTTGTGACGTTATGATGACGTCATGCGTTCCATACTGCAAGGGCAAATCTGTCCCACGGGGAAACAAAATGGGATGCCAGATTTGAGCAAAACACATTTATCTAAAATGAAAAAAGTTCAGTATTTGTGTTTACTACATCAATGTTAATTTGCTTAATTTTACGAATTTAAAAACAAATATCCTGAAAAATGATATATGGTTAATACATGAGCGATTTTTCATAGGCTTGCAAGGTTGTCACACCAAAATTTTTTGACGTTAAAACGAACTCAAGTCAAATTTACGTCAATTGTTTGCTTATCACTGCTCTTATTATGGTAGAATTTTATGATTTTTAGAATATTAATTTTCTTAATTTTTCAAAAAACTAAAATACATCAATTATCGATAAGTAGTTAAAAAGCACCGCCGATTTTGCGGAGTCTTACAAGAATGTCGCACTTGCTTATAAACAACGTTTCAGTCGAATTGTTGGTTTGAACGTTACGAAATATTCGCGACGTTGTGTTACGCTTACATGTACGAACATCGGGCATAATTATATTCGTCTTGAGGTTTAAACGTATTTTTCTTTCATAGAGGGACTAAAGATACAAAAGGGACATTCAAAACTTTTTGATCGAAAATTTAAAAAAAAACAACGTCTTAATGAGCATGAAATACTTGCAATTGAACAATGAGCATATTTCAGTCAAAATTTTGCAATTTTTTGTGATAATCAACCGGCTTTATTCAACACATCATAAAATTGCCGTAAACGTTATTGATGTCATGCAGGACATTCATGTGTTAGCGGTAGAAATGAGACGTTTCGGCGAATAAAAAGTCTGACACGTTTGAGGCAACCATGAGTATTACGGACCCGATTAGGGGAATCGGTCACGTTTTGGGGGAAGGACACTTTTGGAAGTATTTCATATATAAAACAACGAAAACAATGAACAATGCTTATTGCTACAATAATAAAGAAATATTAACGAGAAGCGGTATGTAACCTTATCATTTATTTTCAATTCAGTATTGCGTGTCACCTAGAGTAGTTTTAGTTTTGATTTTGTTAAAGACTATACCATAATGCTATGTATTATTTTATATGAGCATTTTAATATTCACCATTTTCTACATACGAACATGCCTATACAAAGTCCGGATTATGACAGTGGCCATCCGGTAGTTTGATGTGTTTGAGGTTTTGATTTCCCCATTTGAATTAGGGAATTTCCGTTTTGAATTTTCCTTAGGAGTTTTATATTTTTGTTATTTTATTTTTCATATCATAAATAATCATATATTTTGCTTCTTCTGTCTAGATTAATAGATATAGGAAGATGTGGTGTGAGTGCCAATGAGACAACTCTCCATCCAAATAACAATTTAAAAATTAAACCATTATAGGTTAAAGTACGGCCTTCAACACGGAGCCTTGGCTCACACCGAACAACAAGCTATAAAGGGCCCCAAAATTACTAGTGTAAAACCATTCAAACGGGAAAACCAACGGTCTAATCTATATAAACAAAACGAGAAACGAGAAACACGTATATATTACATAAACAAACGACAACTACTGTACATCAGATTCCTGACTTAGGACATGTTTATGTTACATATTTCTTATATAATTTTTATTTGAAATCGAGGTTGTTTTATTTTTGAAAATATTAACCTCATCAAAATAGGGAAGCCGGTGTTTTCTCATGGCATTCATTTGTAACTAATAATAGACCATACTGTGAATTATTGTCTTGACACATACAAAAGAATTAACTAAAATCAACTGTACACGAAAATTAAATTTAACGTTCTTGAAAACTTTGCAATTGCTAATTATTTAAGTTGCTTTAAATAAGAAGTATACAGTTATCTAAGGTACCAGGATTATAATTTATTACGTCAGACGCGCGTCTCGTCTACACAATACTCATCAGTGACGCTCACATCAAAATGGTTATAAAGACAAACAAGTAAAAAATTGAGGTGAATTGAGGACCCAAAATTCCAAAAAATTGAAGCAAAGAACGGCTAAGATAATCTTTTCCTTAGATAAGAAAATCCTTATTTTTTTTGAAATATTCAAAGTTTTGTGACAGTAAATTTACAAAAATGACCATACATTTGATAATCATGTCAACACCGAAATGCTGACTACTGGGCTGGTAATACCTTTCCTTCTTGTCGAATTTTTATATGTTTGTGTATTTTTCTAAAAAGGTGCCGCGTCATTGTGTTTAAAAGAAAACACAAAAGGGCATATAGACATAGCGTAACCAACTATGAATACCAGAATACAAAACTTATAAAAGAATAATACCACAATAGTGGAATGTTTAAGTACAGTGCCACGTCAAAATGTCATCGCCAAAAAAAGACCAAATAGTAAAGTAATATTTATTAAGTAGGGGCCCACTGACTGCCTAAGAGGGGGCTCACTCTAGTCACGCTTTAGTGATTCCCTATGTTCTATTAGTTTATTCCCCCTAAATCCGCCTATAAAATATGTTGTTCACAGAATGTTTTTATCTTGGTTTCATTATGTGTAATTTGAAATGAATGTGAATCAATTGCTGCATAATTTTGATAAATTACACACAGTAACAGAACTATCCTGTGATTTATACAGTCATTTCACAGTTTTGATGTCATAGTTCAGTATTTAATCAAATAAAGGGCATCATCATGGCCTGTCACTTAATCAACTGAATGTTCCGGTAATATTATTTCATAGATTATGTTACTCTGGCAGTTAAACGGGCAATGGAGAGTTTTTTTTTTAGCATGCATTAGTATTCTAATATATTGTCCTCATTACGCTTTGTAAACAAAACCGTGTTCTCATAACCACAAACAAAACATGATTCACACAAGCTTTCAAACTATCTGTTTCTATCTCGTTAATTTTTATTCTCATGAAGTATACATTTTAGCTACTTTTAAACACTTTTATTATAATTGTTTATCAAACAAAATACTATATATCTTTCCTACTATTAGTTTTTAGTTTTATTAAATATGAGAATAAAATGTACAATATCCACTGGGCGGAAACGTGAACGGGCAAACATTTTATAAGGTACTTTCGTACGCTTAGACCTGAAAAGGTAGCGTGTTTGACCTATAAGAATCAAAATAATTCCTTTGATTTCTTAAATAAATTGTTATATTTTGCTTCTTTCATTAATTCAATAAATGCAAGCAAAAAAAGATTTTAATTCCAATTTGTAAAAGTATCCATATCAGATAAACTAAGAATTAAACATAAATAAGTATAACAAAAAAAAAACCAACAACCGCAGACGTTGGCAAATTCAAAATGGAGAAGTCTATATCTGTATTTGCAATATTCTACCAAACTAGACAAAACTCCACTAAAGGAGTAAAAGGTAACTATCCACCTGTATATTAAAACGATCCACGATTGTATCACCAATCCTCCACCAATGAGACAAATGGTCAAGGGTTATTTACACCAACATGTTTGATCTGCTATAAAATTTCAATTTCAACTTAGTAGACTATTATTAAAACTTAGAACCGCGGATATTTGGAAATATTTATTTTTGATAGTAATTTAATTTTAAGTGTCTATTATAAGGTAAAATGAACAGTACCAAGGTACGACCAATCTGTATCAAGAAACATAAAATATTTTTTTGATATCAGTCCCATTGTTGTCTGAAGTAGCAACAACGGTCTCTTCTAAGGACTTGCTTTCCGACTGTAACAAACGAATGGAAAAAAAAAGGTTACACGTGGATATCCACAAATATTTCCGAGCAATGCAAGAAAATGACAAACCTGTTCTAGATTATCTTCTGATAATACTATAAGGTCAACAGTGAACGGGAGAGCTTTTTCGCTTTCCTTTTCCTGTGACATAATATGAAAAACCCAAAGCCTCATTTATCTTGTTACATGAACTAAGCCCAAATTTATTAGATTTCAACCGCTCGAAACGGTTCAAAAACAACTAGGGCAGTCGTATAAACAATTTGAAGATTCCCGTAAAATTATCGAATTGTCTTGGATTAAACGACAGCTTATCCCCTGGGTCTAAATGACAATATACTTGGACAATGGAACATATCTTAGTATGACGTCCATTATCACTGTACTATTATGCATATTTTAGGGGCCAGCTGAAGGACACCTACGGGTGCGGGAATTCTCGCTACATTGAAGACCCATTGGTTGCCTTCGGCTGTTGTTTGCTCTATGGTCGGGTGGTTGTCGCTTTGACATATTCACCATTTCCTTTCTCAATTTTATATCTACTACTTCCTCTTTTGATATCATGAATATTATTGATTCTGACGCTCTTTTTCCATTGGAATTTCCGCAAAGTACTCAAAATCTGTTTTGCCACATAAAGTACAAGACGTTGAATTTGGTTTGAAAAGGCCGGTATAATATTGGCAAACAGAGCAGAAATATTGCCTCCTGATATTTATGTTCTTATTGTCAAAGTATCCATATAACTGCTTAAGACTCCCAAAGCTTAACCCATTTTCTGGCACAACCATTTTGAATATTTTCATCACAAACAAAAGTAAAATGGCAGAGGTGTTTAATGCTGTTTAGAGTGTGATGAGCAAAACTGCCAGGTCGTAGTATGTTACTTTTGCTCCTGTATAGAGTAATTGGAATGGGTTAAACTCTGGAAATTTAATCGGGTCATCCAAAAACACTTTATCTGACTCATCCTCGTCGATGTAGATGTTAAAATCGTCATCATTTATGTCAATTTCGTCATTTTCATCATTTACAACAACACCGTCATCTCCAATTTGCTGTTGGAGATAAAAAAAAAAAAGAAGCATATATTAAACTCTCTTATGGTCGTTCTGGTTGTCAATGTTTGTACCCAAGTCTTCAGTTGAGTCGGTCTCATTGTTCCTACAGGGTTCCGGAGATTGCTTATCTTTTAATCTATCGTGTCTTTGTCTCCTCGAATATTTCGTGGATTTAGGCACAGAAGACAAAGGATAATGCAAGTAATCCATATATTTGGTTGGCCGTCTGGACGATATTGAGGTCCCCTGTAATGACATGGCCATATGGAACATATCTAAACTTCGATGATTCACAGTTTCAAGTTAAGGGAGTATTACTATCTATATTCACGTCTGATGTAACCGACGCATAATTAAAAATAAAACTTCTGCTGGGTTTTATGTATGTGAATGAAATTATAGGAGGTTCTATATTATCAAAATAGGGAGGTATACAATTTTGAACGGTAGAGTCATTAAATATACTAGATAAAATGATAAAATCAATATCTCTGCTAATATATTTAATTTTCAAACAATGACGTTTATGATCTTCAGGTTTGTCGATACATGGAAACAGCCTATGGTGGCAAAATGCTGTAATTATAAGACAATATTTATACAGTGGGCTGAAGAATGAGATTTTGTCACACTCTGAAAAAATATCGAGTAATTTACTAATGGGTATTTGACCCAGTTTACATAATATTTGATGCCTACCATTATTTTTAAATACAGATGGGAAATTATCAAGTGTAATTATTTTCGATCGGGAACTCACTTTTATGAAGCGTCCCCGAAAAAAAAAATGAAATTGCTTTTCCAGACGTCATTATTATTCGGACTACAGCTGACTGTATTTGCTGGGACATGAGTGGGGAAGTTTTGTCCACTTGAAATTGATTTGGACACTACACTGCAAAATCGCCAAAAGTTGTATTTCTTATATTTGTAAATAAAATGATGTTATACTATTGAATCTACTTACGCTTGCACTCTATAACAACGCTGTTGTAAAACTTTCCTCTAAATTGTGCAATTACAAAATCTCCAAACTTGTACTCATTGGCTTCCTTTATTGGTTTGGCAATAGTGGTTGTTCTTTGGGTTGAAAAACTTCTTTCCCCCGAATACCAAAACAGCAAACAATAGAAGCTCTCCATTTCAATCGATTCCATTTTAGTTTTCTTTTGCCAGCGTCTCAGAATCAAGATGGAATGACGTAAAGACGGCGGACGTTTTAACCCATCAGAATTGATTTTCGGGTTTGACATTCGTTGTTAACGGCAACCATACACTGAGGTTTCGGCGCTTTCTTGAAAGACAATACGGTACCGTTTTGTATGGACTTTTCGAAAATGATAAGGATATAAGGTACAACATGATAATAATATCTATATAAATACGCTATTTATTATGAAATGCCAATTGGTCAACTGATCGTTTTGTCCTGACAACATTTTTTGCTCTCTCTGATGCTAACATTTTCGGTAGTGTCGATTTGTCTCGGTGCCGACGTGTTTGCAAAAAAGTACCAAAATATCGTCCTCCATATAAATTAGATTGGATGGAGTGTCGTCAAGTCACCAAATATGGTCTTTCCTCATTTTGTATAAAATGGTGTAAACAGGAAAAATCTGATAAAAAATCTCTTGATTCTTATTTAAATAAATATATGAATGTGGTAGATAAGAGAATATCACATTTTGAAAATAATTTAGAAGTAAATAATAGAGTACATAATACACCTATTTCCAGAATAAGAAATAAACTTCAAATACTTTTAAAATGGTTTGTGTTTGTACCCACCGACAAAGCAGCCAACACTGTGGTTGTGGTATGACGTAAATACTACACGGACGTTCTTAAGAATGAAATTTTAAATTCATCTACATTCAAGTTCATCCGCTTCACAGAGAGTCATATAGTAAACGAGCTTATCACAACCACATCAAAGCTTAAGGCTTCTTCTGAAAATTTGAAGGTCCCTACTATGTATTGGCTACCTAAACTACACAAAAACCCATTTGAATATCGTTTCATCTCGGCCTCTAGTAAGTGTTCTACAACTAATCTGTCAGTGCTCTTAACTAGTTCATTAACTACTATTAAAGAGCTTATCATAAACTATTGTAATAAAATATATGAACATAGTGGTATAAACCATTTTTGTAATGTAAAAAATTCTTTGGATGTTTTAGATAAACTACGGGCTTTTGATGGTCCTTTTGATTCTGTTAATATTTTTGATTTTTCTACTCTTTACACTACACTTCCACACTATCTTATTAAACGAAACTTTTCCCATTCAATTAAATGGTCGTTTGGTAAAGCTGAATGTAGATATATTTGCTGCAACTCATTTAAAGCCTTCCTCTCCAATGAGAAAGGTAAATATGAAAGATATACTCACTGGAGGTGTGATGAGATGATTGAATTTTCTCCTTGATAATATTTACGTACGTTTCGGCAACAAAGTTTATCGACAGGTTGTAGGTATCCCCATGGACACTTATTGTGCCCCTTTAATAGCAGACTTGTTTTTGTACTGTTAGGAATCACAGTTTATGACTAAACTCAGTAAAAGACCCGTCAAAATTGCATTTAATTGATAAATTCAACAACACTTACCGTTATCTTGATGATATTTTTTCGTTAAATAATCAAGAACTTTCTCAATACACTGCTGAAATTTACCCCAAGGAACTTACTTTAAATAAATCAAATGTATTCGGTAATAACTGTCCTTTCCTGGATTCAGATATTTCGGTTTTAAAGGGAAACTACACATTAAAATTTACGACAAAAGAGACGATTTTTCGTTCCCTATTGTTAATTTTCCATTTTTAGATGGTGATGTTCCTTTGGCACCACCTTACGGTGTTTATATTTCACAACTTGTTCGCCATGCCCGTGTCTGTTGTGACGTTTTTGATTTAAACGAACGCAACCTATGTATTACTGGTAAATAATTAAACCAGGGATATCGTTACCATAAATTACTCAAAACTTTTACTAAATTTTTCCGTTGATATAAAGATTTGGTTTTGAAGTTTGGTTGTACCTGTAGAAAACGTATATCAAACGGGATATCACATCCTCATTTTTACGGAAATGTTGTTAACCGTGCCCGGAAATTGAGAAATGATCTATGAAAACTTGTTGCTCCCTTAAATAAACTTATTCTAAAAGGTTACCTATTCAACACTGTAATAAAATCATTGAATATTTTTTTTTTTGGTATGAATATTGATTTTGTTATCAGTAGATTAAAAGCTAGTTAAATATTA
Source organism: Mytilus trossulus (assembly GCF_036588685.1). Classification (NCBI taxonomy): domain Eukaryota; kingdom Metazoa; phylum Mollusca; class Bivalvia; order Mytilida; family Mytilidae; genus Mytilus; species Mytilus trossulus. Next base: position 27,206,142 of record NC_086375.1, on the reverse strand, counting down.
CTAGTATGTTATATATATTTTCATGGATCTATAATCTGTCGATACCTGTAACTTGGCATTGCACAAGGTCATGTTTTTCTCTGGTTGTTTGTGACGTCTTTACACTAAATCCATTGTATGTTGGATGTGTACGGATTGATTGTTTGGTCTTAGAGGCATGATTTTTTTTTGATCAGTTAGTGGCTTTGACCTAGCTGTCCGATAACTGCGAGTACTCTCAGATCTGTTCATTGTGTCTGTTTGTGTCGGGATGTATAAGTACACGGCAACGTCCACTTGTATTTTTAGATTATCTGATGAGTTGAGCCTTTTTCAACTGATGGTTGTTATACTATTATACCACTGTCCAAGGTCAGAGGGAGGGTTGGGTTACTAAGGTATGCAACTATCATTGAAATTAGTGTTACTATTCAGTTGATATCAATTATGTAATTTAAGTTGCAGTATAAAACAATATTAAGTCAATGCCATAATAATATAACCTTTTTTGTAATCGGCTCAAAACTGTGGAAGGTGAGGTTTCTCATCCTCATTTGAAAAACTTTATATTTTTCTGACACTGACCTTATATAGTATGTCTGTCTGCAAAGTTCCAAACAGACAAGATAATATTAGAGAGGCCAGTATATCGTATCGGGTTGAAATTAAAAAGGTTGCCAAAACGGACCTTTTCAGAAATAATGCTTGTTGAAGCTAAAGCTTGTTGTATTCAAGCAGCTGAGGTAATGCTTTTCAGTGATTTCATTACACTGCATACCGATTAGGCGAGTGACTTTAACCATAAAATTTAATTTTTAATGCACCTACCTAACACACGGCTAAATCATATATCATTTTAAAGCTACACATCTGTACTATCTGTTTTGCCCGGTCGTAAACAAATCATACGGTGCAATTTCCGTCAAATCGAGATCAAAGGCCAAGGACGAATAAGTGCATATTTTTGAAGATTTAAGTCTGATTGCATTATATGACTTTTATATACTTAATTCACATATGCAAACAATTTAAACTTTTAGCAGAGCGATTAACAGTCATTATTCAAATGCTTTTTTTAACATTTAAAGTGTGTTTTTGACAGAGCGCACATGTTTCCTGAAATTCTAGTAAAAGTTAACAAAATGTGTGAAAACCCAAATTTTTCATTCTGGTGCAACTGCTAATCATTTTAAACTAAGTAATACCCTGTAATGACTATCAAAGAAGTTTTTGACATCAAAATATTTCCTAAAAGTATGCTTACTTCTAATCATACAGCAAATCATAACAACACATACAGTTGCCCAAAATACCGCCATCTGCGAAAACACTGCTTATAAGAATTTCTTCCTATTTAAACATTGTATGTGGTCAATATAAGATTTAATAAACAAATTCTTAAGAATCTGAAAAATTTAGAGTAAAAAAATATGTCCGCGAATAATCTTATTGCTTGAAATAAAGGGGGTGAAACTAAGAGAATTGCAATCTGCATTGTAACTACCAGTCTGAAATAAACATATTTTGACTTTTCAAATTGTTTGATTTGTAGATTCATTATAAATATTGATGTAGTGAAAGGACCATTTTATTTATTTAATGTGAATTGAAAATTTCGACCAAAATAAATAAAAATAAATTGATGAAAATTAAAATTTCAAAGAATTTCAAAAAACTTATAAAACTTGATTTCTTGATTGCTTAAATTGCGTTGTTCATTGTTTACATGTATTAATTCATAAAATAAGAATAAATTTGAAGAAAAAATATCCATTTATACGCAAAGATTCTAGTTACAACTAGACTTCCTGAATAGCTTGAATGACTTGTTCATTTTTCATACGAGGATGACTTCATGCAAGAGTTTCTGATGACGACTGAAAAAAAGCTTTCATTATCTTGAAACTTCACTTTCCACTATATAGATGATGTCATCTCACTAAAGAGCGCAAAATTTGTGACAATGTTGGACTTGTATTTTCCATTGAAATTGGAAATAAAATAAAAGACTCAACAGATATAGTTTACTCCATCACGTATCTTGAAATCGATGATGAGGGTTGGTTGAGAAAAAAGTTTTACGACAAGAGAAATGTGCATAAAACAACCCATAAAACCACCCCTTACTACAAAATTATAAACTTCTCATTTCCTTCTAACAACATTATAGCAATGCCTGCATATCTATACTACTAAAGGAGGAGACCGATTTTATTGAGCAACATCTCCTCTGTAATAAAGGCAACTATAGTATACCGCTATTCAATAGTGATCAATCGAATTACTAGTAACTGAAATAAATCCGGGTCACAAAACTAGGGAAACGCATCAACTATAAGAGGAACACAACGATATAACAGAAACACTGAACTGCTACAAAAAACACACGCCATCATACAAAGAAACAGAGTATTCGATACCAACTGTCATATGCCTGACTTGGTACAGGCCATTTGAAGAAAAATGGTGGTTTAAACATGGTTCTAAACCAGAGTTCAAATGCAAAGTTGAAATCAGCCCTTTAAAAATTTCATGGACGCCACAACGAGTTGGTTGACAATTATGAGATATCTGTTTCGCCAGAAGACGATTGATAAGTTCCATCGAAGTAACCAAATTGCCGTCATCTCTGCCGTAAATGACACCAACCGAATAAGGCTTGGCATCGAGTTGGGAAATACATGAGCCACAAGACGGGTAAAAGAGAGCAGTGGAGTAGTGGTTAGCGCACCAAACTACTAACGCAAAGGTTCCTGGTTCGATTCCCGTTCCGTGATGAAAATTTCAGGGACTGAATTTTCGGCTCTACTAGACACCATTTGTGAGTATGGTCTTAAGGAAACAATGAAAGTCCATCGGAAGGTGACGATAAATGGCTGAGCCGTGTCAAGAGAGAGCTATATCTCTTGCACGTTAAACACACGTTTGTAGATTTCGAAAAAGAGCAGATTAATGCCGCTACAAGGTAGCACTTTCTCACGCAAAGTGGAAAGAGATTAATTTAAGTTGCAAAACTTGTTTCCCAATCCACTATAAATAAATATGTTTAAACTAAGAGGGTTGTCACATGTGGAACATAATCTGCATACCCTTTGGGAGCCCTGAGTTCACTCAAATTTTTTTTGGGAGATTGTGTTACTCAATCTGTAGCTTTATATGTTGTGTTTTGTATACTGTTGCTTGTCTTGTTCGTTTGTTGCCCGGCTTTGTCAGCTCGTTTATAATTATGAGTTTGATGTCTCTATAGTATATTTCGGCACTATTCAAGTAGTAAAAGGTTTTAAAATGATAGATCAGTGTAGCTAAATGTATCATGAAAACGATTTGGTTATATATATATATATCACCGTGAGCAAATTAAGTTACTTAGTATTTCGCAGATATTTGTCTTATTGCGTTTATCTTCTTCACTTTACTTTGAGGTGATTTTTGGCAGATTTTCATTACTGCAACTTAATGTTTTTGAAGTAAAAAAAATACCAAAGGGACAATCAACATCTAAAACCATGATTCAGAATCAAATAAAGTTAATTAAAACCATGAACAAAATAAAGTTAAAGTCCAAGAGACGAACAACAGTCCACAAAACACAGCATACCATGAAAACGATCACTCCTAAAACAGCTAATGATCTAATAAGTTAAAGAAGGGTATATAACTTTGTCATTTTGTTATTATACACTGCTTATAGTGTTTTACATCCACAATAACATGCTTATGTATTTTAAAAGCTTATGTAGAAATTTCTCAAAGCATCTTTTATTCAAATAATTAAAGCAAATACACTTCTAAACACATTTAATATGATTTAATATACTACGATTTTAAACTAAATAAGAAACAGCCGAAATTATTTAGTTCGTTTACATCACGCTCTAGACAACCAAGTGTTTCTAACCAAGGTTACTTATTTCAATGTTGCCTACAATTTAGTAGCAAAGTCATGTTTGCATTTAAACATAATTACAAAAAGTAAAAAAGTTTGAATCAGTAAAAAACAGTTTATTCTCAATTACCTCGCATATATTAAGTTCTAACTTTAAATATCCCTTCTTTTATTATGAAATCTCATTCTCCTCCCTGATATTCTCGATTAGTGATGTGCTATTTTAACATAAATTAGCAAAATGATCGCTATTTGAAGATGGTAGATTTTTGGGCAACTGCAAACACTTCAATAGAAGGCTGTTCCATGAACAAAAATAAATAATAACATCTTAAAATTACAAAACAAATATTCCTTGACCTAAAATATATACATTTGTCTATTTTTTAGCATACAAATATCAATTCCCAAAGCTATATTTTACTTTTTGAAAAAAAAATCATTTTTTTAGGATTTGTGATGAATTTCAATTTTCGGGAAATTTTGCGCATCGAATTTCTTATTTTTTGTTTGATTTGGAAATTATGTATCATGTTCCATAGAGCTCATATGATCTTTTGAAAAAATTTAGGGAACAAGAATAAGAAAATAGCGTATTGTTTAATAATCGTAAAAATTGGATTTTTTTTTCATGACCTTTGACCTTGATTTAACAGAAAATGCACCGTACGATTTTTTTACGACCGGGCAAAACAGAAAGTACAGATTATCAGCTTTCGAATGATATATAATACAGCCGTGTGTTAGGTGGGTGCATTAAAGTCGTTAACTAAGCGTCTTTTTGAAATAAGTCACTCGCCTAGATGGTACGAAAAGAGGGGGACATTAATTTGGGGGTGTTCAGATTGGAACTGCTTCTGGTCAGTTTAAATTGGGTATAAATGAAATGGTTCCTGGAGATGCCGAAAGTTTTTAAGTCTTCAATAGATTCTGATATAAATGACATGTCAAAAGTACTAAATGTAAAGAAAATTGTTCAAAACTTGTGTTTTTCATTAAAAACATGTTGACTGATCGCCATATTGTAAATCAGTCGATAAAACCATAAGTAGAAAAAATGAAAAAAGGAGTGTTTACCATGTGATGACCATATTGACATAAACATTAATGTATTTAAATGCAACCTGCATGTACTTTTGATTTGTAATCAAAAATACGATTGAATACCTTTTAAAGGATGCTTCAAAGCTTATGGGAGGGGATTTTGTTTTATCCAGAATTTTCAAATAGTTATCAAAGGTACCAGGATTAATATTTAGTACGCCAGACGCGCGTTTCGTCTACATAAGACTCAAAAAGAGATGAAGTTTTTTTTTAAGGTGGTATGGGTGTCTTCCTCCATCTTGGATTGTGAAAAAAAGTGAATCAAAGGTCCACATATCTATCAAATTAGCAAAATTTGATGCCAGAATGCAGATAATTAATGTGAATTTTTATTTAAAAGAACTAGTTTATAAGAATATAACTTTTAAATATTAATATTTTTGTTTGTTTTTTAATTTTCTTTTTTTAAATTGCCATTTTAAGGGGTAATAACTCTAAAATAGTGCATTTTCTGAAGGATTCTACATGGAATTTTCCTATTTTGTAATCTAGCAAGAAAAAAACTCATGGTGACCCTATCTTTTCTTTTGAAATTCTCAAAGCATTGTCTAAAAGCTATCTTTTCCTTAAGTATTTAACAATTTTATCATTTTGTTTAGTTTCTTACCACAAAATGTGTCATTTTGTCGCGTCTTTTAGCTTGAGAAAATGCGCGGTGACCTATCATTTTTATCATATATTTCAACATATATCAATAGATACTACGTTTTGGCAAAGTATGAACAAATTCTATCATTTTTATTTTAGACTCCCATACCACCTTTATAATTTTTTTTTATTGATCCTGATAAAGAATTAAACCTCTTGACCATTGTAGCTCTTCGTATTATTTTGATATATTTTTTTAATTTTTTTAATTTTTTTATTATAAAAGGACAGCTTTCAGTTTCGGAATGTTTACCTGGTGGTATTTTTAACGAATATACAGAAGGTGTACACAAAATATAACTTTGTAGACGTAGATTTTGATTCGGAATGAGTGTCCCGTTCTTTAGCCCGGAGCAGAAGGGCAACATGAGGAGGGGGGACGCCGCATCTAGATTCTTTTGGACTCACCCCACTTAATTCGAGATCCGGAAGAAAGAGAGCTTTGTTCGGATGGAGCCATTGATAACCCGAAAGCCAAACACAGATCCGTCGTCTACACCAGTGTATATACTTCAAACTGAAAAACGTGGCACATGATTGGTCTAAAACTAAAAATTACATTTGTGCCATGTGTAAGTTGGTATGAATTGTGTCTACTTTTGAGTTTCAATTGTCTGGTTATGTAAATGTGTTTCAGTTGTTTCCTGTAATTAGTTAATATTTCAGTTTTATCATGTACATCTTTTGAATAGTCGTTTGATAAAATTTACTGTTTTCAAAAGTATAAATTATTCTAAATTATAGGGATGTCTTGGTACTTAACAGAAAACCCTTGCCGTTTTGGGCACAACTTTTGTTTATCTTTTGGTCCTCGATGCTGTTCAACTTTGTAATTGTTTCGGCTTTCAAACTTTTGTGCGTCACTAGTAGGTCTTGTGTGGACAAAATGCACTTCTGGCGTATTAAAATTTGAACTTGTTGCCTTTTGTTCGTGTGATTCTTTGTCAATTGTGTTCTCCAATTTATTTATATTGTAGTCCTGTGTTGTCATTTTGATGTTATATTTTACATAGCCATTAAAGTGGAGGGTTTGGCAACCCACCATTTTTTCCTTTAAAAATGCCCTGTACCAAGTCAGGAATATGGCCATAGTTATATTATAGTTAGTTTCTGTGTGTATTACGTTGTAACGTTGTGTCGTTTGTTTTCTCTTATCTTTGAGTGTAAATTGACATTGCGGTAAGACGTGTCACGGAACTTGTCTTTCCCAAATTCATGTAATCGGTTTTGATGTTATATATATATGTTATATTTGTTATTTGAGTGGGATTTTGTCTATGTGTGTTACATTTTAGTGTTATGTCGTTGTTCTCCTCTTGTATTGCGTTTCCCTCGGTTAAGTTTGTTGTCCCGATTTTGTTTTTTTGTCCATAGATTTATGAGTTTTGAACAGCGGTATACTACTGTAACAGTTGCCTTTATTTTACCAGAAGAAATACAGTTTGAAGACATTTCATGTGAACAACACAAATGTTGGTTTCATTTACAATGCGTTAAAATGAATGGAACAAATACATTTTCAAAAGACAGACAAAACTTATTATATGTTTATTAACCAAAGTCATAACAACTATAGGCATACAACATATAAACTACACAAACTTGATTCTGCACTAATTGCAGACGAAAGGGTAAAGGTCATAGAATTACATAACTACATTTTACAAACTTAGTCCATTTATGTGTTCCCCAATTATAATAAAATTACTTTTTTTTAACAGAACAGGTATTGAAACTGATGAATATTTTTCTCAATGATCAGAAATGAATGTACGACAGATTTTAAATTATTAATTCAACGACAAGAAGCTTAAATAAAAGAAATTTACAAAAAAACATTCTTAGTCCGTAATATCTCTACTACTACTAGAGTGTTAATTTTAGGGCATAGTTTCATTATGCGGTTTTTTAGGGATTGTATACACACATGCGATACTAAACTTGTTCAGAACCTTAATTTCAGGGAAGAAGGTTATGGGGACAAGGTTTTCAGTTTTACTGGAGGTAACATTTCTGGTATACTGGAAGATGAACGCCATAGGAATAGTAGGGAAATTCTCCGATATTGTAGTTTTGCAAATAGGTGGCAATTACCTAGATTGCTATGACTTTAACTTGTATGTTATGGGTAATGTTGTTTCCTTTAATAATATTTTGCAGGGGACTTATGGAATAAAAGATTTGCGTGTTTAATCAAAAACTGTATCAACAACAAACATAGTTTCTGAGAAAGATTTTGCTCGCTTGAGGCGTGAAAAGCTTACCGCAACACCATTGCATTAGAAGGCATAATTTTTTTTTCAAATAATAAAACATTAAAATATGACAGTTATAGTTGAAACAAAGCGGAGGTATCTAAAAAAAAAAAAGGTCATATTCTTTGAAAAGCAGGAGAAAGTTAACACCTGGAAAATAGGATTTCAAAAATATGCTTGGTTGTGGTTAAATTCGAAAAAAATAAATCTAAAGTTGAAAAAAGTAATAGAAGTGCAGAAAACCAGAAGCTGATGAAACAAATTAAATTTCACAAAAACTGAAGATAAAACATTGCTTCAGTTTTCTGCAAATAATATAGTTTAATTTGAATAACTTTTATATCATTTGAAGATTTTAATTATATGTTTAAGTCATTCAAAAGAGATGGAAAATGAAGCAGATGTTTCACATGATAATGAAATTTTATAATTAAATCTGCAAGTGATATATTGATTTTTATGGAAAAACAAAGCGAGATAAATCGGTCTTATAAAACTAGAAAAAGAAAGATGTAAGTGTATCTCAAAGATCTGTTACAAAAAAGGCACGAGGGAAACTAATTCTGTAATTTCGTGTAATAAAACTAGTATTACTACTAAATGATATTGATTCCAGTAGGGACAATGTTTTACCAAACTTAAATTTTCAGTGTGGACTATATGTAGCAATGGCCTTATGCAGATACATTATATATTAAATTTTACATCATTCTAAAAAACAAAACATATTTTCAAATGGCCTGAAATAAATAATAAGACAAAAGGTTGAAAACCTTTTATTTTAATTTTATAGATGTTGGTGTATTACCGTAAGATGTTAGTGGGAGGTCTTGGTATGTAACCAATTTTGAAGAAATTTTAGGAGTAAAAAAATATGCAGAAACATAATTCAGTTGAAATTCAACTATTAATATTTCATTCTTTTTGTATGTCATTTACTTATATATATTTAAATGTTGTTTTAACTACATATTGGAACCAGTTTAGTTTAGACTATAATTTTCTACTCTAGTTTAGCATATTGAGTTTGCATGTAAAAAATGATAGTGATGGAATTGATTTATCTCGAAACCGGCCATTAACTGGACAACATTTTAAGGTTAATGTATGGATTACATTCTTATGCATTAAATGAGTTGAAAAGAACCCTAAAAATGTTTCCACAGTACACGGACGCCCCACTCGCACTATCATTTTCTAGTAGTCTTTTATTATAAAACCGATAAGGGGATTAATAGTGAAGTCAACGTTTGTCGAATTTTCAGTTGTAATGGTTTTAAAATGAAAGCTTGTGGAATTTATGATTCAGAAAATAAATGATAAACACAATTTACCTCAATTTTGATAAGATTAAAGGTATGCAAGTCCAATTGTGTGTGTGTGTGTGTGGGTGGGGGGGGGGGGGGGGGCGTACAGTGCCAGAAAAACACATTTCAAATGTTTTGTTTTTTTTGATTTTCTGATCGCCTTGATATCTGCAAAAGGGACTTTTTAAGAACATTTATAATTAGTCAAACGAAAAATGATAGCTTCTTTGTCATTATATGTCCACTCTGTTACCGTTACTTAAATCAGCCGTTAAATTGTTCTCCCAATGAGTATTTAATCAGTCAGTGTTAATTCAAAAGTGCAAGGTAAAATGTACTTTTTGTTTGTAGATAGATGTTTTTGTGTTCTGTTAAATTGTTCTCTTTAAAAATGTTGCATGATGATGACTGGTGTTCCCATATTGTGACTATTTTAATTATTGTGTCTGTTTAGTTAACGCATAATTGTGAATATAACGGAATTTGATGAGACTGTCATTAAAGTGAGAGGGTTAACGCTATAGAACCAGGTTTAATCCATTTTCTACATTAGAATTCAGGAATATGACAGTTCTAGTCCATTCGTGTTTGATGCGTATTGTATTTTAATTTTGCCATGTCATTATGGACTTTCCGAATTGATTTTCCTCTAAGTTCAGCATTTTTGTGATTTTACATTTAAAACGCCATGTTTCTTGAGCCACAGCGTACAGAAAAAGAAATTTCAAGTGATTTATTAAAAAAAAGTAGAGGGAACATGTCTTTAATGTTACCAACAATTTTGATTAATTACACCAACAGTATACTTGTAAAAAGTACAATAACGTGTTGGAAACCAATTTCACAACAGAAAACCATAATCCCTACACCAAAGGGAGTAGTTATTTCACAACAGCATTCGAAAAAGAAGAAACTGGTCTATTATGTTACCATGGTTGATATGGTTACAGTAAAAGGATAGACAATTGTAGACAGAAACGTCGGTTATTTTTATTTTCTAAACATATAGTTGCAAAACAAATGACATATTTCGTTGTTTGAACTCAATCTTAAGGTTATAAAGTCTTAATCTTCCCAATTAAACTTTGCAGGTGCAATACTGATATCGGTAACATGATAGACTTTTATATAGTGATATATCATAAACAAACGGTCATGTTACCATTGAAATCAGAAGTAAACTAACTTACGAGGGATTTACTTGATGTTGTTTTTTTGGAAAGAGAGAAAAAATGCCGAACAATATGAATTGCTATCTTAGACTTGCATTACTGTTGGTAATTTTTACCACCTATGACAACCAAATTTTAGAGATATTTTTCAGTACAACCTGAAAAATTGGCAAATGATCTTATTATTTCACAGAATGAATATATATAACGAGACGGTACCCAAATTGCACCTATTTTGATGCCACTGCTGGTGGACGTTTCGTCCCCGAGGGTATCACCAGCCCAGTAGTCAGCACTTCGGTGTTGACATGAATATCAATTATATGGTCATTTTATAAATTTTCTGTTTACAAAACTTTGAATTTTTCGAAAAACTAAGGATTTTCTTACCCCAGGAGTAGATTACCTTAGCCGTATTTGGCACAACTTTTTGGAATTTTGGGTCCTCAATGCTCTTCAACTTTGTATTTGTTTGGCTTTTTAACTTTTTTGATTTGAGCGTCACTGATGAGTCTTATGTAGACGAAACGCGCGTCTGGCGTATAAAATTATAATCCTGGTAATTTTGATAACTATTGACAGTTTTTTCACCTACGTTTTTTTATGATCAAGAAAAAAATGTCCATACTGTGTTTATTTTGTAGCCCTATCCTTCTTGATTGTATAGGTACACCAATTTAAATTTTAATCCATATTGAGTCATTGAAAAATGGGTTTGAATCAACCTCCAAACTATCCATGATTCTGTAATGAGGAGTACCCAAATTGCATCCATGCTTAGATTCACATCGTCAAAAGTCTAATAACCGGGCTTTTGTTTAATTTCTTCAAATATTCTGAACAATTGGATATTTGTCCATGCTTACTCTTCATATTTTACGAAATGGATACTTATAATATATTGTATTTGCTAATTTTAAAAAGATGACGTTTTGATGACGTCGCATGGTGACGTTTTCGTACATTTTGCTTTTTCAGTAAACAGTCCATCTGTTGATAAAAACTATTAACGTTTTGTGTATATCTAAATATGTTTACCTATGTTGAAAGATGTGCATAGTATCAAATCATAAAAATACAAATTGTTTAGTCTCTAGGAAATCTTGTAAGATTTTTGTTGCTATTTTTTTCTTAATATGTGCAATTTGGGTACTCGGTGCAATTTGGGTACCCTTACGTTAGACAAGTATTGTGAAAATAATTGTATACAATTCAAGATTACACAGTCGTTACGTAAGTGCGTCACTGTTCGTGCCGTCAGTCGTTGACGAAAGATGTTTGTTCAGGTTCTGCGGTTCTTTCAATTGATTTATTAATTGTTTGAACTGCGGTTCTTCCAATTGATATATTAACTGTTTGAACCTTTCTCTGATATGTGTGTCCGTGTTGTATTTCTGCCCAGTAGTATTGTCATTTCAGCAATATTTATAAGCAATGTCATATATGAATAAGAGGTTTGGTTAACTTTAAAACCAGATTATTTTTATGCCCCACCTACGATAGTAGAGGGGCATTATGTTTTCTGGTCTGTGCCTCCGTTCGTGCGTCCGTTCGCTTCAGGTTAAAATTTTTGGTCAAGGTAGTTTTTTGAAGAAGTTGTAGTCCAATCAACTTGAAACTTAGTACACATGTTCCCCATGATATGATATTTCTAATTTGCATGCCAAATTATAGTTTTGACCCCAATTTCATGGTCCACTGAACATAGAAAATGATAGTGCAAAGTTCAGGTTAAAGTTTTTGGTCAAAGTAGTTTTTCATGAAGTTAAAGTTACATCAACTTGATAGAGGGTTACTGCTCACAAGGAAGCTATTAAACCAAGAGTTCCAAATGGTGAAGTTGAAATCATCCCTTCGTAAATTTTACGGACGCCATCACGAGTTGGTTGACCGTTATGGAATAACCGTTTCACAGATGATATCGGATACGTTCCTTACGTCGTAACTACAATCCCCTTCCCTTTCATGAATTTGACCTACCGAATTAAGACTATTTACCGGATTTGTATTCACATAAGCAACACGACGGGTGCCGCATGTGGAGCAGGATCTGCGTACCCTTCCGAAGCATCTGAGATCAGCCCTATGTTTTGGTGGGGTTCGTGTTGTTTATTCTTTAGTTTTCTATGTTGTGTCATGTGTACTATTAATTTTTCTTTTTTTTTCTTTTCATTTTTAGCCATGGCGTTGTCAGTTTGTTTTAGATTTATGAGTTTGACTGTCCCTTTGGTATCTTTCGTCCCTCTTTTATGGCCAGGACCATGACAGATCTAGATGCACAAATGAAGAGTAACGTATTACTAAACCTGGTTTAGAGGATGTCATATATATATATATATATAAGTACGTCTGAGTCAGTGACAACCCGGCGAGGGAAGAACCAAAAATTTGCGAAAGCAAATTTACAGATCTAACATTGTTGGATTGATGTTTAGACGAGTTGTATATATATCAAAAAAATGTGCTCATGTATGTTGATTTGTGATGTAGATATATGCTTTCAAACCAGTCCATTCATTTTTATTTACATCCACGCCACAACCAATTCTGAAGCATGTTCAACTTTTCTTTTTAAAAATGTCGCAATTTTTGTAAGTCATAGCCAGCCATTCAAAGTTGTCAATTTTGTAGGAGAAAGACAATTTCAACCATTTCTTGCTTAATGTATGCATAGTTTTCTCCAAGTTGGATATTTAAAGACTCGTATCCTTCAAAAAATATCTATTATCTAAAAGTTTACCAGACCCAAATTATCTCTGCCTTTTTTTAACTAGAGTGCACCCAACACATTTAAATCTTCCAAGACAATAAAGATAAGGTGAAGACAAAGGCTTTCAATTTTTATATGCTGGCTTAGGCCATCTGTCTGTTGTTATTTTGTAGTTAGTCACCGGTTTTATCATTCATATCTATTATACAGTCATTATAAAAAAAATTATCGTTTCCAAAAGTATGACTTATTCTAAATAATAAGAATGTTCTTATCCCATATAGAAAACCCTAGCCATATTGGGCAGAACTTTTTGGAACTTTTGGTGTTCTCTTTAACTTTGTTCCTTTTTTTTTTTTTGCTTTCGAACTTTTTTCATCAGAATTGTGTGGACGAAACGCGTGTCTAGTGTATTATATTTTAAACATGGCACTTTTTTGTTAGCTATTATTTGTGTGTTTCTCGGTCCTACATGTCCTCTTATTTATTTGTATTGTAGCACTATCATGTATCAAATGTTGTCATTTTAATTTTATATTTAACAGGGGATGTTTGGCATGCCACAAAACAAGATTCAACGCACATTTAAATGTCCTGTATCAAGTTCGGAAAACGACCAATGATAGTATTAAGGATCTCGTCAAATCTAGTATTAGTAGTGGGTTGTTATCAAATTTTGTGTAAGCTGTCATGACTCAAGATAGACGATAATTCGCATTAAAATCGGGAAATGTAGAAACTTTGAAGTTTTAACAATTTAGATCCGACACTACGCTAATTGCATTCAATTCTTCAACTTCTTTCAATGACAGTATTTGCCTAATGTCTAATAAAATTGAAAAATGTAGAAATTTGGATGATTTGACCCAGCGCATCTATCAATATTGTAGCGAGCTAGGGGTGACTAACCCAACAGAAAACAAAATTTGATTTCTAAATTCAAACCACTTGGAAAAGTACAAACTCAAGACTATATGACTATTTCTGACAAAACTGAGTATTCTATCACTAAAGTATAGGTTCTCCGGTTTTGATCAAATTCCGGACAAGTAGATTATGCTATCCTGGTGAAAAGAACACCAATCAAGTTTTGAAGTTTCCATACTTATTTATTTTCATATACTATAGGTCATGAACTCTTCAAATATGTATTTCACAATACAATATAAGCATACAGTAACTACATAATACTAAAATTTCTAGCACCTCTCTAAACCGCTCTAAACCAGTATCAGAGCTCCTAGTAAAAATGTAGGAACTCTTTTCTTTTGACAATTTATCAATTCTAAATAGGGTACGCTAAAGGCATTATTAAATGTGTTGAAATATATGGGAAAAATAGGAGGTTGTGATCTCTAGTTTCATATATTACTGTTGGTAGTACTATATAAGAATTTGTACTGATATATATGTGAACTTATACATGGTTGAGCCTTGCTATGTAAATTACTTATTTAACTAACATTTCTATAAATATAAAGTTTAATCATTTGTGCAGAAATTAATCAGATACCTTTTTCTGACTTAGATAATAAGTAAGTTAAGAAAACTGATTCCTTATCAGTTCAAAATATTTTAAATAACTATCGGGACCTTCCTGATATAAATACAAAAATGTGGTTTAAAAAAATACTGTCAAGTCTTTACTTAGACAGCATTCCATAAAATCAAGGCAACTGCCAGGTCCTTCCTGAAACAGTACATATTTTAAGTTAACAGATAGATCCTTTCTAACTGTTAACGAATTTAAATATGGTTTCCAAACCTTATGGAAACCATAATCCCGAATTCCAAAGTTTGCCTTTTTATTCCTATTTAAAATAGTGTTTTTAACATTTACAAACATCAAATAACTATTATAACTAAAGCATTGCCTGCAAAAATCCGTAAAATTAACTAAATGTTTATAAGTATTTGCTACAGATTCTTATATTTAACTGAACATGACTGATGAGCATAAAAGATTAAAATCATAAGAGTTCGGCTCCTTAAAGTCCGCTTGGATAAGGTTTAACTTTACAAAAACTAAAAAAACAACTTGTTTTTACCTTTATATATTAAATAACTAAAAAGTTAGTTAAAGTAAATGTGGAAATTTTGTCTAAAATTAACTTTCAATCAAAAATCTGCCTTAACAAGCCATAGTTTTAAGCATGACTAACGTTTTTACGTCACCGTTGGAAATGTGGGAAGTTGGATTGTTGGATGTTGGAACGAAGGAAATTCCCGCAGAAGTTAGATTTAAAGAAAAATAATTATTTATAAAATTAATTCGTAAATTCAAATAAAATATATTTCTCATCTTATTTTTATGTAAGAGCTTCTACTATGTTATTTATTTCAATTCTCCTTGGCAACAATAAATAAAGTTACAACTGCGCAACCGGAAGTAGCGGCTTGTCTGAGAACAAAACATGTGTGTGTTAACGGCTGACAAAATTATAGAATCCGCCGCTAAAACAACTTTTGTTGCAGTTTCTTAAATTTAACTTAACATGACTGATGAGAATAAACGATTAAAATCTTAAATGTCCGGCTCCTAGAAGTCCGTTAAAATAAGGTTTAACTTTACAAAAACTTAAAAAAAACCTTTGGTTTTTACCTTTCTATATTATTTTTTACATAAATAAGGCCGTTAGTTTTCTCGTTTGAATTGTTTTACATTGTCTTATGGAGGCCTTTTATAGCTGACTATGCGGTATGTGCTTTGCTCATTGTTGAAGGCCGTACGGTCACCTATAGTTGTAAATGTTTGTGTCATGTCTTTTGTGGATAGTTGTCTAATTGGCAATCATACCACATCTTCTTTTTTAGCTCTCTGGCCTAAAAGGCCAAGTGAGTTTTTCTCATCACTTGTCCGTCGTCGTTAACTTTTACAAAAGTCTTCTCCTCTAAAACTACTGGGTCAAATTAAACCAAACTTGGCCACAATCATCATTGATGTATCTAGTTTAAAAATTGTGTTTTGTGACCCGGCCAACCAAGATGGCCGCCATGGCTAAAAATGGAACATAGGGGTAAAATGCAGTTTTGGCTTATAACTCAAAAACCAAAGCATTTAGAGCAAATCTGACATGGGGTAAAATTGTTTATCAGGTCAAGATCTATCTGCCTTGAAATTTTCAGATGAATCAGATGAATTTGGTTGCTGCCCCTTAATTGGTAATTTTAAGGAAATTTTGCTGTTTTGGGTTATTATCCTGAATATGATTATAGATAGAGATAAACTGTAAACAGCCATAATGTACAGCAATTTAAGACTAAAACATAAGTCAAAATGACCAAAATGGTCAATTCTACCCCTGAGAAGTTATTGTCATCTATCATGTTTATAATCAATTTTTAACAATTTTCATAAAATTTGTAAATTTTTACTAACATTTTATACTAAAACTACACGGACAAGTTCATTATAGATAGAGACAATTGTAAGCAGCAAGAATGTTCAGTAAAGTAAGATGTACAAATACATCACAATCACCTAAACACAATTTTGTCATGAACTGCCTGCTTCCTTTGTTTAATTCACATATACCAAGGTGAGCGACAGTCTCTTTAAAGCCTCTAGTTTTATATTGACAGCTTATAAAAACTGTGTAAAAACTTTATATTCAACTCGTGGATATACGAAATACCGGTGAGTACAACTGTGAAAGCTTTAAATAAAAAAATCGAACTAATAATCATCAACGATTAGCTTGACATGTTATAACTACTACGCATGAGCAGGAATTTACACATTCATTTATAATGATCAACACTCGGAACAGGTGCTCATAATTTACAAAGTTACAATGGAAACTTCATATGACAACAATTCAATCACTGATACCAGGAATAACATTTCTTCATACAACAACTACAGTTTATTTACCACATGCATAAAAATAGCGTTTTTCTAACAGTAACACTATGTGGATTGACATCAGCACATGTTTAAAAATGCAAATTAATCTTGGAACGAGGCACTGGCAGCAGACGACACTTTAGCCTTAAGTATTATAATGTTGTCCGTCTTCATGTGGATAGTTTCAAATGAATTAACATGGAAATTATGTTGAACAAGAGTTTGTGATATAATACAGATATTGGGAAGTATGTGATGCCAATTTATTTCAGTTAATAACAGTTTCAAATATTTAAACTGAAAAGTTAACTTTATGTGTCATAAATAAATTATTTAAAAATGAGAATATTACAGTGATGAAATGTTCTATTTCTGTCATGTCACTTTCATGACTGTGTTTGTTTAAAAATGAACAATTACAAAAAGATTGAAAATACTCAGAGCTACTAAGTACTTGTTTAAACAACACATTTCATCTGGTAAACATTCAAATAAATAACATCATAAATCTATGTACAATTCAAACACTGCATGTACTTGTCATATAATACACACAATAAAATCAACAACTAAATTCTTATATAAGAATGAATAGGGGCATGTGCCTTACAATATGTTCGCTGAGCGGGATTTTTCTTGTGCTCGGGACTCGAATTTGCTGTTTATGTACTGTCATTCTTTGTATGCCCCACCTACGATAATTTTAATTTGGCGTTATAAGAACAATTTATATACAAATTATTATATCTGAAGTACCCAAAGGGGTACCTCTATAGAGAAGTTATAATTAACAATGGTAATTATTGGTACCGGAGTGATGATTGTACAAATAAAGAAAAAATGATAAACGTAGATTGAAAACGAAAGAGTTCGAGCTATAAATAGTTTGCTTTAATGTTCTGTATATAGTTAGCATACGGTGGTATATCTTGTACATAACTCGATTATGTTTTCATCCTTACTTAAGTCTATTGTGGAGGTTTGTGTTTTGTTTGAAGATTTTTTTCTAAATAACTATTATTGTTAGTAGTATATTGGTCTTAGCTTTCGTAGTGATGGTAAGTCTGTAGGTATAATGTTTTCCTTTCTGTCAAATATCCAAAGCTGTTTATACGTTTTCTGTTCCAGTGTATTGTTGGGTTACTAATTTACGAATTAATGGTACGGTTAGATTTCGATATATATATAGGTCATTTTCCAAAATGTTTTCGGGTAGGTAAAGTCTAAATGTGGGTTTCTTGATAATGTCCCATTAAGTGCTTTTTCGAAAGACGGCACCCATTTTTCAATTTTGGTGGCCATTTCTTTGTTCTGTAATTTCGTGTTTTTCACGGATATGTTTTTTAATATTGTATTTCCTAGTCAAGTTTGCGTTACATGAGTTGCAGTAAAAAATCTTGACCGTTTCCTCATGGAAGGTTCGGTTATGTCTTCTAGGTGTTGCTAAGATAGCAAGTTTCTTGTTGCATTTGGTGCAAATAATCCCTATTGTTCCTTTTCCTTGGTGTTATTTTAGTTTTCGTCTTCTGTTTAGTCCCCATGGTTCTGCTGTTGACAGTTGTCTTATACAGGCTTCTTCTTTTTAAAAAGAAATCTATAAATTTTAGAAATTATGCATTAAGTAAGCATACATAACGGCAATTGTGAGCCTGTTGTTTTCCTGCATGGTGTTGGCTCCAACACCACCCATTTTGAAACTACCGAACAGGTAGTCCTGGAGGACATCTAGTGTCATCTGTTCAACGCATAGTTCTGCTTTAATAAGCTGAAACGAAATTAATTAAATATATATCTTATACTTGCCAACACATATATTCACAAGTATAGAATTTGGTGTAAATATACTCGGAATTAAAGTAACTAGATGACAGAAATTATTGTTTTACACCTTTGCAAGATATTTTTCTTACTTAAAATTTCATTCAGCCATTTCTACCATCAGAAAATGAAAATTTAAATTATTTCATTTATACGATTTCTATCAGTCCTGTATCTCTTTTTAAGGTAGTACCAAAACCCTTGACTGCAATTAAGTTTGCTAGTTTCATTTTCATCAAAATGTAAACAAAATATTCACTTAAACTCGTTGACAAAAATATAAAAAAATGTTATACTTTTTACACAAACATTTATCCTTATTTGATTCCTCCAATTAGTGAATAAGTGGGAGGCATAACTATAGCATCTCATTATGTTGGTGGTTTCCTGCGAAATATCGATTTCAGGATGCGGGTAGCCATTGGCTAAAAAATATTAAAAAAATCATTCATTGTGCACACAATTTTAGAACTGACTAAAATAACCAGTGAACAAATACCGGATGAAACAATAAACAAATAAAGTAATATCTATGTTTTCTGTCTATATAATGTCTCTATGTTAATAGAAATGAATAAGTTTCAATAGTTTATTTCAACATTTTGCTTAGGCAGAATGTTCATTCAAAAATTCAATATATTACTCAATTTGACAAACATTAAAATGCTACTAGATTGACTGTACCAGAGCTATTTCATGAGTTATCATAAGTAAAATATTTAGTTTTTCTCCAGATGCACAGATACTGAGATCACTATACATATATATGCAATCATAGGTTTGAACGTAGTTTTCAATTTAGACTCGTTTATATTTTTTGTTTGGGCATGTATCATATTTTCCCTCCGGTTTATATGATCCGTTCATCCTATATTGTCTCTTAAAATGCAAGAGTCAATCTTAAATTGAGAGTAAATTATATGGCCTTCCAAATACCGTTTCGATCCCTTACATCACTGAAGAGACATATAATGTCGAAATCTAGATCTGGTGTACTAAAGAAATATTGACACCGAATGTTTGTGGTACAACATCGTAGCCACAAGTTAACAATTATTTTTCTTTCTGTGACGTATTAAATTTATATTCAGATCCATTTTGTTACATCTTGTGATCAATTTTATTTGGCAATCGTCAATGGCAGTCAGCAGGGTTTAAGAACATCAGTTGTTCGACCTGTTAGTCAAATGCGCTTTGTTTAAATATACTTAATTGTCCTGATAGTGTAAAACTCAGCACTAGTCGCATAGACTGTCTTATGTATGCAGATGATGTCATTGTATTTTCTGATTCTGCAGATGGACTTCAAAAGCGCTTGAAGGCATTGGAATCATACTGTGATACCTGGTGCCTTAATGTAAACTTAAAAGTGGACGCCACATAAAAGAACCATTTTATTTTAAAAATGAATTAATTGAAACTGTTTTCAAATATAAATACCTTGGAGTTATATTCCAGTCAAGTGGCCTATTTAATTATGCAAAAGAAGACTTATTTAATAAATCTTTAAAAGCTTCATATAAACTTAATAGATGTTTATCTGGCTCAGATGCTAGTATTAAAACAAATTTACATCTGTTTGACCATACCATTAAACCTATTATTTTGTATGGCTCAGAGATATGGGGAATGTTAAAACCAACTCTGCTTCCTGTAAAAAAGATGCTACAAATGTGATTGAAAAAATATACCAGAATAATGTTGCTGATAAAATGAACTTAAAAGTTCTGTAAGCATATTCTAGGCTTAAATAATAAAAGTACAAATGTTGCTGTACAATCAGAATTAGGTAGATTTCCTATATATTTTAATATTGTTATATCTATGATAAGCTATCTGCATAGATTACATCATTGTAACTCCAATTTATTGAAAGAAGCATTTTTATGTAACAAAGATATGCATGAAATTAACACTATAACATGGTATTCCTCTGTTAAATTTATTTTACAAAAGCTTGAATTGAAAGAAACATATTGTATTGATTATTCAACTAATAGATTAAAACAACTTATTATGAAAAAGTTAAAGACATTATTTTTAAAAGCATGGTTCAATGATAAAGATAATGTTAATGGAAAGCTAGATGCATATTTTTCTCATAAAAGTAATTTCCAAATGGAAAAATATCTTGATATTCAAAGTTTTCAATCAAGACACATTTTATGTAACTTTCGCATAAGTGCTCACCAATTAAGAGTAGAAAAAGGGCGACATAAGAACAAACCTTTAGAAAGGTCACAGAGGATTTGTAATTTTTGTTCTCATAATGATATTGAAGATGAGTTTCATTTTTTAATTAACTGTCCATTGTATAATCAATGTAGAGAATCACTGTTTGCACAAGCTCATGAACACTGTCAAAATTTCAATAACTTGAACTGCAAATCAAAATTTTTATGGTTAATGACCACTGAAGATCAACATATACTGAAAAAGTTATGCATTTTTCTTATCCAGAGTTTTCAATTGAGATCCACAGATTCTGTTAATGGCTAAATCTCTTTTAGTTTATCTATATATATATATTTTAAATTCAAAAATTTAATTTAAGTGCACATTTCTCTATGTGTATGCATATTTCTTCTATTAATATGTAAATGCTTATAAACAAACTGCAGTAAAACTCTAAGGTGCTTATCATATTCCTGCAATTGTCAAAAAATATAATTATATACATAAATATCTAGTAATTGGTTGCTATGTGTACATGGGAGAAAAATACCCTTATATCTAATCAGTTGGGGCTGCATATCATTTGTATGCAACTCAAAACACCATATCTGTTTAAAGGGAAATAATCCTTACAGAAATTGATTGATTGTCTCCCATATTACTTTCTATTCCATGTGCATGCAATAACTGTTCAGAGTTCTATTGTCATGTATTTCATTTTATTATTTCATTGTTATAACAAATCATTGTAATCATTGTATGAAATTTAAAACCCGCAAGGGTCCATAATTGGATTAATAAAGTATTCTTATTCTTATTCTTATACTTTTTCACATTTTTGGTCTTTTGGAAATGTTGTTTGTGCTGTTTTTAGACCCTTCTACAACGAAATTTGTTTGACATGCACACGTATAAAAATTGCAGTTTTTATCCAACGCAATCGTAGGTTTGAACGTAGTTTTCAATTTAGACTCTCATATATATATATATATATATACATATAAAGATAAGTTACAGTTTGCTAAGGTGTCACTATTAGGGGTAGTTTTGAATAACATTCCTACTGGAGACATTACCAGTAACGTATATTTGAAGTCTTTACAAATAATGAAAGTCCAAAATAGTGGACAAGGGTACTAGAAACTTACTAGTAACGGGTCGCATTAACCTATAAGCAAACTGTACAGGTTAATATAACTATACTAATAATAAAGATGTATCTGAATTTATCCCTTAGTTTTCAGAATCTAAACACGTATGATGTAATGTAAACCAGTTTAAACTGCCAATCTTCTATGTATAGAAAACTTAAATAATGTTCTTTTTCACAATTGTGAATAGAATGAATTTGGATAGAATTCTAATATGTGTGTTTAATTATTAAACACCTTGTTAATAAAGTTAACCTTGTATGATCAGACATGCAGCTTACGTATCTTACTACAAAATACGTTTATTTATTGTGTTAAAATAATAATGCACAACACTTGAAACTTTACTAGTAATGTGTGCCTAAATTCATGAAATCCCACTGCTTACAGATTTATTCAAATTATCGATAAAGGCTTCTCACAAAGAGACATTCTTTAAATACTAGTCTTGAGATCTTACAGACTGAGAATTGTGAACTCAGATACCCTTTTACTTAAATAAATAACAATCTTTCTATCTCTGAATCTTTATTTATTCTTTCAATTTAACAGGACTCTTTTAAACAACCAACGGTTGTATGTTCTACAAGTTTTTAATACTTTTCTAAATAATGTTTCACTGCCGTGAACGCGAGCTTAAACATTTTTATAGTTTCCAAATATAATAGTTTTATCTCAATTTGTCAAGCATTTTTATTAATGCACTTTTCATTCAAAAATTCCAAAAAAGAATAAAATAACGTTTCCTACAAGAGATAAAAATGTTAAATATTTCCTATAGAAAACAACTGGTCTTACTTTTTTTGGAAAAAAATGACAGTCCTTCCTTATGTCAATATGGAAAAAGTGACGTAGAAATAGCGTTTTCGGGCCTTTTTAATATCACTGGCGCCGCACATTTCGCCTCTTTTAGGTCAACTGTTTTGCAGATCGATAGCCAATCAAATCATCTGCACCGATGACCTTTTGAAAGTTCAAATGTGCGCTAGACAAGATAATCATTTTCTTCTCGATTCACACGTTTTAATAATAATTAATCTTGTTCTTGACTCATTCAATTAGTCTAAATTCTAATTAAAAGTATGAACCCAACTTGGCTGAGCTTAATATTAACCTTTTGTCATCTTGACAAATAATTTTGATCAAACTTTTTTCATTGTTTCAAATATCCACCCTACTATTCCCAAGGACAATTTTTGGGTTTATTACTGATTTAACATAAAAAAAAATCAATTTTAGTAACTGTAAGAAAATACTAACAATTATTTTAATTATATGATACTTTGACAAACCGTATCAACAGTGACTCAGTGGTAAAGATACCAGTATATGCTAAATGTTGTATAAACTAGATTTACAGTTAAATAGAAATGGTTATTATCCCTACTTTAAAGTTGGTTTGTTTATAAAAACAGTTATATATATGACATGGAATTAATATATAGTATATAATATTAAATCTCAAAAGGTATTATTCTAGAAATTAATGATCATTATCTGTTCAAAGTATTTTTCCTTATAAAAAAATCATTACATATCCCCAAAAAAGCAATACTTAAATACATTCCATTTAAAAGCAAATTTACACTGAAAGCACCTTAACAAAAGTTCAATTCCTCATGGGCGTCTGTGGTCTCTGGTTCCTGCTGTATGTATGGCCATAGGGTCTCCGTCTTCCAAACCTTGTAAAGCTGTCGTCACTCTTCAAGGCCCGAATTTCTTCTCCCTGCTCCCTTACAACGCTCCTTAATCTCTAAATCTGGGTTGGCATGGTTGCGGAGCTGGTCCTGAACCTTACCTACCTCGACGGTCAGGCCACAACTACAGGTGCTAGTTATATCTTGTAGATTCTTAAGGTGATGACAAGTAGAAGAACTGGATGAACTAGATGAAGATTTCTTTGACACACTGGGACTCTTGCTCAACTGTCTTAGGGGGATGTGATCCAACTCACTGGCAGTGTGTGTAAAATCTACCTCCTGAAGAATAGCGGCCGGCAACACTTGCTATAGAATATCTTAGAATATCTTCATCGTCCTGTCTATCTCTCGGAATAACCTTTCGGACGGGGTGGCAAAGGAGGGAGTGGGGAAACTGGTGGAGATCTAAGGATGCTGAAGCTGGAATCTAAGTCAGAATCGGTCAAAAGTAGGCTGGAGGACCTCCTGTACAACCTCCATAGGGGATTCCTCTGGAACTGGAACATACTGTGGGGACTCTGCTGGAACTGGGACATACTGTGGAGACGACAACTGCCCAAATCTGATGTGTGGTAAAATTGATGACGAAAAAAGAACAATAAAGATTAATAAGAATAAATTACTATCTTCATAATCTTTCTTGAAAGTGAACATTGTTTTTCTACATACCAAAATGTACACCTTTTTGTGTTATAATGTATGTGTGTGAGCGATTTGAATTTACTTTCTTTTACTTCAGGGTCTTCCTCAGCCAGGGAAAACTCATGAACTTTCCCTTCAGATAAGCAACAAATGGCTTGTGGAAAAGTTAATGCTTAATATAATATGTTCTGACTTTCCTTTTTGCATTCAATCAATTTTAAGTCAAAAGGACATATAGGTTAAACATACATTTTCAAAAAATATTCATTTTGTTTGTACAAGGCTTAGAAACAGGTACTCACACTTTGCATCGCATCACTGTAGATGATTCGGCCGATGAAAATTAATTCATTTATGCCTTTGAGTATTAAAGGAACCAATGAATAGACTTTTATTCAACAGGCCAAAATATGAAGTGACAACAGCAGTGGAGAACTGTATCATGAATACATTTTAAGTTCATCCCTATAAAGAGTGATAGCCTACTACTCATTATCGAGCTATATAATCAAAATGTGTTCTGCTAGTAGATCTTGCTTTGCTGATTATTTTTTTGATTTAAAGTGTATATGTATCTATTATAATGTTAACATGCAAGACAAAACACACAAAAAAAACCCCGAAAAACGATTGTCATTAAAAGCAATAATTCCAAAGACAATTTCCCTTATATATAATATTGCTTTGTTATGTCAGATGTTAGTGTTCGGTATACGAGGGACATTTTTATGTCAGAGGTGAGTGTTAGGTATAAGAGGGGTATTCTTATGTCAGAGGTTGGTGTTGGGTATAAGAGGGACATTGATATGGCACATGCTGTTGGTGGGTATAAGAGTGTCATGGTTATGTGACCACTAGTTGCGCAAACGTATGAAAATTTAAAAGTAGATTGACGTGTATATATTTTTAGAACATGTCTATATATTTAATGCGAGGAAATCCCATGCAATGGGAAACCCTTCTGTCAAAGCAGACGACCGTTAGCGTAAACTGATTTTCTATATCTACAGTTTAAAAACAAAGCTTTTAAGTCAAATTAAAGAATGAAATTAGAGTAAAAATTGAATTGAATTTAAAAAATAAATACCATTGCAAGTTATTTCTGTCTCCAAGCCACTAACTCCAATGAACGAGGCACTATACCTCATAGCATTAACTATATAAAAAAAGTAAATGTGGTATAATTTCCAATGAGACAACTATCCACAAAAGACCAAAATGACACAAACATTAACACTTATAGGTCACCGTACAACAATGAGCAAAGCCCATACCGCATAGTCAGCAATAAAAGGCCCCAATAAGAAAATGTAAAACAATTCAAACGAGAAAACTAACGGCCTTATTTATGTAAAAAAAAAATGAAAGAAAAACAAATCTCACACATAAACAAACGACAACCACTGAATTACAAGGTCCTGACTTGGGACAGGCACATACATGAATATTGTGGCGGGGTTATATATGTTAGCGGGATCCCAACCCTCCCCTAACCTGGGACAGTGGTATAACAGAACAACATAAGAACGAACTATACAAATCAGTTGAAAAAAGCTTAACTCGTCAGATAGACAAAAAATACAAGTGGACGTGGCCGAGTAATACAAGTGGATGTTTTCTTCCGCGATAGTCAGATGTGTGGACGGTGGTCCACCTCCAGTTTGGCTCATTTTCTTTCTGTTATTGGTAAAATTCTCTTTGGTACCCCGACACACATAACGGTATTTGCTTCTCACTTCAGTTTCATTCCTCATTCGGACACCAAAATGCATTAACTTCTTCTGTTATGACTTTCCACAACTCATTTTTCTTCTGATTTGTCACTTCTGGGGGAAATCTCCCTTTCAACAACTCCAACTCATGTGTAACTCTTGAACTGATCAGGTTTGCCTCAATGGATGTAAAATTGGCTTTTGATATTTTTGAACAACGTTTAAACGCATATGTTAGCTAACGACTTAGTTAAGATTTAACGACTCGTTAGCCTTAATCATCGTTAAGGCTAACGACACTTTTAAACAGCTGGGCCCGGGTGTCTTTAACTTTCGAGCCTTCAGCGCATAGTGTTGTTAACTGTCGTAAAATTTGATAAAAGTAATATTGTAATTTATTATTTATTCATTTGTGTGAAAATTATCAGAAACAATTTTAAATCGTATTTTATCAACTCAATTATCAAACTACTAATAAATTTCATTTCATATAAAAAAGATCACAATTAGGAAGATTTAAAAAAAACCAAACACGGTCTCTAGGGCAAATAATTTTTATTAACACCAACTTCAAAAACTCACTTTCAGACCCCTACTTCTTATCATAATGGAGACGCAGATTCTGAGATGACTTCTGTACATGTAGTAGGTTTGTGTAAATCTTGAAAGCACATATACCTTACCGCTTTACCCTTTGGCAAATTTTTCTGAGATTGAAGTCTGCACTGAAGTCAGTAAGTGACCGTTCAATATTTACCAGATGGATAGGCCGGTGCATTCTTATTATTGTTTCATTACAAAAGTTAACGCCCATCCTTTTTAATTCTGTAAAAAAGTCCTTGCCCATCTAAAAAAATCTATAAAAAAGTCCTTGCCCCTCTAAAACTATAAGACAATTATTTAGGTTCTTTTTCTATTTCAAAGTTTTTAAAATTTTATGTCTTAAAATCAAAGAATAGACTGGTGTTGATTCAAAATTTAAAATGTGATAGTTAATTCCATATATATGAATATACATTTAGTTCAAATATGAATAACCCTTTATCTGTTCTACTTTGGGAAAAAGAATTTATGATCCTTTTTAGCAAATATAGGCAGGCATGTTTTTAAATTTGATGCAGCCTTTTTCGCCTATTATTTAATTCCCTTAATTTGATAACTAAACACCAATCTATCAAACAACGTGACATTCTGTAGGATTAATATATGAATGAGAAAGCTGTACAGTTATATGAAAATCTAAGTTGATTTGAAAAAGTTAAAAAAAAAATTTAAAGGTGACCATCCAAATTTGGTCTAAAATTAAAATTGCATTTTTTTTTAACCTATTAAGGAACTCCATAAAAATGACAGAAAAAAAACCAAAGTACTAAACAGCCTGGCATTCAGTAAGATCAATATAAAAATGATATAACAATAGAGTTTTATGAAAATGCAATTGGATTTGAAAAAGTTATGAACAAATTTAAAGATGACTATCTTGAAATAAATAAAACTGAAAATTTTAGCTTTTTCTAAAACCTTTTTATTAAATCCACAAGAATGAAAGCAACACACCAAACTACCAATCAACGTGGCATTCTGTAAGTTTAATATATAAATGAAATACCTGAATAGTTTTATGAAAATCCATGTTGATTTAAAAAAAGTTATAAAAAAATTAAAGATGACTATCTAGATTCAGCCTAAACTTAAAATTCTAGATTTTTTTTTTACCTATTTATAAAATCCATAAAAATGACAGCAATACACCAAAGTACCAAACAAACTGGCTTTTTTAAGATCAATATGTAATTGAGATAGCTCTTGAGTATTATAAAAATCCAAGTTGATTTGAAAAAGTTATAAACAAAATTAAAGTTGACTATCTGAATTTAGCCTAAAATGAAAATTTGATCTTTTTTTCTTACCAATTAATTAAATCCATAAATTTAGCAGCAATCAACTAACTACCAAACAATCTGGTTTCCTATAAGGTCAATTTATTAATGAGTTAGCTGTATAGTTTTATGAAAATCCAAGTTGATTTGAAAAAGTTACAAAAAAAATTAATGTTGACTATCTGAATTTAGCCCTAACTAAAAATTTGAGCTTTTTTCTTATTTATTAATTAAATCCAAAATTTAACAGCAATACACCAAACTATTAAACAACTTGGTATTCTATAAGGTCAACATAATATATAAGATAGTCTGAAAAGAAAATTCTAGCTTTTTTATTCCTTAATTAAATCCTTAAAGTTGACAGAAATGAACCAAGCTACCAGTTTTTATACGCCCGAGACGGGACGTATTATGGCATACCGTTGTCCGTCCGTCCGTCGTCCACACTTCGGACAATAACTCAAAAACACCTTCACCAATTTCCACGAAACTTAAGTGAATTTTTTATATCTATTGACGTAAGCTCCCTTTCGTTTTTTTTATTTCAGATTTTAAGTGTTGGATTTATGGGGCTTTATTCATAAAAAAGGGTGATTTTTAACACTTCGGACAATAACTCAAAAAGGCTTTCACCAATGTCCATGAAACTTTGGCGAATTGTTTATATGTATTGATGTAAGGTCCCTTTCAATTTTTATAAATTTCAGATTTTAAGTTTTGGATTTATGGGGCTTTATTCATAAGAAAAAGGGTGATTTTTAACACTTCGGACAATAACTCTTAAAGGCTTTCACCAATGTCCATGAAACTTTGGTGAAGTGTTTTTTTTATCTATTAATGTAAGCTCCCTTTCAATTTTTATAAATTTCAGATTTTACATTTCCGTGTTATGAATTTTTATGCTTATAAAAAGGGGGATTTTTCCAATTTTGGGACAATTACTAACACTTTTACAAAATTTTATGTATGGATGAAAAATTAAAAAACATCAAACTTAGATAAATTTGAGGTAGCCTTAATAGTGCCAATTTTTTTGTGCATTTTTATTTATTTTTTTTTTTTTTTTTGGGGGGGGGGGGGAGGGGGATATTTGACAGGGCTCACACTATTTCTAGTTGATCATATAAATTCATTTAAAGCATAAAAGACACGTTAAAAGAGCAACGGGCGTATCATTTTGAGTGTCCTCAAAAGAAATTTCCTACACACTGATAAAATTAATAGAAAATTTTCCTATAAAATATGTTCTGGCCCATCCACTTACAGTTGCAATCCAATGACGATGACAATTGTCGATTTCAAAACTTGAATGTATATGATTGTGTTACAAAATCAACCATGTCAATTTCAGCATGCATGTTTAGTGAATGTCAAGTGTGAAGCGTAGGACAACTCGTACACTTCTGTTTCAAATTTGACATTGTTTTGTTATTTGTTTTTGCAGTTGAAATAAGTTGTTATGTTAAAATAGATAATTATTCACCTTGAGCGATGTATTATTGTTGAACATTCGAGATTCTTTTTGGCGAACCTGTCACCAGCGTAATGTGTGATTTTGATATTATTACCCGAGCCTCAAGGGATTACAAATAGAAAATAAATGCTAAATATGTTATTTTTTGTGTCTTTCAAAACACAAACAATATACAGAATTAATTGCAGGATAAAGACAATAACTGTTTAGTGTCTTTAAATATCAGCTGTATTTGTACTCGGCTCAAAACAGGTGTAGTAGCTCTCTAAAAGCTCGCATACACCTTGTTTCCTAGCCTCGTACAAATACAGCTGATATTTAAAGACACTAAACAGTTATTGTCTATATAAATGAAATTAAACGAATAGACCTAGAAGAATCTAATTGCACGAGTTGCCTTATCTATCTATATCTTTATTTATATATCCCTTATATGGGCATCAATCGTTTTTGGAGGTCAACTCGATAGTTAATTAGATGGCGTTTAGACTAAAATACACCTAAAACAAATGTACATATTATCAACCCTATGCCCTGTAAATTGTTTATTTTACATTTTTTATAATTTGGATAAATGTTTTACATTGTTATATAACAAATATGAGAATTTGAGTCAAATTGATGAACATGATTTGAAAGCTAGTGCCCCTTTAATTGACATTTGTTAAATAGATATAGGAAGATGTGGTATCAGTGCCAATGAGACAACTCTCCATTCAAGTGACAAATTTATAAAAGTAAACCATTATAGGTCAAGGTTCACCTTTAAAATGGAGCATTGGCTCACACAGAACAGCAAGCTATAAAGAGCCCCATTCAAACGGAAAAAACAAACGGCCTTATCTATATGATGTATATTTCATTATAATAATTTCTTCTGATTTGCTAACTGCACATCATGTGTTACAATGTATTCCGTAAGCAATCGCATCACTCAATAACACTTTTCATTCATGATCACACGTGGTCCCACAATAAAGTGCACAGGTGAATAAAATAAAAAAAATTAAAAAAATCGTGTTTCTTGATCATAGCTAACATATGTTATTATAAGTATTGAATGTTTCTTTTTGTAACTTCATAGGGTTGTAAAAGCGTTGACTGTGCGCACATTTTTAGAATGAAACGCGGAAGCGCTTCATACAAAATGTACTTCGGTCAACACTTTTACACCCCAATGACTTTACAAAAAGAAGCATTCAATTCTTAAATAAAAACCATTAACAAGAAATAGGTATGAACTACATAAACAGACAATAACTAGTGTAATGAGATTCCTGACTTAGGACAGATGCAAACATTTGCAGGCTTTTCTGTCCCAAATTGAGTCCACCTTACAATATAAATTGATTACTCAAAACTTTGGATGTGTTCAATTCCTATCAAATCTATGATTTTATTGTTACCAACAAATCTTTCCATCTCTTCCCCTGTATAAGAATATTTCTTTATAATCTCTTCCCAACTAGAAATGACTAAATTTTGGTGAAATACTTTTTTGATGCTTTCCCTGGCCCTAGCCTTTTCAACATGTATAGCTGTAATTTTCAAACCATCCTCTAATGCTTTGGAGAGGAACTCCAATTTGTTAACTTCACTGCATACTTGCAATGCTCTGAATAGCTGAAATTATTAATTATATAAATGATTTTTAAATGTCAATTATCACTCACAAAACATTGCAATATATACATTTCAATGTCATATTACAGATTATTGATGGTTTTGCAAGGAATATGAAGTTCCTTGCTACAGTGTCATACCAGAATGGCATATTGAAGTCTTTTAAATCATAATTTATTATTGATTTAAGTCATTGTTGAAGGCTGTTTGCTTTCTTATAGTTACTTGCATAAACATGTGTAGGCCTGGTGGATAGTTGTTATTTTGGCATTTATACCAAATCTTCAGTTTTGTAAGGTCAAGTCAATAGATTTTAAAAAATATATATAAAAAGTTAAGTCATGAATGGGGGGTGCTTTATATTCCCCATGAATGATTAAACCAATAATTAAAATGCACTCATTATATATATTACACATATAACCAATGCGATCGACTATATAATCTGAACGTTTGTGACCTTACAGCCAGGATAATTGATATTTAAGTTTTCTTTTGTCAATTTCATAAACTTTATTCCAATCTACTGAATGTCACTTAGCATTCCAGCAGCACCTGCATACGGGGTATATATCTCTCAATTGATACGATATTCCCGTGCTTGCATTTTCTATCATGATTTTCTTGATAGAGGGTTACTGCTCACAAGAAAGCTATTAAACCAAGAGTTCCAAATGGTGAAGTTGAAATCATCCCTTCGTAAATTTTACGGACGCCATCACGAGTTTGTTGACCGTTATGGAATAACCGTTTGACAAATGATATCGGATATGTTCCTTACGTCGTAACTACAATCCCCTTCCCTTTCATGAATTTTACCTACCGAATTAGACTTTTTACCGGATTTGTAATCACATAAGCAACACGACGGGTGCCGCCTGTGGAGCAGGATCTGTCTGCTTACCCTTCCGGAGCACCTGAGATCACCCCTAGATTTTGGTGGGGTTCGTGTTGTTTATTCTTTAGTTTTCTATGTTGTGTCATGTGTACTGTCTATTGTTTTTCTGTTTGTCTTTTACATTTTTAGCCATGACGTTAGTTTGTTTTAGATTTATGAGTTTGAATGTCCCTTTGGTATCTTTCGTCCCTCTTTTATATTAATTTTTTAGTCCTACTTTTTAACACCTCCCCAAAATTTCAAAACTTTGTGTTGCTGTGTAGGATCCTTGACCAACTTAATACTGCGTACCCTCAAGTACCATTTAATTGATTTGGAAGGTAACAAATTTTGTAAATCTTAGAAAGGTTTGGTATAAATCATGTCAGTACCGAAGTACTGACTACTGAGCTGATAATACCCTCGGGGGCTGATGGTCCACCAGCAGTGGTATAGAAACAGTCATGTATAAAACACGTTTGATAATTTCATGCGTCAGAAGCGCTTTTCTGGATTCACCTTCATCAGGAAATTAATGACCAATGCAAATGAGTTTTAGGTCAGATAACATGAACCCATTATAATATTTCCATACACCATATGAAGTTGGCCTACAGCGTATTGTATCTGAAAAATTTACTTAATATGTTACTTTATCCTTGATCAACTACCCATGAAATGAGATTGAGATCAAGTGAACTGTGTCTCACAGACATAAAGACATCGCAAGAAACCCATATACCAAACATATTTATCTTTTTACTCATAACTAGTAAACAAATTCACATGGCAAAAAAACTTTAATTTTTTAAAAGCTTTTGCTGAACCATGAAAAATGGACAAATAAATGACGGAAACTTATTGCAACAAAAGGTATTCGCATACAAGGTATGAAGCATCGTGGTCTTCTTCCTCCTGAACTGTAAAGCTTTATACAAATTATTAGAGACTTTCCTTTTTGAATTTTCCTTGGAGTTTAGTATTTTTGTGTTTTTACTTTTTACATTGCCCGGATAGTAGTCCCTATCTCTCATACTTGGTGAAACAATAAAATAAAATAAAATAATTTAATACTGAAATAATAAAGATATAGATATTATGACTAACGTTGATAAATTATTGATTACAGTACTGCTTACCCTCTGTGAAATATTTTTATCACAACCACTTTTTTGCTCATGGATTTGCACCAACTTTTCATATTTGAGGTATTCTGTCTCAGAATAAGTGGCAACATATACAACAGTGCTGCAACTGTCCTCACTCAATTCCTGGAAAATAGAGATAACATGAAAACAAATTTATTGTAAAATACCTCAAACTGAAACTTGAACTAGTAAATTCATCACATTTTCATGATAACTTAACTTCTAAATCTTGGTCAAAAGGCTAACTTTATATGTATTCATAAGTTCAAATCATGACTTACTCAACAAATAATTAAGTACTTAACGGGGCTCCAGGGTTTAAATCCTTTTTTTTGCTTATATAGGATTTTGCTGGGTTTTTTTTATAAATGAACTTTATCATATATATACATGTACTAAAAAGAAAAATAAAATGAAAAAATGGGATCCAAAGAGAGATAATTTGGAGCTTTTTCAATGATATAAACATTTTAAAAGTCATCTGGGGCCAAACCGAATCGAGTTGTTCCCTCTTTGTAGAATTTTCTTGTTTGCTCAGCTTTTTGCTGTAAAATAAGAAATAAATGTTCATTTATTTTCAAACAGTAGTTTATTATCATATCTACTTCTATAAATTATTAATTAAATTTTAAAGTTCAATAACATTTAAAAACACTGTTTTGCTGACATAATTGGTGTGAACAGTTTATCTAGTATATCTATAACAAATTTCGATATGATAACCAAAAACTGCAAAATTTCCTTAAACATGTTAAAATCATCAATTTGGCAGCAACCAAACTACTAGTTGCCTGATTTGTCTGAATATTTCAAATCAGATAGTTCTTAATCTGATGAACATTTTAATCTCATGTAATATTTGCTGTAATGCTTTACTTTAAGAGAAATAAGTCAAAATCAGCATTTTAATCCTATTTCCTAATTTTAGCCATGTTGGCCATGTTGGTAACAGCAGGTTGCATCATTCATCTTTTTTTTTAAACAAGATACCCTAATGATGACTGTGGCCACCTTTGTGCTTTATACAGAATATTTCCATAAATAATTG
Source organism: Mytilus trossulus (assembly GCF_036588685.1). Taxonomy (NCBI): domain Eukaryota; kingdom Metazoa; phylum Mollusca; class Bivalvia; order Mytilida; family Mytilidae; genus Mytilus; species Mytilus trossulus. The sequence goes on along the minus strand of NC_086375.1, from coordinate 27,171,983 downwards.
GATGTGAAATACTTAAGCGTAGAAGAAGTCTGCATGTTGAGCTATATTTACGAATGATGTCTTTATACCGATGATAAAATTTAGTAAATGTTTTGACTAGTTTGTGATATCGAAAACCCTGGTTTAATAATTTTTCAGTAATACATAAATTTCTCTTGTTAAAATCTAAAACATTGTTACATACACGAGCGAATCGTACAAGTTGAAATATATAAACACCGTAAGATGGTGACAAGGGCACCACGTCACCATCTAAAAACGGATAATTAACGATAGGAAATGAAAAATCATCCCTTTTATCATAAATTTTAGTATTCAGCTTTCCGTTAGTGATATAGATATCAAGATCGAGGAAAGGGCAGTGGTCATTGTTAGTATTAGCTTTATTTAGAGTAAGTTCAAGAGGATAAATTTCATTAATATACATACTGAAGTCGTCATTATTGAGAGCCAAAATATCATCCAAATATCTAAAAATATTATTAAATTTGTTTATCAGATGTTGTTACGATGGGTCTTTGCTTAATTTTGTCATAAATTGTAACTCATTACAATACAAAAACAGATCCGCAATAAGTGGTGCACAGTTAGTCCCCATTGCAGTTTACACCATTCTCTTAAAAACAATCAATGAGCAACTTTATATACCAAATACACATTGGCCGCAGTATGGGCTGTAGTATAAATTTTGCTCTATCTTTACAAATTCAACATTTATGAAGGTTGTATTGAAACTGGAACTTGAAAATTGGATACATTACATGTTTATTTAAAAAAAAAGTTGGGAAAGAAGTAAAAAAAGTCCTTTATAGGGGTAAATTCAGTAAATAAATATACGTCAATCGGGGACCGCCCATTTGGGGAGAGCTTTCTGTCTAAAAGTGAAGTCATGTGCTCTTCTGATTGGTAGATAATGTTTGTAACAAATATTTTATGGTAGATGGATTAAAACTAGAGCTGAAAAAATAAAAATATAAATGCTGAATGTACTATTTTTTTCCCTTCAGGATTGAAAGGTAATAGGGGTCAGTATAGGAATTCAGTGCGAATCTACATTGTTTGTAAACAAGGCCATGTGAATGCCCAAATTGCCGCATGACCCTATGTTTTCATTGTTGCAAAAGATAGGGCTACATTTGTACTTTTATGAATGATATATGAAAGTTTTTAATTTCTAAAGGTAAATCAGATATAAATTTATTTCCACACATAGATTAGCATTAAAGTCAATGGGAGATTTTTTACTGGCCCCCAAAAAATATGTATACTAGTACAGTGATAATGGACGTCATACTAAACTCCGAATTATACACAAGAAATAAATTATTAAAATGAATACATAACTAACAAAGGCCAAATACTCCTGACTTGAGACAGGCGCAAAATTGCGGCGGGGTTTAAGAGATCTCAACCCTCCCCCTATACTTCTAGCCAATGTAGAAAATGTAACAATACGCACATTAAAATTCAGTTCAACAGAAGTCCCGAGTCCGATGTAAAAAAATGTAACAAAAGAAAATAAATAAAATGACAATAATACATAAATAACAACAGACTTCTAGCAGTTGACTGACATGCCAGCTCCAGACCTCAATTAAACTGATTGAAAGAGTATGTCTTCACCATATGAATATCAGACACAAGCCCTCCCGTTAGGGATTTAGTATCATACTATCATTAAATATATGAGAAGAACATAAGCCGTGTCATGCCAACAACTGTTTTTAAAAAGAAATGTGTTAAGTTCCGATGCAAAGACCCTATAAATGAATCAATATTAAATCCAAAATATGCAATCTTTAATAACCTGACAACAGTTTCGTACCTATATCCCTTCTTAATAAGTCTGTTAAAATACACTGTATTACAACATGGGGCTTTCATGTCCTTTGAACTCTTATTCTAGTTGAAATTGAAATAAATAATTTCAGGGGTATCAACATTGTTCGGTAAAAATACAGGAGTTGTCCATCATGCAATAACATGTCAGCAATGCAGAATCTGTGACAGTGCAACACACTGGGGTATTCAGTCCAAAGAGCACAATTGTATGAAAAATTGGACAGGCTCAGCAAAGGATATGAAGCCAGTTATGCTAGATATATGCTAACTGCCAATGATAACTACATGTACTAATTTAAAGGATCCTGGTTTGGATCAGCACACTTAACAATTATCATGGTTACAAATATCTACCAGCAGAAAATGTCTGCCAAAATTTCACCTTTTTTTTTTTATATAATACTCTACTAATTAAATAATACACTCAGTTGGACGGCAACGCCTGCATCTGACTGATAAAGGTCAACTTGCCGACAAAAAAGGACCCTTATGTAAAATGTTCACAAACAGCGCCACCTATAATTTTTTCTACGGCATTTTTGAGAACGATGTCCCGTTCTGTAGTAAATTAACTAAAACATAAAATAGTAAGTGTAAAAAACAAATTGAAAGATATATTTGCAGATGACTAGTTATGGATGATACGCTGGCAATGTCCTTTAGTCTAAGTTTGAAAATTAGTTTGTTTCCTACGTCAAAGTGGTGAATTTCGATGTTTACGTTTTTCATCTATTTATAAGCCGACACAATTTCGTATCCAATCATTAATTAGCAAATGATAGGACGAGTACTTTGAAACACATCATAAAAATGCTACACCAAGAAGAAAAGGCCTTCTAGACGAGATCATTTATAAGTATTTGGACTTTATGGAAGTTGTTTTCTTGTGTGTTGTGTAGGTTTTTTCATTGTATATCTGGAATCCGACACAGTCACATATCTATTCTCATTCTCATTTGAGCTGTTTTTGTTCGACTCCTAAGTCCTTATTCAACCCACCTTCTTTTTTTTATCTTTTTTTTCTTTTTTCTACTGTTTCTCTGCCACTGTCTTTGTTTTTCTTTTACATTGTTTATCCAATTTGGAATTTAAAGTTCATTTTCCTTTCTGCCTTTTTTTTGTAGCTTGGTTTTATTTTGTTTAAGATTTCCAACTTCCTCTGATCAGTTTTTAATTTCAGATTCAGACAGTATTTGCGGGTCCTCTCTTTCGAAGTCTCTTTCTTTGATTTATTTCTTCTAAAGAATTTTGCCCTGCTTATTTCAACAAATCTAGTGGATGTTTTAAGGAATGGAAGTTTTACCAACATTTTCTTCATTTTACTAGCTGTCTTTCAATTATCTGTCCTAAAAATAAAGCTTATTTTCATATTTTTCTGAAAAGAGAGACGAAAGATACCAAAGGGACAGTCAAACTCATAAATCTAAAACAAAATGACAACGCCATGGCTAAAAATGAAAAAGACAAACAGAAAACATTAGTACACATGACACAACATAGAAAACTAAAGAATAAACAACACGAACCCCACCAAAAACTGGGGGTGATCTCAGGTGCTCCGGAAGGGTAAGCAGATCCTGCTCATCATGTGGCACCCGTCGTGTTGCTTATGTGATTACAAATCCGGTAAATAGTCTAATTCGGTAGGTCACATTCATGAAAGGGAAGGGGATTGTAGTTACGACGCAAGGAACATATCCGATATCATTTGTGAAACGGTTATTCCATAACGGTCACCGACTCGTGATGGCGTCTCTATCAAAGAAAATCATGATAGGAGATGCAAGCACGGGAATATCGTATCAATTGGGAGATATATACCCCGTATGCAGGTGCTGCTGGAATGTTGCAACTTAGAAATGGAAAGTTCACAATTGGAACAGAAATTATCTCTGTTGTCGTAAAATTTTGTTTTCAACCGACCCTCATTGTCGATTTCTAGATGTAAGTCAAGATATGAAGCCGACTTAACTGTATCTGTAGTATCCTTTATCTCTAGTTCGATGGGATAAATGCGTTCCACATAGTCACCAAATTTTGAATTGTTTAGTGAAAGAACATCATCTTTATAGCGGAAAGTAGAATTAAAGGATATATTGCTAACTTCTTCTTTAATTGTTAAATTCATGTCAGGAGTGTGACGAATTACATCTGAATGGTTAAGCCTTGAAACTTTTTTAAACATACCATTTTAGATCAAAATAATTGTTCTATTTTGTACAAAATTCATTTCCTCATGTTCCTATATGATACTAATTATAGTTGTAGAGACTGGTTTCCTTTAATAAATTTGAATTACTGTGCACAAACAAATAGAAACTGACCAATTAAAACTTATCGTGCCAAAACAATCATGATAAATAACACATTTAAGAGGTAAATGATAGGATTATAACTTGGTTTTAACATTTCTAACACAAAGAAACTTGTGGAACTTGTCCTGTGAAATTATGAATTGACAGAAAATGCCTTAACAAATGCGTCATACTCCTGACATATATAATACACTCCCACATCTATGATATAAACATAAGCACTTCTGAAAAAATAAAAAATAAAACATTTTAAGTCCTTTGTATTCTTTGGTAGATGTTTAAAGACAGTTGTCACACTCCTGACATTTTTGGGGCCTCTCTTTGTTTTTTTTAAATGGCCCTAAAAAGAAAGTCCTGTTCTATGGCAAAAGAATTGAAATCAATAATATAGCAATGTGATGAGTGAAATTTTGTGAAAGTTTAAAGCATTTTTCAATCTTTGTAAAATAGGCCAGGAGTGTGACAAAATACTGAAAATAAAAGGCTTTTTCCACATACAATTACATAAAAACGGTACAATAATTTTTTTCTTCTTCTGCATATGATCACAAAATCTCAGGGCTTTCAAAGTTTACTATTTTGACTGAAATATATTAAGATTATTTTTATTGGCAAAGACTTCAATCACTAGTAATTATTATTTTTATTCAAATTAAGCTATTCAATTTGATTGTTATTATATGATTTAGCAGAAAAGACGGAAATTTTGGTTTTAAATTTTCTTTTTGTATTTACTTTCATTTGGAAAAGGTTTGAGCAATGTTTTCTTGAATGTTTTATTAACAAACTTGTTTATAAGTAGTATGGTTTCTGTTCAAATGTTTTGGAATGTATGTTATTAAAATTTAATATTATTCAATGTGTCTGTTTCGTTCTGTCTGAAACTGGAATTTTAAAATTTAAAGTATCAGTAATAGGGCAAGACAAAAAGAAATACAAAATATTGAGTTTGAAATTGGACCCCCATGTCACACTTTTGCCTCATTTTTTTAAAAATGGCCCATAATAAGAGTATACGCCAAGAACAAAACTATTTAGTTGGATTAGTTGGATTAGTTTTTTTAAAATGTTTGCTTATCAATTATTTCAGATTTATATAATTCCTTTATTGCAAATACAACTTCTTTATAAACATTTTTGATGTACAGTCTTTTGAAATTACAAAAAAAAATACCCGGGTCGCATTCATGTTATGTGTCAAAAATATTGAAAGAAGGGCCTATCTGTTTTTTTAGAGTGTTATTTTAAAAAAAAAACTTGATGAAGCTGAGATATATTTAAAAAAAGATTTAAAATGTAGATTCATGTCTCGTATACAAGTGGTATTGCAGGATTTAATACCTTCTTTGTGTAATTGTCCCATTATCATGATTATCAAAATTTATAAATTGTTGATATAAAACACGTTAAATTTCATTTTCTCTTGCTCAGTCTGCATCAGATACAAATTTCATTGCCAACAGATAAGTTATGTATAGAACCTAGTTTTAATAATACAAAATCGTTTACATGTACCCTAGAAAGATTATTTATACATTCAGGACTGTATATGAGGGGGCAGGACCTTTTTGGGGACGTCGGGATCGGGTGTTTATGAGCTCGGGATTTCGGGATTGGTCCTTTCGAAAACCGGGAAATTCTTTTTTCGAATTTCGAGATGTCGGGATTTAAATTTCTTTTAAATCGTGACCTCGGGATTTCATGTTTTTTAAGCCCGGGATTTTTTTATCATGACCCCTCGTATATGACATAAATAATGCATATAAAACTACATTACAAAAGATTTTTTTGGATATTTCTGATTTGATTTTATGCAACTTGCATTGGTACTAATAGCAGAATAATTGTTTGTTTATTTTGTTTTTGAGCATGATCATTTCTTTGTGAGATAAACTTAATAATATTTCCTTTTTTTTTACAAAAAAGCTATGTGTATATATTTCAAGCAAATTAAATTGTTAAAAAAGAATGTGAAAATTAAAGTAATTAAGACAGAACTATGACACATCATTCAAATATTTTTTGTATATTTTTCTGCCTTTTTCGACACATTATTTGTAAAAATACAACCACAAATGCCTCCAATAAACGTGTTTATATATGAAATAAGTAGCCAAAAAATATGGGTGACTAAAACTTTTTGGCCATGGACAGTCAGTGGAAAAAAGTGAGTTTCTTCAACTTCGTACTTTATTTGGCATTTTTATTTTCGGGATTCGATCGTCAGTGACGAAACGCTCGTCTGGCGTATATACTAAATTTAGTCCTGGTATCAATGATGAGTTTTCCATTAAAAAAATGTCCAATCTGCTAATTACAAATACTCAACATTTTTCAAAAAAATATTACCAAGTGACTTTTTGAGCGATTTTTAGAAAAAAGATACTGTAACATGGAGAAATTCCTGAAGTTTTTTTGTTTATTTGGTCTTAATTTTTGTGAAGGATTTTCATTTTCTGATGGTTTAAATGCAAACGCTAATTTTTTGTGGTTCTAATTTGGATAAAAAACATGATAGCCAATTTTTCAAGAAATATTTTTTGTGTGTTCACCTTGTCAGAAAATTAAGATGAGCCTGAAAAATAGCATGGCCAAATATAGAATAAAACTTCAAACATTTCTACACTTTACGGTATTTAGTTTATATAAATCAGTTGTGTAGTTCATTAGTAATATTGTTTTGAAAATTATCTTTTTTAGTTGAAATGAGAGGAATTTGTTGAGTGGGAGCTCAATGTTTTTTGTCCACGGATACTGTACCCACTTTGTGACTGTACCGGGGTTTCTGCTTAATAAAAGAAGAAATCTCGATATGTTTAAATTAATATCGTATACCTTTTTATAAGATCTATATTTCTAATTCTTGTGACAGCCCCACGTAACGTTGGTTCTTTCTTTTAGGCCGGAACAGACACGGTGACGTAATCATCGTTTGCCATTGTTTACGTTGTAACTGCAGACTCAAACGATTAACGTCATTCAAGCGATCAAGCGATACAGTAACCACCTATGAAACCGTAGCGCCGCCATACGTGAAAAGTCTTGAATGATCGAAAATGTTTTTAATTTGATAGATGCTTTAGTGCTTTTTTGTAAAAAATTTTTTTTTATTTAAATTGTAACACATGTTGAACCCCTGTTAAGGTCAACTTTGCCTATACCTCCTTGAGGCATACATTTTATTTCTGTTCGATGGTCTGAAGAAATTCTTGTTATCTGTATTTCGAATTCAGCCCGTCATCTTATGAAAGTTGATTCACATTTATATAATACTGAATACATTAGCTTCAAAATGCAGCTGAATAAAATCGAATAATAAAAAAACATATGATAGAATGAAACGTGAAATTTTTTAACAGCGGTATACTATTGTTGCCTTTACTGAATAGTTAGAGTAGTCTCTCGTTTGTCAGAAAGTGGATTTATATGAATTATATGTACAGACTCAAATAAACACACAATCTAATCCTTTGTACATAAAATGGAACATCACTAAAATATTGAAATTCAAAAACAGAAAGTCCATAAAAAATGGCAAAATCAAAAGTGCAATCACATCAAACGAATGGATAACAACTGTCATATTTCTGACTAACTACAGACATATTTACATGTAGAATATAGTGGGTTGAACCCGGTTTTACAGCTAGCGTAATCTTTCAATCGTATGACACTCGCATCAAATTTATTCATACTGATAACAATGCGTAAACCAAACAGATATACATATTAGGTAAACATGTAAACACATAAGGGTACAGCAGTCAACATTGTTTTATAATCTTCATCAAAATAAAAGCAAACAACTATTTAACGAAGAAGCACAACAAGGCATATATCAAATTTAACAACCTTATTCATTGCTTGCTAATGGACGATTAAGTACTGGGACCGAATGATTTTATGATCGTTACCTCTGCTGTAGAATCGCGCGTACGACGTCAGAATGAAAACGTCACACAGGAAGAAATATTAATAATTTTGTAGTTCAAACTACAAAGTTAACAAAATTATAATAGAACAATAACACAATAGCGAGATGTATAAGTACAGAGCAGCTTCATAATGAGGCAGTAATTCGACAGGTAAATATAATTTTTATTTATCATTTATAAAGGGTGATATCTTTGTGGAAAATGATTCAATGAATTTCACTACTGACATAAAATGGTAACTATGATTACAAAATGTATATAAAATAAATTGTAAATTGAATGAAAACTATATTCGTTCGGAAAACTAAGTTCTAACCTCCAGCTTTAAATATTAGTTTACACAGGCTATATTTTTCAACGTGATTTTAACACGAGAATCACGTGATATTCACGTTGTCCACATAACGTGAGTAGAACGTAAAACGAGCAGAAACGTAATATTCACGTTATGAGCACAAACGTGACAAAACGTTGGTCACACGTGATATTCACGTTGTGTATAATGCCACATGATATCAACGTGATATTCACGCTAAATATATACCACATGATATAAACGTGATAATACAACGAGAAATTTAGGAAGACACATGGAACAATTGAAATATTGTCTGTTGCACTCATTGACGTCATTTTGTTCTTTAGTCATTTTATTTTGGTTATCAATTGAATTATTGTAAAACAGTTTTGAACCATCTTTTGATAATAAATGATTATTAGCTACCTTATATATGACATTGTGTGTGCAATATTTGCAGCTGGATCATCCATCAAATTATATTTTCTGGTTGTATTCAATGAAGTCCCATTAGTGGCTCTAATTTTAGTTGTGTTCATGCTCTTTGATCAGGTTGTTGTCTCTTTGACACATTCCCCATTTCCATTCTCAATTTGAGGAAACATTTCAAACCTTTCTGGTTTTTTTCATGATAAAGTCAAGATATTTCAAATGACAGTTGCAACAAATATATAAAAAACAAATGTATATGAAACCACAATTCAAAATAGTCAAGCTATTTTTCAATTCAGATTCTGCAAGAGTTGTGTCCCTTTCAGGTTTATCAATGATCAATCTTTAAAATAACTAACCAAATCTGTTGGTGGATTAAATAAAATATTTTAGCTCAAAATTGAAAAATGGTATATTTTTCCCTATAAAAGACATGCATTATACATGAATAGAAGAAGAAAAAAAAACACTTTCCAGTATGACATTAAATGTATTTAAAATTAAGTGTATATGATCGCAATATCTTTCTCTCTGTGTGTCTAAATCTATATCATCAAGTTTCTTCATCTGAAAAGAGAAATAAAGAAGTTCATTTACTATTTTAGTTTATCATTCAATTAAGCTGTATTGTACTTGAAGCATACAGTTATCTCTATTACAATGCAAAACAAGTTCATAATTAAATTTCAATCATTATTTCGGTGTAAAATCTTCATTAAAGAAAATTCAGAGAAAAGATGTTATCTTCTTTGGTCTCTACACTAGGTGACGTATAAGTTATGCTTCTGGCGTCAAACATAAACACCGGGTGTTTTCTGGCTTCTGTGCCGCTTTAGAATGTAATAAAGTTTGATAAAAAGTAGGAAGTTAGGTGCAACATTTGAGTTTTTTTGCTTCTTAATGTGAAAATTACATGTCAATGAATTCAGCAATTCAAAATGTCGGCTTCCTTAGTTACAGACAAGGAGATTGAGAATGTTCTGCTAGCTGTCTTCCAACCAGAATCATTGATACAAAATAATTGCATTAGAAATATCTATTTATTATAAAAATAACAGGTATGCAAATACATTTTTGCTTTATTTGTACTTAAATTAATATACAAAAAAGCCATTTGTTACCCCACTTCCATGTTAAGCAAGCGGTAATATGAATATTTATATTTCCTAACCAGTTTAATTTATGTTTTCTTTGCTGTCCCCGTTCCAACAAGTTACATCTTTTTAGACTTTTATAAATTAGAGACAATGATAAAAGATTTAAATAAACTAAAATTTCTGTTAATATTTTTTTAAAACCACCTTTTGTTTTCTTTTTTTTCATTGTTCAAAATCAATAATATTATAAAAAACATACTTGTAAACTTTATCACTATGTTTAAACTATATAACTTAATTTTAAAGAATACCTCGAATGGCCAATTACAGATTTCATTCTGTTATTTCACACTTTTTAAACAAATTAATTCCCTTTGTCAATCTTGGACTCAAGTTCTATGCAAAGTATAATAAATCAAAAATAATTTCTGATGTCGTAAGTATTTACATTTGTAGCTAAACAACAAATAAATGTAATTAAAAAAATTCAAAAGGTTTTAAATTACTTACATTAAGCACAGGTAAATTTGCTCTTTCTGCTAGCTCTACATTGTTAATGAAAATTATTGTCCCTCCTAATAAGTGAGACAACTTAAGAAGAAAGTTTCTACTACAGGATCAATTATGGGAATTGGCAAAAGGACTATTGTAATATAAATGTTTTGTAGGAATAATCCAAATAAAAGTTTTGTGTAATTTTCATATTAGACCCATAAAATATCCATTTTGTAATCTTACCTATGCTAATATGGCCCGGTAACTAACAATCCTCTTTGCTTCCCGGTCTTTAAGAGTTAGGTCTTTTTGGGGCTCTTGGTTGCTATTATAACGGTTTTCGTAGTCTATAAATTCCTTTAAAAAACCTGCAACCAAGAGACCCTTTCTGTTCAGCGGGAACTTTCCGTAACAACTTCCTTTCATGTGCGAAACATCTCTATAAAACAAATAACACATATTAAAGTCAAAGTTTAAACAAAGTGTTGTAAAAATTGTACCAACTCTTTTGATATTCATGATGACTTATACAGGACTTAATTAGTACTAGAAATTTAGGTACTACAGATTTTTGGTTACTATCGTTATATTTTCAGCATTTTGAAAGTTTTTCTATTCCAAATCTCTTAAAATTATGATTTTCAAACATGGAATATTGTATTATTTCTGTTTCAAAATAGTGAGTACAAATCAAGTACTGTAAAATACAAGTACCTAAATATTGCAATAATTTTAAGGTAAAGAAATAGTAATAAATATTAAAAGTAAATAGGAATACAGAAACGAAAAAGTCAGTATTTTTTCATTTGTCAGGGGACATAACTCTAGAAAATCAAACTTGATCTGCATTTTGTGGTAATTAGCATTGTGTACAAGTTTTTACCAGTTTGTCGAATTTCTTGATGAGTTCTTTTTTAACAAATGTAAATTTATGAAGTTACTTTATTATCTTCTAATAAATTTTTGTGCATTATTATTTTACCTTGATTTTGACTTGGTTCCTGAAATCTACAAATTTCCTATATGCAAAGGAGAAACAAGATTTCAGGACCAAGTCAGAATCTTGTTTTACATCATAGCTCCTCTTGTACTGTAGGATCTTTCTCTGAAAAAAAATATAACATTTCATAGCTTGCATCTTTTATTAGCAAACTGGTTCCAGGAAATTAAATTGTACATGTAGTGTTACAAAATAAATATCCCCTTCTATTCCAAATTCGTATATTTTTCAGTTAATCAAAACAAACTCTTGGCATAAAGCTTAACAAATGGTAATGGTTGAAAAAACTAAAGAAGATACATTTTTAAGCTAGAGACATTGGCTTGATCTTATAATTTAAATTAAATTGTGATAGTAAAATCAAATAACAATTTACATCTTCAACATCTCTCCAAAAAGGACATTTATGTACTTTACCATCAAATGAAAACATATATCCAAGAAAACTATTGAACACCTTTACTACAAACTTTCAGTAAGAGAAAAAAAATATTTCTTTTGTTTGTTATACCCTTGACATTAATGTTTAAAGTGACTTACTGACCAAAAGTTTCCTGTATTCAAATTACTAAATTTATAGTTCACTGTAATATGTATTATAATGCAATTTGTATGTAACATTGTTTTTCATTGGCTGAAAGTTGCCGTCAAATCCACAGTTGACCAGGCGTAACTAAGGAGGAACAACCATTTTGAAATGATCGAATCAACAAATGTTCGATTACTACAATATAATCGAAAATAAAACAACACCTACCTCCAATTCGCCGTTTTAATGTTATTTTATACGAATTTGAAGCGTACAGTTTATCCATGACGCTTATGCGCCAAAATCATTCATGAAGTTTCGCGGATTTTTTTTTATTTGTCAAATTAAGACATTTTTCCAAGTTTTAACGTATTATTTCTTTTTGAAATGCATTAGAATTGGAATAACAGTACTGTAGTTGAAGAGTTGCCACCGTCAATTTTGATTTGACGGTCGCAAATCTCCGTTTTACTGTCTCCGCTACGCGTCGCCAGTAAAACTGCATTTGCGACTGTCAAATCTACAATTGACGGTGGCAACTCTTCAACTACAGTACGCGTCGCCAGTAAAACTGCATTTGCGACTGTCAAATCTACAATTGACGGTGGCAACTCTTCAACTACAGTACTGTTATTCCTTAAATATATTGTACTTAGTTATATAGATTTACCTTCAATTCGTCGTCTGTTTCCCTTACAAACAGCTCTGTGTAAAACCTGTTTCTCAGGTATGCCAAGAAAGGTTTCTACAAAAACCAACATATAATTATAATGTGTATTTTAGAAGATGTCACAACACAATCATGAATTAAAAAAGTGAGACCTAATCACCTCAACACTTTAAACATAATCTTAAAAGCAGTGTAAGGGAGGTAATTCAAATCATGAGGTAATTCAAATAATGTTTCCTCCCTTACAGTACTATGCTTTTAAATTATGTTTTGTACTTAAATGAGTATCTATTAACCAGAACACCCTTGTTTTCCCCCTATATCTAAATCGTCATAACCTCAAAGCCAATATTTACCATCCCTTTGCACAGTATGAAAATTTTTCAGAGTGATCCATATATAAACACCCTTCCACAAGTTATTATCTGGAAAACTATAAAATGCTTAGTTGGGCACCTTATTGGCACTTATTTCCGAATCTGTTAGGAACATAAACCCCAAATTCAATTTTCAAGTCATAAATCTTGAGTTTAATCTTTTTGATTTCCATTTACTTGTACTAAAGTTATTGTCCGTACGCTTGTGTATTCCAGAAGTAGTTCCAGAAACATGGTTTATCGAAGTGTAAACTAAGAGAAAATGTCTAATTGACCAATCCAATTCAAGTATTTATAGATATATATGCAAATTATATAAGAATTATTGTCAGTTAAACAACATTTAAAAAATTTATAAGCTTCAGTTGAACTAGTGAGTGAGTCCACGAGTTAATGCACAGACAACCTTTGGCAGCTTCCAACCTGACCTCTATATATCCCCAAATCAATAACCACCATTTCTTTCACAAAAAATTAGGTTAAAAACGAGTACTTATAATGTAGCAAATCAAGCCAATTTTGTATGCGTTCTATTTGCATATTAAACAAAAGACACAGATGGATTCATGACAAAATTGTGTTTTGGTGATGTGTTTGTAGATCTTATGTTTACTGAACATTCTTGGTACTTACAATTTTCTCTATCTATATATACAGAGGAAAATGTTTTGTAAAAATTTACAAATTCATGAAAATTGTTAAAAATTGACTATAAAGGGTAATAACTCTTTTAGGGGTCAACTGACGATTGTGGTCATGTTCACTTATTATTAGATCTTAATTTGTTGAACATTATTGCTGTTCAAAGTTTGTCTCTATCTATAATAGTATTCCAGAGAATAACAAAAAACCGAAAAAAATCTTCCATAATTTTGTTTGCAACATTTGCAGTCACGTCCTTCTTAATTTTCTGTCCCATCATTATCATCCTGTACCTCTGGCTCTGCTGACCCAAACAGATCATCCTGACTATGGTCAGGTTCAGTTTGCTGACTGTCCTGAAGATAATGATAAATTTCATAATTTCATGACAACATTCAACTGTTACAGAAAATGTCAAAGAGCCAGTGTAGCTCATCTAGGTTTATGTAGAGAATTAAATTAATTATATGTGTCAAATTTTTTTTTAAATTACTTAACTCCTGAGATAAGTTTGAGTGGATTTAAGTCCCTGATGCAAGACTTTTTTTTCAGTTATCAATAAGTTACGTTACGCACAAGTATTGAGTACTCATTATTGAGTTTAACCACTTTATCTAAGAAGAAGGAATCCCCTAGCTTTCAGTAACTCATACTCTCAAATGGTATTTTCATGTAGATTTGTTCAATAAAATATTGAGGTAGATCTAAAGATATCATTTTTTTTCAAAACTAATTTTCAGTACAAAATTAGAGCCCAAATGGAACATACAGGCGTTATTCAATAAAACCGTAAACTTCTTGTTCCGGCCACTTTTGAAAAAAAAATTTGATTGATCGACAAGCAAGCAATTGTTTGTGCAGCAGTTTGTGTAGACACTTACTATTTTTAGAGGGATTAATAAGATATTGGTTCCTGAATGGTTCTAAATATCCAAAATGGTAAGTACATGTTTAGGTAGCACTCCACAGTTAGAAAATAAAATTAAAAATGAGCCACAAAATGTTTTATCATCTCCTTTTCCTGGATTTCTAATACATTAACCTAACTGTTTGTGTTGTGCATGTGCATATGTATGTAATCAGTATCTTCCATAAATTTGATTTTCAAAAGTTAAAAGGGTGAAAATTAATTGCTTTTCTGTGTATCCATGGCAACATTCTGCATTTATTTCCCATAAAATATTGCAAAAATGGGGGTGAACATGTCACATTTGCCCCAAAAATTTGGTTCAAACTAGAATTTCAATGCCTTTGAGTGATACCTTTTCAGAAACTGTTTTTCTAAATCTTCCCAATGATCAAATAAAACAATAAATATTTTCGTAAAATCCAATCACAAAGTGTGTGCGAGAAAAAGTTACAATAATTGCCGGACCAATGTATGGAAGGGACATGCAAATACGGACTGTCATACGTAAAATCCAATCACATGTATGCCTGAACTAATTGAAACTTAAAGTAAAGAAAACAACAATCAATATTATGTTACGAAACAACTTCATTATATTATGTAGTTTCATTATAAAGTTATGTCGCTATTTTGCTCTTGTATGTAGATAATGTCATATTAAGTAGTGACTATATATTAAATTATGTGGTTACTTTTTTTTTTTATGTTATATGATTTCAACATAAGTTATTTGGCTCCTTTATCATATTACTTTGTTATTGTATTATCGTTTGTACTTGCAAGCTGTTAGGTACAATTTTTATGATATTATGTAAGTATCGATAAGTTTGATGTCTGGATATGGAGTGCATAAATGTCCACGGAACGTTCGAAACGGAATCTCTCTAATCAAGCGGTAAAAATAAAAAAAAAGCCCTAACACATCAATCGAATGTGAAACAACTGTCATATTCCTTTACCTTGGTACGGGCATTTTCTCAATTCTCAAACTTCTTCGTTTACTGTAGATACGTTTGATGCAGTATCTTTTTATAAGTTTATGCTTTATAACGACGATGGGAACTATATTTCCAAGATTGTCTGCATTATTACTGCCCCGCACCATAATTTAAATGCGCAAGTAAGGATTGGAAACTACAAGCGACCAGAATACCATTATGTATCCACGGATCGTATAATGGAAAGCAATGCAACAAACATTTTCTTTTTTTTGCCATCGCATTTTCTGGTACCTTTGATAACTATTAACACCACTGAGTCGATGCCACTACTGGTGGACGTTTCAAATTGTCCCCGAGGGTATCACTAGCCCAGTAGCCAGAACTTCGGTGTTGACATGAATACTATTTATATGGTCAGTTTTATAATCCGTTTAAATTTTTTTTTGAAAATCTAAATTTTGATACAATATTTCAAACTATTGTTATGTTCAAGTACAACAGACCTAGCATTCTTCAAAAGACAGGGACTAGGTTTGATTTCAATATTTATGTTAATTTTTAATGAGGGAAAACATATAGTTCATCTTAAGATCAGCTTGATTTTTTTGGCACAGTTACATGTAGTAAAAAAATAGAAAGAACTTTCACTGTCAGCATTGCTTTTCGGCAACATGTAATCTGGGTTGCGTTCAATATCGTAGTGCTACGTAGATTATGACTATTGAACGAGTAGCTATCCTAGCTGCTATCAATATCTATAAAGCAGCTAGGCTAGATACATTTTCAAAAGTCATGAATCTACGTAGCCGCTACGATACTAAACGCAACCCTGGACACTCGCCTTAAAAAGATCCGAAGTCGATCGGTTCTAGGATAGAAGTGCAATTTGGCAATTCGTTTAATGGTGTCAGTAGGTTACCTAAATTCATATCTAAGCTTTAAAATATCTCATCATTATTAGAGAGATCTATGGAAAGTGTTTACCTATTTCATCACTGAAAAAAACAAACCTGGGTATCAACTGACAACATAACAGTTTTTGTTCCGCCTGCTTTTGTTCCGCTTTTTATCATTATCAGACATTTACAGTCATGAATGTCAACTTGCTTCATTAAAAAACCCATCTATAGATAAGTAAATGTTATATATAATATGTGAAAGAGATTCTAAAATCACTTGAATCTATGACCTTATAACAAGACCACCCACTTCTGCTAAAAATAAGGTAATAAAGATAAATATTAGACAAAAAACGCAGTCTTATATCTCTCTAAACTTTTGATGTCGTTGTTGATTTTATAGATAGTGGTTGTCGTCTTGGGTTAATCAATGCTGTAATACATTGTAACACTGCTAACGTTTAAATATTGTTTTTAAATTAAATAAAACCAGTTCCATTATTTGACGTATGATCGTTTACAAACCATTTTGAAGACAAATATAGCTCATGATAATAATCTTATAGTAATGGAACATTTAATTGTAAGTAGATCGAGCTATTTAAAAAAAAATCATATGACCGTACTTTTAGAGTGCATACTTATTAGATGAAAAAAATCACTTGTACTGGAAATGTAATATCAATGCCAAATTATTCATGTAATATTGCATTTAGTATTAATTATGAGGTCCAGTTTAACGTTGTTAGAACATCGAACGTTTATTATCAGCGAGTTTTAGAAGTATGGTATTTTAAATCTACAGTTGTGAGTTACTCATTATCATATATGTACTGTCTTTATTAAATACAGTTCGTCCTTTTGTGTTGGCCTTGATGAATAAAGTAGTATACCGCTGTTTACTACACATAAATCGATTAAGCAAAAACAAATTCGGGTCACAAACCAAAACCCGAGGGAAACAACGGAACAACAGAAACACTTCACTGCTACAAAAACAAACGCCAACATGCATAGAAACAGACTTTTTGTGGCTCTGTGCTTATACATCCCGTTATTGTGCTATTGTATTATATTTTTAGTATTCTTGTATTCTTGTCATTCACTTTTCCTAATGTGCTGTCACTATGCCTTTTTATGTTTCTTTAATACATATATGTCATGGCTCTGTACTTCCCGTCATTGTGCTATTGTTTTATGGCAAATTTGTGTATTCTTAACTCTATTTTATGCTAATATGCTTGATCGATATGTCATTTTGAGCCTCTTTGTTACACATTTGTTAGTTTTTTTAATCACATAGAGGGGCACAAATGGAGATGTGTACAAATATAGGGTTATCAACGTTTTTGTCTCGAACGCAGCTGACAATTATATAAGTCCTACGGAATTTGGGGGTTCAAAAGCGATTACAAATTCAAATCATTTAATAAAAGTGAATCTGTTAAACTCAAATATTTATTATGATTGTCTTTTCGAAATTTATCCAGTTTCAGAATGAATAAGTTCACATTTCTGGATAATTTTTAAATTATATTGACTCTACCGTGAATCATATTAAAGATTCAATTCTCTACGACTATATATTGGGGTCAGTCTGAAAATAAATGAAATATAAAAAAAACTGTATAAAAAGAAATCGGATAACTTTTTGATGTATTTTTTATTCCGCTTCGTAAACATGTCGATGGAAGCACACGCTATGAAGAGACATGTATTGTCGAAATGCGCATCTGGTGCAAGAAAATTGGTACCGTTAATTTTATTACTATGAATACCTTTGTTGCATCTGGCACATGTAGTTCTCATCACTTGTCATCCGACGTCGTCGTCTTTAACATTTTTGAACTTCTTCAAGAGAACCACTGAATGGAATGAAACCAAACATGGCATGAACTTTCCTTATGAGGTGCTGACCAAGTTGTTGCTTTGTAGCCGATCCATCATCCAAAATGGTCGTCAGTCGGGGGACTTAGTTTAACATAGGACCCTACGGAAAATGCATACAAATGACTTTTTTTGGAGAACTACCAAATAGAGTGAAACCAAACATGGCGATTATTTGTTATGAGGTGCTGACCAAGTGTTGTTACCTTGTAGCCGATCCATCATCTAAGATGGCCTCCAGCGGGGGACTTAATTTAACATAGGACCCTTTGGGTAATACATTCAAATTTCTTCTTTTAGAGAACCACTGAATGGAATGAAATCAAACGTAGAATGTTCCTTTTGAGGTGCTGACCAAGTGTTGTTACTTTGTAGACGATCTATCATCCAAGATGGCCGCAAGCAGGACACTTTAACCCTATGGGAAATACATACAAATGACTTCTTTTAGTGAACCACTGAATGGAATATAACAAAACATAGCATGACTATTGCTGATGAGATGATGACCAAGTGTTGTTACTTTGTTGCCGAACATACAAGCTGGCCGAAAGTAAGGGGACTTAGTATAACATACATTTTGTAGGACCCTATGGAAAATATATTAAAATTTCTTGTTTTAGAGAACCAATTATTGGAATGAAATCAAACATGGAATAAATGAGATACTGACCAAGTATTGTTACTTTGTAACCGATCCATTATCCAAGATGACCGCCAGCAAGGGGTTTAGTTTATCATAGGACCTTATGGGAAATGCATACATAAGTCTTCTTTTAGAAAATCACTGAATGTAATGAAACCCAACATAGCATGAATGTTCCTTATGAGGTGCTAAACAAGTTTTGTAACTTTCTAGCCAAATTTTATCTTTTTAATGATTTCAAAAAACCAAGTAGAGTCATGTTAGCAATACAGGCTCTTGAGAGCCTCTAGTTCCAGTTTCTCGGTCCTGTGCTGTCGGTTTGTGGCTGTACATTTGTGTCTATGTTGTCAGTTTTCAATTTGTTCAGCTGCGATTGCGTCAATAACTGATTGAATGAACTCTAACCTTGAAAGTAATTTTCCGTCAGTTTTTCTTGTGTAAAGAATGTAAGCGTTATGCACCATTCGGTGAAAAATGTTGATGGCAAGCCCTATCCACATTGTTTTGGGTTTTCGTTTGTCGTCATATATTCCACTCATATCATATAAGTCAACTCCACCCATGTATTTGCTGTAAACGGTGGTATTGTGTCTGTGTGATGGTGTTGATTCTTTTACGGCAGATGTGACAAAGCAAATCGTTTTGCGGTTTTGCCTTTCTTTGTAGGCAACGCACATAATTTCTCTTTGATGTATAAATAGAGACTCGTTCTCCCGCAGCTAAGGGTTCCAGAGTGACTGTGGCATTTGTTGGTAATCACGAAGGGTTCCCGTAAAGTAAGTTCTGAGCGTTTTTAGGTGTCGAACATTCGGGATAGAAGTATAGAAAATATCACAGAAGACGTGTTAGTTCTTGTTAAATAAATCGACTTCTGTCATGATTTTTTGACTATATGACTTCTCTGTATCATCAGCCGGTAAGGGGTCATAACGCTTTCCACGGTAAGGTAAAAAAAAATGCATGATTATATATCCTGAGGTGACTCCCAAAGCATCCATACTTAATGCTAAATTTGTGGGCTTTCGTCGGTATGTACTGTGAATATGTCTTCCCTGTAGAGCCTCTTTGTATGCCTTTATTTAATTGTGACGTCGGGTGTATTGTTACGGAGCAGGCGAAATAGGCACCCGTTGCCAAGCCTAAAAATAAGACCGTTGGCGTTTGAAAGGAATAAAGAAAACCTAAATATAGGCTATGTTGCATAGTAAGGGTTAAGAAACAATGTTCGATTCCCGTTTAGGATGAAAATTTCAGGAACTCAATTTTCGGCTCTCCCTTGACACCATTTGCGAGTATGGTCTTGAGGAAACGATGATATTCCGTCGGAAGGGGACGATAAATGGCTGACCCGTGTTAAGAGAGAGCCATATCTCTTGCACGTTAAAGACACCCTTGTGGATTTCGAAAAAGAGTAGGCTAATGCCGCTACAAGGCAGCACACGCATCCGCAAAGTGGAAAGGGATTAATATAAGTTGCAAAACTTGTTTCCCAATCCACTGTAAATAAATATGTTTAAACTAAACAATGTGGATTGAACCTGGTATATTGCTAGTCAAGCCTCCTGCTTATATGGCAATGTTGGGAAGAACTAGTAAATGAAAGCATTACGTTACGGGAATATAGTAAAAATAAATGCAAAGCCACACAGAACAGAATAAATAATGTAATAGCACAATTCAACATGTAAACCACACGATTACAACGGATACCTCCCATCAAATTACAACAGTATACACCCAAAAAAATAATGAAGATAGTATCAACGCCACATTGAGAGACAAGTATTTCATCATAGCCAAATAAAAAAACAATATTGGGATTGAGTTTGTAAAGACAGTACTTCGTATAGTGGCTATTATTTCGTATAATTACATGAAGTAAAATAACAGACGTCTTCCTAGTTTGATAATGTATTGAAAGCTTAAGGAAGTAGGTCAACTATAGTGACGTTATAATCGAGCGGCGCCCTTTCACAATGGTAGCTTGTGATACTCGTGAGTATGAATTTGTGCGATGTGTATATTGTTGGTTTGCTGATGTTAAAAGTTTGCTAATGAATGTTTATGGAACTGATTGTGTATTCGGTATAAACTATCGGCATTAGATTTTAAAGTCAATGAAATTGATTCATTTGAAGGTATACTCTGATATTGTACTGACTTCTGAGTCTTGTTTTTTCCACTGCAACATCTTCATCTCAAGTTTGCTCTTAAATTTTCTCGTTGATGTTCTCTAACATTATTTTCTTATGAGTAACAGCTCCTTAAAACGTTGATATTTCCTCGTAATCCGCTTCAGAACTTTGCTAAATTTCTTTAGTGACTCATCATTGACACTCAAATCCAAAACTGTTAAAAAGGCCAAATAAAATACGAAGTTGAATAGCATTGAGGACCAAAATTCCTAAATAAAGGCAACAGTAGTATACCGCTGTTCAACTGAGGGAAACGCATTAAATATAAGAATGGAACAACGACTCAACATTAAAATGTAACGCACACATAAACGGAATAAACATTAGACAAAATCCTATGAGAATAACAAATATAACATCAAAACAAAATACATGAATTTGAGATAGATAAGTACCGTGACACGTCGTATAGTAATGTGAATTCACACTAAAAAATAAGAGAACACAAACGACACAACAGAAACACAACGTTAAAATGTAACACACTCAGAAACGAACTATAATATAACAATGGCCATATTCCTGACTTGGTACAGGACATTTTAAGAGGAAAAAATGGTGGGTTGAACCTGTTTTTGTGGCATGCCAAACCTCTTTTATAGCCATGTGAAATATAACATTAAAATGACAACACAACATTACAGGACTTAAAGTGTTGCCAAATACAGCTAAGGTAATCTATTCCTTAGGTAGGAAAGCCTTAGAAGTTCATAAATTAAAAATATTTTGTAAAGGGTTAATTTATAAACATGACCATAACGTTGATAATTCATGTGAGCACAACACAGAAGTGCTGACTACTGCACCTTTATTTATCGCTCGGACGGCTTTCATATTCGCTTTCTTGGTTACTGAATACTGTATTATTATAAATTTATCACTTATGGTTTTGTGTCTATCGGATTAACTTTCGTATTTTATTTTGTTGTTTATTGTTTGATTAAATTTGTATTGCCACTAACATTGTAAATGTTTAATGCCAATTCATAAAATTATTATTATTTCATCTGGTCTTGGGATCACTATTGCGTAAAGTGTCTTAGATTTCGTACAATGACAAGAAGTATAATAACACTAGTCCTGATAGAGATTGTAAGCGGTTTTGTTTGGTCCGTGTTTCAAAACAATTTGGAAATGTACGACTCATAGATAAATAAATGAATACATAATCTTTATATCAAAAGGAGGATCCCATTAGTTAAAAATAATCTTCCTGAGAGTCCTCAAATGAGTTTGGTAGGCATTATATTTGGTATCGATGTATAATAACTGGATTTTTCGCCTGTTTGAGATAAATATTTAAAGAGGTCCACCATAAAATGACAGAATTCTACATTTAAGCTAGCTGAAACTGTAAGAGCATAGTAAAATAAAAGGAAACATGTTTTAATGAAGTAATTCTGGCTAAGTTGTTGATATTGCATGCTAGTCAAATCTAACTTTTAAACGCAAGGATTGAGACCGTGAAGACAGTGTTTTATTCTCGTTCCTCACAAGAAGAAAAATCTACAAACAAACTAATTTAAAACATTATTAAAAGAAGTAAGAAAGGAGACGATAAGAAAAGAAACCACAAAAGCCATATATATACTTCATGTAAATACTCGCTAGTAAAGGAATGTTTATTTCTCCCCCCCCCCCCTTTTTTTTTAGATTACCGTCTTTCTGCATGGACTTAATACGTTATCATGGTAATGTTATTTCATGGTTTTATCTTTTGCTCATATACGTTACATTTTTTATTGTTGACTTGGTTTATACTATTTTTTTCTCGTTAACAGCATGTTCTTATGCCTGTTTAAAGTATCTCCCTTTTTTATTTATTGCAAACCTGTTTGATAGTGTACAAGAAGAACCACTGGACAAGTCTGAAATGTCAGTCCACCAGTTTGATTTGGAGTTTGACGATATGATAGTGGACCAAGACTACAAGGACGAAGAAATGTTTTCTCAGTAAGTCAGCCATGTTTGTTGCCATTTTTTTTCATGGAGGTATAAGGAATTTAGTTCATTTGTCAGTCATAACTTTAATCCACGAATATAGAAGCTAGTCAATCATCCAGGGAGAAAACAGAATCGAGCAATACTAATATTGTAAGGCATGAATATTAATAATTGTGGTATTTTCAATTTTATTCAAGGGATATTATAAAATGATTAAAACAAGTAAAAAAAAATCGTGAAATTTAGAAATTTACATGATGAAATTTTAAATCAAAGACAGGTTCTCTGAGTTCATAATCTGAAATTCATTATTTTAATTTGTATTTTTAATATATATAGACCCTCTCTATTTAATAAACTATGTGACTGCCGTGAATAATAAACTTGAAAATGATAGCAAATTCATAGTATAACATGTATGTACAGAAAAAACGTAAGCCGGAAGTCTTGTCTGATTTAAAATTCCGTCCAATGACGGAAACAAATTTTGGACGCCCTTTTTTGTTTTCCTCCTAAAATCCTAAAATACCCATACGGTATAATTATAAGCAAGGATGACAAATGCGACAATGCATGGTACATATAGGACACAGAGGTGTGATGATTAATTTATATTGAAAGAAAGATTGATTGATTGTTGGTTGCTTAACGTCCATTGGCAAATATTTCATGCATATTCATGACGAGCACAAGTTCATAATAAATACTAGGTCTTGTCACAAAAGACGCCATCTGGGATGATGGTCGGGGAAATTTGGATTGCAACTGGAAAATGAGGGTATATTGGATAGGGACAGAAATATTGGCTTGCAACGGGCCACCTACGGACCCCTCAAAGAGTTGTTGCAAGGGTTCTGAACATGCAAAGAGCGAGGCACTCTTTGTTCACGAGGCATCGGATTTAACGTCCCCATTCTGACCGTACGTGGATGCGAACTTGATACATCCCGCACAGTCAAACGGACGCCCCACTTCGGCAAGCGTTTTACTGCCGGTCGGGAGAAGACCAAGTGACCATATTTCTATTCCCCAGTCACACTTGGGGTTTGGAAGAAAGAAAAGCGACACACAAAATGAGGTCTCCTCATTTAAAAGAGGGACGAAAGATACCAAAGGGACAGTCAAACTCATAAATTTTAAACAAACTGACATGGCTAAAAATGAAAAAGACAAACAGAAAAACAATAGTACACATGACACAACATAGAAAACTAAAGAATAAACAACACGAACCCCAACAAAAACTAGGGGTGATCTCAGGTGCTCCGGAAGGGAAAGCAGATCATGATACGTCTTGCTAGTTTGATAATGTATTGAAAGCTAAAGGAAGAACGTCAACTAACATAAATATATAAAGTGACGTTACAATCGAGCGGCGTGCTGTAAATGTTATACGCAGACTTCACAATAGATGCTTTATTAATATTATCTTACCATTACTAGAATATAGATATTGAATTGTGTTTGTATTGTTGTATAGGTGTGCTGCAAACCATATGTTGTTCAAAATTTGTATCTGGCAAGGTTTTGGAGTTCTAGAGAAAATATAATATGGGACGTACATTTAAATAATATCTAATATATTATTCAAATTCTTTTTTTTTTTTATTGTAGACTTGATTTAGAAAAACCTTAATTCAACACAGCAACGGTTGCATAAAGAAAAGAATTTGAATGCAGTGTTATTAAAAATTTGGCATATATTTTCAAACACGATAACAAATAACTTGAAAAATGCAAACATGAAACACCAGAGATGGCATTACTTCTCGTAATGCGTAGGAAGATCGCTTTTCTATTTACCGAAATAGTTAATTACAAATATTTCGATATTCAGCAAAATTACTGAAAGCTGTTAAATGTGTAATCCTTATTGTAATTATTGTATTAGAGTACAACAATTATACCTTGACATAAATAGGATTTTTTTTTATCTATATCGGAGTATGCTCTAAATAGTGCCTCCAAATATATCTTGCTAAAACAGAAATCTATTGTACACGATGATAGCTTTACTATTTCCTGTCATGAAAGACAGACAATTTACTACCAAATACGTAAATTAAGCATTTTTGCTTTTCCTTTTAAGCACACCTAATGTTCATAGACCATTGTAAGGATTTTTCATCCGATAGATTTCGTTACCGTTTCTTTGAAATTGACTTCTATAAACTAACATAAAATTTATAAAATGCATTGTTTTAAATCCAAATTTATAATTTTAAATCAGCAATGCCGACATAAAGAAAAATAGAAGGAAATCGGTCAAGGAAATAAGATATCAAGGGGAATATATGTATGCTCCATTTATAATAAAATTAACGGTACCAATTTTCTTGCACCAGATGCGCATTTCGACAATACATGTCTCTTCAGTGATGCTCGTGGCCAAAATTTTGAAATCCAAAGTTATATAAAAGATGAAGAGCTATAATCCAAAAGGTCCAAAAATTATAGCCAAATCCGTGAAAGGAATCAGAGCTTTGCATGAGGGAGATACATTCCTTAAATTATAATAATTTCTAATATTTTGTTACAGCAAATTTTAATAACACAAAAAATCCGTATTTTCATGCCAGTACCGAAGTACTGGCTACTGGGCTGGTGATACCCTCGGGGACTAATAGTCCACCAGCAGAGGCATATAACATCTGCGTAGCATATTGGAGTTTCTATCTAATTGTTAAAGCCTTCGAACCCTCTTTTAAAAAGCTATTTATTAGACTAAACTACTTGCCATACGTTCAGGTGCTTTTCAAGTGAACGATCAACAATAACTCCCAAGACTTAAATTCTCAAACTGCATATACTAGTAAGACAAGTGTTTAAAAGCCAATTTGCCTTTCTTTGCCCAAGTAAGGCGCTAATACATATTTCAAATGGCTCTATGTGTGATCCATAATACGGAATTTCAACTACCGAGGCACACGTTGGAGTAGGTTGCACAACTAATTTAGTTTTAAAAACGTATATAGTGGCTCTCAACAAGAAAATCAAACATCGGCATGGCCGAGCACATCATCTGCTTCTGCGTAGAAATTTAGAAAAAATAGTTGAACTATAGAAACAGAAAATACTGCCGCATCTAAATAAACCCGAGGGACCACATTTGTAATGTAAAAACTAAATTTAAATAATGTCTTTATGAAATGAAAAAAAAAGGTATTTTAACGAATGATTGTACGAATGAATACATCGAAAAACTAAATTTTTTAAGTCATAAATCGATTGAGAGAAAACAAATCCGAGTAAAAGTAAAGTAAAACCGAGGGAAAACATCAACTTTAAGAGGAAAACAAAGGAACAACAGGAACACTGAAGTGAAACAAACATGCATAGAAACAACATCTTTTTAACTACTGTCATACTCCTGACTTGGTACAGGACATTTTAGGAAATAATAATGGGTTAAACTAGTTTAATGGCTAGCCAAATCTCATGCTTTAGGTAGCATTAAACAGGAAAAATATTAAACTTTTTCCTCATAAATCTCCTTTTATTTGCTTTCTTGCAAATAAACTCATCATAGATACCAGGACTAAATTTTGTTATAGTATAACGTTCTGGGGTTTTCTTGTCAGGATGTACACCCGTAGTTACTTGTGTGGGCCTCTGGTGAAGGAAGTTATAATAAAAACCATAATGGAGTTCATAAATTATACTACATATTATTATCAATTCAGCTCAAGTAATTCACAACAGATACAGTAGTTCATAAAACACATGTTATCTTAATATAAAACAAAGATACAATAACATTTTATTCCTAACTGCTATATGCTATATTATAATTGCTATTGCACTTGGTGCAAGGAAATCTAGTTGGTGCAAGAAATTTAGTCGGTGCAAGAATCTTGTCGTTGCAAGGAAATCTACTTAGTGCACACCGAGCAAATAATTTTAGATACTGCTTGGTGCAGGTTATTCATATTTACCCTCATAAGTTTATATCATAAAAGACTAATATTTAAATATCTAAA
Source organism: Mytilus trossulus (assembly GCF_036588685.1). Classification (NCBI taxonomy): domain Eukaryota; kingdom Metazoa; phylum Mollusca; class Bivalvia; order Mytilida; family Mytilidae; genus Mytilus; species Mytilus trossulus. Next base: position 27,144,949 of record NC_086375.1, on the reverse strand, counting down.
AGCTTTCCATTTCAGCTTGGTGCAGCACCGAGAAAATCTGCTTGGTGCTAGCCAAAATCAAAACACCGAGTACGCTGTTTGGTGCAATACGTCAGACGCAGGTTTTATTGTATTCTCCGAAAACTGAACTAAGTTTCTGAATAATCAATTACCAATCTCTGGCCAAATCTCAAATGATTTTAGGTCATGTTTCTGGATAAGTTTAAATACAATTCGCTTGGTGCAATATAATTTCGATTGCAAGTTAAGTTCTGCGATTGTTCTGCATTGAGATGAAAAACCATACTCGGAGCACGCAAACCTTGCTATTTTAATAGACTTTAGCCTACAAATATGACGTAGTACACAAGAAAAACAAATTATGAGGAATTGCGTCGAAATGTGAATATAACGATAAACTTAGAAAAATTTGGGCAATTGCATAATAAAATGAAGATGATACATCGATTAAACAGCATCATTAGATAGGTTTGAAAAACAAACTATGAGGAATGGCGTCGAAATGTGAAACTTGCGACAAATTTGGGTAAATGCACCGTTAAATGAAGACGATACATCGATTAAACAGCATCATTATATAGGGTTAAATACAGGGAAACCACTCCTCTCATAAAAATACCATACGAGGCGTACACGGGGACATCTTCCACAAATTATACACGATGAAAAATACACGTTTAAGTTAATGAAATAAGGCCAAGGGCCAGAGTGTAACAAATCTTAAATATTAAGCTTACTGTATGTGCATATGCATGTTATCAAAATCTTCCATAGATTTTATATCCAGTATATAAAATGGTAAAATATAGATTCTTTAAGGTGTATACAAATATGCTTTATTTGTTATAAAATATTACAAAAAAGGGGAAAAGATGTCACATTTGCTTGAAGTCATACCTTTTCTAAACTGTTCTAGCTATAAAAATACGGAGATTCGAACAGAAAACAGCCCATAAACATGTATAAAATAATCTTGGTGTTCCTATAAACCATCTTTGAATGCTAAATTAGTACTCAACTGAACTTAAAAACACAATAACTTTCATATTTGAAAAGTTCACCGGGGCCAAAGTGCGAAACGAACTTCTACATTAACTGTACATTACTACCTTATGACAATGTTGATAAATAAACTCATAAAAGATACCAGAATTTAATTTTGTATTTACGCCAGACGCGCGTTCTCAAAAAGTAAAAATAACAAAAATACCAAAATCCCTTATCAAATGGCTGACTATGCGACATGGGCTTTCAGAAGGGGTTATGGTGACCTTTGGCTGTTCATTAATGTGTCATTTTGGTCTCTTGTAAAGAGTTGTCTCATTGGTAATCATACCACATGTTATTTTTTGTAATTATATTTTATTATTCAAATCGAAGATACCCGATCAATTTCCTTGATTCCTTTTCTCTTTCATGCAAGGGCAATGTGGTTCTTAATATCGACATTTGATGGCCAAAATCTCTTATTTAAGGCTCCCCAAGGGTGACTGGGGGAATATAAATATGGTCACATGGTCTTCTCCCGACCGGCATTAAAACGCTTGCCGAAGTGGGGCGTCCGTTTGGCCGTGCGGGATATTTTAAACATCCGATCAGAATGGGGACGTTAAATCCGATGTCTCGTAAAAAGAGAGTGCCACGCTCTTTGTATGTTGAGAACCCTTGCAACAACTCTTTGAGGGCTCGTAGGTGGCCTGTTGTAAGGCAATATTCTTGTCCCTATCCAATATAACCTCATTATCCTGTAGCAGTCCAAATTTCCCCGACCATTATACCAAAATGGACTCTATTATGACAAGACCTACCTATAGTATGCATTGTGAACTTGTTCTCGTCCTGAATATGCATTATGCATATTTTAGGGGCCAGCTGAAGGACACCTACGGGTGCCGGAATTCTCGCTACATTGAAGACCCATTGATTGCCTTCGGCTGTTGTTTGCTCTATGGTCGGGTGGTTGTCGCTTTGACATATTCACCATTTCCTTTCTCAATTTTATGAATATTTGCCACTGGACGTTAAGCAACCAACAATCAATCAATATTATTTATGATGGCGGGAATATCCTGTCCTTGGGAAAAGTGTTGTCCTTATGTATAATTCTAGTAGTACTCTCATCTGTGGGACACTGTTGATGTTTTCTTTCCATACCATTTTCCTGATTATTCCTTCAATCTGTCATCTATTCCAAGTAGTCAGCTCGCTGATTGCAACGACGGATATATTGTTTCACTTCCAAATGAAAATAAAAATAAGTTGAATACTGGAGACCGAGATTTCTTCAAGCATTAGAAAATACCAGTAAGCATAACGTTTGTTTGACCATTACACTGTCAAAGAATAAACAGGCAATTTTGCTTTATATTTGGAAGTTTATATTACGTTGCTTACCCTTGACAATTTTACCAATTATGTCTGTTTTGTTGACGTTGTAAATATAATTGAATTGGATGCGACTGTCATACAGATGAGAGGTTTAGCGCTATACAACCAGGTTCAATTCACCTTTTCTGCATTTGAAAATGCCTGTACAAAGTCAGTAATAGGACAATTGTTGTCCATTCGTTTGATGTGTTTTAATATTTGATTAGGGACTTTCAGTTCTAAAAGTAATACAAGTAAACCAAGTGCATTTATTTAGTAACACATTCGAATTTCTGAAGTTTGTTATATTTTAAAATATTTTGTCAAATTTACACTGATATTTTTTATCCAAGGGATATCCTTATAAATTCATAATTTTATTGATCATTTGAAGTTAAGCGTCCGTTTAGCTGTCTGGGATGTACAAGTACGCAACCACGGCATGTCATTACGCAGGATGTAAATCAAATAACTTCTAAAGACCTCATTATCTGCGCGTGAAGAACCCCATCAACAATTATGAGTGGTACACAGGTGGCTTGTTGCTAAATTTATATTCCCTAAATTTCCATTGGCAGTCTAAATGCATAACCCTTCATTTCGGTCGAACACGAATTCAGGACGAACTATTGTTAATGTGTTTTCAACTTGAACAAGCATGACTTGTTTGCCACTGGACAGAAAGCAAACAACAATCAATCAGTCAATTTTACTTCGACAATTGAAAGAAAGGAATAAAGCCCAAAAACATACAATACCTCTTTCTCAAAAGGTTAAAAAAAATCAATCTAAATATTATTTAATGAACAAATAGTTTGGCACCACTAGGTCGATGCCACTGCTGATGGACGCTTCGTCCTCGATGGTATCATCAGCCTAGTGTTCAGCACCGCGGTGTTGACATGAATATCAATTATATCTTCCTTTTTATAAATTTCCTGTTAACAAAACTCTGAATTTTCGAAAAACTAAGGATTTTCTTATCACAGGCCTAAATTACCTTAGCCGTATTTGGCACAACTTTTTTTTAAATTTTGGATCCTCAATGATCTACAACGTCGTACTTGTTAGGTTTGAGCGTCTGAGAGTCTTATGCAGACGAATCCTGGTACAATTGGGCCAATAAATCCTTTCCACAGTTCACTTAGTTAAATAATAAGTGGTTTTTTTTTTGGTAAAAGGCCGTTTTAAATTATTTTAAAGGAGTAATTATTTTGGTGGTTTTCCCTAATATGTATTTGGTCAGAACCCGAAAGATGGATAACCTGATGAGCAATACAATTTGTACCTTTGTTTGTTTTAATGTTTTTCTTTTATTGTCTTGGCATTTTCTGTTTATTTTTTTTTACTTTTTGAGTTTGAAAGTCCCTTTGACACCCATCATAAAAGACACGAAAAAGACGAGTTATGTCAGTTTATTTCATGAACTTGTACAAACTGAACGGGATAACCCCGTCTGGTTCATTTGGAGATGTTTTATTGAATTAAGACTGTATCTCTAAGGTGTTAATATCCAAATTGTGCATGAAATCGTTTTAACACATGAAATATCTAGACTAAAACGAAAATATCTATTGATCATTTAATCTAAAGTTATCAGAGGACTTATACTAACCACATAAAATCAACTTTGGAAATTCTGAATAGTTCTGCATTATCAATCCTTCATTTACTGATCCCGGAAGTCGTCTAATATCATTTAACTATTTCTGTTACCAGCCACTATGTATACAAGATTTTGTTATTGGATGGACACAATCCCATTAAGATGAACCGCAAAAGTAAACATAGGTGTGACAAGTCTCCTAACATTTGATGATTAGAAGCTTGATTATCAGTCTAAATTACTCTCAAGTGGCTTCAAGTCACTAAAATGTATTGTGTATTTTTTATTAATTGTATTGTAGTGGTATTTTTGTCATGAATTGAGATCATTGAATGAAAAGTTTATTGCGGACGTGAAGATCATTGTGGGAATATTTCATTCCAATGCTCAATTGTCTTTTTTTATTAGAATTTCCTGTTGAACTGCAAATACTATCCTAGAGATATATTCTAGGACAAAAATAGTGCATTTGCACTTCAATTACACAATATATTTATATGATTTAAATGGATATCCTGCATGTATCGTGCTAACTGCTACATTATTTGGTCTCTGGTGGGGTGTTGTCTCATTTACAATCATACAACATTTTATTTTACAGTTATCCTGAAATGAGGTGAAATTAGTCTTTTGAAGACGAAACGAGCGTCTGGCATTCAAAATTGTAAGCCTGGTACTACATTTAAAAGCCGACATTGTTCTTATTATGCATGGCATGTGGATGATATAGAGTACTGTCGGGTATTTTCGACCAGAGGCAGCGATTTCATTCACGCGAGGCGTTGTTTCCGCATCCTTTTCGCGTGCAGATCTGCAGAACTAAATTTTTGTCATGGAAGGTTAGGTTAGCTGCAATTCCCGGAAAGAAGGAGTAAGTTACATAAATTATTACCGTTGTCTTGGAACTTCTCGCCATGATAAAAACAAATATTACGTCATGTGTTAAAACATATCTGTCTTCCAACAAATGATTTCAGTTAAAAACACCTACTTTTCAAGCATGAAAACCTAATGACACGGACTGTTCGCTAAATTCCTGAGAATATAAATGAATAAAAAAGACGCATTTTAAAAATATTTTGGCCATAATCAACTTATATTCCTTTCAAACATATTTCGCCTACTTTCGACCAGTCTTGTATATTTTGACAAATGTGTTGTCCATGGATTTATGAGTTTTGAACAGCGGTATACTACTGTTGCCTTTATTTACTATGGACGCTATGTTAACGTTTTTCAAAGCTACAGTGACGTCACAATATGAATGACGTAAAGAAGTTGTGCATATGTATTGACAATGTTATCGCAATTGGAATGTCGAAAACACTGTGATTGTAATTTTTTTTACCAGATGATTAGAAAATCAAAACTTTATCTGAGCAACAACATCAAAATGCAGTCTGCGTTTGAGGGATATTTTTGGTCCAAACTTATTTTGTTTCCTCGCGAAATCAAAGCAATTTGTCTACGTGTCAATAAAAAACCCGAAGACGTTTATAAAATACTCCCTAATAGAGGGTGGGTCGGAGGGGTTTGACAAGAGGTAGCAATCACCACTTCCCTTCTTTTAATATCAACTTGAGTTAATAATCCCTCCCCTTTACTCCCTGTTTTCACTCCCCTTAACTCTACCTCCTTATTTTACTCCCGATTATGGCCTCTCTTATCCTGGGGACCCCATGTCCACCAACTCTTACCTGTTTTCTCGTGGTGCACTTGGGTCACCTTCCAGGTTCTTAAAATTTATATGTTTTTGGTTTTTTTTACGCTATAAATGTACATGTATTAATATAAATAAGAAGGTGTGGTATGAGTGTCAATGAGACAACTCTCCATATTGTTTGTTTATATTATATTAGTATTTTCGAAAGTGTATTCAATTTGATGCCTCAGTTGCTACAGGTTGTTTTTATTTGCTTCATTTTTGTCCCGTAACAATCCAAAAATACTGTATATCATCATTTCCTTCATTTAACTTGTCTGGGAAATGCAAAATGACCGGGTCTACTAAATTTGTATGTACATGTGCAAAATAAAATCGTATTGATACATGCAATAGATACATTTAAAAAGCAATCAAAACAGGGTATCTTCTAGTATCTTAGTGATTTCCATTTAAAGCCATTTCGTCTCGTTTGTACATCCTTCACGCCTGGATTAAGTTTGAATATTGTCATAAAATACAGGTATTATCGCGTCGGCACAATTTCTTGTTTAAGGAGGTTTTTACCCCACCCTTTTCTGCTTTCAGATTTTCAAATATAATGGGGAAACCGAAAACATACAGAAATTATGCTCTAGAGGATATCCAAAATGCAGTACAAATGGTTGAAAATAAGACTGTCAATTCGATCCGCATCACGACAATACAATGTTCCAAAAACGACTATAATAGACAAACTTAATGGCAGATCTAGTCTTCAAGCAAGATTAGGACCTAGTCCTGTATTATTTGATAGTGAGGAAGAAATGCTAGTTCACTGGGTCATAGATATGGTAAAATTCGGCTATAGCCAAACAAGAAAGCAACTTCTGTAAATGTGAAGACAATTTTAGATCATGAAGGTCGGAAAACCCTATTTGAAGATAATTTGCCGGGTAAGGATTGGCTATATGCTTTCATGAAACGCCATCCTGAGATTTCTACTCGCTCGCACTCCACAGAAACTTGGTAAGGAACGCGCAGTTATATCTTAGCAAAAATAAAATGGTGGTTTGAAGATTTGTCAAAGTACCTAACGAAAATTTAAGAAGAGGGAATAGATATGGAAAGATGTTTCCCGCATATATAACGCAGATGAAAGTGTTTTTCCGCAAGATCCAAAATCTGGTAAAATTTTGGCTGCTAAAGGCAGTAAGAATGTGTATTCAACATCGATGGTGTTGTTGGCTGGTCAGAGGTCCAAACTTCCTTCATTTCCAAAATAGTGCCGTCCGGTAAGTAACAAAGTTCCGCCTTCGTTATGGTTCTAACTTCAATTGGCACAAGTTGCCTCTTATATCTTGCTTTCTGAGATTTTCTACATAAATTGACTTTCTCTTGTAAGGTAGTAGCCAAAAGGTGTGTGTTGTATTGGGACGGAGCACCAGCAAAGACTAGTCTTGGATCCAGACAGAGATGTTCATGGTTATCTATTTCTATGGTAATAGGTTTGACATTCCATAGGTTTGTGGGTACAGAACAGTCAATTTCGGGTGTCTGGAATCTCTTTTGGTCTTAAATTCATCTTACTAGTATTTGCTGGTTTAAATTTCATGGACAGATCTAAAGGTTCATCTTGATGGTTGGTATTTGGTTCTTCTGAATAGTGGTAATTTCTTCTTCTGGTGTAGTGGTAATTGGTTCTTCTGATGGTGTGGTAATTGCCCTGGACATGGTCAAATCTAAAATTTATTCTGTTGGTGACGGTTGTTTATCTATAATGGTGGCTGTAGAAACTAAAAGTGATGATTCAGGATCAGTAGTGGTGGTTGTAGTAAATAAAGGTGATGGTTGATGATGAGGTAAAATGATGGAAGGTTCCTGTGGTTCCAAATCAATATCTATAGAGAAGTTGTCTGGAGAGTTTCCAGGTGACAGATCTTGCAAATATCTTGAGAATAGCTGATCAGAAGGGATAATTACTTCTGGTGGTGGCTCTGCATTCAGGAGTTGCCTCATAGGTGATGGAGTACGGGGCTCCACACCTAGCAAGTCTGAAAGATCAGGCATACTATCCTCCAGAAAGTCGGTAAGTTGCCTGGTTGTGTCAGTGAATATGGAGTTGTCTTCTGGCGTTTAGATGATATCCTCCCTCCTTGTCTCACACACATTGTTTCTGGTTATCAGGTTAGTGTATTTGTCATGGCAATTCTCGTGCTGTCTTACCCTGTAGCCATCACATTTTGGTTGTGAATACGGGCACCAGCGACACTTTATCAATGCATTACCATGTGACCTCCTTCTGTGCCTTTGGAGGCTGTTCCTAACTGGGAATCTCTTTCCACAGTCGTCACACTGGAAAGGGTAAACAAACCAAGATCTGATCTCACTAAATCACTCATACTACAAAATATAAAATAAAATCCATTTTAAACACAATGGCCCACTATGATTTTGGTATAAATATATTCACAGGCTTTTGCATAAATATATATAATCCGTTCATCCTTTATTGACTCTTAAAATTCAAGAGTCTATCTAAAAATGAGGGTACTTTTTTTATGGCCTTCCAAATACCGTTTCGATCCCTAACATCACTGAGGAGACATTTATTGTCGAAATTAGGATCTGGTGTACTAAAAATATATTGACACCTTATGTTTGTGGCATAACATCGTGGCCAAAAGTATTTTTTTTCTGTTTTAGTATTAAATTTATACTAAGATCCATTTTGTTACATCTTGTTGTCAATTTTATTTGGCAATCGCCAATGGCAGTCAGCAGGGTTAAAGAACATCAGTTGTTCGACCTGTTAGTCAAATGCATTTTGTTTAAATATACTTTTTCACTTTTTTGGTCTTTTGGAAAATGTTGTTTGTGCTGTTTTTAGACCCTTCTACAACGAAATTTGTTTTTTCATGCACACGTATAAAAATTGCGGTTTTTATCAAATGCAATCGTAGGTTTGAACGTAGTTTTCAATTTAGACTCGTTTATATTTTTTCGTTTGGGATTGTATCATATTTTCCCTCCGGTTTATATGATCCGTTCATCCTAAATTGACTCTTAAAATACAAGAGTCTATCTTTAATAAAGGTATATATATGCCGGTAAATACGATAAATCGCTGAATTTGTACGTGTAGATTTCCTTGATAGAGAATTGCTATTTGCATAGACAATTTTTATCGAAGAGTTCTTAATGTTAAAGTAATCTTTGAAGTCACCTGGGCCAATCTTTTATTTATGAACCTAGCATATTTAGGTCTCTTCGTGGCTATCAGTGCACGCACAACAGTATATATTTTGAAATTTAGACAAACAAGTACTCACATAGCGCTTGTTTGTTTCTTGAATCAAGAGACATTAATGCCCCGCGAAATACCTCAAATGATGTCGGCTACTGTTCTACGTCATCTACTGCCATTTGTCTTTTGACTGATGCAAGTCTCTCTTCCACAATTACAGGTCGTCATTTTTTCTTCAGCTGATCTTTCCTTTTTAATATTTAAACGATGTCTCTCTATTTCAACACGTTATCTTTGCAAGATTTAACTTTTTTGCAAGCAATTTAAAAAAAATAGTGGATTACGTACACTGCTTAAACGTTTTTAGTACATATATCGGCCACACTATTGTTCAGTCATGTTAAGTTATATCGCACAAAAATGAACATAACATAAAAACAAAAGCAGAGCCTGTAAGTAAAAAATACTATAAAAATGAAATTCAGCAAAATTAACTCTTTTCCAGAATAGTATAACTTTATTTTAGCATATCAAAACTGAAAACACTAATTTCTTTTAAACAATCGCGCCATGGCGTTGTCAGTTTGTTTTAGATTTATATGTTTGATTGTCCCTTTGGTATCTTTCGTCCCTCTTTTGGTATGACCTGCGACGTGCACATATTGAATTGTTTTCAAAATAAAATTGAAATGGCTGGTACAAGTACAACATTCGTGTGAAAGAGCTAATGATGATTAATGACCATTCTCAGACATAATAGCAGTTATTTGTTCTCTGCTGTGTTTGGCAAAAAGCTAAATGCCTTCACCATATTCCACAAACTTTGTAGAGAAACTGCACTCCATAGTGTATCTACCTTAAAGATCTTATTTTAACATGTTGGTTTATTCAGTGTCTTCATGTTGTCTGCACTATATTTTGGGCAGTAAACCTTGTACTTTCTGTTGCCTTTTCCAATAAAAAGTACATGTTTGCACACAATTGTCTGCCAAATAAAGGCAACAGTAGTATACCGCTGTTCAAACTCATAAATCCATGAACAAAAAACAAAATCGGGGTAACAAACTGAAACCGAGGAAACGCATTTAATATAAGAGGAGAACAACAACATAACATTTAAATGTAACACACACAGAAACGGCCGTAAATTACTTGCCTATCTCTCAAGAGGAACCATATATTTAACCTTGTCAAATTGCACAAAAAAATCAATTGTTATTATTCTGGTTTTAGAAATATGTTATTGTTACTATAAATGAAAGAAAAAGCATAAAGGTCTGAAATATATCAATCTTATATTCTTCACCAATTTAATATTAACTATTTTTAGCAGAGCATTCAAAATTGACACTAAAATTAACTGTTTCCATCGAAAAGAAAATTAGAAATTTTTACCGCACTGATTTCGAGAAATTATGATTTATAAGATCACGGTCATAGTAAGTAAATGAAGACTTCATATAACAGTTTAGTTCTCTTTTGGTATAGTTCATGTGAATCAGTATCGAAGTGATATCTATGGCATGTAAAGAGACAAAGGTCAAGGTAATTTTGGAGCTAAAACAAGTCAATAATCTCCTTTTTTGCTAAATAACCAAAAATATATATCTACCTATAGATGCAATAATCTTCATTGCCTATGTTAATAATGACCATTTGATAATAATCTTAAAATGAGGGATTTGGCCTTAACCTTCAACTACATTATCAAAAGTAGATTTACCTATAATACCATAGGTACCATAATCTTTTATTACATTTGTTAATCATAACTATTTGATTGTAAAGAATCAATAAAGGATTGGCTTCGACCTTGAGGTCAAAAGGTCAAGGTAATTTTAGGAACTGAATTAAGACTTCTCTTATTTTTGCTCATTTTTTCCAAAAGTAGGTTATTAAAACATGTCAAAAGTATGATAAAATGAAATATAAGACTTGGTATACATATTTATATACTTTCATTTCTGTATGCCCTTGAAATTTGGTTCTTGACCAACGGTTGAAACCAATCCTTCATCTATTGAATATCATCTAAATGGGACGACATATTTGTAAAAATATCTATTTCAGAAACATGATATAAATACATGTATGGATATTAGTTATGTTTTATATGTATTTTAAAAAATGTGGTTTATAGTGGCAAAGTCACTGGTTAATGGTTTTGAAAAATGAACTCATAGACAATATTTACGGGTTTTCTCCATATTTCCGAATTTGTTTTGGGTAACACCAGACATCATATGAACATCATTAGGCTTTATTGAATGCAGAGGAAGCCTGTCCTTTTATTTCATATCAGCATCAATTAGAACTCATTAAAGAGGGATAACCATAATTCAAGCATTGAACCAAGTTGGATCAAGTATAGAGTTTCCCAATGTGTACATGTATATAATAATGTCCAATTTTTAGTTTAAAAATGTTTAAGATTTGTAAATGAAAATAACGTGCTCCAAGTTAAGTGTTCAAACTAAAGCTTGGCATCCCCTTGGAGTTTTGTTTATAAGGGTCTCTCTGTTGGGAACCATAAGGAACACGGTTCGTTTCCATGCATAAGTTATATTGAACATAAAAATACTGCGACAAATCGCACTTCATTTCTCCTTTCACGAATTCGTTGGTAAGAAGTGGACTCATGTTCACTGTTTACAGAACTTTATATTGTCTATTAAAAAAAGAACGACTTATTTAAGAATCGTCTCCCTGAGGACCAAGTGTGTGATGTGTTGACATTCGTACTTTCAAACAATCTTCCTTTACCAGGGCAACACATTTCACACCCAGTCGCATCCAAGTCACACACATGAGTTCCACAATCATAATTGTGTTCAATCTCAAAGTTCTCCACAAACAGAGACGTCAATCGGCGTACTATGTTTGGTAAAATGACCTCTTCTGTCTCGGCATCCGATCGAGTCATAATCCGTATTTGTTTACCTTAACTTTTTCCGTATTCCATTCCGAACAGAGTATGTAGATAAAGGAAGATCTGGTGTGAGTGCCAATGAGACAACTCTCCAGATATGAAAAAAAACAGCATAAAAATGTTAAAAATGCTGCTAAATGCTAAAATTAAAGAGTCACGAAGTCTGTCAGATGTAAAACATTGAATGGTAACAAAGTTAAAAGTGTAATTGGTAATTGCTGAAAGAAGAAAAGTATGATAAATCAGAAAAAAGTGGATAGTTCAGAATCTGAAATTTCAAACCTTAAAGCATGCATCCCTTTATCGACCATATCGACATCGTTATTGAAAGTAATAATGCAAGCAATACAAGAAGAAAAACACGATGACGTTTTAAAAAAAACATTTCATGGTGTTTTGTGTCAAACTAAAAAGAAAATATAAATTGTGCGAACATTACTTGAAGCCCTTGTTTTGCTTTGACATTCGTACTTTTGAAATAATTAATAGAACCACAAATATAAAGCATACACAAATACAAATTGGATAATTCGTAAACTGTTTTTGGTATGCACTTTTAATTTGGAAATTAAGCAATCATGATGTCCTTTTACAAGATTAATTAAATTAGTGCAAACAATTTTTCCGTGAGCAGTCGTATTTATATTGAGAGAGATTACATTTAAGTGCAAATCTATGAACTGTTTTAATGATGAATTCGTGATTTTATTCCTCTCAATTCAGAACGTATTGCGACCGACCGAAGGTTTCTATAATAAAAAACCTCTCATTCATACATTAATGTTTTATGGAGTGAATCGCAACACTTTATGATTAAAAGTACGTCATTTTCAGGCCAAATACTGCCTATTACATATCACCGACAGAATTACAAATGTTGATGGTTCCCAGATAGTTCAGTATTTTTAAATAGCTTTGTATATAAGAGGAAAACTGCTAGTAACACGCATGACTTATATGTACCTATTATTAATTTATTACCGTTCAGAGAAAATATAAGAAAATCTATATATCTAAATAATGCAAAGATATGTATTGAACTGCAAAATGATTACCTTAATTTTATTAGTTTATCAGAAAAAGAAAAACAAAGTTATTATATCTTATTATAATATAAAGTGAATATATAGATCCTTTTTTTTAAATCGTGAGAACGGAGGTTAGGGAACGACTGATATATGTGCATCAATTTTTATTAAAGTTATCGTATATGTCTTGAAGTCTTGTTTTTGTCGCATGTTTTTAGTCATTTAATGAAAAATAAAATTTTGACCTTGACATTTTCAAATGTACGTTGAAAAATTCCGAAACATTAACTAATTGGAAGACGATTACACCAAAAACTTAAAGTTAACAAGCAGAAGTATCGATCTAGTAGTATATGCCATAGTAAAGCACGGGGGTTTTCATTGCCCCCGTTGTGTAGAAGTTTTTTTGTTTATTACATTCTTTATGGAATATAATTTAATCAAACTGCATATCCCGAAGGGCATCAAATGCACATGGATACGTCATCAGATGTAGAACGTAACTATGTTATAGGTTAACTTTTAAAAAATCGTGCCTTTTTTGTCAAAATAAAATAGTTTAACAATGTCTATAGATCTTAAGGCATCTTAATGAACCCGACACGATTTGGTAGTTATCTCTTATGGCAAAGAAGCATTTCACAGTCCTCAGATATGCAATTACCGTAGTAGGTCTTCGTGGTATATTTGTTTTTTTCTTATTTTCTGTAACATTATGTTCGTGTTAATTGGTACCGTAAAACAGCATGTTTCTTTTACGACTATACGTTTGGTCATTTAAAAATGCTCATTAAAACCTGAATGAGGAAGTGCACAAATAATGACATAAAAAGTTCCTTGGAAACACAAAATGAATCAATTTCGCCTTAATTTACAGAATTCACCGATTTAATTCACTACAAAAAAAGCAGTCAAAATATGTCATGTTATTCATACAGATGCAAAGCATTGGGTACGGTTCAAATATAACATTTGTTGAAGAGCTGCTGGTTTAATATACATGGATAATGTTTCCATGGGACACAAATGATGCTCCCGCTGGCATTTAATGGTATAAAAGAACATAACAAGAACGGTAAAAGTTACCCACGTATAAATTCGAATTTGTTCCGTGTTTAGTCATAATAAACATTGTGTTTAAAATGTAAAATATTTGGTTGAGGCAAACTAAAGTTAGAAAATGGAAACTAATTTTGAGGGCGTATGCGACGGACTGACAAAGGTAATACAAAATGCAGCATTTGCTTAGCGAGATACTTATTACCACTCTTACGATTATCTTAAGTATTTACAAAATGGCTGCGGCATTACAAATCCTTTTCCTGAGACGCCACTTTCGAATGGAAAGAGTTTTTCGCGTCCGGACAAATCCGTTGGATCTTTATAATGATGGAGAAATGAAAAAGCGGTACCGGTTTCCAAGGGCCACAATATTGGAGCGGATAGTATAAAAAAGAAGATGTGGTATTATTGCCAATGAGACAACTATCAACAAAATACCAAAATGACACAAACATTAACAACTATAGGTCACCGTACGACTTTCAACAATGAGCAAAACCCATACCGCATAGAACTTGTTTCTCCAATGATACAGACCCCTACCAGGCGTTCTATGTTTATATCTACAAGCACACAGGTTAAAAGTATTAAATGAAATAACATTATTCTATAATATAATATAACCGTCTGCCCTCATCTTAACAAAAACAAAATAAAACATGACCTGGACCTCTCCATCAACCGGATATGACACTTGAATTCACTCGTCCCAAGTTCACTTTGTTCAATCTTTCGTCCTGGTTAGGACAAAATTACAATAAAGAGTTGCAAATGGAATTTAATTATTTGTGGTGTAGTTCCTGCGATTTAAAAGTGTATTAAATTGAAAAAAGAGACGTGAATTACTTATATTTATAATCAAACAAATAAAAGATAGTCAGTTGCTGTATTGAAATGTTGCTTTGGATTGTTTACACTGTACCTGTCAAGACAATAGCCAATACAAGTATTTTATGAATAAGGTTTCCTTATTTTTTTTTATCAATATATGTTTTCAAAGACAGTAAATTGTCATGGAAACCAGAAAAGGTTGAGCAACATTGTAAGTTAAAAACTCATTAAATACCTAGTATATTCTTCTCTAAAAAATCATTCTCCAGAGGAACAGCAGCCTCTTCAATGTCCCAAACTGCTTCGTCCTCAGGAGAATTGGCCATGTGTACTTCTCCTGTACATGTTTTACTTGAAGTTAGTCCTATAACAGAAATAATTTTACTAAATGAAAATTAGAAGCATTAAAATAAGTGTTAAAGGTGCTTTGAAATTTAAGCAAAAACAACACTTCATAACTTTTTTTATCACTTTTAAACATAAACACCAGTAAAAAAACCCAGTAATACCAACTTAATAATTCATAAATGATACCAAAGTTAACATATTTCAAATTCTTAGGAGTACATGGTTTGCACTCAGTTTGGGTAGTGCAAATTGGCAGATAAATTGTAATACAGATTTTTTCTGCAACTATCAAAAATTAGTTCAGATAACCCAAAGATTTGTATAAAGAAGATGAATATTGCTGGACTTACCACACGTTTCAAGTGTGTCTACTCAACCCTGTATACCTTCTACCTGAGTTCTAGTTAGAGACTCTAAAACCTGTACCATGCATCAATGGATAAAAAATAATTTACATAACAGGCACATGTATAAAAGTTTTGGTCTTTTATAGTTAAAAAGTATGTACTAGTTGATACATTAAAACTGATGTTTATATATTTCTATTTCTATAGAGCGAATGATTGAGTTTATACATATTTGTAATTTCATTCAATTGAAACATGCAAACATGAAAATATTTGAATTAATGCACATTTTATTTACATTCATCTATTATTGATATGGTCAATGTACTTGAAATATGATGGTATGCACAAGTTATCAAAGGTACAAGGATTATAATTTAGTACGCTAGACGCGTGTTTCGTCTACATAAGACTCATCAGTGACGCTCATATCAAAATATTTATAAAGCCAAACAAGTACAAAGTTGAAGAGCATTGAGGATTAAAAATTCCAAAAAGTTGTGCCAAATACGGCTAAGGTAAAGTTTGGTAAACAGGAAATTTATAAAAATGACCACATAATTGATATTCATGTCAACACCAAAGTCTGTACAAAATGTACAAAATGTAAATGAATATTGCTGACAAATATAGAGAGTGAGAGTCAAGAATTAATAAATGGCATGTAATGCCTGAAAGTTTATATTTTGTTATTGCTATTACTTG
Source organism: Mytilus trossulus (assembly GCF_036588685.1). Lineage (NCBI taxonomy): Eukaryota > Metazoa > Mollusca > Bivalvia > Mytilida > Mytilidae > Mytilus > Mytilus trossulus. Next base: position 27,128,837 of record NC_086375.1, on the reverse strand, counting down.
TGTTTGATTCTTTTATTTTTTTTGCAGTCGGCTATAGTTCGTAATATACAGGTACTGGTGAACTTTTCCACAGCCACTTCATATCTATCATAGCTATTCAAAGGAAAAATTCCTTATCACACAAGGAAATATTATCTTATTATGTTTATACAAAAAGATATCTTCTTGTGTCAACAACTACCTGTTAAAAATAAGCCAGACCTTCATTTTTTAGTTATATTGACTTTAATTTATAGATTAAAAGTGTCTAGTATACTTACGTTGGTTTTCCAGGGCTTGCAAGAACAAATTTGAGGTGGATCCCCTTCAGTTACTCTAGTAGTTTCCTATTTTTTTGTGACACTTTTTACATCCTGCCATTTTTTTTGGCAGTCTGCTACACTTCTAATAACACTGCTGGCATTTACTGCATTAACACTGTACATTATACAAATAATAAACGTAATCAAACTTTTATACTTAATAATACATGTAAGTCATGTAAACAAAACTTTATTAAATAATAGGCATGTACAGGAAGCATGTAGATCTTACCTAACTTTGTATTTTTAAATTTACCTCTCCAAATTACCCCAACACAATTTCTAATTGAATCGACCATAACTAATTTTGCCAAATTTAACGCCTTGTATATTCTGTTTTAAAATGCATTACTTTCTAATCATACATTGGGATGTATAAATACTGGGTCATGCCAACTTGTATTTGTAGAAAAAAATATGTATCCTTCTGATTAATCACTCTCTCACTGTGACAAGATCACAGTCACCATTCAAACATGACTATGTATAAAAAGGCCAAATTTTAGAATCCGTCAGCACTGCAAAATATCTCGGTATCACCATTTATCACAACATGTCTTGGGATAAACATATCAACAACATTGCTGCAAAAGCAAATAAGATCTTAGGCTTTCTTAAAAGAAACTTTAAAATAAACCAGGAAAAAACAAAAAGTTTTGCATACTAATCCATGGTACGTTTGAATTTAGAATACTGCTCTTCAGTTTGGTCACCTCACACCCAAAACGAAAAAAAACAACATTGAAAAAATACAAAGAAGGGCAGCAAACTACGTCACCAACACATACCACAACACCAGTAGTGTCACTTCCTTGATTGACCATCTTCAATGGAAGTCACTTGAAACTCGCAGAAACGTCAATCGAGTAAGTATGCTGTACAATATCTCACACCATCTCATTGCAATAGACCCAAACTTTTACCTTTTACCACAGCCAGTCAAAAACACCCGATTCACTAATTCATTACAATACCAAACATTTAGCACAAGAACAGATTACTTCCAAGTACAACTTTTTTCCATTCACAGTTGTACTGTGGAACTCACTTCCACAAAACGTCATCAGTGTTAACTCCCTGGATCAGTTTAAAATACAGTAGTCAGTATATCTAGATATCCAACCTGTTTGTTAATATGTAAATGCGTTAATTTTTGTTTTGTTTTTGCACAAAATTATTTTTTGAATTATTGCACTCATTAAGTTATTTTATTTTAATAAGTGCCTGTTGCGATGCGCCGACGTAAAGTCATCAATGTGCTGATGGATCGTCGTTAGAGGTAGATGTATCTGTATCTGAACGCTGAAGATATCAATTCTTGATGTTACTCAACGGTGATGTTCTATCAGTAATTATGTAACGGATAAATGTGGGCAATAAGAAGCAAATAGAGTGAAAATATTTAAATTATAATTGTAAATACACATTAACAGTATTTCCTTCCCAATGCCCATATTTCTATTATTTTTTTAAAGACCGATAGTGCCTGTTGTCTGTTATAGGGAAAACGGTAGTATTACATTTTCCCAGCATTAGGTTGGCCTTTGGTGTACCCAAGACAGGTGAAGGAAGTCAACTTATTAGCGCTGTGATTGGATGTAAGGGTACAATATATTTTTTATTTATCTATGAATAACTGCAGTTTGTATATTTACAATATAAATTTTAAAACCTATTGAAATATTTTCTAGAGAATTATTTGAAAAGGCTTCCAAATTTTCATAAATTTGGGCAAAATGACGGTGGGCATGGATAACATAAACCAGCTCCGTTGGAAATTGGTCATGATACTATTTGGCTTCAATTTTTAGAATACAGTAATAAAGTACAAACACCACACATAACTGTCTTATCCAAGTTTTTATTATAAAAACTGGTAAATTTAGAAAATGTTAGTATTGTCGCCTATGGCAGAATAAATACTACCGTTTTCCCTATATGATTCATCTTTTTGAGTGAGGGTCATAATTGAAGACAATATTTTATTTGGGATGCGATGACGGTATCGGCAAACACTTTACGGATATTTTGTGTTTGGAACTTTGATATTATATTTATTTAAATACTTTGTGTTCACATTTTCATAAAGAAATATCTAAATACAACAAATCTAGTATTGCAGTTTAAACTGTTTTACCTTTCCGCAACCTGTGGCCATATCCTAGTTTTGTCGTGGCTAGTCAGGCTAGGCCCGAAATGTCCTCTAATTTCATTTATATTGGCGTTTACTGTGACAAAGAGTGCAAACAGCTCAATCTCTGACCAGTTAGGCTTCCTTTTTGCTACTTCCATATCTTTTTGTATGTCTTGGTCTTTCGTCTGCTAGTCAGTCACGAGCAGATGTCAATGTTTTTGTTTACATATATAGGAAGTCACCACTGTGCATGCTTCGATGAAACGAAAGTACGTTGCTAAGGTATTTATATCTTAAGAGTGGTCGTAAGATAAGATCAGATAATAGTTAGGACCGCTCTTACGATTAAATAACACTTACGATATGCTTCGTGAAATTGTCTTATGAGTTCACTTGGGAAAGTCTTAAGTATAACGTTTTTAAGACTTAAACTTACGATGTTTTGTGAAATTGGCTCCAGGAATATTCAATGAAACAAATTTCGCACATGTAAAGTCGAAAAAAAAAGCGTTAGTTTAGAATTTTCGACGTTTGGACAATTGGCTACCGTTTTGTAACGTTTCGTAGCATTTTATTCCTGTAAGACCCAAACATGCAGTTAATAAAAAAAAAATCTAGACTTTATGTTCTTTTCGTGTATCTAACTTTTGTTTTGGTAAATTATAAATTACTAATTGAAATATTAGGTAAAAAACCCGCATTTATTGCTTGGACAAATCAAATATCAACTTGGTGATGGTTTTATAAAATCTACAATTTTTGAACTCACGAACAATAAGGCAAATGTTTGTTCTTTCGGTAGATGTTATAATTATCTCACATTTTTTAGACATTTTTAGCTATGTCTATTTATAAAACTACCTTTCAGCCGTTAAGTCAACGAAAAACGTCATTGGACATTTTTCTTATTCCTCCTTAATATGCAGACACCGAGTTCAACGAAATTCGACAAAAGACCGGTTTTAATTTAACCAAGAACTGACACACTTCGTTGCATCTGTCAAGTTTCGGGAAGATCAGAGAATAAAAAATAGGATCACTAGACATAAGAGATAAAACAGTTGTTCAAAAATGTAACGTTGGACATCCGGTTTTTTTCACATAGCTTTGTTGTTTTAATCCTCAAATATACAATATATTTCTAAGCATATGAACAAGAGCTATAAGAACATAAAGGAAAACTTATACTGAATTAGTTTTATATTGATTAGTGTTTGTTAACATTTTATTTTGTTTTGTGGAGGAAATTTCGAAGATTCTGTTTTAAATCACATGGGTTGTAGGAACAGCGTGCGTGACGTTTCCACCACAGTGGTTCTCCGGTATAGTTGCAGACCATCTGGTGGCCTTGGACTGTTTTCTGCTCTTTGGTTGCGTTAACACGGTTGTCTTGTTGACGCATTCCCCATTTCTATTCTCACTTTTGCTATTAAGACGAATTTGTGCAATTATGTCAAAGCATATTTGAATTACTATATTATATGTAAGAAAATTATTATTTACTGAGATAAAAATGTATAGAGATTAAATACCTTGATATTTTCAACGTAGATAAAATTTCTTTTTTCGTTACATTCGCTTGTAAGGCGGCAATTTATATGACGTGCATGTAAATTAAATATGTCATTTGAAACAGTTTGACTTGGTCTTGAACTGAGTGTACAGAATTGAACGTAAACTATACTCTGTGTAGTATTAATTGACTGTTTTGTATTGTCGTAATGAAAGCGTCTTAAACTGTCGTGGTACAATGATCGTTTCATGGTCCGTCCCCTCAATACATTGCTGAGTTGGCTAATTCGAAAATAGCCAATTAGTAATGATAAACGAAATATCAGCAATTCATCTCTTAAACGGGCATTTGTATGTTAGGAATGACTATATCAGCTGTCCTTGGATGGTAATTAAGCTGTAATTACTATCTGTAATGTCTTTTTCATAGAAGGGGAACTGTGGGTTGTGATAGTCGAGGATTGTCTCATTACAATGTAATTGAAATAATAAGTTACTTTCCATACGTATACGACAGTTGGAATTGAAGTTTTCTTGATACGTAGAAATATGATAAAGGCTAGTGATATCTATAACGTGTAATATTCAATCAATTTCATATTTTCATTTGTAACAAAAGTTAAAATAAGTTTATTTATTGCTGTAAATGATGAATTAAAACTCCTAAATCTCTACAAAACAGCTCTCAATTAACAGATTTTGTAAAAAGCTCCTCATGGGTCCGGATACATTTTAGGCATTTGGAAAATTTAAGAATGGACTTAAGGCAACAAAGACCTAACCAAAATTGAGCGTCCGTTTGGGCTATGCGGGATGTACAAAATTCGGAGGCAATCAACAGCTCAGACGGATCCGTAGGTGACCTGTTGCAAGTGAAATGTCTGTACTAATCCCATTTAGCCTTATTTTCCAGTGGCAGTCCAAATATTCATGAATTTCAACCCGGGCGGTCCATATTACAGGATTGTATGAATAACTGTTTATTTGTTATCGTCTTGAACTACTTGCCACTGGACAATAATCAACCAAAAATTATCGACTATTTAACTACCCGATAAAACTTGCAAAACTTGAAAGTATTAATTTCTCTTAGGAATATTTCGCCTCTCTGTAACAAAATAGTGCTTCACATCTAATTATTTCGTAGACTATGCAAGTAAACGAATGTGTCTTCATGTTGATTAATTGGTTGATAAACAGTAAAACGCCGATATAACCTAGACATGTGTACAATTCTACTTTGATCTGGTAAATATTTTGATTAATAGAAAAAAAGTTACTTGCAATACTAAAACATTTCACTTTGTTGTTGCCGAACATGATTGCAGGGGCAACGTGTTTGCCGGTCTGTGTTTCCAATCATCCTGTACGAGGTCAATATTTCATTCAAGGAAGTAACATCCACTTCAAACTTATAGTACACTTGTTCTATATTTTGTGAACTTTTCAAATAATTGCTTGCTTTGTTTTGACTTCGGTCTCGTAGTTCACTAACCTTGAGTTGTGGTATTGCGAGTATGACATGGCGTCCTAAAGACAATTATTTGATACTGTCTTCACTCTGCTGTTATTGTCATTTTGCAAGATTTTGCTCTGCTCTGTTGATTACTTTTTGTCTGTCGTAAATTTATTCACAGCGTGTCTCGATTAAATTTATTAAGGGGTTGACATGGAGCATAGTCAAAACAGTAAGTCAATTTGTTATGTTGTGTTGTTGGACAGCAGTTTCAAATTATTAGCCTTATGAATGGTATCTTAATAATGTCAGATGTTCGGACTTTTTTTTCTACTATACAATGTAAAATATTTTGCCCCATATCACCCAATTATCTTTTCATAGAAGACGCCAATTCAATAGCTCGAAAAAGGTCATTTACCAAAACTGTAGCAGATTGATTTCTTTGAGAAAGATTTGAGACACATATAATGCAAAAACTAAATATAAGGTAATAGACGGCCTTGTCCAGCTTTTCATAAAAAAATCGGGTTTTTTTTTTGTTAATGTTCATACCTGTCAACTCACCCGTTTTTTGCGGGTGACACCCGTTATTTTCACCTCTCACCCGGGAGTTTTTCTTTACCCGGCGGGTCCCGGGAATTTCCAACATTACCCGTTTCACCCGGATTTCTGACCGGAATTGTTTCCGGTATTGTATGTATGTATGTATGTACAAAGATCCCTCCGTGAACGGAGCACTCCTCGATTGCTGCGAGGGTACAGTGGAATCCGTGTACACTCCCTATCAGGATTAATGGAGATGTGTCACTAACTTATATACAACCCACCACCAGAACAATCCCCAACCCAACACAGAGGGAGTGTTAGGAGACACAGGGAAGTCTGTTATTATGGTGGAGGAAGCCGAAGAACTCGGAGAGAACCACCGGGCCACTCGGTGGAAACAGACAAACCAGAGAGATATCAGAAGATTGATCTCCAGGTCAAAGCAGGGGACAACTTTGACCAACCGAGGCCCCCAAAGTACCCATTCTAGTTTAAACTCCGGTTTGTGTACCAGAGATGTGTGTGAGAGGGTGAAAATTACCCTTCTGATGTACTGATATTTTTAGCACCCCGAGTGAGAATCGAACTCGGGACCTTCAGCACTGTAGCCATCAGTCTTAACCACTAGACCACGAACTTCGTATTTAGAAGTAATACGACCTTCGGTTTTATCGGTCTTTTTCAATGTAACCAAAAGTCAAAATGTAGGACTGTTTACCTGAGCTACGTAACGATATTTTCAACAAGCTACAAGATGAGTTCAGTGACTATCAGTTGACCCCATTAGATGAACTTCCACTTTGCACTTCCCCTGAAACTGACATTGGTACATTTTGGGGAGAAATGTCCAAGTTGCATGACATTTTTCTTAACAAGCCGAGATTTTTTGTTTTGTCAAAACTTGCTAAAACATTACTGGTTTTGCCAAACAGCAATGCAGACAGTGAGAGGGCATTTTCTTTAGTAAAGAAAATAGCTACAGAGTTTAGGGCTGATCTTAATAAGGGAGCCACCATTTGATTTTTATGGGGGGGGGGGGGGGGGGGCTAGGATGAAATTTGAAAAAAATAGGCAGGACAGGAGTTTTGAGTAAAAAAAAAGGCAGGATGAGACACTTGCAAAAAAAAAGTCAGGATGACAATTAATGTAAAAAAAGTCAGGATAAACTAAAAAAAAAAGCAGGACTGGATAGAGTGAAAAATAAAAAGGCAGGACAGAGATTACAACTAAAAAAAAATGCAGGACAAAAATTTTTATCCTAGCCCCCCCCCCCATAAAAATCAAATGGTAGCTCCCTAAGGATACACTGTGTGCTCTTCTTTCTTGTAAAATGAATACACATTTGCATTGCTATGAACTGAAACCAAGTGCAGTTCTTTTAAAGAATGCCAAGTCTGCTACTATGGAATATAACAATAGTCTGAAATAAACTTGTATACATGTTCTAACTGTTTCATATACATATTGACTATATAAATTATATGTAAACATATTTTTGTTCTTCAATTGAGCCCGCAAAATGTCGTACGCGTTATGACCTGAGATTTTTTTTCTCAATGCAGGTCATGACCTGACTTTTCATTTTCAGAGGTTGACAGGTATGAATGTTTGTGTCATTTTGGTCTTTTGTGGATAGTTATCTCATTGGCAATCATACCGCATCTTCTTTTTTTATATTACTTAAGAAAACAAGTACTTTATTTTTCTTCTCATTACTTATAAAAAGTGAAGAACGCATTCTGATGGTCCAAGAATAATAGTTCTGAAATTCAATTTAAGATTGGTATTCAGGTTGATTTTATATCCACCAGAAGCTGTATTATATGAGCAAGTTAGCAAGAGTATACAAAGTATTTATCTTGGTAAAAAAGTCTTTATCGTACTTACTTAAATTTATTGTGGAAAATATTATATAAATATCCAATATCCAGGACGAGAGCAAATTAACAATGAATATAATAGGTAGGTCCTGCAAAGTGGTTGACATTTTGAGTTTGCGTGCTATTAAAATGCGCAACAACGAACAATATGAAAAGTGTAGATATATAGGCTAGGATTGTGACATCGCACATAATATTGACTTGTTTTAAAAGGATTTAGGATTATCAAATAGAAATGATTACAACACATTGGCAATTCTATTTAAAGAACTCCCGATTAGAATGACAATGAGCAATTACTCTTGGCGTGAAGAAAAAAAAGGCCGCAAAGAAGACCAAATTCATGTTAAGGATGTTCGCTGCTCAGTATCTAAATAAATAACTTTTCTCAAAACTAGTATATTAATAGCAAAATAATTGAGGAATAAAAAAAAAAAAAAAGGGGGGGTCAATGTGCTTGTTTCGAAATATAAGCCTTTTGGCGGGAAAAAGTTCTCTCTTGATTCTTTATATGAAGGCCGTACTTTAACCTATAATCATGGTTTACTTTTTAAATTGTTATTTGGATGGAGAGTTGTCTCATTGGCACTCACACCACATCTTCTTATATCTATTATCATTGATAAGTTAAAGCTCCAAATATTATTAAAAAATATATAAGATGTTATGAGACTTTTACAAATGGCTTATGATTATACATGACAAAAGTTTAAAAAAAGAAAAATGGGGATCAATGGGCAAAATATTTTAAGGCATTTAAATGGATAAAACCAGAGGATTTTGAAAATCTGACAAAAATTCCCAAACATGACAAGCAAACATCCTAAATATCACTTAATTGATGTTAGAAACAAAAGATAACAAACATGGACGAGATTGCTGACATTTGTCATGTACTCAATTATATAATTGGTGCAATTAAATAAAGTGTACACTCATATGAGCCAACGACTTCATAGAACACACACTATCTTTACACAACCCTAGCTATTACTGTTTATTATGAGTTCACAAAGAAGAAATACTAAGCAGTTATTTTAATGAGTGGCCTGACGAAATTCACTTGTTACACGCACGTGAATCTGATTTATAAAGTGATAAGAAATTTTTTTGAGACAACAAACCTTCGCCTTTTCATCTCGATCAAGAGATTAACAAAACGTACATGACAAAACATATAATAAAAATATGTACAAGAAAAGCAGTCAACGCTTAACTATTACGGTATGGTTGATGAACAAAATGCGAGATAAAAACTTGCTTCAGACGAAAATTTCGTCTCAAAAGTCTATTAATGATTTTGCACTAAGTGGTTAAATGTACTGCACAGACTTGGATGCAATTCATTAATGTTTTGAAAGTCGTTTAGGACATTTGTGTCACTTAAAAAGTAAATTTAGTATTTTCTAGAAGACTTTAACCTATTACATAAACTGTCGATATAATCTAAAATTTGTAGTTATACATGAAGATATCGGTTTGAACAGACTTCCCATGGGTTACAAAACATTTGGCCTCTTCATTTCGTTATTTGTAATTCAACCGGACTTAAAATATTGAACATTCACGCCGCTGGATGAATAGCTATTTGTCCAGGACATGTGCACGCTTTAGATAAAAAGTATACTCAGAATGCATTCAATTATGAAAAAAGTGATTCTACATTAAAATATAAATAAAGATCAACAGAACAATATCTTAAATTAAATTATAATCCTGTTACCTTTGATAACTACTTTCATGTAGTTTTCAATATATGACCTATATTGAATATTAAAATCAAAACTATTCTTGTTTTCAATATACATTAACCAGTTGACTAGAATAAGGTGTACGACACACTTTTATTCAACATTGAAAAATTTATCTGCTTATTGTTTAGTCTGCTTTATATTTTGTATGTCTTGACTCATTAAAAATCTGCTATTTGTGCATGTTGATAGCAACGCTTTAATTGTTTATTAGTTGGTCTGCTGATAGCAAGGATCGTCAAACGACATTTCTTTGATCAGACTTCTGCAGTTGAAAGGTTTCTTTAAAGTCTGTTTTACGTCGATAATGCGTTTTATAATAGAGAAATGTATCAATTGATACTTAAATTTTACAGTATTCCCAATTTTATCTATAAAAAATATCAATTACTTAAAAAAATATATTGTAAAATACTTTTTTTGGTTTTAATGAAAAACTCTACACTACACTTCGATAGTTTATTTTACATTGATAACCCGATAGACGTTATCTTTAATAGTCATTAAACATTGCTATAATAAGAGATGGGTTTGTTATATCGTTAGGTATTAGTACACCTATTGACATAATTTTCTATAATAGGGGGTACTAAATGTGACCGGAAGTATTTGAACTGTTACTGGGTGGTGATGGACTACAGTATTGATCCGTTGTCGCGTGTTTTACAAACATACGTGGGAATGTCACGGATTAATGCTAAACATGGATAAAATCGTTTATAATTGCTATCTCCTTTTACAGATAATTTGTGTGATTTATCCTACATCATTTAAAGACACTTGAAGAAAAATTGGGTGAGTAACATTATTTTAATTTACTTTATTTTTCGAAATATACAAAGAAAAACTAATATTAATTGTTTTTCTTCTCCAAATTGCATGTACTTATTTAATACCAGCAATAATTTTCATAATTGAGTTTACTTTATGCTATAATGTTTCGTTTTAGGCAACACGCTAATTATTTTATTTTAATTAAATTGCTTTAAATTATTTCTCTGCAATGCATCCATTAAGTAGCCAGGGCTTAAGTTTTGAGAATAACACTTGATACATTTGGTTTTTAAGTTTCCGCTTCAGAAATAATTTTCAAAAGCATTCAACAAAATGTGTGCGAATGCCAAGGTTGCCACTCCCGCGCGAAAAGTAAACCTCAACTTAGAGAGTTTTGGCTTTAGAAGTCCTATAATTGTTATTCATCAAATTTTGTCAATATAACGAAACTATAAACTGTCATACAAGTGAGAGGTTTAATAGCTATTAAAACAGTTCAACCCATACTTTTCTTCGCATAATGCCAAGTAAGGTTTATAACTGTTGTTTACATATGTTCCGTTGCTTGGTATAGGCCCACTTTTGATTTTTTTCAAGAGTTATCGACTTCCCCTTTCCGTATTTACCTTGCAGAAGGTATCTCTGTTCTGTATGGACAATTTTAATACTTTTGCTCACCAATGTCATGTTTTGTATTTGTTTACCAAACTTTTAAGCGTACAAAATGAAAGTTATCCATTCCAGGTCACGTGTTATGCGAAAAAAAAACTATACATTTCATTTCTCTCGTTTAATTTATAAGACAGTCTCCGATAAGATAAATACTTGTATGAAAAAGAACCTATCCGGAAATGATTTGAAAATTTTATTGTTTTCTCTTGATTATAAGTCCTCTATCAATAACTTTTGTGAAACCGATTTTAGTCCTAAGTATCAGTTGAACCCTTTTTAATTTTAAAATTAAGAGGGACCTAAGACAGGTCAGTATAGTAGTTGTACATGCTTTTTATCACTTGAAGCTACAATGAATCCTTGACCCACTCAAAAATCTTCTTCAAAGGCTGTAAAGCTGGATTAATAAATAACAAGAAATATATACCCAACCGAACGAATTCACCCATTTAATGGTTGCAATTGAAGAGCTGATTTGTATTGATTACGAATCGCACATTTGTGATCATCTCAAAACGTTTTTATTTAACACTTGATTATTTTCAGTCATTTCATAATAAAATCCAATGTACTCCGTTATGATTATCCATATGCATATACAACTTGACAACAGACCTGCCTGATCCCTACTTATTATAGGCGTTCATTCTGTGGCACAAAAAACACCAGTTGTATAAAAAAAATGTTGTATTGATGAAGCTTCCAAGGGTTATTTAAAATGCGTAAATCGACGAAAAGCCGAAAATTAAAAAAAAACCAACAACATCAAACAAACATTTAACAGTAAACTAAAGACTTAGCACGACGCCTACCACCACTAGTGGGTGAATTCAGATGATCCAGTACGGTAAGTCATGCCGACACAACATGTGGGACAGATTTATTTGTTTTGGCGTTGTCAAAAACATTTTCTGTCACTCAATGAGCGCCAATTATATAAAGGAGACGCAGTGGTATCGCCAATGAGACCACCATCTATGAGAGAACAAATTACATAGATGTTCGCATTGTCAGTTCGTTTGATATATAAAAATGAAGATGTGGTATGATTGCCAATGAGACAACTATCCACAAAAGACCAAAATGACACAGACGTTAACAACTATAGGTAACCGTATTTGACAGTCTATTCGCTATCTTTCGCGTATAATTAGATTGAATATCTTGTATAGGTCATCGTACAAACTACACCATGAGGGAAAACCCGTAACACATAACCAGCTATAAAACCTCTCACCATAACCAATCAAACAAAAAAAACACATAATAAATATACTGCAACATCTTTAACCGCTGAAATACAGGTTCATGACTTCGACCAGGCACATTCAGAATCTAACAGGGTTGAACATGTTTGCAGGCTCCAATTTCTTCATATAAACTTGGATAATGGTGCAACAGTACAACATGACAACAAAATATGAAAACCAGTTGAAAATGACTTGACTCATCACAATAATACAACGCACACACATTCACACCCAATAATAAGACACAAAGTTTCGATCTGACAGGGCAAGCATTTTCTGAAAGCTATTTCAAAGTGTATATCAACTAGTAAGACAATTATGTATCGAAGATAAAATATCAAATTGTACACGTCCAACGAATTCACTGTAAGTGCTACAAAAAGTTTAGGAAAACATGACATTGTGCAAATCCATTATACAGGTATCGACAGGATGAAAAACCATTAAAAGTCGATAAGATTAGGCAAAGAGGTTCGGAATATTTTTTGTTTTGCTTTTTAAAGAAATGTGTGTGTGTAAATATATTTTGTATGTTTGGCTAGTTGCTGTCTTATTTACGCATATCCGCCACATTTTGTTAATAATACAAGAACTGTAAGTAGATCTTAATACTACATTACATAGTCAATAATGATCAATCTTTAGATAATCAAAAAACGCCAAGTCAAAGATTAAGGATATAAAAACACTATTGTTTTTACTATGAAGTCCAAAGAAGCATTCATTGTTTTCTTATTAGTGTCCAGACATTTTGATCTTTTTTATTATCAGATTACTCCTTCGCCATTATTATCACCACAAAGATTCAAATGCGAAAAACAATATAGTTATAGGAAGATGTGGTATGAGTGCCAATGAGATAACTCTCCATCCAAATAAAAATTTATAAATAAACCATTATAGGTCAATGTACGGCCTTCAACACGGAGCCTTGGCTCACACCGAACAAAGGCTATAAAAGGCCCCAAAATAACTAGTGTAAAACCATTTAAACGGGAAACCACCAGTATAATATATATAAGAACGAGAAACACGTATAAATTACATAAACAAACGACAACCACTGTTCATCAGATTTCTGACTAAGGACATGTGCAAATATTTGCAGCGGGTTTAAACGTTTTAATGGTACCAAACCTCCTTTTTCTGAAACAATAGTATAACATCACAATATAGAAAAACACGATAAAATATCAATTTGAAGGCAACGTAAATTAACACAATATGAACATAATGTATATGTTCCGGACCATATGAGTATTTGGACCATACGCGTATGGTCATGACCATATGCGTATACTCATATGGTCCGACCATACGCGTATGGTCCGACCGTACGCGTATGGTCGGACCATATGAGTATTATACTCGTTTGGTTATTAACGGACCGGACCATATGAGTATTTGGACCATATAGGTTTTTTTCAAATATACAATAGAAATAATACAATAAGCTTTATCTTAAAAACAAATGTGTTTACAAAAAAATGTATTAATTTTACATGTCAAAAGCTACATAAACATTAAATATTGATGCCACAGTCAGTTGATCTTAGTTTTCATCGATAATTGTACTCGTGTACGCTTTTGTATACTTAAAATGAAATTCACACGGTACCATACATGTAGTTTTTCTGAGATTGCTTGTTTTAGCTGCGTGCAGTGATATCGACTCGGACAATTCCGATGTGTCTACGGTGTTTTTGAGAAACTCTAGATCTCCAATATCGTAAAATGAATTTCACAGATCAAATTAGATAAAGACAGTGGCTATTTCATGGCTCTTAAATGCTATTTTACCGTCTTATAATTAAGATTAAATAGAAGTATAGAATTTTTTTTTAGAAAAAATAAAGAAACATACACTTTTAATATTTTACTTTTAAAATATCTTTAAAAATATCATGATCTTTAAAAAATATCATGATCCTTGCCGGTGATGTCACCTACTTGAAACAATAAAATTCCTTGTACAATATGTTCATTTAATTTTGGCATCTTTTTATAATTGTTCTTACAAATAGTAAGAAATATTAACTGTGCGAAACTGTTTTTTTTAAATATTTTTTTTTTAATATACATAAAATGACATTTTAGTGACGTAACAATCAGAAGGATCGCACCTAATGAAGAGTTTAAAAGTATACGTGTTGATTACCCCGACCATATGAGTATATACCCATATGGTCATGACCATACGCGTATGGTCCAGATACTCATATGGTCCGGAACATATATATTGTGCATGTATATAAAAGAGGGACGAAAGATACCAGAGGGACAGTCAAACTAATAAATCGAAAATAAACTGACAATGCCATGGCTAAAAATTAAAAAGACAAACAGACAAACAATAGTACACATGACACAACATAGAAAACTAAAGAATAAGCAACACAAACCCCACCCAACACAAAGGGTGATCTCAGGTACCCTGGAAGGGTGAGCAGATCCTATGTGATAACAAATCGGGTAAATATCTAGTTTGGTAGGTCACATTCCTGAAAGGGTCTGGATGGGGTTTACAGAAAAGAAAAAATTGAACCAATCCTACAGAAAAATGGAAACAAAAGAATAATACAGCAGCGATAAAAGTAAGGAGAGTAACAGGGTGTTGAGAGTACTGTATCTTTCTGAAACAATAGTATAACATCACAATATAGAAAAACACACGATAAAATATCAATTAGAAGGCTTAACGCAATCTATTTTCTAACGCCAAGGAGTAGATTACCTTAGCCGTATTTGGCACAACTTTTTTGGAATTTTGGGTCCTCAATGCTCTTCAACTTTGTATTTGTTTGGCTTTTTAACTGTTTTGATCTGAGCGTCACTGATGAGTCTTATGTAGACGAAACGCGCGTCTGGCGTATTAAATTATAATCCTGGTACCTTTGATAACTATATAAAGAATATACAGTTAGGGACAAAACTAGTAAGAATAGAGAACAATGACATACGAATTTAAAGAATAGGGAGACGAAGGACACTATGCTTGCTGGGCTATCGGCAATACTATATATATTGTATTCATTTATGCCTTATAATAGATATGAGCGTATAGGTTATACCTATATAAAGAATATACAGTTAGGGACAAAACTAGTAAGAATAGAGAACAATGACATACGAATTTAAAGAATAGGGAGACGAAGGACACCCACTCTATACCCTCTTATTTGTGTTACATGTAAGTGATACTAATCGTTTGATGTGATGACTAATGCTGACACAGAAGTAATTTGGTTTTTGATAGGATTAGTGTTAAACTCGTCCTTGGAAATCAAATACTCTATTTTTTTATGGGATTAAAAATAAATTCTTCCGATGGGTATATATACTTGATTGCTTAGTTAATTTGCATTTTTAGATAAACCATTAAAGCCTACATGTTGAAAAAAAAATTCAGTGATCTGTTATTGAGATATCACTTTAAATCCTATTTTTTTAATTAGGTGTTTCCTTTATTGCTATCAAAATTTCAGGTGTAACAATTGACAACATACATGATTAGAATTAGTCATCATTTATCTTTGTGTGTTAATGAGTTAACAAACCCAAACTGATAAATATTTCACTCCTTAGTAAATATTCACCATAGATACTGCTTAATGCTCGATTTTCAAGACACATTGAAAAGAACCGTTTTTAATCTATAAATTTACATCCTGAAATTATGGGTTATCTACCCCTTTTGTTGCTTCAATGCTCAACATATGGTTTATTACTTAACTATCCACAGCCTTTCCCATTGTGCATCTATGTTTCATGTCGCAACTTAAAAGATTACTACTTGCAGTGCTAGCAATTATTATAATTTCCCTAAAAATAGTTTTTAAATAAAGATAAAAGTTAAAACAATTACACAATTAGATCTATTGAATGACACCATCTACGGTACAATCCATTTCAGGTACTCAACACAATTTTTTTTTAAATACCAAAGGTGAAATAACTAAAACATTTTTTTAATTTAAAAAAAACGCTTAACTAGACCTGTTGGTGGCCCTTGACTGTTTTCTGCTCTTTGGTTGTCTTTTTGACATATTCCCTATATTTATTCTCAATTACATTCCAATGTGTAAACGAACATTTATATAAGTCTGTTTTTTTTCTGTAAAAATATTAAGTTGTATCGTAACATATTCTACATTTAAGGAATGACTGTAATATTTTTTCTATCTATGAAGAATATAACATAAAAAAATTTGGTGCACACTGAATAACGCGCGTAGCGGGTTATTTAACAGTGTTCACCACATTTTTTATGTTATTTAATTCTAAATTCCACTTTAAACCGTAGAAAACCATCAAAAAACGTCGATGACGTCACGGTCACTTGACTAAATATGTCTATGGCCTGATAACAAAATAACGTTAGCGTTAGTCAATCAGGAGACGCGTTACATCCAAACTTAAAATCATTTTCTATTAATTGCTATATTTTAATTGATATGAACGACTTTTTTTTTGGTACATGTCCATAACGCGTGTCTTCGTTTCATCAGTATTTTTTTCTGTTTATTATATTTTGTACTTTAAATTTAAATATTAAGCAAAACACACCTACCGAAGGGGTCAATAACCTTTAAAAAGTCTCTGTGTTGTTACCATGATCATTACTTGTATACATCTACATATTTACTATTTGTAGTCGTACAACAACTCCTCAAATCTTCCAGAAAGCTTGCAAAATAGAATTTACTACTCATTTAAACAGTGTTCACCCATGTGTTGATTGCACTTAACTGTATCTTAACTATGAAAGACTGAGTCTGAATTATACTTAACCGGATTTAGGCCAATCGACTTTAAAAAACCATTACAGCATTGAACAATTTTTCCAAATCAATTTTCCTTAAAATGAATTATGCAATACTGCCTTTTGATATGGAAATTGAAACTTATATAGTGAAAACATTTTATAGTACAATGTCCCTTTTTGTTTTATTTCAGGCTGTGTATGGCTGTTAACCATTGGATCTTTTTGGTATTGGTTGTATCTTCATATCTTCAACAAACATATGTATCCGGATCCTTTGATTTTGATTCGATGTTGGCGTGTTTCCGAAGAGAGTACAATTTCAGAGCAACCAAACCATTTATAACTCGTCATGGACTCGTTTTGCCATGTTCTGATATTATAACAGTTTATTCCTGCTATGGCAGGTGCGACTCAAGTGAGGTAAGTTGAAGTATAAATTTGTTTTACGTCACACTTAATTTTAAGGACCGACAATCCAGCTAGATAAAGAAATTACGCCCACTTTAATTAAACATACCATTCAGTTTTACTGCAATTATTTTACTACCAAAACCATTCGTTCAAAAGTTTAGTTGGAAAACTTCACAAATTTATATCAGGTGTGTTTTGAAACAAATAACGATACAATATTTTGGTTCGCGCGCGCCTCTTATCAGTTTTATGTGAACAACGCACGTCTGGCATACCAAATTATCAGCATTATATCTCTGATGAGTTCTATTTAAAAAAAAATCTATTAAACGTCCTTATTCCTTGGTTATGAAAAAGGTTCTCTTAAATATGTTTTGTTTTTTTGTATTGCCATTTAACTATCAAAATATTAAACACCAAGCGGATTATTAAAACCAAGAAACAAAACACTTTTGTCACATATTTACCACTGTTTGTGTAAATTGAGTTGGTGTTAACAATAACATTTTATAATAAATCTTTAAGCTTGATCTAATAAAAATAAGGAAATGTCTTTTTGTAAGAGCTTCGTGGCTGATCTATGAGCTGATTTACGACTGTTATATAAAATAAATGTCTTGAGATGGAGAAAGTGCAATTTTGATACCTTCGAACCGTGTGGCATTGAGTAATATTTTTTTTAATTATTTTTTTCACTCTCGTTTACGTTTCAACAAAATTTTAATTTGAGCATGTAAGTGGAACAATTCAAGATAAACTGGACCAACAAACATCTTAATTCGAATCACACAAATTGTATTTAGTTTAGCGTATTGTCTAAAGTATATATTTCTCTATAGCATTTATTTTGCGGTCATATGGTTTTTATTATGAAATTTATATTAATTTTTCATATTAACCATTCACGTAAAACAAAGTTCAAAGACCTTACTTACTGAGTGAAGTGATTTGTTGACGATAGTTATCATTGAATTAGTCTTATTATTCGTGAAGACACTATGCATTTATTTGATTTGAAATGTAAATTGAACTAAGAAACGTCTTACATATAGTCTGCTTAATCTTTCTAACATGTGACATTTTCCACTTCCGGTTATTTTTTCAGATTGCAGATTACAAGATTCCATATAAAATAAGCAACCACAAAGTATGTACTTATGGAGATGTACAGAAACGGACAGTAACATTAACCAATTGTCATCCCTTACATCCGGATCCGACCTACGAAGTATTCGACGCCACGTTCTGTTCTTGTAAAAGCTGTAGTTCTGACAGCACAAGCTGCGAAAATCTAAATGGATAGGATCAGGGATCAATAGACTGATTTTATGATGTTTATATCAGATTATGGCTAAACGAAGTATTATAAAGAATCAAATCCTGTTATTTTTGACATTATATTTTCCCTATTCTATTCTTTGTATTATACATTAGTATTTTTTTTTAAGTATTATACTACAGGGACTTCAATTTATTGTTACACTCTGTGAACTACCGGAATCTGTTGTTATGTAGAAAAGAAACTGATTTGTTCTGTTGCTATGTATCGCAGGTTATGAAGTGTAGATCTTTTCATGAAAATTGTACAGTGATCGTTACATTAGCCATACAAGGTCAAATGGACACTCATTGCAAAGGCAGATGTATGGTTAAGCCTTTTATTTTTGCCCCCAAATAAAGAAAAATGATAGGTTTGTTTCGTCCTTTTCAAAACGAAAAAATTGATCAGTGTAGTTTACTTTTACTTACTTATTTACGATCAGAAAACTTAATTATTTTAAATATGTTGTTTTACTGCTATCAACATTTTATTTAAAGATATGTTTTTCGAAATCTGAAATATCTTTATTTATATCTAACATGTAAACTATAATGGATTTATTTTGGACATTCTTTTTATAGTTATTACATAAGGGTCTTCTACTACTAGCTAGCAAAGTTCAAGGATGGCCAGCAACCTTGTAATCTAATAAAGTTTTAAGCTTGTATAGTATAATAACAATAATGGAACAGCGTTCAATTCTCAAATAGAAAGGAGATAATTGTCTTGTGGGAGAGAAATGAAGCTATGGTTATTAAGTCACTAGATACTTTTTTACGTTTTATGTACGAAATCTTACGATGTTAAAAACACCCCAACACTTAATTAAGTAATCAGAATTTAATTTCGCCTTAATATATCTCTCTTTATGTGAATCCATAACAAAATGACCTTTATAATGTTTACGAGTTTACACACAAGACTTACCCAAGTATTGAAAAGTAGCAAACAAATTGCATAATACTCCCCTGACCCATTTTGTGTTGGGTTTTTTAAACGAAATATAAATTATAAAACTTTCTTTTAAATGTATAAATTTGTCTTATTTTTACTGAATAAAAGTGGAATGATTAATGTTAATGTTTTCATAAGTAACCAGCGAACCATTTAGAGTAAAATTTAAAATAAATAGAGGTTTAAAACTCCAAATATGGTACCAGATTGAAATATGTGACTGTCGTCTTAAATTTTAGATACTGGTTTTATTAATTGTCTGTAACTTTGGATCGTGGGGGTTGGGACAATACAAGTAAATTATACAATTTCATTTCGTATTAAGCTATGCTGTCAGTAAATTTTAGCCTCAATATGTCACGCGTTGTCTTTGATAATTATATGTGATAATGGTATATATGTAGCTTTGCAGGAGAAAGTCAAATATGAAGAAGTTTACATATCAGCTTTTATATCCTCTAGATCAATAAACATGTAAAAAAAGATTAAGAAAGTGTAGCTCATATCTATCAATAATGATTGTTATTTTTTTATTTATAATTTTTGTTTGTCATAGAATATTTGTGACGTCAATGGTCCGGAGCCGAATCTCATGTGAATAGTACAATGCTATATTTGATTTTTGTTCATCTAATAAAGAAACTATTTTCTGTTACTTTGTTTTTTCCATTTAGCCTTGACCTTTGATGCTTTACTAAGAATCGTATTGTTATATAACATTCGAGTATGTTTGGCTGGGTGGTATCCAAAGATAAATAGTCAGTTGCGTTGGCATTTGGACATCAATTTGAAGATCACGCTTTTTTTTCTGTAAATATTAAATGAGGTTTTTTTTCATAATGCCAGTGGCGAGTTTTAAATTAACAAATAACTTAATAGGACGGTTTTGATAAGAGCACTTATTTGTATTAAAGCAAGGAGAATACAGACTGCGACTGGAAAAAGTTATTAAACAAGTTGGATAGAAACGGAAATGGCTGCGTATTTTTACTTCGAATAGCCAAACGTACACCCACATTCTAAAATGAGCTTCATTCATTGTAGGATATTTACGTCTACACATATTTATAACCATGTCAGCACTTGCACGAAAAAATACTCTTTCTTCAAATCTTTGATGGTCTACTGATTTTTAAATCTGTCTATTTTGTGCTGATACACCACTGTCCAGTCTTAGAAGAAGGTTAGGCTTTCGCAAAACTATGCCTGTTCTTAGTGAGGAGTCTCTACTAATCGGTGCGTTTGTTGCTGTTATTATATTATATTTGGTTTTCGATTATTGTATTATACACCATCATATTTGTTATGTCGTAGATTTATGTAGTTTGCTATGCGGTCTTTTTTTTTGCCAATTGTTGATTTTTGTAAGATTACTTTTATCTCATTTTTATGTCTGGTGGAAACTTGCCCCTTTAGCAATCATACAAGAATCTACATATAGAGTTAATTGAAAATGTGATCTAGTCTTGAGTTTGCCTGTCATATGTGCCATGAGGCATTGAAAGCGATCAATCAGTGAATTCCTTCAGATAAGCAGTCAAAGCCAGGTTACGGGAAGGTTTATCGCACATCAATATGATGGACTCCCGCCACCAAAAAAATGACAGACGACGTCATACACCAACAAAACATGGTTTCAATTATTGAAAACTAAGGATGCAGTTTCATTTGCATCAATATAAACTCATAACAGAACACGATTCACCATTGTGTCTCCTACAAGAAGATTTTAAACCGCTGTCCATGACACATTTTCAAAACATTCAGTAAGCCTCGATTTTACTGGCTTGAGAGGCTCTGAAACATTATTCCGCACTCGATGAATAGTTATCTCTAATCAAAACAATTCAGAAAAACTTCTGTTGTATTGCTTTTACCCTATAGTACATGGTTTCCGTGTTCTTTAACAGA
The DNA here is from genome assembly GCF_036588685.1 of Mytilus trossulus. Classification (NCBI taxonomy): domain Eukaryota; kingdom Metazoa; phylum Mollusca; class Bivalvia; order Mytilida; family Mytilidae; genus Mytilus; species Mytilus trossulus. The sequence goes on along the minus strand of NC_086375.1, from coordinate 27,107,195 downwards.
CGTTATCATGTTATCCTCTTTTGGACTAACTTTGGTTTTAGGTAGTCTAACGTTCCCTACTTTAAACCAAAGTGTTGTATGTACTCAGTCTATTTTTAATTGACGCCTTGATTCAAATTTAACTTTTACAATTGATAAAATGATCAGCAATCAAAGAAAGAAATTTCATCAAAAATTTCATTGAAATCTTGCAAGGTCATAATAATACTTTTGCGTCAATCAATAATTATGAAATGGCATGTTAATGAACTGCACTAACAGTTAACTTCAATAAAATATTTTAAGCTGATAAAAAAACAATGGAATGCCATAAGCTCATTTGTACCTCTAAATTGCGAAGCTAAGCGACTTTCCTTGAGTTGGCTTAAAATATAGCAAACAATTAACTATTTCCGGTTTAAAAAACGAGGAAGTTGATTAAATCGTATTAGAAAATGTTCAATAAAGATTTGAGGAATAATTATTAGAGAATTGTGTATTAATCACTATTGGAATTTTTGAAATCTTCCATTCGCATTTATCCTTAATTATATTAATTAGTAAATTTGAATTGCCTTTAATTTCTCTTGAATTGATGAAGATTTAATTAAAACATATCTCGTCAGTTGATTGATTACGCTGTTTATAGTTATTTGATGACATGCTGAATCATGCAAAGTCTATTTCGGGGTATTCAGAAACTACAAGACAAACATGGCAAATTTGCTACACTTTTGAATACTTTTTTTTTAGCACGCTCAGCTTAATGTGACTTTTATTTCGAATAAACATACAGATAAGCAGGAAATTCGGTGTGTTCGATTGTGGTGTATAGATAGATGAAAAAGAACCAACAGATCATTTAACAGCAATAGCTAGAGGTGATCTTTTAAGGATGACAACTAAAATTGTCAAAAGTATAGAAAGAGGAAATTGTAAATAAAATAATTCCAATTTGTAAAATCACGTTCGGCATAAAAGATCTAATAATCTATGAGCATAAAAAAATATTTAATAATTTAATGTCATAATGGTGTTATAAATAGTTACATGGATTATAATTTAGTACGCCAGACGAGCGTTTCGTCTACATAAGACTCATCAGTGACGCTCATATCAAAATAGTTATTAAGCCAAACCAGTACAAAGTTGGAGAGCATTGAGAATCCAAAATTCTTAATAGTTGTACCAAATACGGCTAAGGTAATCTATTCCTGGGACAAGAAAATCCTTAGTTTTTCGAAAATTAAAAGTTTTGTATCAGGAAATTTTAATAAAAACTCTAAACTACCAGCTTTTATATATATATATATAGCGATCCGATGGATACATCTTTTGTAGGGTTGTCACTGACTCAGACGTACTTATGAATATAATTATTTTCTGTGACAGTATCTTACATTAATTTGTAGGATCCTTTACTATAGATAATTTAGCTGATCTGTAACAATAACATCTTCATGCCTTATATATCATGTACTGTAGTACGCCGCTAGATTAACACTGACGTGGAAAGGTAACACATGGCCAGCGATGGCTCTTTTTTTGAGAGCCAAGGTAGTCGTGTGTTCTAGCGGGACGGCTGTAGTGCAGGCGATTTGGTGTCACGATATCACAGTAGCATGGGTTCGAATCCCGGCGAGGGAAGAACCAAAAATTTGCGAAAGCAAATTTACAGATCTAACATTGTTGGGTTGATGTTTAGACGAGTTGTATATATATACAGTCTTAATTTCTCTCCATCCATCCCCGTTATTTGTACTTGCCAAAATATAACTATTACATTAATTGTTTAACTGTTGATAGTATGGTATCAATTGTCTCAAATATATATTTTTTGTTATGAACTACATCTATTCGAAATATTTCTTGTTTTTTATTCAAAATGCGGGAAACCAAATTAATAATAAAAATGAAATCAGAATAAAATATGAAAACCCTTTTTTGTTTAATTCTTTTTATGCTATACAATGAAATGATGTACTTCATTCAAAGCTCAGATAACGTGAAAGATCAGTTTGAAATAGCTTCCTGTGTGAGCTTACACCTCTATTGAGATGAATTTATATTTTTACCCTAGTTCAAACATGAAGATATTCCCGGTGTGTTCAGAATCAAACTGAATCTAAATAAGAATGGAAATAAGCGACATGAAGATAAATAACCCACAAGAGATTCCTTAGAGTCAACAATGTGTTTAATGATCCATTTGTTAAACGTTTGTCACAACGTATTGTGATTTATTTGCACAGTAGAATCAAATAGTCGTTAAATTGTACTGTTACATTTTAATGACTCTTATTCAAACAAAGAAATACTGTCTTTTATAAAAAAAAAAATATGAGATACCCATCCAATTATGTTGTAGGATGAATTCAAAGGACAATGCCCGAACGAGACAAACAGACTGCAATATTCAAGGTTTGAGATAATAAACAAGACATATGTTAACAGTGATTAATGAATTGTTTATGGGGCCTTTATGGCCAGTTGGCTTAGTTGTACTGATAGAAAACTCATTTCAAGCAAAAAATGTACATGCATTTACGATGATAATGTTAGCAAGAAACTAATACTAGTATACAATCAAGTAGATATAGGAATATGTGGTGTTAGTGCCAAGGTATACTTATTCAACTTTTTAACTCTGTAATAAGATCTTTGAATGTTGTTTTTATTGATACAAATATTTGGGTTTTTCATCTGAAAATTTAAACCATACTAATATCATTGTTATACACACGCATGCATGTGCGCATTCACGGTACTACAATCTGTGGATACCTATATGAAAACAGTGCACAAGGTCATGTTGTTTTCATCAAACTTTTGAAAACGCTTTTACACTTAATCATTCGAATGTTGGATTTGTACTGAGTTTTAGTTTCTATCCCTCTAAAGAACAAACAGTTGATGGCTTTTGAACAACGGTTTACTACTGTTGACTTTATTAAGTCAATTATTTTTGTTATTTTTGAGCTAATGGCTTTCAGTAGCTTCTAACTCTCAAATCTGTACTTTGTTTCTTTTTGGTTGTGAGGGATCCATACATACATAGTTATCAAAGGCACCAGGATTGTAATTTAGTACACCAGACGCGCGTTTTGTCTACATAAAACTCATCAGTGACGCTCATATCAAAATATTTATACAGCCTAACAAAAAGGTGAGCAGTATTAAGGATCCAAAAATTCAAAATGGTTGCGCCAATAGTTATCAAAAGTACCAGGATTATAATTTTATACGCCAGACGCGCGTTTCGTTTACATAAGACTCATCAGTGACGCTCAGATCAAAATAGTTAAAAAGCCAAATAAATACAAAGTTGAAGAGCATTGAGGATCCAAAATTCCAAAAAGTTGTGCCAAATACGGCTAAGGTAATCTACTCCTGGGGTAAGAAAATCCTTAGTATTTCGAAAAATTCAATGTTTTGTAAACAGAAAATTTATAAAAATGACCATATAATTGATATTCATGTCAACACCGAAATGCTGACTACTGGGCTGGTGATACCCTCGGGGACGAAACGTCCACCAGCAGTGGCATCGACCCAGTGGTGTAAATAGTTATCAAAAGTACCAGGATTATAATTTTATACGCCAGACGCGCGTTTCGTCTACATAAGACTCATCAGTGACGCTCAGATCAAAATAGTTAAAAAGCCAAATAAATACAAAGTTGAAGAGCATTGAGGATCCAAAATTCCAAAAAGTTGTGCCAAATACGGCTACGGTAATCTACTCCTGGGGTAAGAAAATCTTTAGTATTTCGAAACATTCAAAGTTTTGTAAACAGAAAATTTATAAAAATGACCACATTGTTTATATTCATGTCAACACGCAAATGTTCACTGGGCTTGTGAAACCCAAAGGAAGGAGCATGTTTTAGAGCAATAACTCAAAGTACATCTTGTTTGTTGAACCCCGCGACAACGATCTTGATTAAAAATGATGTCAAGTTTTCCTATATAAAATCGATCGATAGTCTTCGTTGGCACGCCCAACAATAAAACGTTGTCGACATGATATACCCGTGGTAGCTGAAAAGGGTGCTGTTACGCACTAAGACATTTGGCTATGTTTAAGCTTTATTTCCATTGTGCATTCAAACAATTTGCTTTGGTAATAAAATATTGTTGATTACTTACATTTAATTGATGAAAGTTGGACGTTTTAGACAGATACTTTTAAACTTCTGATACATATGTCGGAATAACGAATTATCTTTAGTACAAAATCATGTAAAAAAACAATCTTCATATGTATGACATCTATTGTAAATGAATTTTGTTTTACTTGAATCGGACGTTAATCTTAACTTGATGTACTGGAAAAACATTGTAAGTTCTTATCTAAGTAAGCAATGTCATGAAACAGTAATAAAATCGTTTGCATAGATGCTTATCTTGGTACTCATTTCTAAAAAAAAATAACATCATTGTTATACATTTTTGTACCTAAATGAACCTTTTATAGATCCGATGTTAAATTTGTCACGTTATGTTTTTAATGACACAAAAAAAACCCCGGATTCTGTTGATTCTAAAGAGATATCCATAATCTATTATACAGATATTTACATAGACAAAGGAGATATGAAAAATCAAAATATATAAACAAATAAATATTTGTATAAATCATTTTTTTTTCTAATATAAGATTTCGCTATATTTGTTTATAAATCAACTTTCTCGTATACTTGAGGGAAAAATGAAATAAAAAAATGGGGTCACCGTTCATTTAAGCTCACAATTTGCCTCTGGAAGAAGCATACATTTTTGTTAATGTCCTTTTTTCTTTTGAACTAATAGGAGAAATTAAGGTAATATCGTAATAAAAAAAATAACCTAATTACAACAATCGCTTTAATTTTACAATTATTTAGTTTATGTACAGCTTATTTGAAAACAATAATAAAAAAAATATAGGTCACCGATGAGTTGAAAAAGATATTTCAAATTTTATGCCAAACAATGGCATTTTTGCACCAAAGGGAGATATTTTTGGAGCTTTTTCAATGATATAACATTTTAAAAGTCATCTGGGGCCAAACTGAATCATTTTTTTGGGGTTGATTTTTGTACCATATCATAAAGTAATAACTAAAAGTGTAATAAATAAAATTTGTAATGAAAAAATAAAGGTTTAATATGTTGCTGAAATTTATGTCCCCATGAGCCACCTTTAACGACATTACATATATGTGTTTACTTTACATAAACTTATATCTTGTGTATCGATGTCCCAAAACAAAATTGCGGGAGAATCCATCGATTCAAAAGTAACAATTATCGTATGTCATTTATTAATTTCAAAAAATATTTTTTTTATTTTAGTATATTTAATTATTTTAAAATAAAATACAAAACTGTTGACAATAAATAGTTACCTATTCTACTCAGAAGAACAAATTTGAGATATCTTAGTTACATATATATACATGTATTATGTTGAGTTTCTTGTTGCTTGTAATATTAAGATTTTTAAAGTAACGACATTTATTCTTGAAATAGAAAATAGGCAAGCATGCGATATGTATGATCCTTTGTAGACAGAAACAACAAAAGTGATAAAAAAATGTATTTTACTAACGATCAATTCGTAGTAGACAATGCTGACGTGCGGACATGTCTTTATCCCCAGGATAAAAGTAACAATTAGTAGAAACCCTGCGGATTTAGTGTAAAAAAGTTATTAACTGAAAATGACGACTTCATGCAATGTTCATATAAATATAAATGCATAATTTTTATTTTAAACCCATTACCGGTATGTCTACATGTGTTTCGCTCACACTTAGTTGTCAATATAATGACATTATATGCCACTACTGCCATACAAGTGAGAACTCGTTATAAAACCAGGTGTAATCCACCGTATTCTACCCAAGGAAATGCTTGTACCGATTCCAAATTTTAACAGTTGCTTTCCGTTGTTTTTGATTTTGCTAACTGTTATTTTTCTTTTTATACTGAAAGGATGTAGAACCATTTGTTTTCATACATGAAATACAAATATATTTCGTCGTCAATAATGAAAATAAATGTCAGTGAAGCTAATAATCATACATCATACATGTGTCAAAGAGACAACAACCCGACCATAGTAAAAACAACAGCAGAAGGTCACCAACAGGTCTTCAATGTAGCGAGAAATTCCCGCACCCGGAGGCGTCCTTTAGCTGGCCCCTTATCAAATAAACCCCGCCACATTATTTATGCATGTGACTGTCCCAAAGCAGGAGCCTGTAATTCAGTGGTTGTCGTTTGTTTGTGTGTTACATATTTGTTTTTCGTTCATTTTTTTACATGAATAAGGCCGTTAGTTTTCTCGTTTGAATTGTTTTACATTGTCTTATTGGGGCCGTTTATAGCTGACTATATGCGGTATGGGCTTTGCTCATTGTTGAAGACAATACGGTGACCTATAATTGTTAATGTTTGTGTCATTTTGGTCTTTTGTGGATAGTTGTCTCATTGGCAATCATACCACATCTTCTTTTTTATGTATTCTAGTTTAGTGATAATGAACGCCATACTTATTTCCATATTGTACACAAGAAACTAAAATTAAAAAAATACAAGACTAACAAAGGCCAGAGTCTCCTGACTTGGGACAGGCGCAAATATGCGTCGGGGTTAAACATGTTTAAGAGATCTCAACCCAACCCTACACCTCTAGCCAATGAACAGTAAATGCATAACAATACGCACATTCAAAGTTCAATTCAGGAGAAGTCCGAGTCTGATGTCAGAAGATGTAACCAAAGAAAATAAATCATATGTTTTGATAACTCCAAGTTGTTACTTTCTTTGAAGTATATCACTGTATATCAGCATATGTCTGTTAAAAAAAATATATTATTTTTGAACGACTAATTATTTTTCCAATGTGACGTTTACATTTTCTGACATCTGACACGCTAAGCATTGAATGTGTTTTTCTTAATTTGATAGATGCTATGTGCTTTTTTGGAAATTATTGTTCGTTTTGAGATTTTAACACTGTGATAACTACTGTTCCCATATTTTGACTATTTTACATATTGTGTCTGTTTTGTTCACGCAACTATGTAAATATATTGAAATTTGATGCGACTATCATACAAGTGAGAGGTTTAGCGCAATAAAACCTGGTTCAATCCAACATTTTCTACATTAAAAAATGCCTGTACAAATCAGGAATATGACAGTTGTTGTCCATTCGTTTGATATGTTTTGTCATTTGATTAGGGACTTTCCGATTGAATTTTCCTCGGAGTATTTTTGTGATTTTTACTTTTTTCGTATCCATTACAAGCATACTGTATCGACGAAATTTAATTCATCAGGAAACAAATTTTATAATCAACGGCGAACAGCTCTTTTTTTATTACACAATAAAAATATACTTTAACGACGCATTGGTATCAACCTAAACATCATTTATTAATATAATTATGTATCGTTAACTTCAAAAGAAAAATTCAACTCTAAGAACAATGACATTGACGTTGTCATTCTTATATCTCTTGATTAGTATTATTAATTTCACGTATTGATTATGATAATCACTGGCGATTTCCGAATATCGATCATTTCTTGTAACCAATGTAATGGACTTTTTTGTCATTTTCAAAACTGATGTATTCATTAACAAACTATTGAGATGTTTTGAAAGGAACATTTCTTTAAACTTTTTAAGGTTAATATTTTTTTTTAAAAAGTAAAAAATGCTCCTTGAAAAATTGTAATGCTAAAACATATAATGGGACTTCATATGTTTGATTTCGGAAAATTAACATAATCACTCATAATCATAATGTAATGAAAGAAATATTGAGCCAAACAGAAGGCTGTTGACGACCTACCACAGATACCACGAAAATAAATTCCTGCTTTATTGAAGGATGCGTATGAGGACATTTGAACCACAAGGATTCCCAGTTTGTATCAAAGGCTATGTACTGACTAACCAGAAAATATCATCCAAATTTGCCTAGGTTATAAAATATGTCTCTCTTTGATGGTTATCCTGTACAGACCGCATTTGTAATTTGAAGGATATGGATGAGAACTCTTTATATCATATTAAAAGATTAAATTATGTATCAAAGGCTATCTGCCGAGTAAGAAGAAAATATCATCCGAATTTTTCAAAGTAATAAAAGATGTTAATACACTCTTTGAAGGTTATCCCGTACAGACCACAGCATCAGATTTATTAAAAAAAAACCAGAATAATCATTTTCACATGTGAGTCGAATTTAGAATAATTTAGATAACAAGAAGTAAATTTGTTCATTCCTAGGGATTAGGATATTATGTGCGAACCATAAAAAGAGTTCAAACGTCCTGCGCCAAAAAGCCAACAACAGTCTATCAAACCCTATATAGAAAACTGACGACCAAGCAATTGGAATCGCAAAAAAAATCCCGTAGTATTGTTCATGGTAAGTGTAAAAGTAATTAAAAGCCTCATTTAGTGACGTCACAATCGAAAACAAAGCATGTGCATTTGTGAATGACATTACATTCCGGTCAACCAAATTGTAATTGCTAATGTATGATTCAACTTCACCAATAAGAACCCTACGTTCAATAGTGTTCTAATCGCTTATTGTCGTGGCGTGGTCAGTTTCTTATATTGCCAACAGTGTTTGAGTGTCTCCCTTTTTAAACCTGTCACACAATCTTCAAGAAAATCCGTAAACACAATGTGTTGAATGTCGTAGCAACTGGGAGATACACTTCATATGCAGGAGCTTGGTCTTTAGAAATGGAAGGTAAACAATTGGAATGATGAAAGCATCTCTTTATTGCCATTGTTTTTTTCGTAGTAAAGTCTCGATGTCAAATGCAAATTTTTTGTCAAGAGATGATACAGACTTAACTGTGAAAGAGGGACGAAAGATAAGTAACTTCACTTCAAGTTTGGCAACAAGTTATAAATATATTAACAAAATTTGAAATTTAATATAATTCTTCGTTTTCCGAATAAAAATTGCTTTGTTTGACTGATATCGCCAAAGTCATGCGACTTACAATGAAAAACTAAAGATAGCACTACTGAAAAGTAGAGGCATGTAAGATACATTTAATGACGATACTAATTGAGAATAGTTTCATATGACGCATACTGACTTTTTTACCTTTATTTTTTTTTTCATTTGTGCGTCAATGATAAGTCTTTTGTAGACAAATCGCGTCGTCTGGCGTTTAAATCTTATTCCTGGTATCAGTGATGAGTTTATTTGTATTCAACTGAATCAACTAAACGAAATCCCATAATGCAACATTATTTATTAATCTAATTTAAGTGCTGATGTGACAATGGAAAGTCCTCGAGGAGTAAGGAGCTGAATAAAAAATGCAATAAAATATATCTTTAAAGGAAATACGATTTTGTCAATAAATCGTATTTGCCCTTTGAAATAATAATAATAGATCATAGGTCGTTGATGAATGGAAAAAAACAAAAAGAAACATCTGCTTTCTATTCGAAGTATGTATTTCTACCTTGAAGGAAGATAAAAACAACAGTAATGTGTTCTATGTGTCTATATCTAAATGATTCTAGAAACATGAGTTATTTTATATAAACTTCAGCACTACATTTATTATATAAAATATGTACTTTGAACAAGGCAAATAGTAGGCGAGTGTGCAATATAAGACAAATAAATTGTTATTACGTTATTTATCATATATAATGTATAACTACTTATCTAGGTGCAATATATCAAGATAGTTTATGGATTCCAGTTCTATATTGCAACATCAATTATAAACAGACTTTTATGAAAGTGAATTGCATGATCCGTCATATAATTTCTAAGCTATTAAAGTAGCAATTGTCAAAACCTGGAGCATTACAAAAATTGATAATTTCCGAGTAATGACATGCGGAATATACGAGTTTCGGACAGCATCAATTAACTGCTGTTCGAATATTATAAATTTAATGTATAGATAGCGAGTTGAAAAAATGAGAAACTATTGTGCAACGGTGGTTGTATAGAAAATGTTAGTTATTAAGTGGACAATCAAAGAACAATTAAACAGACATCATGACATTAATGAATAAGAAAGACGAAAAAAATAAATAAATAAAAGATAACTACATATTGAAATAAATTAGCCCCATCATAAAAACGGGAATGAACTCTGGTACTCCGGAAGAGTAAGCAGATACTGATCCAGAAGTGCAAATGACAGTGATTTCTTTGAGATGCTTCAAATTCAGTAGCTGATTCACATCTAAAGCAGTGTCGTCATGTAAACATTTTTTGAAATATCGTATCAACTGAGATATGCATACTTCATCAATATAGGTAAATGGTTCAAACATCGAAAAAATAATAGTTGAAAACTGAAATCATTCAAAGCTACTTTTCAAGGATTGAGGTGTTAATCTAACCACCAAATTCGCAAAACACCGAGATAATAGGTAGATTTGTAGATTCGTTTAATTTTCAAACTCTTGGAATAATGACATATAAACACTAAGGGGAACAGTATTATTTAGTGAAAAGAGATCAATATATTCGAATATGAAATACAAATATTTCGTAGTTTCATAGTTTTCTCTTTCTTTATTTATAATAACAAACAGTAGTGTACCGATGCTCATATCTCGTTAAGTATTTTTTTGAAAATACGCTATTACAATAGGTGTGCCGGCAGAGTAGGACTTTCATGATATGTTTGCATGGAATAATGTGTAATACGGAAACATGATCAAAAGATATAAGAAGATGTTGTAGGAGTGCTAAAGTGACAACTCACCATCAAATTCACAATTTATAAAAAAAAAAACATAAACCATTAAAGATCAATGTACTGTCTCCAACACGGAGCCTTGGCTCATACCGAACAGCAAAGGGCCCCCAAAAGGAAATACTAGTGTAAAATCGTTCAAACAGGAAAACCAACGGTCTAATCTATTTAAAAACCGACAACTACTGGACATCAGATTCAATTGGTTATTATAAGTTGCGTACAATTAACATCTATACTGCATGTCTGATAATTAAAATATAAAATCAATATTTGTTGCTTGTAATTTCTGACGGATAAAAAAAAACTACGATAGTAATTATTACGTTTTCTGCGTTCCATCCCGTTTTTTTCAGGCCTGCATATTTTGCATATATCTTCAGGAATATTTATTGTTTCGTATCCCTTGAATATGATTGCATCAATAATAAATTTGCACTTTTCTTGTTATATTCTAAATGAACTTACATTGGAATAAGGTTAGTTTGAATTCCTTATTTGACCGAAATTTAAAAGTGATAAACTTTCCTACATATAAATCTATGTTGTATATGGGGGTCTTTTTCCGAACGTCATTGGAAAAGCTACTGATGATGGTGCCAAACAGTCCGTGCAAATATTGAATAATTAATAGAATAACATTTATGATGTGGAATTGGAAGCAAAATATCAATACAAATAATAGCTTTGTGTACAGTTTTCATCCAGTTTGCACATATTACGTCGATAGAAAATATATAATTGTAAAATAGGAACACTATACACAACTTCTGTCCTAGTGTATGTCGTTTACATATTTCGTTAAGTACTTTACGCTCATGCATGCTCACACAATTCGGATTTTATTATCAGTGCCATGCTCCTTACATACAAACTGTCCCATACAGAGTTGAGAATAAAACTACAACTTCGAAGTTACGGTCACCATCACGAATTTTTCAGTCGCAACTCATAAGCGACATGTTTTGATGTTCCAATATTTATGATAGCAGCCTTATTTTAGTATTTTTTTCAGATTGTGTTCTATTTCCGGTTGTGTGACATTTTGATTGAGTATTTTTATTCATAACCGGTGATGCCTGCTTTGAAAGAGACATTATGTACAATTGATTTTTTTTATCAATTTTAGAATTTGCGGTCCAATGTTTTGTATATTTATGTGCAGTCTTGTCGGTGTATTTGAATGTTTATATTGTTAAATGATTCAAATTCCAATGTGTTTAACTATTGCTGGATATCAATTTATATTGTATACAAAAAGAAAGGAAATATACATAAGAAGCAAGTCGAAGAGAAACCTTACAAAAGAAAAAAAAAACACTGAAAAGACACATACCGGTAACTGTTTACGAAAAATTACGTACGAAAAATAAAGATTATTTTAGAAGAACCCCACTAACAAAGCAAGGTTTGAATTCAGATTATGAGGAAAATTGAGCAGATTCTGCTCAATGGAAGAAAATAGAACGGGATGGGGTTTACAATTAGAGCATATTCGTTTTCGCCTGTTACACAACGGTCAACCCAACCAAACGCTCAAACCTTCTTCTGGGGTTAAGAATTAACTTTTACCACTGGGAACTTTTTATTAAAAAAAACTACCTTATAAGACATGACGTTGATCATGCAACAATCAATATTTCAAGTTTTCAAACCCAATCTGTTTTTGTTTGATTTTGAAAAAAAATACTTTGAAGCTTCCACAAGTTTGTTTTGGGTTCTTAATATATGGTGAGATCACTACTATTCTGAAATTTTGAAAGATGGACTATGAACATCGTTAACCATATGAGCATCTTTGTATCATAAATCCCTTAGTATACCATTTAACGTTAAAATCATAAGCAATTATTGTCACTATCGTTAAGACACTAAGCAACAGTATGTACAAGTTTGATTCAAATCCACTTAGCTCAGTTATGTTCATTTATATTGTTGATCATTTAAGCAGTTCTCGGTTTTTATGCTCCATTTATACATTGTAGGCATTGTGTTTTCTGTTCTGCGTCCGTTAGTTCGTCTGTCCCGCTACAGATTAAAGTTTTGGTCAAGGTAGTTTTTGATGTTCCTTATCATATAATTGTTCTTATTTTAATGCTAAATGAGTTTTTACCCTACTTGTCCATTCGTTTTTGATGCGTTTTGTTATTTTTACCATGTGATTATGGACTTTCCGAATTGATTTTCCTCTAAGTTCAGTAATTTTGTGATTTTACTTTTTTTCAAGGTCCACTGAACATTGAAAATGATAGTGCGTATGAGACATCCGTGTTTTTTGGACACATACTTGTTCTATATCTAATAATGTCCTCAGTATAACAACACAAAAACGCTTAAACAAAACCTCACTGAACGCATCACATTGATGAAAAATGTTTAGTGAACCAGTTAAGACGGTTTTAACCATTTGAAATACCATATATCTAGCTTTGCTTGACATATTGGCTATTTTACCCACAACAGTTTCAAAGTCCTTAGACAAAGACAGTGACATTTTCAAAATCATCCATTATTTGATATTGGTATTTTATTTTCTTATCTTCTACCTCATAGTAGATTCCAGTAAACCTGCTGAATATTTTCAATCTTTCTTTTTTTAAATGATTTAGTTTTTAATTGAATCAAGTTATAAACCAACCAGTGAGTTTGTTTTTGTTGCACTTCAGTGTTTCTGGTGTTCATGTGTTTAACTCCTATAGTTAATTTGTATTTGGGTTAGTTTGTTTCTCTCTCAATCGATTGATGACTTTTGATCAGCAGTATACTACTGTTACCCTTTATTCACCTCTATGAAAGATTCTAACTTTTTCTTCGGATTGGAACTAAATGGAGACATTACTATAGTCAATACCACATTTCAAAACATTTGATTTTGTGGTTTCATAGAAGATTGTAATAAACAAAGACGGACGACCAACCAATATTCATTTTTGAAGTTCAAGCACCATATAGATTTAATATTAATTTCATTGAATTCAACAAGTTTGATCAAAAACATAGGTTGTGAACTCTGATAAACTAATGTTGTATAAGCATCTGCACTTTATTATTTGATATTTTTTTTATTAAGAAAAATCTATTGATATGAAAAGAGAAAAATCTTAAATTTAAATTCCCTTAATTAGTGGTGGGATGTTCCAAATAGCCACTAAACCAGGGTTAACCACACATGCTCTCAAACAAAAAAACCTAAACTGAGTCAGGCATAAAGTAAAATAATCACATTTACGAGGAAAATTCAAAAAGAAAAGTTCCTAATCAAATCGCCAAATCAAAAGTTCAAAGACATAAAACGAATGGATGACAACTGTAATATTCCTGATTTGGAACAGCCTTTTCTCATGTAGAACATGTTGGATTGAACCTGGTTTGATAGATAGCTTAACCTCTCATTTGTATGACAGTTGCATCTAATTCCATTATCGCATTATATCGATTCCGATGCGTGAACAAAACAAACAGACACAATAGGTAAAAATGTCAAAAAGGTCAACATTGAATTATCATCCTAATCACTATAAGAACAAGCAAATGCAACAAATTTTTATGTTAGAGGTATGTTTCAGTTATTTACACTTGTTCTGTTGATTGAATTTGATTTTCTTAAGGTTTCTTTTTTTAAATTTGACTTGGAGGTCGATGTTTTAATTGTTCTTTCTACTCCTAAACCTTATTTAGAGATTAATCTAAATTGTGTTCGATATGTTATTAGATGATCCGACTACGACGGATACCAAGTAATTACATTGGTTCATATAGCCATATGAGCTAGCAACTGATAAGTTATAGAATATAGTTCAAGCTCTGTAGGCTTAAGTAACGTGACTATACGAGTATTTTTTTTCAAAAAATATTTATTTCTGCATTTAAATTAACAATCGAAAAAATGAAATATAACTGTTTTTACAATCGTACAATAGTACATAAAATAAATAGTAAATACATTCATAACATTTATCACACATGTTCTTCATTCTCAGTTGAAATGTTGAGCTTAGAAAATAAAGGCGAGGCTTGTGATCCGCTTATAAAGAAAGTGCTAACACATGGTATACACAGTATACATGTGTTTCCCGATATAATTCTTCGAAAGAAAACGCAGAAATAAATTAAATTTATAAAATATTGCGGATACACGTGTTTCCATACCATTTGACAAGCAGTCACAAATTCAATAATAAATATTTTGGGAAATCTTATACTACAGCCAACTTTTGAATTTTGAATTAAATTTACTGTTGATTTACTGTTTATACGTAAAAAAAAACGTATTTCATATTAACAATGTTACTTGTCTTTATTTTTTATTTCTTTTGAGGTTGGGCGGTAAATATTGTCAATTATATATTCAAGATGCACGCAAAAATAACACTTAATATTTGATAAACAAATATGTACCAGAAAATTTTTTCAAAGCATAGTAGTAAATTATCTTTTAACTGTATTTAAGATGTTTTTATATCTTTCCATAGTTCATATATAATAAATCATAGTCTAACATGTTAACGATGTGTTCAAAACAGCTTCACTCTCAACTTTGAAAACGTTTGGATTCATAAAATATTACATTCTATCAAACGATTCTGTATTCAGATATTTTTTATGTATATATGAAAATGCGTATTATCAAATTGCAAAAAAACTTACTCCTTAAAGTATAGAATAGTGATACATTTAATTATAGTCGATTTTCAATAAATCTGATAAAAGTGGAGGTCTGTGGTAGTGAAACCTCAAATAGAATAATTATTTACAACACGTTTTAGAACCTCTTCATTCAAACTTATTTTTGTATGTCAGTTCGTTTTTTTACAGTGAAGTCTATCTTTTATGGTATTTGCTTACTTTATCAAAGGCTTAAACCCGATATAAATGGCTTAAAAACCATGTACATAAACAAATTCTAACAATAAAACAGACATTGAAATGTACTTTTATACCACATCTCCTTGTTTCTAATTTTGATTACAACATTTCAAAAACATGTAAAAATATTTTTCAACATTTAAAGACACAAAAAAAATTATCACAACCAAGCACCCTAAATAACCAACCATATTACATAGCATAATTGTATAGCATATAGCTGTTGGTTATGAGTGAGTATTAAAGACAGATGAAACCGCAAAGGGTATGTTCACTACAACAGTAAAGATATAATGAACACATGAATTGGTCAATTCAAAATATGTCATATAAGCATGTTTGGAAGCTGTAATACGACAGTCTTCTCACGAGTGATTCATATAAGTTTTCCACTATTTGGAGTTGATCAGTCAGACATTGGTTGAGATTCAGCATATATCACAAGAATGGATGGAGTATAATACGTCACCAGTTCCGCCGACATAAATTACAGGCACACGTCTTTGCTGATTTAAAAGTCACTTCTCTGACACCGTCTATGCATCGTACGGCAACAGTTACCTGAAAACAAAATAGCAATCATTTTATCCGTACCATTGATTTTACCTTTGACTTGATGTGCTAGTGAAAGGTGCTGTTAGGAAATTTTTATTGTTGTATATGATATATGATATAATGACTGCTTTTTGATTAGTACATCAAAATGCAATTTATTCGTTTGCCCATTATTGTAAACTTAAGAAAGATGTGTACTAGTTCGATAGCCAATTGATATTTATTTTTGTGAAAGTTATTTAAGAAATTATTTATTTTCATCGTAAACCAAAGTCGTTTGTTTTTTAGTTTCCTTGCACTAGCTATTTGTTATCTCGTGAATGCAAACGGGAAATATATTCGGAAAACAATAATAAAAGAAAGCAAATCATTAATATGAACATTATCAGATATTTTCGGACAATCAAGGCGTTTCATATTGATATATAGATTTATGCTTCACTTTCATATTTCTTTACTCAATTATAGTTTCCTGTGTTCAACGATAAGATGTCTACAGATCTTAAGTGAAGTCCTAAAAATACTTACATAAGCTTGTTGACTTCCTGACATTTAAAAAGAATCCTTCAACTGCAGCAAAGAATTTCCTTTCAATTTTACTGAGAAAGTCAAGTATGCAGTTGAACGATTTTATTATTAGTTACTGTAGTTCCAAAATTTTATCAAATTTCTAAGGATACTTTCTTCGAATTTGATTTAATATATGCATATCATTATCAGGGGTAACCCTGCGTAAAGTTGGGTTATGACGATTGAACACTTTTGCAATGTAAAGATTTTTTTCATAAAAAAAAACAGAAGAGAAAGAGAAGTTTATATGTTTACATATTTTATTGTTATACCATGAAAACCAAATTAGCCAGAATATATCGAAGGGACATTATAGCCTCATAAGGCGATGCCAAAAAAAAAATGGTGAGGATGAGACTACCAAAACCTGGAGATGATAGCAGGTGCTGCGGAAGTGTGTTTATATCCTCCTCCGATATTTAATTGTCAAAGCTTCAGAATATTTATTATACTTACATCATGTGTTGCTTCTATACTGCAACATTCTGCCCTAGAAGTTACTTGATGCAGTGGATTTGTTAAAAGTGTTCTTGATGGTGATGGTATGGCAAAAGAAAGACAAAAACCGCGGCATGCAGTGGTGGTCACATTAAATTCAACACAACCTGGAATCTGTACACTTCTGGAATGACCTGAAATAAACATAGATGTCAAATGTCAAAATTAGACATTAGAACTAACCATAATTATACATATATAAAAGGTCAAAGAGAAAAAACATTTGTCAATCAAGTATATGAAATGTATCCTTCATCTATTGTCAAAATAACTTATGAACTTGGGCTTCTAATATGGGTATTATACTATAGGAAGATGTGATGTGAGTGCCAATGAGACAACTCTTCATCCAAATAAAAAATCATAAAATTAAACCTTTATAGGTCAATGTACGGCCTTCAAAACGGAGCTATGGCTCACACCGAACAACAAGCTATAAAGGGCCCCAACACTACAAGTGTAAAACCTTTCAAACGTGAAAACCTACGGTCTTATCTATATAAACAAAACGAGAAACACGTACATTACATACACAAACGACAACTTCTGTACATCAGATTCCTGACTAAGGACAGGTGCAAACAATTGCAGCGGGATTACACGTTTTAACGGTACCAAACCTTCTCCCTTTTACTGAGACACTATTATAACATCGAAACACAGAAAAAAAACACGATAAAATATCAATTGGAAGGCTTAACTCAATCCAAAAACAAAAATTAACACTATGAACGAATAAATTTGAGATGCGATACCTGAATGAATTAACATTGTTAATAAAGTTATTAGGGATAAATATTTAAGGTCAAAAGTAAATAAACAAGTTTAAACCAAGCTATGGTTAGATATGTATATTTGTCTCTAATATTTAATTAACTGTGCATTTGTATTCAGATATCGCAGATCAAATTTATTCGTTCATTGTGTAATCATACGTTTTTTTGATTGAGTTAAGTCTGCCAATTGATATTTTATCGTATGTTTTTCTATGTTGTGATGTTATGCTATTGTTTCAGAAAAAGGGAGAAGGTTTGGATCCATTAAAACGTTTAATCCCGCTGCAAATGTTTGCACCTGTCCTAAGTCAGGAATCTGATGTACAGTAGTTGTCGTTTGTTTATGTAATATATACGTTTTTCTTGTTTCTCGTTTTGTTTATATAGATTAGACCGTTGGTTTTCCCGTTTGAATGGTTTTACACTAGTAATTTTGGGGCCCTTTATAGCTTGTTGTTCGGTGTGAGCCAAGGCTCCGTGTTGAAGGCCGTACTTTAACCTATAATGGTTTACTTTTTGAAATTGTTATTTGGATGGAGAGTTGTCTCATTTGCACTCACACCACACCTCCCTATATCTATATTATATACATGATAAATAATGAAACTCAATACAATGATAATCTAACCCCCAGGGATGTTTAATTAATTGAACATTCTTTGGTTGTCGCCGGTTAATGTCTGTCATAATTGACTTTTTCGTAAACTGTATTGTGTAGGTTATGCCGTTAATATTCTCTTTTGACCATGATCAATGTAGGGGCATTTAACAGCTGACGATTCGATATGATATATTTTTTTCTCATTGTTGAAGGTCGTACCCATATTTCAGTTTTGATATTAGTTATTCAAAAGGTATTGTATGATTTTCGTTTACTCAATACACTTGTCTGAAATTACATGCATTACAATACATATAGTTAGTACCAAAGGTTTGTATAGTCAACATTACAATGCAAATTTTCTTCCTATTTATTGTCCGTTTTATCGTCAATCAGACATTAACTATTTATATTGTACGAGATATTTTTCATGTTTGATTTCAATATCGGTTGTAATCTCGGAACTTGGTTCACCGTTGCATGTAACCAAAACTGAAATCTCGCGTGATCTTGTATAAACAAATGAAGTAATCAGCGAAGAAAAGACAATAAAGTGTATCCTTAATCCCCTGTCACAATATTTCATTAACTGGTGTTTCCCATATTAGTTTATTGTATACATCATAAATAATGTAACCCAATAAAATAATGATCTACTCCTCAAGGATATTTGATAAATGAGAAACTGTTGTGTTGTCATTGTAATCAATAACAAAAAGTTACTTTGCTTATTTTACGTTCTTTTACTAAAAATTCACATTTTAAAGTTGCGGAATATTTGCCCAGTACAAATTCCCAACAATAATTATTCTTACTAAAAAAAATTGAAAATTTAAAAAGCGTTAAAACTTGTCAAAAAATTAACCAAGTCAAGCATATGCGAAGAACACTAATGGATTTCTAAATATGGACTGTGATATTGATAAATTCTTTCGACAATAGTGGTTCCTTTCTACCTATGAAACTCCTGATAATATCCATTTGCTGTCGCTAGTTTTCTTGGTTATTTATATGCAAGGATATGACTCGCTTCCCTTCACTTTCCTGTATAACACATTTCCATTTTCATTAAATGGACTATATACTTCTCGATTTGATTATGCTCCTAATCAGGTATTTTAAAGGAGCGGTCGTCGTAAAATATTCTAAAAAAAATGCGAATTTCATTTCTTTGTTTCAAAATATGATTCAAACAAACAAAACTTGCAATTATTTATGTCGTAATGATGCAGTGAAAAGACTGAATTTAGAACCTTCAATGTATTTGTTCAAACAAAATTAACTGAAAATAGCTTGTCATTCGTCAAAAACTTAAGGCTTAGAAATGATAAAATCTCATGAACTCAAAACTATGCGTGACTCTATGCATAAACAGGATAAGTTCTCCGAAAATGCATGCTTCTGACTCATTTACTTCCATCAGCAATACAAAGAAACCATAAAATATAAACATTTATATTATATGTTCGACTTTAGAACTTTATCCTTTGTCCTTGTAAGTCCACGGCTTCCAGCTTTCTTGGTACCAATTTTTCTGCCCCTAATGCGGATTTCGACAACAAAGGTCTATTTCAGTGATGCTCGAAGTCATAATATTTGAAAATCAAGAATTTATATAAAAGACTAAGAGCATATAAACCAAAAAGGACAAATAGCCATATCAGGGCACAGAATCAGACATTGCATGAGGGATATCCATTCTAAAACTAAAAATAATTTCCGAAATTTAGAACCAGCATTTTTTTATAACACTATAGCCATAGTTCCATGCAAGTACGAACGTCCTGGTTCCTTGGCTGGTAATACTCGCTAGGGCGAAGAAGCCACCAGAAGAGGAAATGATACGGTGGTAGTAATAACAGTAACGATACAACCTGTTCTGAACCATATTGATTATTCAGTGATGCTCGAGGTCAAAATATTACAAAATCCAAACACGGTTTAAATGATGAAGAGCTTATTACATATTAGGACATAAAAAAACCTCAAGCAAACTTAAATAACACTAGATCACACCCGTGATATTGCAGATCCCTGACTGAATTAAAGTGTATAACTATGCGTAAGCCTTATTTTAGTATTGGTATTGTCATCTGATAAAGTCATGCCGAGTATAAGATACACAGTTTTCTCTACTTTCAAAATCTTTCTGTTTAGATTGGTCGAACTGGAATTTATCAATTATTGGTAATATTAATTATTTGGAAAACAAAAGGTCCTACAATGGAGTATTTTATTGAAAACTGTACCTATACTCCTTATTTTAAGTCCAGATTTTTAGTATTCGTATTGTCAACTTAGACAGTCTTACTGATTAAAATACTACAATAGGGAATATTTTTACAATGATTGACTTTAGTAGTGTGAACCCTGTGCTTATAACCCGTGTATATATCAACATTCTAAATACAGCGTTTAGTGGTGCGCCTGTCAGATGTGGAACGTACAGGTAAGATAATAGGTTATAGGTGAATATACTTTTGGTATCGGTATCGGATTCTACCCGGAACTTCTTAATTATTGGCAATATTAATTATGTGGGAAACAAAAGGGTCTGGAGTGGTGTAATTTTTAATCTACACCATTGTCCTATATTAGCTATATATATAGTTGAAATCTTTGATTTGTCGTTTTTACCCGATGACAGCTGATAAATTGGACCTCGTTATTATAGTATTAAAGATTATATCCGTAGTAGGATGTTAATAAACTCATCAAAGATACCAAGATTGAAATTTTGTATTTGTGCCAGACGCGCGTTTTGTCTATTAAACACTCATCAGTGATGCTTGAATTAAAAAGAAAAGTTTCAATGGCCAAATAAAGTACGAAGTTTAAGAGCATTGACGACATAAAATTTCAAAACGTTTTCCAAATAAAGCTAAGATAATCTATTTCTGAGGTAAAAAAAAGCCTTAGTATTTCAGAAATTCAATGATTGGGCTGACTACTGGTTTGGTTATACTCTCGGGAAATACAAAACTCCACCAGCAGTGGCATCTCCCCAGTGTTTTTAAATAAACTCATCAAAAATGATGTATTACATTATAATCGGCCGCATTGCTTAATAGTAGACCAACTAGATACATATACTACATTCTAGATCCAGATGTACATTTTGCTTTGTTAACACTAAAGGAATGACCGTGATGTTTTTCTTTTTATAAAAAAATAACATAAAAAAGGTTGTGCACACTAAATAACCCGCGTAGCGTGCTATTTTCAAGTGTGCACCACATTTTTTCATGTTATTACAAATAGACAGATACAATGTTACAGTTATATCTTATAATTTAATTCTAGATTCTATTGTAAACTACAGTAAACCATAAAAAAAAACCGTTGATGACGTCAAGTTCACAGGACTAAAAGAAGGACGAAAGATACCAAAGGACAGTCAAACTCATAAATCTAAAACTGACAACGTCATGGCTAAAAACGAAAAAGACAAACAGACAAACAATAGTACACATGACACCACATAGAAAACTAAAAAATAAACAACACGAATCCCCCCAAAAACTAAGGGTGATCTCAGGTGTTCCAGAAGGGTAAGCAGATCCTGCTCCACATGTGGCACCCGTACATTATGTCTATGAGATGATAAACAAAACGACGTCAACCAATTAGAAGACGCGTTACATCCAAAATAAAATTATATAGGTGCAACTAGGGATTTTTGGGAAAAAAACTATCTAAAATACTCAAATGTTCAAGAGGCGGCTCACTGTTGGAGAACTCACCAAAATGGGTTCATCATTGACTAGTTGTTTCTCTTTCGTTAATATGCACGGGCAATTTGCAACTTGACCTTTAGAAACAAAAATGAATCAATCTTTCTTCTTATCCCATGATGTTACTCTTGTCATGCGCATACATATATAGAGAAAATTGTTTTCCTTGTCAACACTAGACTTGTTATTGTTTGTTTTGGAAAATTGGTTGACAGGCATAACATCAAAATGCACAATTTAATGCCGTCAGTAGGCGACGTAATCTAAAGATGTATATGTCTATCTAAGATGATGGGAATAATCTGTGGTTTCTATCATTTGATTTCCATTCAAGAAGTGTAAAATACAAGACTAATGCGTCGTTATAAATAACTATTTATAGAATAAGCGGAAATTATGAAAGTTAGACATCTTCTTCAAGTTAAAATATACTTATTTATATCCTTTTATATTCTAAATATATAATATACCTGTTATTTGTTTTGTTTTAGTGACGGTACTTGGGTACTTTATACACTAAAAAAAAATTGGTTAATTGACTTTGCCATTTTAACTTTTTTCGATTCGAGCATCACTGATGAGACTGATATAAACAAAACGCGGGAATGGCGTACACTACTATAAGCCTAGTAATTTTAATGAGTTTTTCAATATATCCGGTAAAACGACTTAATTATTTCTTATATTATATTGCATAAAATAACTGCGACACACTCGTAATGTTAGTGAAATAATCAAACAGCTCTGTATTTTGAACAGTGAAATACTACTGTTGCCTTTATTTAATTTCGATTATAAACAGACAAATAACGCTATAATGAAGTTTTTAAGGTATAGCATATATTCTTAGCCCGTTAATAATGATCGTTGTGTATTTTAAAGAGATCTGAAGGTCAGGAATTTGTAAATTTCTAACTAGGTATTTTTTTATTTCTAGGTTCAGAGGCAAAATATAAACGTACTGTATAACTTAGAGACTGAAATATTATAACCTAAACTGTCTTTGCCTTCTTTGGGCTCTGAAACTTTTTTTTTCAAAAAAAAAAAAATATTATGACAAAATGTTAAAATCCTAGAATACAAGTTTAAGAAGGGTCCAAGATTTTCGTTAGCCCTTAATAATTGTGGGGAAATTATCTGATTTATATACACCTGACAAGTGGCGGCAGATACTTGTATGATTTCGTGTGTTTTATCGTGAAAGTCTTGGACGAGATATTCAAAGTTAAAAATTTATTCAAATATTCAATTAACATTTTTTTTCCTTCCGCCCAATTTTTTTCATGCGTAGTGTTGTTGTTTTATAAGATGTCGCTTAGATATTGGGAATATGTTATCGTTTTTTATACGCTTTTGAAACTAACACTGCTTAACCAAACACTTTACGTTGTAAGAGTTATCTCCCCAAACACTGTTTTTCTTGTGGCCAATACTCCTTCGCAACCGTAAAAAAAAAGAAGACAAATTTATTTTACCAAATTGCTCGTTATATCTTTAGGATAAAGATGGCTACTTGGACCGTAGCTATCCGGAGACTCCATATGAGAGTTATCCCCCTTATGCATTTGATATAAGTAGTATGCATTTCTAACTGGTATACCATTTGTGATAGAGACCTAATGAAAATTAGGTCGAGGTCAAAAGTTAAGGTCAAATTCTAAATTTTGATGTTGACTTATATTCGACAAATTATTTTTATCAAAATGTTAGTTGCGACATGTCGTAACTTATAAATTTTGGTTGAAACAGTATGAAGACAATAAATGGAATTTTTGTCCATCTTTTATTTGGAATTATGCGTAAAGTTATATTACTCATTAACCATACATATAATAGAATTAGGGTCTTTTGATTTGAGGTTCTTAGTTTGTGACCTTGAAATTAAGGTCAAGGTCATATTTAAATAAATTGATCAAGATTTCGATCTTTGCTTTTAATTCATATTTATACATCATGAAGCATTTTAAACTGATTATTCATATTTTAATATCAAAATAGATCTTTACTGGCGGAAAGTCCCTCAATTGTTCTCTAAACAATTGGTTTTTGATTTATTTGTGGTTGCATTAAAAAAAAAATTAAACACATTTGTAAAATCTCATTATCAATATCTGGCTTTAATATTTGTTGATTGCTTAACTTCCGGTTAAGATCTAAAAAAAATATATGATAGGTTGAATGAATTCAATGGATACATTTCAATCATTCTATGAAAAACGATGACATCGCTTATAGCATAACAAATCTTTTTTAAAGCAATATTGAACAATTTCATTGATAGTGAGCATAATCAGTCGTTTTATCTGTCTAAATCAATTTGATATTAAGTAAAACGTCTAAACATCATCATTTTTGTTAAATGTCGGAAGCTGTAAAGATTAACCAGATCAGTTGTGGAGAGTTGTATACAGTGATCAGACAATTATAAGAGAGGCAATCCTATTTTTGAAAGCATTGGTATTCCGTTTAAAAGACATTTGCTGAATTGCAATAAGGAATTAATTACATGGATCAAACATATAGGATAGAACACTATTGACACACATTTTACTTTGAAATCTTGTTTAATTTGACGTTTATTGCTATACTATTTTTGTGCTTTTTGAATTTTAAAGAGGCAGGAAGAATTATCATTACCAAACCTAATATAAGATATTGGCGATCAAAAAGTCATTTTAATGAAAACCTTCAAGGAAATTGACCATACACATACCATTGATAACAAATACATATTCTACATACAATTTTACTAAATTTTCAGTAAAAAACATGTAATAGGAATGGTTTTCACTGCATTTAATTCACATAGGGGCTATTTACTGAAAAACACAGAATGACAGATTCATATGTGTGCTTTTAGATTGAGAAGAATGATTGTTAGATCATATACCCTCATTTATTGTTAAAAACGTTGAAACACTACTTAGGTAGCTTTTGACTAATATTTGGTATTGATAATTGTAAAAAGTAGGAAAGAAATTC
Source organism: Mytilus trossulus (assembly GCF_036588685.1). Taxonomy (NCBI): domain Eukaryota; kingdom Metazoa; phylum Mollusca; class Bivalvia; order Mytilida; family Mytilidae; genus Mytilus; species Mytilus trossulus. The sequence goes on along the minus strand of NC_086375.1, from coordinate 27,081,876 downwards.
TTAACATAGACAATAGTTTTCATTGGAGGTAATTAAACGTTGTCATTTAGATATACATCAATTCATGTTGGTTAAGACTGTCCTTAAAAGACTATCCTTCAACATCAACCTGAATGAAAAACCTGGAATTTACGGATATGTGAATCATCAATCATTTAATTAATATGTTCCAATATTGAAATATTTCAGCAACAACTTGCATATGTTAGGGTCCTTCTTTAAAAAACAAAAAGCTTGACATTTTTATACATATTATGAAAAATGATAATGATGTATATTCTAAAATGGTACATGCAATCACAATGCATGCACAGTCTTGTTTTTTTCGATTTACCTATATGGCTTGACAGGTATTATTAGGTAATTTTTTGCCTCTTAATAGATGTATGTGTTTTTTGTTTTATTTTCATTAAAAACAAAAAAAGTTTCGAAATGTGCTGTGGGCAACTGTCATATTTTCTCAGAAATATGACTAGAATATATAGAAAAACAACGTGGTCAACCACTGGACATGACGTTTGATTAATTAAGAAATGATTGGTAATTTAAATAAACCGTAGTTGAGTCGTGACTACTTTCAGGCAAGTAAGACCGTTTTGATGAGTTTATTTACCGGGAATGAAGGTTTGGTAATGAGAATATATACAAATATTTTTTTACGAAAATCGTTGGCAGGTTTTTTCTTAATCATGTGAATTGATATAAGAAGATATGATATGAGTGCCAATAAGACAACTCTCCATCCAAGTAACAATTTATAAAAGAAATCCATTATAGGTCAAAGTACGGCCTTCAACACGGAGCCTTAGCTCGCACCGAACAGCAAGCTATAAAGGGCCCCCAAAATTACTAGTGTAAAATCATTCCAACGGGAGAACCAACGGTCAAAACGATATAAAATCGAGAAACACTTATGAACAACATAAACAGACGGCAACCCCTGAACATAGCATGAATAAAACACTTGAAACCGGAAATATTTAAAATAAAGAATGCCGCACTACCAACTGATGATACATATGGGGACAAACAGATCAACCGTATTAACTCAATGAATTCGAAAGGTGTCCTACTTATAACCATGAATCTATACTGATGAAAAAATATACACGATATGATTTCTGCGTACAGATGGTTTCAGAACAAAGTGCTAAAAATTTGTGTAATTGAAGTCATCACTTTGAATGTACCATGGATTAACTTGAAAAGTACCACTGATGAGTCTTTTGTAGACGAAATGCGCGTCTGACGTAAAAATAAAATTTCAATCCTGGTATACATGATGAGTTTATTTGCAACCACTGGGTCGATGCCACTGCTGGTGAAGATTTACTTCCCCGTGGGTATTACCAGTATTCAAGACTTCTGTGTTGACTAGAATTTTCATTGAGCTCTTCATAATTATAATTTAACTGTTAACAAAATTTATAATTTTTGAAATACTTAGGCTTTTCTTCCTCAGGAATAGATTACCTTAGCTGTATTTGGCAAAACTCTTAGGAATTGTTGGTACTTTTGCTTTTCAACTTCGTTCTTTCTTTGGCCCTTTAACATTTTTTTTATTCAAGCGTCACTGATGAGTCTTTTATGGACGAAACACGCGTCTGGCGTAAATATAAAATTTCAATCCAGGAATCTTTGAAGAGTCTATTTACTCAGCATTTTAATAAGTATCAATTATGGACGAAACACGCGTCTGGCGTAAATATAAAATTTCAATCCAGGAATCTATTTACTCAGCATTTTAATAAGTATCAATAATTGCCGTTGCAAAATTCCGTAGTTATTTTCTGTGCAGATATACTCTTATTTTAAATGTAATGAGCAACGCAGCTGATAAAAGTACTAGAACTGAATTGTTCTAAAACCCATGTGTTATGTTCATCCTCGCTATTGTTTGTTTTCATTGCTTTAGTAAGTAGCCATTGTAACTTTTAGTCTGTGTTACAGAATAAAAGCTTGGTATCATTGATTAGTTTATTTTACTAATTTTATGTGTAGAATGATGTACTGGTGGATTTCGGTATCGAGACTTGTCATCTAAATCATAGGACGTTGCAAGTCTTTCTGAAATTCATTCATCAAATGTAATCTTTTATATCAGATAACAATGTATAGTACATTGATTTCTGTGCTGGTATTACAAAGAAGTGGCTGACAAAACCTTCAATATATCCAAATTATACTACGAAGGTGGCGATATATTCGTTTAAACTCTTTCTTTTTTTTAAATTGCTTTTTTGGTAAACTCTAGGGGGGGAAGGGAATGGCACACAACAAATGTTCTGGAATAGCCTCATAAGCCCGAAAGATAAATTTCCTTTTGAGAACACAAAAGGAAATTTGACCAATAAAACAGCCAATCCCCTCAAATGTCAAGTTAGTCAGAATGCATTGCAAGTCTTCCTGGTTTCAATCATTAAAATTGACACCGTATGACAGTCAACAATGCATTATGCATGTGCAAGTCGAAACCCCATTGAAAAGTCGTTTACTTGATTAATTAACAGATTATACTATTTGACTGCAGTCATACGTTCGTATTTTATTTATCAAAGTACTTTAAGAGTTTAGGCACGTTATAGATATTACTATGTGACAATTCAAACATCATCGACAGCCTAATACATTTTTCTTCAGTAAATTTGATAACTAAATACTATGGTTAATATATCAAATAAGACAGACAATGATTCGATTTATTAAATAATTTAAGGTGTTGTATTCATATAAGGTACGCATCGTTGACATTTTTGACGTTTTCTTGAATTTAATCATTTGCAAATCTCAACATTTTTTTCCCAGTACATATTAACATATCAATACTACTTTTATCGCGTTATCGATCGATTTGCTTCAAATAAAATGAAAATGTTTAAGAATCAGATGAATTGAAGAAATAATTAATGTTGAAAGGCAACAAAACAGCCCTTTTTCCCATGTCAATACTATTAAACCTTCTCTATAATTTCACTTCAAATATTTCGTTAAAAATTTTATATTAATTATGATCAGTTTAAAGTTCTTACGAATGGTTTCGTGAATTCTATAAAGACCAACATATATCCGTCACATAGTTAAAGTTAATGTTGTTATTTTCAAAATGTCTTTGTTTCACATATTACTTACTTTTAGTTAACCAATTTCTATCTGAAAGTCTTACAGTCAGTTGTAAGATATATCAACTGCGGATAATTCAGTACTGTTGGGACAAGTCGATTACAAAATGTTAAACTATGTTGAAAATTTTCAGTATTTCTTATTAACTTTTACACAACAACATCATACTGTTTTGTATGAAAATCTACTTAACAGTACTGAGTTTACAGCAAGCAAATTGTTTGAACGCTTATGAATTTACCACTATTAATAAGTATGACAAATGTCTATCATTACTGCATAAATAATTGTTCAGAATTTTCGATATTGAGATCAACCTGGACATTAAATACTAAAATTCCGTTACTAGTTGGCTGTTATATCTTTAAGAATCTATAGGGGGCATTCACTAAATAAAGGCAACAGTAGTATAGCGCTGTTCAAAATTCATAAATCGATAGAGAAAACAAATTCAGGTTACAAACTGAAGGAAACGTATCAAATGTAAGAGAACCATGACACAAAATAGATACAACTAATATCTGTGCGTATAATACGTATAAAGTACATCCTAAATGTTTTCTTATCGATTATTTCTTTTTTGTCACTATGTCTTCATCACGAATTGGTTGACAGATACCATGAGTATGTGTCTTAATTCAGCAACTATATGTTTTCGCGGTCTATCCCTTACTAAAATTGAGAAAGAAAAGGGGAATGTGTCAAAAAGACTACAACAAGCCTCAAGAGCGGGACAAAAATCGAAGTTTTATCTGCCGAATAGGCAACGTATAAGTACTGTTCGGAATTATTACGTCCAGTTTTCACTTATTAAGTTGTAGCTTTGTGATCATGTGTCAAAACCATAGGATAAGGTTATCAATGTTAATGGGTAAAGCAAATCGAATTGGCTTAATGAAACATAAACAGATGGTTATGTTGGTTATCCAAAACTCATTTATTATTATTATGGTATTATCGTTATGATTAATATAAATTGGATACATTATTCTCTCTTCTCATTTGCGTTGGAAATTAACGTCCCCTAAATTAAACGGAGGATATTGTATGGAACACATGTTCTTCTTATATGGTATCATTATGCAATGCAATCAAAATGCTGTTACTTCTTTTACTGAACAGCTATTTTTTGTCGAAATGAAAAAGCCTTTCTACTGTTTTAATAATCATGTGCTATAAGGAGAATTGCAATGTTAAAATAATATTTAATATGACTATCCCACGCTTTAGATTATAGTATTCATTGATGGGTCACCAGAAAGTAATATTATTAATCTCAACTAATAGTATGCCAGGATTGGGGCAAGCTATAAAACATGAGAATACCTATAACTTTTCAAATGCAAAATCAGCATGTATGACAGATAAATAGATTAACGTAATGTTATGTTCATAGATTCATATCCTGAAACCTATCAGTTGTGTTTATGTCTATAGAAAAAAAACATGCATTTGAACAACAGGAAGCATTAAACCATCGTCAAAACATCCTTTGCATTAGTAAGAAAACTAGGGAAAACTCAAGGTAGCATCATCATAAGGCAAGATGTTAAATATGACTTATGGACTTGGAAAAATACTCAGCCAGACTGATTGGCTTGGATAAAAGTTTTTTTTATTATACATCATACAGACACATGCATTTCAATGACAATTTGCTGATAATATAACTCATAATATGTACCAAAAAAGTACAAAACATTGTATCTATTTAGTTTTTCAAAATTCCAAAAACATTGTGCTAAACACGGCTAAGGTAATCTATTCCTGGGATAAGAAAATCCTTAGTTTTTCAAAAAGTTCAAAGTTTTGTCAACAGCAAATTTATAAAAATGACTACATAATTGATATTCGTGTCAACACCGAAGCGATGACTACTGGGCTGGTGATACCCTCGGGGACCAAACGTCAACCAGCATTGGTATCGACCCAATGGTGTTTATAGTTATCAAAGGTACCAGGATTATAATTTAATACTATTCGAAATGTTTTTGCCCTTTTTTTGCAACTAAACATAATTGCAAAAAGTAGTTTTCCAAGTGTAACAAGAATGTGTCCATAGTATACGGATGCCCCACTCGCACTATCATTTTCTATGTTTAGTAGACCGTGAAATTGGGATAAAAACACTTATTGGGCATTTGAATTAGAAAGATCATATCATAGGGAACATGTATAATTAGTTTCAAGTTGATTGGACTTCAAAAACTACCTTGAGCCAAAAATTTAACATGAAGCGAGACAGACGGTCGGACGGACGAACGAACGGACCCACAGACCAAAAAACATAATGCCCCTCTACTATCGTAGTTGAGGCATTACAAACAAAATAAAATTTCATAAAGTGAGAGATGTAGTTTACTGCTATTCTGAGTCACAGATAAGACGGAATCAAAAACCAACTTTTCCATCAGACTGTTGCTTGTGAGTGCTTTTAAAACATGACAAAAATATCATGCAGGCTCAGTATGAAACACGTATTCAGTTTTAGTGTATATCTGGTATATATGACGAGTTTATCTACATGAACTTGAATTTACGGATTCATGCAATAAAAACTATGAACACAGGAATATGATAGCAGTTTATTGCAAGTAGGACACAATATCCAAAGGTCGCCAACCTCGTTCATCTGAAACTGCGTAGATATTATCAAACCCTGACATTAATTACATTGGCAGAAAAAAGTCCATTAAACGGGATGTCTTGAATTTAAACAATATGTGGTTTTAATGAACAAGTTTTCTGTCCATTTTTACTTTACCAGTGGGAAATCATTTTCGATATTTTTCTTATATTACTGCCACTTTTCACATCAGTTATCAAGGTCCAAGTAATATCTAATTTCTAACAGATGTTCAAAGTAACAAAATATGTGTTTCTGTCAATGGAATAAGTTTTATTTGCTATTTGGTTTTGAAAGGAAATCCTTGTTTAATGTTCTTATTACAGTCATTGCAAGAAGTTTATTGACATTACAAAGACGATATGAAGTAGCAATGTTTCTTATTTTCATTTGAACACTGTTTGACTTCATATGTGAAATAGTACGTATAGGTTGAAATCCTATACATTCGGAAATTCACCTGCTCTTTCTATCCTTGATAATTTTTACCGAGAAGAAATAAAAAGAGAAAATTGTCTTTTACGAGCATTAACCTGTATATTCAGTCGACTGGCAATAAAGGTCATGTTGAATTGCTTTTCTGTGTAGTTTGTCCTTATCAGTCAAGTTTTTTTTCTCAGCAAAAGATGTTAACAATATGATTTAGATCTCGAATAAAGAAGACATCGTCATGATGAGGAATTGTGGATCTTGTCATGCTGAATTTTTGTTTGTCATTTAAGGGAAATAACTCCTATGGGAATTTAACTTGCAATTTCAGCAATACCGATATATTTATAAATATTATTTTTCATTATATTTGCAATCAGTTTTTACTTATCTATCTTGCTTTTAACTCAGTTCCTTTAGAAAGTGGCGAAAATGCTTGCAACTGATAAAAACCGTCATTAAGGGACAGTAACTTCAATAAGGAGTCGACATATCATTTTGAGAATGGTGATTTAATTGAAAACTTTGTCTTGATGATAATGTTGGTTATTCATAGTTTTTATCTATCTATCTATTAAAGTTTAAAAGATGACGGGGCTAAAAATACAAACAGTTGGTAAAATACCTTTTTTAAGGACATTTCCCGACATTTATGATGTTAAATGAGAGTACATGAATTCATATTGTTTGGTAGGCGGGGATCATCGAACACATTTTTCAAACTACATAGCTAAATCATGACTGTGGCCAAGTTTGGTTAAATTGTTTATTTTAGGAAGATTTTTTGTGATGGATGATATATGAGCTATACGATGAGATAAGCTAACTTAAATATTTGTACGGGACACAGATGATGCAATGGATTGCATATAACGTTATAGGTTTGTGGTAATAGGCATTGTCTATCATTTCATCTGGCAAACATAAGATAAAAAATGGAAACCCCAAAATTGTAAAAGGATATAACACAAGAACGGCAAAACTTGATATGTGTCCTGTGGAAATAAGCACGGTAAACACATTTGATTTCATTTTGTTGAGGCCAACTAAAAACAGAGAACGCAAATCAATTTCGGGATGTACAGACGTACAGGGGTAAAAAATAAATAGCACTTAATAAAAGGATCCTGACTTTGTCAGTCACATGCAAATTCGGTTGTGTTTAATGTGTTTGGTTGTCATTATCAACCTCTTAAATAAAACATAGACCAACTATGTTTTCTTATCCCAGAAGTAGATTACCTTAGTCGTATTTGGCACAACTTTTTTGTAATTTTTCGGTACTCAATGCTCTCCAAATTTGTACTTGTTTGGCTTTTTAAATGTTTTGAAATGAGCGTCACTGTTTAGACTTATGTAGACGAAATGCGCGTCTTGCGTATTGAATTATAATCCTGGTACAATTGATAACTATTTTACTGCAGAAATTAATATATATTCGAAATATAAACTTTATGGAAATAGGAATGGAATGGTCAGCGCTATAACTCCTACATATCATGTGGGAAATTTATCAAAAAAAAAGGTTGAACAGACCAAACATATTGGTATAATTGTATTTTGACAAATGAAATATATGCCACAGTGGAGGTATTGTAATAACATTTCTTGATTATGACTTGCTTATCTTTATTTTGTTAAGAATAGAACAGATAATAAACGTGTACAATTTCTTTTAAATCAGTCAAGTACTTTTTTCATTGGACATATGTAATTATAGCACCTGTTACTTAATTGTGTCATGTACTTGAATTTTTTAACTTGCGTATATTCGAATCGTGATATCGGAGAACGATGTTGAAATGTAAACGATATTACTAACCACTTAATTGTAATAACAGACTGCTAACCTGTCCAATTGATCTTTGACTTTGTTTTACAAACCTCATAAGTTTTATCGGATCTAAATAAACATTTAAATTATGTTATCTCTGCTAGATATCTCGCCTACCCTTTCTAGCTATTTATGAATGAGTTACACGACCATATTAAGCATCGGAAATAACACTTTGCTTTTCGGATATGTTTACACCATTAACTCTGAAAATTGTAGACGATACTCACAATTACTTAAAATTCTAAGTGACACCTGGTAATACGTAACTTATTCAAAAGAAGCATTTTGGGCAGTAATAAATGGTAAACACATTTAATAAAAGACTTTGAATTTCCAATTATGTTCTTGTTTTTTTGTACTTATACTATATTTTGTTGATAATGTCGAAATATAACTTGTGCTATCACAATATAAAGAAAATTTATGCGACAATCAAACACAATAGTTTACACAAGGAAATGTCTGTATCAAATGAGGAATATGACATTTGTGTACCATACGTTTCTTAAGTTTGCGCTTTTGATTTTGCCATTTGATAAGGGACTTTCCTTTTTGATTTTTCATTTTGGAGTAGGTGTTTTTGTTATTTAACTTTTCTTATTTAAGAAATCTTATGATCTCATATAGAACATTGTTAAAAGAAAAAAAATTGGTGTATATTCTCTGTTGTGTTAATTGCATTGTATTGTTACATTTCTCTTTTGTCCCAATACTTATGGTTTCCAGCACAATAGGAATTGAAATATTACTATTTTGAACTTATGACTGATACTAAAACACAAAGTTTATGTACAAACAAATATTATTAGGCATAACCTTACCTACTATAATAGTTATCAAAGGTACCAGGATTGTAACTATAAAATTGTTATATTATTGTTAGCCTCATTGATTGACAAATTTATAACTCTATCAAAACCTTTCCCTTTTTTTGAACTTTTTCATTAATTTACGTTTTTATGGTGTATTTGATGACCAATTATTACATGCAAATTAATTAACTTCAAAAGTTTTGATATGGTCTTCACTTTCATAGTTTACATCATTCCCTTGAATGTCATACGCTAGTAAAATATTCTACTGGCTAAATACAAACAACAATTACTTTCATCACTGTGTTATATATTTCACCATTAAATGAATTATTTAAGTCCCAATTGTACACTGACAACTACAATTATTAATGCTTCTACCACTACAGAGTGTATTTGTAAATATTTTTCAGTCACATTGTCTCAGCATTGTTAATTTGTGGAATTACCTCACCTTGACAATGATTAATTTCATTATTGTGTTATATTTTTTACCATTGCATGGATTAATTAAGTCCCTATTGTATAATAACGACTACAGTTATCCATTTGGCTATGACTGCACATTTTATCTCCATACATTGATCATCCCAATCTAAATATTGTAAATCGGTTTCTTTACCTCTCTGTGTCTATTGTAACAGCAAATCGTACACAAATCTAATTCTCTGATTATTTCATTTTTCTTGTTTTATAAGCAAATGAACTATCAATTGTCTTAACACAGTAGATATTTTTTTCTCTTTTTAAATGTAACCACAAAGACACTAGTTCGCCAAATCATTTAAAAAACCATATAGTAAAATATCACGATAACTTGAAATTATCTTCCAACAAAAGATACACGTTTCTCTTTTTTTAGATCAATGCCCTACCAATCGGATGTTTTTACTTAAAGGTATGCAATTATCGTTAACTTATTTATTAGGGACCACGGATCGAAAATTATACATCACTACAACGCAAATATATGTTATGATGAGTTAGAGTATCGTATACCTGAAACAATCATCAAAATTTTGCTACAAGTTAATCATACACAAAAAAGAAAATCATATTCAGTCTTTAAACTTAAAATTGAAGGATAGAACTTTTATACAAGAATATTTGAACAATCAAAAAAGTCTGTAAAAGGGAGTTTAAATCCCTTAAATAGTTGTTACTGGTACTTACCTACTCTGTGACACCCTGCTCGTTCCCAACGATGTAATGACAATGAAGATCCTATAAAAATGTTGAGCACTAAAAAAGTTCTATAACATGTCAGTAAATTGTTTTTCCACCAGTTCATTTTTAAATATACTTGTTTTGTCATTGTGAGGACGAAATTATTATAAAGTCCTTGATGATATAAGCCTGCATCGGAACACTAAAGACTGAAAAATGACATTCGATTTGATTTGTCTCCCCCACAAATTGTCTTCGTAGAAAATGTTCTGATATTTCCAAATTCTGTAGGTCGCTTACGACATTTTCTTTCTCAGTCAACCAAATCTGCTAAATAGAGAGAAATTAAAAAATAATAAGTGGATAAACAGAAAAAAATGACGTATAAATGAAGGCTTCAACTATTGACCATACTTTAAAATCTTTGCTCAGTGCTTTGTCATAGAAATCGATATTCTTAATACCTAAGTGTGTCGTTAGGATTTATTTCCGTTAATAGTTTACTACATCAACTCAGAAAATTGTCTTAATAGATCTACCAATCGTTACTTAATATGATAGGTTTACCGTAATATATAAAACATATATGTTTTAGTTCAATACAATAAGTGGTATTTTTTGTTTATTAAATAATCCAAATGCTAAATGTTAGAGGGTAACATTAGTGTTTTCATATATATATTGATCAATTTGTTATGATATTAAGTAACAAATACTTTATAAACAAACAAAATTCGCACGTCTTTTGAAGTAACATACATACAAAATAAGAAACAGTTTCATTTTGTGTAACCTTATATAAGGATGATGCAACTTCTAATACTTTCTATATTTACTAGAAGCTTTACTTTGTGAAATGATCGATAGTCTAATAGCAAAAAAAGATTTTTTTAGACGTTAGGCGTGTCTGGCTACCGAAATAACCTAGTAGTAAAGCTTCCTTCTACGTCATTATGTCTCTGGTGTAGAGTTGTCTCATCGACAATCATATCATACATGCGTATTCCTATATCACTTTAATTTGTTCTAAAATACATATTTTAATATATAATTAAACAGTACTTATACATTCGCCATTAACCGATTAAGTATGCTTAAACCAAATCATTGTAAACATAGTAAACGAGCAAACAGGGATCCGTTTCAAAAAACAAACTTTTGGTTTTTTGTCCATTTATCTTTTTTTTTTTAAGTTTTGGCCAAATCTATTGATGATTGATTGGTTGTATCTTACTTAACATCCGGTGGCAGACAGGACTGGTGATGCATGTTCTGGACGAAATCAAACTAAGAATATAAATATCATAAATTGTCTGATATATAGATCGATCTGGATGAACGGGACGGGAGGCTTGATATTTGTTAACGTATTATAGGCAAAATATCTAAACGTTGCTCTCTTATGAGGAAATATGTATGTTGTGTATTACAGAAAATAATGAGAGAGTTCTTGGACGTCGAAGTAACTATGGCGGTATCCATGGGGACGATTTCACAATAAAACGTACGACTGAGATTGATTTTAATGATACTGATTTGTTCATGACTTAAGACTTATCTCAGTCGTAATTTTTTTTCTGGGAAACCGACTCCTGATTACTATACTTATAGCAATACCTATACCAATTATATGGCTCCGCTTTAAGAATATACAGTTGATTACAATACGGTATAGTAGATGTACAACTTTCAAAATACAAATTACTTGGCTTGGTGTAAATTTGATAGCTAATTTCTTGTTTTCATTTTGGTTTATGAACAAATAATTTACAGATAATCTCATTGAATTTGAAGTGGCAATTTATGAACTATATCGTACCAAACAAATAACATATAAGGTGAGTTAGACCCTGGTCACCTCTGGGACCAACGCTATTTTGCATACATTTATCATTTTACAAAATTGTTCCCGCATACACGAGATCAAAACAAAAATTACTGAAATAAAAAAAATAAAAAGACATCACTGCAACAGATAAACAGTACTTCCCTCATTACTTCATATCAAATATTAAAAATAAAGTCCTTAATGAATTATGCGTAAAAATAAATTATTAATGGGACATTGGGGGAGGAATATTATCTTTCCATTATAATGGACCGGAAAAGATGTGTTTACTTTTATTATTCCATGTCACGTATCACGCGTTAATATCATTATGTCAGCGTAAAAAGCAATAGAACACATGCAAATAATGCCGACACATTAAGTCCACGTGGACATGGAAGTGACATTGCCTGACTGTTTTTAATAGTAGAATACTAAAACGTATTGTACCAGTTACCAATCACAATGCTTATCCACTTCACTATAAGGAAGCGTTGTGGTAGATTTAAGGTCGTACAATACAAAGATTTTTGCACTTAAAATCTCTAACCTTTAAAATGCTGTTACTTTCTTAAAATTGCATATAAATTAATAAAAGAAGTATATATAGATAGATAAAAGATTGATCTTTTAAATGAATGCAATATTTTTGTAATGCAATCATTATGTTATCAATTATTATGCAGTTAATGGCAAAATCTTAGTCAGTTCACTTGAATGAATTTAGCTCTTTCATCGTTATAGCTACACAAGAAATCTTGACGTTATCTGAATCAAAACAGCAGGAGCCACAAAAGGGTGTCTAAAATTTTCGCTATCGTATTATATTCCCTCAAAAATCTGTAATTAGTGTAAACATCTTAACCACATAAAAGTAGAAAATGTAGAATTAGGTGTAAAATTTGATCTATACATTATATCCAAAATCTAAGACACCCTTTTGTAGATTATCGCTCTAGGAACAACATATTATAAAATCAACCCTCTCGTGGGATCCACGAAGAGGCCAATTACAATTGAAAGTGTTAATATCTTGTAAAACTTTGTAGACATAGTTGTCATTATAATTGATTACATAATCGTTGTACAAGACTAACATTGCATTAATTTGAAAGAGTTATCTGTAAGCTATCCATAGATATCACTTTTTTTTACATTTTCAAGCATTATAAAGAAAGTTACAGCATTTTAAAACTGGGAAATTGGAGATACAAAATCTTTGTATTATGCTACCTTAAGAATATACATATCTATATGACCTTATTGGTAGAAAATTTTAATTCGATATGAAGGTGACATTGCATGCATTTGAGGTCAATATAGCGATGAAGAATAAAATTACAAACAGGATAATTAATAAGGTATCTTCACTAGATAATGGCAAACAAGAATAACGATTCAAAGAAAGGTCGAATAAGAATGCTTTAAAAGGGTATTGTTCCACAGGCATTTGTCATGAAAACAAGTATGTTCCACAGACATTTGTCATGAAAACAAGTATGTTCCACAGACATTTGTCATGAAAACAAGTAAACATCGATAAGTTTTTTTGTGTGGTGTTAATTGCACAAAAGATATTTCTGAAAACATGATATTTAAAAATATATCTATTAATAATGAATGAGAGGCCAAAGGTACCAAAGGAGCAAGCAAACACATAAGTCGAAAATAAACTGATAACGACATTGTTAAACAGGAAATAGACAAACAACCATACAAATAGTACACAAACCACAACATAGAAACTTATCGACTGAACTTTAAGTTAAACTGTAACACATTGAATCAGCTTCCTAACATTGAATGAAATATCTTGAACGTATTCGCTTGACTTGTCTTTTAGAGAGTTAAAATCAAATTGCCAATGAATGAAAGAAGTTGGCAAAACACGGTATGAAACATTTGATGAAAACCGAGTGTGCTGCACGAATTTTGATTTATTTTGCCTTCAAAGGGCAACAATGTCATAGCAAATGAGAAGCAAAGGCAAGTTATGATTCATTATAGTTGCTTTTCATGTTCATCTCACGGGAACAATTTGAGCATTGTAAATATAACAAAAAGATTGTACTCGATAAAGCGAAACGGGAGAGAGGTGCATGTAATCTATTGAAATGCTGTTAATGTGTAATTTCTTTGTTTTATTAAACTCATCATAGATAACACTCTTAAAATAATGTTCGCCAGTGCCGCTTTAAAGTCTACAAAAAGAATCGTTGGTGGCGATCGAAGAAAATAAGTTAAAAAGGCTAAATTAGGTACTAAGTTGGAATTTATTGAAATGGGTCATATGAAAACATAAACCGAAATACACAATCCAGTACAAAACCTATTAGACTCCTGTAATTTGCATTAAAAAAAAACATTTGAAATTCTTGTACGAAAATGAAGAAGTGTTTCCCCGACACCTTTCAAAATAAATACATTTTACGTTTACATAGTCTTTAAATTATTCTTACACACTTCCAAGAAAACAAATCTACAACCTTGTTACACAACACTTGGTACATATCTCTGATCGGCAGTCAATTTTTTCCGATCAGAATATAAACTCAAATTTTCATTAAAAATGTGAAACAACGAGGGCATGAAGGTACTGCCGACATTTTCCCTTGCTTGACTTGTTGACTGTTTGTCTTGCACACCAAAAATCCAGAAAAAAGTACAGATTTAATGGCGGGTGAGAATATTCAAAGTAATTCTATGTATATAACAAAGTCAATTTTAGGGATATCTCGAATTTTCCAATCAGATTAATCTGGAACAGTAAGAAAATAATACGACGAACACCGACATTACCTTCTATAGTATTCTTAAACATTCCATTGAAATTTCAAACAATTTATGAAGAAGTTCTATATTTATCTTTTAAAAAACCGAAAGTGTGACAAACCAACAGATATGAGTATTGCAATACCCCCACCCCGGTCGCTGTCGGATGGGGTTGATAAAAACAAAAAAGACTAACAAAAGTTCTTTAAATATATTTACACGTTTGTCAAAAAAACCCATGAAAGAACTAAATCAAATGCCATTTTTAAAACGCTATCATAATTGGCCTTGAACAGTAGTGATTGGTGAAGGAAGTCCTTCTTGGATTAATCATGCAAGGAAACTTTTGAAGTATGAAGCACTTGTCTATTTATAATTCATATTTTTTATTTATATGTACAAGACTCGCTGATTCTTTTTTAATTTAGACACACCTTAGACATTTGAAATATAGAATTTCAGAAATAATGGCTAAGGGATCTAAATGATATTTGAAAGCCAGGCATGATTTATTTAAGAAATTAATTTTTATACGAGGAAGAAATATAAATATGTAACCACAACTTAACGCTATATCGTACTATTATAAATCTTGCTTTCTCGAGGACAAACTATATCATGCAATTCAAAAAATCCATTTGATTTATCCTTCATCTATTTTTAAGACTCTTAGATTTCTCATGTTGGATTAACTGGTTTAAAAGAAAATAGGATAGGTTAAGTAAATGCATCACAATCAGATATAAATCTCAATGTACTTTTTTGCTTCTAAAAAAGACCACTTCCGAATTCTAATTTAAAATGGATTACCTATTGATAAATGGTAAATTTGTAGTTGTTTAATCAAGATCTATTGTAGACGATTATGGTTTTACAGATTTGTTTTAATTGTTTAATCAATAAAAAATTCCCCCTTCTTACACACATTCCCATACAGGGAATTAGCACGGAAAGTACTTAAAAGAAATGGCAACTCAATGACGTCTGTAAAATTTAGTTACATTCTAAATGTGAAAATAGGACGTCTGTTCTGATTGCAACTAATATTTTATGCCTTTAGATTCACGATTGATCTACACGAGTATTCCGTAATAAATGTAAATGATGTACTTGGTATTTTTAGTTTAACAATAAATCGCTATTTTATCAATGTTAATCGAAAGCACAAAGCTCTATCACAATTAGAATCTATGGTCATGATTTGGTTTTTATCAAATCGACTGTTATATGCTTTTTTCCTGGATTTTTTTTTCAACAAAAGTAAAAACAATTTATATGCTTAATAAACTACTATACCTTATAAGCCTAATCTTGAGAAAATTTAGTTGTTATTTTTAAAGAATTGGAATATATGCATATGGAAGCCCACGAAGTATCCGTAACACCCAATTTGTAAACAATTTACATTATAAACCTTGCGGTTGTCACGAAAAATCTACATTTATCACTAACGACAAACTTAGGAATTAACCTAATCTCCTTGTTTAATGTTTTCTTCAAATGTTTTATCATTAACCCTTTGAAAACTTGTTAAACGTTGTTTAAATGTAAACATTGTTTGGCATACTGTGGTTGTGATATTAGTATCATTGGGAATATAGCTTAGACTAATCCTTCAAGGGTGTTGTTTTTATAGTAATATCAACCACTACCGGCCATAGTCATTCACAAATCCACGTAACTAAACAAACATGAGCATCAACATACCATCTTTCTACTAAATTATATTATTATAATCATATAACATCTTAATATTATGACGCGAAATTACACTGACGACATTGCTCATTTTGTTTTCGTCAGTGTGAAAACTGCTAAAGCACTGCAATGTGTATGAATAACAACACTTAAAATGAGTTATAGGTATAGACGACACGCATTATTTGAATGTAGCAATAACATGTAGTGATTCTTTTACTTAAAAACTATTATTTTAGGCAAGATATTGGATTTTAAATGTCTAAATAACTATAAATGATATATTTTAAACGGAAATGGTTTATTTAAGTTCATCACTTTAATTTTGCAAAATAGAGGTAACTAAAAGGTATAGTTAGTGATTGGGCGAACAAGGTTACTAAGTACAACACATTTGATAAATAGAACTCTGCAGACATTATTCTGTTAGATAAAAAAAAAAAAGAAAAAAAAGGAAATGTGTGTCTTACAGGAGGACTGGCGAAGACCCCCTACAAACGGGAGTATTATATTTGAGAGATATATAATGTATGAATTACCAGTTCATATATTTATTTACTAGCAAAATCCTAATTATCCTTTTTTTTTTTTGGTTACAAATGCCACTTTTTTACATGGTGCGTTTAAGCTATCAGATATGATGAAAATAAGTTTTGCCGTAGTAACTTTCAATAACTTTCATTGTTTGAAAATGAGTAAGAAGGACAGTGGTAATTTTTTTTATTAGGCATTAAAATTAAATCTGTAGAAACGAAATCTTCTTCTATTTATCTATATAAAACAATAATAAAATACCATTAATCCATAGATAATCCATTCTAAATTAGAAACCGGAAGTTGTCATATATAGAAGCATAAAAATAAACTGAGTTTATATCTCTTTGTTATACATTCACTTAACCTATCCTGATTAATAAATGCAGGGGTAGGTAAAAAATGATTTATTATTATATAAAGCTGTTGCTCATATTGAATATGTCGTATCTTATATTAAAATGCTTATTATTACCTCTGCGACAATTATGACATCATAATTTTCTCCTGGTTTGAAGAGGGTTTATTACAGTTATAGTTTTATTTATTGTCTTTAAACATTTACAATGTGTGTGCCAATACAATTTTAAACAAGCAATAAACAAGAAAAAAAAAATAATAATGTACGACAGTTGATCATATTTAGCAACATAAACATAAGATATAAATTAATAATATTACAATATTCCATATCTAATTTTCAACTGGAGGTCTACCTATTTCAAATTTCACTCTATATTTGAAGAGGTTTTCTTGGTTCAAAGAAGGTATTTGCAAAATGATATATGTATTTTTTTCAAAAGGTGTTTTATCAATAAAGTTGAGATGGTCAATGTCACAATTTCTTTTATCTTTTATCAGTTTATCTTCAAATAAAGTATGAAATGTGTCTCAATAATAGCTTTAAGTGATTTATTTGTATTTTTCATTGAAGGATGACTTAGTCCAATGATTCATTGCATTTCCACACTCAACAGGCGAAGCTGAACAGTTTTAGAAGATGTTTACAAAATGACATCTCAAATATTATGCATTTGATAAAGATGAGTTCATTTGATACGACTAATTTATTTTTTAAAAACTTACTATGAAATCTCTACTGACAATAGAATTTCACAAACACGGTTTATCAATATTGATATATAATTTTCACATCAAATGAAAATGTAAAACTTTTTCCGAACTTTTGAACTTGCAAGCATAAAATGGTGACTAAGTTAAGTGGTATTCATTGTTCAATCAATTTTTATTATATGCAATTTTAATGAATTTTACTTTGAAAACTCTGCCTATCAAAATGTTTCCTAAAACATATTTATCAACATATGAATAAATTCCACCTCAAACATATATAACTAAATCAGTACGTGTGTACTTGTTCTTTGCAAGCACAATATGATGCGTAAGTTACAACTATATGGTAAAACTTTGACCTGAATATCAATATGTAATATTGTCTATGATCCTCTGTTTGATTGAATACATACATTGTAAGGACCTGGGTCCAAAGTTTCTGACGGAAATGCATCGAACTCGTTTCAATTGGTTATGTTCATTCATAATTGCTGATATATGGATCGAAGATGTAAATTACACCAACATCGTAATAAGTCTTTACAAAAAAATAGGTCAATAGATATAGGAAGATGTGGTGTGAGTGACTTCTTAAAATATCACGAATAACAAAATCAGGCTGTTAATAAGGTTGAAAATACAAAGAAGTAAAAAAAAAATATTGTACTCCGAATAAGAAGCGGAGAAATGTGCGTAATATAATGGCACAATTAAAAGCTCAAAAACATCCAAACGAATGGATAACAACTGTCATTTTCCTGGAACAGTCAGTATCTTACCTCCTATGCATTTCTATGAAACGTTTGCTACTTTTGTCATCTTTTCTATTTTACTTTTATATAAATCCTAATAATAGTTATTTTTTTTTATTTTTAATTTCCTATTTTAAATGGCTTACATCTATAATATTCGTACAATTAGTCGCATTGTCTTGGAGACTATTGTCTGGTCAGACATCTATAGAATATGTATACCAAGAATATACACATTGTAAATGAAGGGATTTGATAGTTTAAATCCTCTTTGAATAATTGGTTTAAATTATTTGTTCTAGCAAAGTATCAAAGGAATTGTGTTGTTATAACATTTTCAACTGGAAGTCTACCTTGTTTCAATGTTACTCTATATTTGAAGTGGTTTTCTTTGTTCAAAGTAGGTATTTGCAATTTGTTTCTCAAAAGGTGTTTTATCAATAAAGTTGAGATGGTCAATTTCACAATTTCTTTTGGCGACTCTATGCGGTTCCCTATAATACACAAGGATATAATCCATAAGGTATATTTCAGATTTTTAAGGCAAAATGGGCTTGCCGAATTTATCGTCTGCTTACCCTTCAGGAGCACCTGATATCACCGCTAGTTTTTAGTTGGGTTCGCGTTGCTTATTCTTTAGTTTTCTATGTTGTGGCATGTGTTATATTGTTCGGATGTTTGTCTGCTTTCGTATTTAGCCAGGTGTTGTCAGGTTATTTTCGATTTATGTGTTTGACTGTCCCTCTGATACCGTTCGTCCCTCTTTTATTAAACAATTTTTGACTCAGAAATACGTAAAAATCCCAGAAATGCTGTCTTTGCTTTAAGGGAAATTAAAACTTGTCTAGCCTTCTTTGCCAGCAATTCGAGACAATGTTTGAGGTTACCATTACACTAAAAATAAGCAACCTAAATATTTATATAATCATTTACAAACAACACGTTTTGATGCAAGAGTTAAATGAATAATTATTTTTTGCAAATTTCTAGACCAAATAGTAGCTGTAGTATGACAGTTGTGATGTGTTTTATCATTTAATTAGGGACTTTTCGTTTAAAAGTTTTCAGGGAGTTCAGTATTTTTATGATTTTACTTTTCATTTACAGAAAAATACACTATACTTTTGGTCTAAAATTGTGAAAGAGATCGTAAGACCATGCTTAATTTACGATACGAAACCGTTTATTTGGGAAATAATAAATAACAATATCTCAATCAAATGATTGCTTTGGCTTTTTTGTTTTTCAAAAATTATTTAAAGCTCCAAGAGCTTATTCTATAAATTCCAAAATGCAAAAAACTTAAATTGTACAACTAAATATATAATCGGTAAAAATCCTTATTTGCATTTCAGTGAGATGCATTCGAAGTGTCAAGGTTTCAAGTCAGGAGCCTCTGGCCTTTGTTAGTCTTGTATTATTTTTATATTAGTTTCTTGTGTACAATTTGGAAATTAGTATGGCGTTCATTATCACTGAACTAGTATATATTTGTTTAGGGGCCATCTGAAGGACGCCTCCGGGTGCGGGAATTTCTCGCTACACTGAAGACCTGTTGGTGACCTTCTGCTGTTGTTTTTTTATTTGGTCGGGTTGTTGTCTCTTTGACACATTCCCCATTTCCATTCTCAATTTTATTCATATTGTACAAAGTTGTTCAGAGGCAAATCTCGTGCATCTTTTATATAAATACGGAGTACTAAACTATAGTAATACTGCATTTAAAAATATATGCTTTTCCGTCTTAACTTTGAATTTTTATCGATGCAGAACTACAGACTTTCCTCGAAGTAGTGGAAGAGACCAAATCATTTCGACATGGTAAAATGTCAAATGTTGCAACCAATGGTGCTAAAAAGAGGGCTTGTAATATTTCAAAAAGTGTAGAGAATGCAACTAAAACATACCAGAAACGAAGCGTGGCTGGACTTCTTAAAAAAATGGGTCTTAAAAGCAGGTAAATCATGCTCAGTTGTTTACTAGCCTAAAAAAGACAGCAAAATGTTACGTTTGCATAACATCGGGTTGCAAATTGTCTTTTGCAATACTCAACAGGACAGTCATAGTGTGTTTACCTATTTAAGGACTCGCCAACTTAAACTGAAAAATCCTAATCAATACTGTGATGAATTCTTAATTATCGCCATATTTATGACCTCCCTTCGGAGGTTTTACGGTCACACTCATAAATTCGTTGATTACCATTTATAAAACGTAAGGACAAATCGGGTAAAACAACCGTAAATTATTAATCTTCTGACAAAAAAAACCCCAGTGACGAACAATAATTTACGTTACATTAAGGACATTCACGTGGAGAAATAAGATCCTCATACAAACCCGGCATTAAATGAGGTAGAAGTAATAATCGTAGAATGCTACACTTGTGGCATTAGGCATGGTACTCAATTTAATGGTCAAGGCAAGTACAATTTAATAGTCAAGGCAAGTAACAGCTGTAAACATGTAAAAAGCGATTGCTACAGTGCAAGTTGAACCTGTATCGACTGTGGTATGAATAGGCAAACAGACAATAAGCACCTGTTGGTGACCTTCTGCTGTTGTTTTTTTTTTCTAAGGTCGGGTTGTTGTCTCTATGACACATTCCCCATTTCCATTCTCAAATTTACAAAACTATTGAATCAATCTTTTTGAACCCAAACATCAATTGTATTGAAGATTTAAAAACAAAACAAAAATATTATCTCTGTTAATTTTTTTCTGACAGTTTATCTTCAAATGAAGTATAAAACGTGTCTCAATGATAGATTTAAGTGATTTATTTTTATTTGTCATTGACGATTGACTTAGTCCAATGATGGATTGCATTTCCACACTCAGCATGCGAAGCTGAACAGTTTTAGAAGATGTTTACAAAATGACATTTCATATATTATCCATTTGATACGACTAATTTATTTTAATGACGTTTTACTTTGTAAAGTTTTGTTAACAGTCCATATTATATAAGCTTTGGATTTCAATTATTTTGGCCACGAGCATCACTGAAGAGACATGAATTGTCGAAATGCGCATCTGGTGCAAGAAAATTGGTACCGTTAATGTTATTACTACCACTGGGTCGATGCCTCTGCTGGTGGACTATTAGTCCCCGGGGGTATCACCAGCCCAGTAGCCAGGCATGAAAATACGGATTTCTTGTGTTATTAAAATTTGCTGTTACAAAATATTAGAAATTTTCAGAAATTAAGGAATATATCTCCCTCATGCAAAGCTCTGATTCCTTTCAAAGATTTGGCTATACTTTTTGGACCTTTTGGATTATAGCTCTTCATCTTTTATATAAGCTTTGGTTTTCAAATATTTTCGCCACGAGCATCACTGAGGAAACATGTTTTGTCGAAATGCGCATCTGGTGCAAGAAAATTGGTACCGTTAATGTTATTCCGAGTAATTGAAAAGTAAAATCACCAAAACACTGAACTCAGAGAAAAATCTTATTTGAAAGTCCATAATCACATGGCCAAATCAAATAACAAAACACACAAAAAACGAATGGACAAGAACTGTCATATTCCTGACGTGGTTCAGGCATTTTCAAATGTAGGAAATGGTGGATTAAACCTGGAATATAGCGCTTAACCTCTCACTTTGATGACTCATCAAATTCCGTTATATTTACAATGATGCGTGAACTAAACAGACATAATAAATAATACAGTCAAAATATGGGTACAGCAGTCATCATCGTGTAACAATTTAAAAGGAACAATTCAACGAAACACAAAAACATCTACCTACAAACACATTCGTTGACCCTTTTCGAGTTTGTCATTTTGCAGAAAGAGAGGATTGCATGTATCCCTCCATTATTAACGTTAATCCAGCGTCTTAGTTATCGTCATTGTGCAAGATAAACTAGGAAAAAGGTTCTTAATCACAATTCCCTAACGACAGCAGAGCTGATTGTCAATTATGAGAATTCAATTAGCCGAATAATTCGTGCAATATAGCTTCATAGTTTTCCAACCACTCGCTCAACATGGGAACGGACGCGACGATGCCCCTTGAAGCATAAATGATATTCACCAATCTAAAATTTCTGAAGGAAATGCATCGAACTCGTATCTATTTGTTATGTTCCTTCATAATTACTGATATATGGATCGAAGATGTAAATTACACTAACATCGTAAATAGTCTTTACAAAAAAGTAGGTCAAGGTGACATCTTCAATGATCACCAATAACAAAATCAGGCGGTAAAATAGGTTGAAGATACAAAGAAAGTAAACAAAATAAATTATTGTACTCCGAGTAAAAAATAAAAACCGGGGGAAAGTTCTTTATACAATAGCAAAATCAAAAGCTAAAAACACATCCAAACGAATGGATAACAACTGTCATATTTCTGACTTGGAACAGACAGTATATGATGTAGAAAATGATGGATTAAACCTAGTTTTATATTTAGCTAAACCTTTAACGTAAAATTCTATAAAATTCACAATGAGTTGTGAACGAAACAAACAGACTTAATAGGTAAAAATGTAAAATATAGGGGTAAAAAAATATATCGGTACTTAAAAATTAAAAGTGACAAAAATGAGTTTGAAAACATATCACGGAGTATACCAAGTGAATTATTGCTACGTTTTTTTTTATCTCGCTTCAGAAGTTTTATGGTCACACAGATCACTTATGAGTATAAAAACGTAAGGGCAAATCGGGTTTCACAATATTCGTAAATGATTAACCTCCCGAAACAATAACTAAATCATTGACGTTCAATAATTAACGCAAAAACAAGTAAATTTATTATTAGAAATATGGTCCCCGCAACAAACTTGGGATGAAGTCAAATGATCAGGGAGAAGTAATCATAGGATTCTTTACTAGTGGCATATGGCATGGTGAAAAACAAGTCAAAGTTTTCAACCAGTTAACGGAGAAGCAAGTTTAACCTGTATTAACCTGTATCAACTGTGAAGACGACATTCTGGTCTTTTAATGGGTTACGGATTCATTTAACAAGGGATTAGGAAGGCTTGTTTAATAAGAAAATCACGAAAAAAAAACCTACCATGGTATGAATCGACAAAAAAGAAAATAAAAAGATTTAATTTTTTTTTTTCTTCTAAAAGATTTTATTTTATTATTTTCAAAACACGGATGAATATATATTCTAAATTATCAATAATTGATAGTCATGCTTTTTATTTTGTTAGGGGCTATCCATAATTGTCAACCATTTTCAATATTTTGTACACTTTGAAAAATGGGGTGACAATTATGGATAGAAAGAAAACATTCAGTTATGTTATCGTTGAAAAATTGATTACAGTTTTTATAATTGTATTTGAAATATTTGAATAATAATTATACGACTGTACTTCTAAAAATACGAACGCTTAAACGTTAAACTTAAACGTAAAAGTAATTTTTTCCGGTGCTTACATGTAGTAATGGCAAACAACGTAATTGAACCCAAATTTCAATTGTATTAAAAATTTAACACAACATCCAATTCATTTTGTTTTTATTTCTTCTGACGACTTATCTTCTGATAAAGTATAAAATTAGTCTCAATGATAGCTTTAAGCGTTTTATTTTTATTTGTCTTTAAAGATAGACTTAGTCCAATGATGCATTGCATTTTCACAATCCCCATGGCAAGCGTAACAGTCTTAAAAGATGTTTACAAAATGACATCCCCTATATTATGCATTTTAATGACGCAACGTTTATGATTTTAACTATAAAATCTCTTTTGACAATAGAGTTTCTTAAAAACGTGTTTATCAATTTATAAATAATTCCCACTTCAAACGAAAAAGTTAAACTTTTCCGAATTTTGAACTTGAAAGCATAAAAGGGTGACTTAGTAAAGTGGTATCCATTGTTCAACCAATTTATTTTATGCAATTTTAATGAATCTTACTTTGAAAACTCTGCCTACCATAGAGCTTCCTAAAACATATTTTTCAATTTATAAATTATTTCCATTTCAAACATACATATAAAAAAAAACAGTACTTGTGTACTTGTTCTTTGCAAGCAAAATATGATGCTTTTAAAGTTGCAACTATATCTTACAACTTCGACCTCAATGTGGATATACAACATTGTATCCGTTCTTCTGTTTGCTTAAATACGGACATTTTTAAGGATCCAGATCATAATAATGTATCACATATATTAAAAAAGTGGCAAAAAGGGAGTTCATAATCATTTGAATGATTTTATTTATTCAATTTGATAACTTTTGTCAAATTGAAATATTTATGCTTTTTCATTCAATTGTATTCATAAAACCATGTACATTGTGTATTTTTAGAGAATGACTGCTATTTCATAGTTACAGCATTGATACTAAGTAGTAATGCATCATATGCAATCTTCTATTATTAAAAATAGATTTTAACTACAGGCTGTTCATACCGACCGAGTTTTTTTTAATTGTCACTACTACAGTTTGTATGGTTCCTCGTCCATTAATGTGAAAAATAACACGTATTAATTGCGAGATGACAGCGGCAGCCATCATTGATATATACCAGCAAGCAATGATGCATGTGCATCTGACGTTTTAAAACTAATACTACTTTCATATAATGAAGGACTTTTGGTGCTGAATTTTGCTTGGAGTTCGGTATTTTTGTTGTTTCACATTTCATTATTGAAAATATAATTCGAAATTACAAAACGTAAACGACTACTGGTAACGTATTCCCTTTTAAAAAAAGGCCAGCATGCCAGTGCCCATATACATCATAAAAGTTTGTTGTTAGTGTCACAGTAGTTAGTACTATTTTCTCATCCGATAATATATTATATAAATTTAGGTAAAATTAGTAGTCTGTATTATTTTTCTCATCCAATAATTTATAAAAAAAGAAGTATAAATTATAAGATGACGAAACGCGCGTCTGGCGTATGAAATGATAAGCCTAGTACCTTTGATAACTATTTCGCAAATAACAATCGCCGATAAAATTCCAAGTGTCAATGAATCATTTTCATTTTACGTTTTTGAAATTGTCTGTACATTCATTATCCAGTATTCAAAATAAATCAAAAATAGCTATTTTGATCAAGAACGATTACAGAAACAACATCACGTGAATTGTTTATGCACGCGATGCGCATTTCGACAAATAATGTTTATTCAGTGATGCTTAAGCTTGATTTGGTCAGGTTTCAAGAACTTTCCTTTTCTCAATAGTGACATGCTGTACAACCGTTGCCAAATATTTTATGCATTCTAGTATTCAGAGAACTTGTGATAAGAATAAATTCAATATGTAGGCTTTGTTAACATGATTCAATGAGTTGTTGTCAGATAGTAGGGATCATTGTACTCTTCTTCAACGGTGCATTGGATTTTTCGTTAAATTTCTGATTTCAGCATCTTTATACATACCCCTTTCAAACAGACACCCTTGTGAAGCTAACCAACAGACATATTAATTGCTAAAATTATTTCAATGCTTAATATAAAATTCGTACATGCACTGAAAGTGGCTACCTATACGGATGATCTGCCTTAAAAGAGGGACTAAAGATACCAAATGGACAGTCAAACTTATAAATCTAAAACAAACTAACAACGTCATGGCTAAAAAAGAAAAAGACATAACAAACAATGGTCCACATGACACAACATAGAAAACGAAAGAATAAACAATTGCCGATAAAATTCCAAGTGATCTCAGGTGCTCCGGAAGGGTAAGCAGATCCTGCTTCACATGTGGCACCCGTCGTGTTGCTTATGTGATAACAAATCCGGTAAATAGTCTAATTCGGTAGGTCACATTCATGAAAGGGAAGGGGATTGTAGTTACGACGTAAGGAACATATCCGATATAATTTGTGGAACGGTTATTCCATAATGGTCAACCAACTCGTGATGGCGTCCCTAAAATTTACGAAGGGATGATTTCAACTTCACCATTTTGGAACTCTTGGTTTAATAGCTTCTTTGTGAGCAGCAACCTTCTATCAAGATAAACATGATAGGAAATGCAAGTACGGGAATATCGTATCAATTGGGCGATATATACCCCGTATGCAGATGCAATTAGAAATGGAAAGAGCACAATTGGAAAGCTGAAATCATCACTTTTGTCGTAAAGTTTTGTTTTCAACCGACCATCATTGTCAATTTCTAGATGTAAGTCAAGATATGAGGCCGACTTAACTGTATCTGTAGTATCCTTTATCTCTAGTTAGATTGCGTTAATGTAGTGGACTCTCAGAAATAAGTGGATATTTTTGAATACGTGAATTCTTCTAGAGAATGAATAAACTGTTACTTATAAATATTGCAATCACAGAAAGTTTCTACAACGTTAACCCAACAGGAGTGACAAACTATCGTGAAGTGATGATGACAAAAACATGTATATTAGTTCATTTCATGCATATTTTAGATAAGTTATTTAATTTTATATATTTGACAGTAATTTGTGTACGCTTTCCTAAACTGCATCAAGGTTGTGAGCATAAAGTAATTATGCAAGACAAAATTATTATATCACAGAAACAGTTGTTTCTGAAAGACTTACTCATAAACGATGATAAACAGATTTAGTTTTTAAACCAATTTCTTATCTCAATTGAATTTCCCAAAGTGTCGTTTTATATTTTGAAATCATATATTGACATGTCGTTTTAAATGCATTCATGTTATAATCTTATGAGAAAGTTGTTCGTCTCATAATTTCTGGAGTAATAAACACATTCACACAAATCAGGACTGATTTTTATACAACTCTATAAATATTCAACATGACACTCCCCCACTCTTTAGAACTATTGCACTTTAACACATAATTGTCCGTATGCATAAAAGTCAACTGCGATAAGTGCTATATATAAACGATCAGATGAAAACACACACAAGTTTTTATTTAAGTTGTTCCCAATACATGTAAGTAATTATTTACTTTATTTCTAACACTCTTTATCAGTTTGCTGGTGTTTTCCTATATTTCCGACCTCCTACTAGTTATAGGATTGCAACATTTCATAAGTGGTACGAAAACTGTATCGCTAATTTAGCTATGTAGTTAAGAAACCTTTTAACATTGATATTAACCGCAAGTTATAAGCAGGTTCTATAAAATCACTTGAACAATATGTTCATGCTAAAAATAACTGAATGTTATCAATCTTAGTCTTAAGACTTATCGCGTTGCATCCTTACTTGACTAGATATTAAATATATCATCACAAAATAGTTTTATGAGACAAAAAGAATTGTAATAGGTCGATAAATAAATCTGCTATAAGGAGAAACGAAACTGCAAAAATAGAATCAATACTTCATAAAACACAACTGAGAAAATGTAATGTATATGCTGTACTAAAGTTATGCTTTGATAAATATTAAAAGCGATAGTATGTACCTTCATCTATGATTATTTTCGAATGATAATGATGGTTCGAAGATGTAAGTTCCATCCATTTAGATAAAAAAAAAAACACCCGACATTTGATCCTTAAAATAACAGCCTTTATATATATTAGACGATGTATTATTAGTGCAAATGATAATACTCTTAATCCAAGTCTCAGTTTGTACATAAAAGTAAACCATTGGCATCATATTTCAAAGAACGGACTTCAACACGGAGCCTTGGCTCACACCTAACAGCAAGCTATAAAGGACCCCAAAAATGACTACATGTAGTGTGAAACCATTGAAACTGGAAAACCAACCATCTAATCTATATAAAAAAACGAGAATCACTTATGAACCACATCAACAAACGATAACTATTGAACTTAAGATACCTGACTTAGGACAGGTGCAAAGAAATGCAGCGGGTTTATATAGGTACCATTCTTCACCCTTACCTAAAACATAATAAAAAAAAATGTGTAACATCACAACATAAAATGACGAACTATAAAATATCAATTGAAATGGCTAAACTCAATCAAAACGCATATTAATACAAGCGAACATACACGGAATGAACACATGTGATCTATAACTCAATGTAAATACAAAATCAATTAAAGTGTAACAAACAAAAAACATTTTCAGAAAGTCAACCATTATCTTGACAAAATGCTGCCAGAAAGAATTTAAAAAAAAAAGTAAAGCAAAGGTTATGACCTCTTCTGACTTCTATTCATTTTCCAGTGACTGTCTAAATGTTTTGCCCACCTTACAAACAAGATTCCACGTAAAAGTATTCTCGTCCTGAATTTGAATAAACTATTAGTCACTGGACGTTATTCATTCAATTAAGTACCCACCAGATGCCTACAACAATTCAATTACATTAATAGTATTCATTAGCTCTAGATGTTCTTAATCGTTAATATTGTATTCATAATTGCTATCCATTAAATGACGTCATTTCGTCTATTTCGTTGACGGAAAATACATTTCGCACTCATCAACAATTTCCCTGAATCCTATATTAATTTAAGCGGTACTTGTTATTGTTTTGCAAAACGAAGATACATCATTTGTGAAAGGTTTATTCTTTTTCAACTATTTACTGATGGGATGATTCCACTGATTTTCAATCATAAAGGGCAATTTAAATTTTTTGTCTTTTAGTTTACAATACAAGTATTGCATTTAAGATTTCTTATTCTTGTTCTGTATGACAGTGGAAAAACAATTGCAAGCATAGTTATATACATGTTCTTTCGGACAAGCAAATACCACAATTGTTATGTAATGATTTGTGACGGATTCTAATTAAATTTGTACAATCAACACACTCCCCCTTCTTCCGACCTTAAAAGCAAAATTGTCGAGGATAATTATAGCCTTATTCTTTCGGACAAGCAAATACAAAACAAGTTACACAATGCTTTGTGACAGATCTTAATCAATGTTTCAATCACCACACTCCCCCTTCTTTCGACCTTATAAACATATTTGTCTTCATTGCAAAAACTGTCTTAACAGTTAAAGCATTTGAGGACAAAACGGAGATGCAATAATTGTAATTAAATATCTATTTTAAGACTTGTATGAATCCATACAAAAATAAAATGTGAAAATTTCTAACTTATCACAATACCAGAATAGCATGCATATCTTAAAATCGGTCTGGCCAAAGGCAAAGTTTGATTCCAGCAATTCAGATTTTCTACAAGATTTCATCAGGTTTGATTTACTTATTAAGAGGGAAAAATGACATTGGAATATATTAGCTCAGCTGTAATTTGGCAAAACTTTTAGGTAGTTTGGTCATATTTATAAATTAACTGATTACAAAACTTTTGAATTTTTTGAATACTAAGGACTCAGCAATAGAGTACCTTAGCTGTATCTAGCAAAACTATAAGGCATTTTGGTCATCAATGCTCGTCAATTTCTTTACTTGGCATTTTTATTTTTTTTTATACTCGAGCGTTACTGATGAGTCTTTTGTAGACGAAACGAGCGTTTGACGTAAATACAATTTTTTTTAACCTGGTATCTATGTTGAGTTTTTTTCCGTGGACGTGCACACGAATTACAGCCTCGTTTTTTGTATTAATTGCAGGGTTTGTTGTCGTGATGTGTCTTTGAAAGGTTATTTTTTCGAATATGCTTTATTTTTGTTGGCTAGCGTGTTTCTTACATAAATGCCGCTCATATGTCTTTGTTTTAACTTTTGCGTTACTGTACTAAGTTTTCATTCGAATCTGATTGCACTGCACGTGTTTTGCTCATTGTTGAAGTCCGAACGGTGAAATTTATATAGAAACTGATGGATAGTCCCGTATATTTAGAACCTTTTCTTTTTCAGTTTTATTTACGCTCGAAATGTTTTTTCCTTGTCGCTTGATCAATCAGCCACCAAACCCAAACGTTGTTCTCTACTTAAGACGATTAAATAGGAAAATCAGACACTGACATAGCATGCAATATCATGTGAACAACTGTAGAAAATTTAACCTTTAGCTGGGCTTTATCCTGCCTACAGAAAATATCTTTACTACTATGACAGTACCTACCAAATTCAGTAAGAAAAACAGTTGGAGGATCTGCATGATCAGACTCTAAAAGAGGGTAAACCAAGGCTCCGTGTTGAAGGCCGTACATTGACCAATAATGGTTAACTTTTATAAATTGTTATTTGGAAGGAGAGTTGTCTCATTGGCACTCACACCACATCTTCAAATTACCAATTAAGGCAGAAATAGTCTTGAACAAAATGTTAGAAGTTATAGACGCTTGGGTTGAAAGTGAAGTCAGAGGAACACAATCACAACACATACACCGCCATCATAAGAATTATTTTTTTTAATACATGTCTACTGTTAATCATTTTGAAGATCGGATAAAAACCTGAATATTAAAAATCTCAATCATCAAAATGTCTGCAGTTGTTTCGTTAGCGAGCGCTATTTGCAAGAATTCTTATCAAATTTTTGACATTAAACTATTTAGAATGGGTTTACACAGGATCCTAAGACCAGATGTTCTATTGGCAAATATGGTGAATTTGTATCTGCGGTTGCTCATACACCAAGAAAACTGATTTAAAATAACGTTTAAATGTAAACTTTAGATTGGGTGTTCGCGTGTGTAATGCACGTTCTAAGTCAGGAATATCACAGTTGTTATCTATTTGCTTGAGTTTTTGAGTTTTCCTCGTAGTTCAGTATTTTTTTTTTGTGTGTTCTACTTTTTTATGTGGTTGAGTTTTCGATTTTGTTATTTGATTAGGGACTTTCCGTTTTGAATTTAACAGGAGGTTCATTATATTTGTTATTTTCTTTTTTTCCGCATTAATCGTATTGTTTGCCTTTTGCTTACGGGCTTCAGTTACCTCCCGGAGTTCGGTAATTTTAGTACTTAAGTTTTCAAACACACATTCAATACAACTTTTAAAAACTTCAAACAAACATATACTAAATCTTAAAAAACGCTTTTATGTAGTTGAATGTCCCTGTACTAATTAATACAAGACATTTTTGTATACCGAATGTCACATTTTAATGTCCACATTCTTTATTTATCTGCACGTTAAGTTACCGTGCACCAACTCTTTGAGTGGTCAGTGGTGTAAATATATCCTCAGTTCCGAACTCAGTTCATTTCTATCAGATAAATTCATTATATATACCAGGATTTAAATTTTTCGTGTTTTGTTTTTAAAAGACTCACAAATGACGTGCCTGTTTATCAATATATCCCACATACAAACAGAAAATTCTGCATGGGAGATGCAACACTTTTTATTGGTATTCTAAGATATTGTTTTTATAGTCGAGTAATTTTCACTGCGTTATGAATCCTTGTTTTATTTCTTACATCCTTTCTTTTTTTAATTGACAATTTTATGTTTTGTATAGTTTTATGTATATATAAACATACCAGAATTTCTATTTTTTTTCTTGAATGTATATATGTTAATATTGAAATCAAACTTAAGCATATGTAATGGTTTAATTTGGTAAATTAGTTCTTCTGCAATAGTGTTTACTCACTTAAAACTCTAGGGAAACTGGGTTAATTCCTAATGACATTTTGAAACCGATTAATTTCAATTAAAGCTGTTTTCTCAAAACTTTTTTTCTATTCACTTTAGGTAAACATATTTTGAAAAGGTCAAAATAATTTTGACAGTAAATTGTTTTGTATTACTAAAGAATAAGATCAAGGATAATCTTTTTGTTTACCAAAAACTCTTCGAATATTCCGTAAGCTGTATTTCTGATTTTTTTTTTAATTCTTTTATGGCAAAATCAATCTTAGAATTGGTTACACCATTCAAAACAAGTTTGAAATACCAGAGTCTCCTGCATTTACTTCTAGAATTATCTGATGTAACTTTTTGTTGTAAGCGATTAGTCTAATAAAACAAATGTCACATCTTGTAGAAACCAATGCTATTGATAGATAAAGACTTAATACCGGGATGCTTAGCGGTGCACGTTCGTTAACACGCAGAAAAATATGGCATGTCTTTTAAAATGTGAGGACAGTTTAAAAAACAATGCAATACCTTCTGAAATCTAGGTTTGTCCTCGCGGAAAACAAGTTATTTGGTTCGTTAATAGATTTTCTTCCTTCATAGTAACCGTGACTTTCTTGTTAAACTTGAATATGAATCATCTTTTGCTATACGTAGTTGTCTGCCATATTTATATTCGGATGAAATGTGCTTTCAAACGTTTTTTTATAACTACATTTAGTAATATACATTTAAAGACTTGAATTCTGCCTAAATCTTTGTGTGACAATTTACTTCTTTAATAACACGCTTGACGTTAGTTTTTAAACGAATTACCTCTATCGTGAACGATAATCGCAAAAATAAAATGTTTACGAAACTACGTGAATACCTTAAATGTTCGCTTACACATTATACTAATGTACCATTATTTATACATATTATATGGAAACCGTTTATGTAATTCTGTGGGTGGTTTTTTTTTTAAATAATAAGATAACATATCGCATATACAGCGTATGTTTATATCACGGACAGTAAATGAAAACGCATGGGGCTTAAGAACTATTTAGTATTACAGAGTCCGACTGTGGTTTTGCATATCAATTTGACAAATGTACACAAACAACAACATAAGCAAATTGTTCCTTCTGGTAATGATAGTTTTAAAGAAATAAAGTGTAAGTTAGGTTAATTTTTGTTAATGTCATGCATAATTATTTAAAAGTTGTCATCAACTATTAAAGCTTTAAAGCCAGGTTAAATCCACCATTTTCTACATTGGAAAATGGCTGTTCCAAGTCAGGAATATGACAGTTGTTATTCATTCGTTTGATGTGTTTGTACTTTTGTTTTTGCAATTCGCTCAGTGACATTCCGTTATGAATTTTCATCGGAGTTTGGTATTTTTGATCTTTTACTTTATATTTTAGCCTTGAACTAAATTTTGCTTTCACATAGTTTTTGTCAAATGAATTTGGTGTAAGATACAAGATTGCCCTTTGACCATAAGTTCAAACTTGTTGGGTTTTTTTTGTTATATAAATTGCTACACGACTAACAAAGGCCAGAGGCTCCTGACTTGGGACAGGCGCAAAATTGCGGTGGGGTTAAAAATGTTAATGAGATCTCAACCCTCCCCCTTTACCTCTAACCAATGTATAAAAGTAAACGCATAACAATATGCACATTAAAATTCAGTTCAAGAGAAGTCCGAATCCGATGTCAAAAGATGTAACAAAAGAAAATGAATAAAATGACAATAATACATAAATAACAACAGACTACTAGCAGTTAACTGACATGCCAGCTCCAGACCTCAACTAAACTGATTGAAAGATTATATCTTCATCATTTGAATATCAGGTACAATCCCTCCCGTTAGAGGTTTAGCATCATACTATCATAAGATATATGAGAAGAACATAACCCGTGTCATGCCAACAACTGTTTTTTAGAAATAAATGTGTTTAGTTCCAATGTAAAGACTCTATAAGTGAATCAGTATTAAAGCCAAAATATGCAATCTTTAATGACTTGACAACAGTATCGTAACTATATCCCTTTTTAATAAGTATATTTAAAGGTTTTGTTAGTTTCTGAGGTGAATACTGATATTTTTGTGCTTTATAAAGAATATTTCCATAAAAAATTGGATGGGAAATACCTGAACGTACAAGATGTCTGCATGTTGAATTATATTTACGAATTATTTCCTTATACCGGTGATTAAATTTAGTAAATGTTTTGACCAGTTTGTGATATCGAAAACCCTGGTGTAATAATTTTTCAGTAATACCTAAATTTCTCTCGCTAAAATTTAATACGTTGTTACATACACCAGCGGATCGTACTAGGCGACAAGGGAACGTCACCATCTAACAATGGATAATTAACAATAGGAAATGAAAAATCATCAAGGGAACGTCGCCATCTAAAATTGGATAATTAACAATAGGAAATGAAAAATCATCTCTTTTATCATAAATTTTGATAAATCATACCCGTATTTCTTGGTAGTTTTTTTTTTTAAACACAAATATATCCTGGTGGAAAGAAGTCCGTCCAAAAACAATTCGTAATAGATATTTGAAATATAAGAGATAAAGGTTAAAAAAAAAAAAAAAGCAAAATATACTGGTTAATAAATACTTAAATCGAGGGTTGATTTTACACAAAAAGAAAACGTTTTTTACAAAACGACAGTTTCACAAATTATAATAATAAAGTCGCATTTTTTATATTAATTGACTTATCAACAGAAGTTGAATATTCCATTATGTTTTACCTTGGGGGATCACATGTTTAGTTCAAGTGAAAGTAATACAATTAAAGTTCAGGAAGTATATTTGAATTAAAAGTTCAGAAAGTAAAAAATAAATAATTAAAGCAACATTTTATTAAAGGATACCTAAAATTGCTGATCAGTTGCATATAATTGTACCCTATGACATTTGTTGAAAAGTAACCTCACTTACACTGGAGTTCTTAAAGGATTATAACCAGAAGGTACAATTTACTTAATTTGTTATTTGTGAAACGCTTAATTTCATGATTTAGATCCAGACAATTGAATTTCACATTGAAAGTTTCTTTTACATGGAAAATTACATATTCTCTTACTATTTATAACGTCTAAATTTCACCATATAGTGCTCAATTTGATAAGGTAATCTGTGCGTAATTGATGCCGTCGTCCATAATTGGCTATCGATGGTCATTCTGTGATTTAATAAAGGAACATGAACATAACATAAATGAAATCAATGCAACCTTGTATTCATTGTTCTCCTCTGTTCTATGGTAACTATAGATTCTTCACAACGCTTAATAGCAGGGAGTCCTTGAAAATCCATTTAAAGATCGTTTGGAAATTCGACCTATCGAAAACAACAAAACAAGCAATTGTTCGTTTTCTTTTACCGACACTTTTTGTCCCGAGATGAAATTGTATTTGCGTCACTGGTTAAAGAAAGCTACCACAATTTTGTGGTAGAACTGTTTTCGTAGAAAAGATAAACAATCGTTCCAAATATGAGGTTTAGTTTAACTTAAATATTCCAAATTTATTTATCTTTTTATCTTAATTGTTTGATTTGATATATTTAGCAGTTGGTTCTCAGTTTTAACTCCCGTCGACAAATACTATAAGAATGAAAAAACAAGCTTAAAATAACGTAGTTCCATGATAGACGCATTGCCCTCAATAGACGCTCGAATAAAAATAATAAAAAGTCTAAAAATAATGACCCAAAGTTCAGAAGGTTTTGCCAAATACAGCATATGTGACCTCATCCTGAGATAGAAAATGCCAAGTAATACGAAGAATTTATTTTAAGTTTTGTAAACAATTGATTTAAAATAACTACCTATTTGACGTTTCTTACTTGGAATATCTAAGACGGTCTTACTCTAACGGCATAATGCTAGCTGAGGTCACCACGGTTTTTGGTTGGGTTCGCATAGTTTTATAGAGTGTGTTTTGAACTACTGTTGCTTTTATTTGTATATTTGTGTCTGTCTTTTGAACTTTTTCTACGTTGGCGTTGTCAGTTTTTTTTTCGATTTAATAGTTTGAAAGTCATTTTTGGTATCTTTTGCTTCTTTTTAAACATTTCTTAAATGATTATTGAGGCAAGAATATTTAAAATTTTAAAAACCTATATAAAACGTCAAAGACCGAAAAAGTTTGCAAAGTTTTATAATTTAACAGTAAATTTCAAGCAAAATCTGTATTTTCTTGCCAATATTTACTACGTTTACTGGTCAAACCTGCGGGAAATGAAGTCAACCAACAGAGGTATGGCTCAATGGTAGTTTATCACTATCAGTACCAATTTAACTGCACGATATGTGCATTCTAATTAAAAAAAACTATCTGCAGTGATGGTCGAGATCAATATACTATATTGAAATAAATAACTAATAAAAATATTGAAAACCTGATCAAACCAAAAGATCCACAATCAAATAGAAATATTGATGAGCTAATTGACAACAGAAAGTTAAATCTGTAAATTGCATACTGCAACGCAAAAGCCATTGCAAGAAGGCATACAGTAGTTGTCGTTTGTTTATGTAATATATACGTGTTTCTCGTTTTGTTTATATAGATTAGACCGTTGGTTTTCCCGTTTGAATGGTTTTACACTAGTAATTTTGGGGCCCTTTATAGCTTGTTGTTCGGTGTGAGCCAAGGCTCCGTGTTGAAGGCCGTACTTTAACCTATAATGGTTTACTTTTTAAATTGTTATTTGGATGGAGAGTTGTCTCATTGGCACTCACACCACATCGTCCTATATCTATGTTGTCATCCTATGACTAATTTTAGTTCAAACACACAAGTATTTAAGATACATTTTTTAATTTAAAGACAAAAATGGACAATTGATTCCCATTTTTAAAATAATGCTTTTTAGAAAGTCTATTAACCAAAACGTTAAATTGAAAAACCTTCCCAATATTATTAATATCACCGTATACACTGGGTGTTGAATACCATATTGTTTATACTTATTAAAATGCTGCATTCCACATCTAATCCATACACAATAAATACAAAAAAAATGGACCCATTTAAAATTTGTATTTTCCTCTTTTGAACTTTTAAGTGCTTTCAGTAGCAAGTGAGTCAATAAAGAATCATTTTAAGTGAATAATACCATTTTCATTTAAATGATATAAAACATTAGTATTTTCAGTTTACAAATAAGTTAATTATAAAGAATTTTACCATGATTTGGAAGAGGATTTTAAACAACTACTCTGGCCCTTTAAGAACAGGATATTTATTATCTTAACCAGGACAGGTTGATTAAGAGATAACTGTATTGTATTTGAAGCTTTAAGGACGTCCATCGGTAGTTTTACTGTCGCAAATTTAGTGTACCTGGCGACGCGGAGCGGAGACAGGTAAACGGGTATTTGCGACAGTAAAACTACCGATGGACGTCCGCAAAAGCTTCAAATACAATACAGTTATCTCTATTCTAATGCAAAACAAGTTTATAAATACATTTCAATCATTATTTCATTGTAAAATGTTCATTAAAGAAAATGCCGCGAAAAGATGTTATGTTCATTGGTCTCTACACTAGGTGACGTCATTGGTATGCTTCCGGCGTCAAACATAAACACCGGGCGTTTTCTGGCTTCTGTGCCGCTTCAGAATGTAATAAAATTTGGTAAAAAGAATATTTTGAGGCGCAACAAGTGAGTTTTTTGTTTATTATTGTAGAAATAACATGTCATTATATTCCGAAATTCAAAATGTCGGCTTCCTTAGTTACAGACAAGGAGATAGAGAATTTTACTCTTTTACCCAATCAGAACAATTGTTACAAAATAATTGCATTAGAATAATGAGTAATATGCAGGAAATAATGGTGTACAAAGGTGAAAATATTTTTTGAGCAGGCCAGCCTTTCTAGAATTATTAGTTTTGAAAACAATGCAGTCTATCTTAGAGCGTTTAAGCGTCTGCTTTGTAACGAGTTTCTAAGTATGCAACATTTTCCAATTATGTTTAAAAAGAAGCATATCAACTAGTAATGAGAAAAGGAAAAGTGAACAATAAAAACAGAAAATTTAAGTGATAACATAGAGCTTCTTCCTTAAAAAGAACAATAAACTATAATTTTGACAAAATATAAGTCATATGTCAGATACATTCTGTTGATAGTCATTCGGTACTTGCACATACATACAGATATTGAAAGGAGTAGGTTCAGTAAGACCCCTTTTTGGCCCCAAAATGTAGCAGTTTTACAAAGTTGTGATAATGTTATCGTTAAACTATTTATTGGAAAGAAGAATGATTCTGCTACATAAATATGGGCTGTTTTTGACAATACAATGCACATATATCGGGTACTAGCATCATAAGGTCATGATAAATTACTGAAATCTTCACAATTTTAGCATTTTAGTTAAATTTTAGATGGTTTCTGTCTAAAATGAAAGTGGCCGCATTCGTTTTCATTCATAATATTGAAACGTAAGTTGTATTTGATGATAATACATAATATATAAAAAGGTTGAGGATGAACACGGATGCGGCCACTTTCATTTTTGACAAAAACCATCTGAAAAGTAACGATTTTTGACAAATTTGATAGATTTTTCATATTCAAGCTTGAATCGAAGCGTTTTTAAATGACTAAATCAGTTAAAATCTTTCACAAAAACTAATTGAATCAATTGAAATAGACACTTAAGTGTTTTAAAAGTGTCTAAAATATTTCGTCAGATAAACTTGAAAATTGATGCCAAAATCGGCCCTCTCCGGACCTACTCCTTTGCTTTAAAAATCTGAAAATAATTTGGGAATGAGAAATATAGATTCTCCTCATTCAAAGCACCAATTCTTTTTCTAGATTTTACTTTATTTTAGGTCTGTTTTTGTTCCGTCAGCTGTTTTTCAGTTTCACATTTTGAAATTTAACGACTTTCACTGAAGTTTTTTTTATTTGTCTGCTGTGCATCGGATTTTAGGAACATTGGTACTGTAAAAGGTATCCAAGCAGATTTCATTACATACACCAGTTCATGTTAGGTAGGATGAGCACACGATAAAAAAATCTGTCAGCTCCTTAAAGCGAATTTCTAATTTTGTACACAGTCAAGCTAATATTTAACCATTCTAATGTAACTTAAAACTAGTTTGCCTGCTCTCAGAATAAATAAAAAAGTATTAGGAATACCGGACTTGCTCATACAAGAGTCTGATTGTCAAGTTCTTTTCCCTAGATTACGTTTACGGATATAATTTAACTACTGACATTAATACCAACAGACATTACAAGTTGGGGGAGTGAGGGGGAGTAGTGCAATCTAGCAGATTATTTTCGTCCCCATTTAATTTAATTTTATATAAAAATGCATTTCTTAATTGGTTCTCATATGAAGCCTTCAATTTCAATTATCACACCATTGAGAATGGCGAATAGATTTTTATGACTTTTAATTCATATTGAACAAAACCTTCTAGCGTTGAATCACAATCCTTTTTTGGTAATGATCATAAATAGGATTGTAACATTATATCTGTACTGTAAACACGATTTCAATCAACAAAGGAATCGGTAGGTTCTGTGAAGGTTATTAGAAGTATTTATTACAAGAAAGTTGCTGATTAAAGACATTTAGTTCCATAATATACAACGTATGGTATAGTATTTGTAAGACACGGCACGACAATCCATGTTTTTAAAAAAAAAAAAAAATTAAGTAAATATACATGTTAAGGACAACAATCTCCTAAATTTATATTTTCTTTATTCATTATAAGATGGTATTTTGTATTTCAACTCGTTCATATTTCATGAATAATGTAGATATCCTAGATAGACGTACTGGAAGAAGTGTGATGATATACATTTATCTGTATGCATTTAGTCCTTGACATTATGTAAGTGTTGGGAGCAATGTTCAACGACAGGTTGCAATTATTGTTAAGGAAAACCAAATGTTCTCTTAAAATAGCCAGCTTGTTCCTGTAGTGTTAGGAATCACACTAGACTATATTTTTTAGCGTTAAAATTCTTTAAATTCACTTTCAATTACCAAAAGAAATGAACTTGAACTACATCTAATGAACACACCAAGAACGGTCCTTTTCAAAAAATAATTAGTTTAGTTTCATATGCTGAATATATTCAAAAATTTACGACAAAAGGTGTACTTTGTCGTTCCCTACTGTTTGTTTTGTTTCAACGACGATGTAGTAACTACGAACCTATTTAGCGGTATTTATATATTCCAACTTAAAAGCAAATCATATGTCTATAGTGAGTGACCTTATTAATTTCATTTATTGACTGATAGTTGCTGAACGTCCGATAGTAAATTAAGGACAAGGACCAAGTCATTAAATACAATGGGTTGGTGTAGTAGTGGCCGTCCGGAATAAACGATTTTGGAAATGTTTAAATCCACTTCACTATGATTTTTTTTATTATTTTGGCAGGATTTGCCTTACAACGGGTCACCTACGATCCTTTCTTAACACAGTCATTGCAAGGACTGTTGGCAAATAGTGAGCTTGGCACTTTTTAGACACTAGGCATTGTATGCAACGTTCACATTTTTACCGGACGTAAAACATCCCGTACAGGTAAACTGATGCCTAAACTTTGGCAAGGTATTGGTTTTACAGGCCATACGAGGACCTTTGTATTTACACCCTTAACATTTGCGCTCGCAAATTAAATTCTACAAAAACCTTAACATAGCTTGTAAGATTAACTGTTTCCAAGTGCTTATAAACAAGCATGATCAGTGTGTTGTTTGTAGCTTTGTTAAACCTTGGTTTGTATCATTCTAATCGATTTATAAGATTTGAACATCGGTTGAAAATGCGACAGTTGGTGTGCTGTGTTTGAGCTTTTAATTCTATCATATGATAATGTACTTCCGTCCTGAATTTACATTCGAGATCGGTATTTTCACTAGTTTACATTTTTATTATTGTTGTCTTGTTTTGAGGGCATCAAATCACCAGATACCAGAAATATAAAAAAAATCAGAACCTTAGTGAGCGCACTCCCATACCGCACGCCCCAACATTGTCAATGTCATTATCTAAAAAGTCGTGTGTGGAGAAATATCTCGTATCATACCAGATGCAGATTTTTTTGTATGACAAATCATGAAATATTAGCTGATTATTTACGAGTTTCTTAATTCTTAGTAGTAAACTTTCTCTTACTCAATACCCGCCTTTGGATATACAAATGAGTTATTTGTTTGCAGCTGCCGATAAAATTTCCAATGACACATGCCAAGTACATATTTTGTAATTGTTTGAACTTTTCGGACTAAATAGTGATAAATGCATTTATTAAACTTCTTTAAAGTGTACAGTTTTCAGAAAATCCATTTGCACTTTAATACGGTATTTAATTATGTGATGAGTAATCACGCTTATATTTGGATATGAAAAAAACAACACTCACTGGATAAAGGTGTGGTAAATCGTTTGAATATTCCAGATTTATCTTTTGGTAGGAGTGGGGGGGGGGGGGGGCTAATGAAGCATAAGTTTGCGTAAGTGGTGTCAAAATATATTTATTGTGTTTTCTTTACCTTGTTTTTGTAGTTCGTCATATTTCAGTCTCTTTCTCTGCAAGTTTGAAATTTAAGGTCTCATCGTTTTATCCGCAGCCTATTTATTTTTAATCAAAATGATTAAAAAAAAATTATAAACAAAATAATTAAAAGATTTTTTTTTAATCAAAATTGCCGACAAACATGGACATGGATTACTCCAGTATTACTGTTTGGAAGTAATAAATGAAACAGTCACAAAAAATACACCAGATCAACCACCAACAACCCGACTCCGACTTCTCCGTAAATAAAGGCAACAGTAGTATACCGCTATTCAAAAGTTATATATCAATTGAGAAAACAAATCCGTTTAACAGACTCAAACCGAGAACACATTAACTATTAGAGGAAAACAAAGGAACAACAGGAACACTGA
Source organism: Mytilus trossulus (assembly GCF_036588685.1). NCBI lineage: Eukaryota > Metazoa > Mollusca > Bivalvia > Mytilida > Mytilidae > Mytilus > Mytilus trossulus. The sequence goes on along the minus strand of NC_086375.1, from coordinate 27,039,864 downwards.
AGTGCATCAAAAAACAAACGCCAACACACATAGGCATTGGCATTAACAAAGACAAGCATTTATGAACAAAATGGATCAAGATGAGTGGAAGGACAATATATGAATAAATGTAATCGTTTAACAGTATTTTAAGGGTTGTCTACTGCTTGCATGTTTTTATAAGCAGTTCAAAATTGGAGTTATTTCAGATATCAGTTAAAGGTCGCCTAATCGTAGTCATAATAGTAAACAATTAGTTTGTATGTGTTACATATTTGTTTTTCGTTCATTTTTTTACATAACTAAGGCTGTTAGTTTTCTCGTTTGAATTGTTTTACATTGTCTTATTGGGGCTTTTAATAGCAGACTATGCGGTATGGGCTTTGCTCATTGTTGAAGGCCGTACGGTGACCTATACTTGTTCATGTTTGTGTCATTTTTGGTCTTTTGTGGATAGTTGTCTCATTGGCAATCATACCACATCTTCTTTTTAATTTTAGATTAAGAGTAATGTAACCTCTAATGAACTAATACTCTCTTCGTGTATCGTTCAATTAGTTTGAAGTAACAGCAGATTTATTACCTATTGGTTGGTAATTAACTTGAAACAATACATTTCAATTGAAAACTTCCTTAAAACCACAACTAAGTAACCGTTTCGCTATAATAAATTTAGTCAAGCAGTTTTGCGAATCATTAATATATCACTATTTAATTGGTTATTTACATAAAATAATACATTTCAATTGATATCTTCTGAAATATCGCAACATTTTAAATTTTATAGGAGTGATACTATGCACGACATATCAATTACATTTTCAATTTATTATTCTCGTCAATAACAAAAATTTAAAAGTCGGTTTTACAATAGGATGCACATTGTTTTTGATTAAAACATTGGGCAAAATACTAAAGCAAGGAAGTATAAGTCAAACAAAAACTCGCACTGGGGAAAATGTCAATGGCATTTGACGTCAGCCAAAATAGATATAGTCCAGTCAATCTATTATAAATTTGACCCTAACCTGAAAGTAATTGTAACAGAAGATTTTAAAGTTTTAATCTTTAGCATTACACACCAAATATACACAGAAAAAAGTCCCATAAAATCTTATTTGAGGAAGACAAACAAAATACAATTTAAAATTCCTATGGAGATTTGCATTGAAAATGGAAATAACTCTTGCTAAAAAGGCAGAAATATCTAACAATTGATACAAAATTATAAATTTACCGCTTCTATTCATCAGAATGTGTTGATTCTTGATTTATTTAGCGATCTGTAGGATATAACAACCAACTCTAAAGGTGTTTTCATATCTTTAATTAAGCAACAGAAATAGATTTCGTAATCCTTAGTTTACCATTTATTGAACTTTTCAACATGTCAAGGTAAAGAATCTCAAATTTAATGAAAAATAATTAAGCATGTATTATTCCTTTTGTGGTTTAAAGTTTCTTTAGACAAGTTAGATGCTGAAAAAATATAAAACACATATATAAACAATACTAAATTTTCACATTATTTTTTCAAAATGGTCACAAAGCTTCAAATTTGCAATTTTTTTAAATGAAATGTGCACACACAAAAATAAAACTACCAATAACACTTCAGTTTTGTACATTTCATGAGCAGAAGATTATATAATTTAGTCAAATATCAACTAATAACCCCATCAAAGTATCAAACTTTACATAAATTTCATGAAAATCAACCAAAAACTGACAAAAAAAGACTTATTTTTGCAGAGTTATATCCCCTTCAAATGTTAATTTCCATAGGAAATTAAAAATGCTGAATTTGTGAGTTTTCCTCAAGTTAGATTTTTTATGTATATTGAGGGCATAAAGCTATAGATTAGAACTCACACATTTTCTGTTGCAATTAGTTTGAGGTTAAATCTTAGTTTGATTGGACTAATACGAACGAAGTGAGAGAGGCACTCTGTGGAATTGAATGAGATTTTCATCGAAGATGACATCTTATGAAAATGACCCCTTTATATTGCAAAAAAAACACTATCACTTACAGGAGCTAAAAATTAGCTCATAATACAAAACTTGGGTTAAAAAATAGACAATAAAGATGGAAAAAAGCAATGTGGTTGAGAATAAGCAATGGCTAACAGTGCACGTAAGTACCTGGTTTTAATTTGAAAGACAATAAAGTTAAAAGACACCGACATTATGCGGTCAATAATATGTGTTCTTTGTAAAAAAAAAAGTGCTTACAATAAGGAGAGGCACAAACATCAAATGTTCTCAGAAACACGACAGGTGAGCCCTACAGCCAATTATTCCAGTTACCTCTCCAAATATCATCTTTTTGCAATCGATAACGAATACTGCATTGCTTTTGACATCTGAACAGTGTTCCTCAATGACCGACACATCTAACAGGATGAATTTGATGTATTACAGTGCAAACTTACAAACCAAGAATGTGTGCATGTACGACTGTCATTGACTGATTAACTCTAAATTGAAATATTTACATCACAAAGTGTGAAACGACTCAATATGAATTGATTTTTTTTTTATCTAAATCCTTCAAATTATGTAAACGAAGATGTCGTATGATTGCCAATGAGACATCTTTTCACAAGGAACCAAATGACAGACAGTAATCAACTATAGATCACCATACGTCCTTTAACAGTGATCAAAGCCAATACCACATAGTCAGCTTATAAAGGCCCCGAAATGACATATATAAAACAGTTCAAACGAGAAAACAAATATGTAAAACAGCAACAAACAACTTACGTTGACTTACAGGCACCTGACTTTGGACAGGCCCATTCATACAGAATATATAAAAAGAAGACGAGGTATGATTGCCAATGAGGCAACAGTCCACAAGAGACGGACTAAAATGACACACACATTTACAACTATAGGTCACCGTACGACCTTCACCAATAAGCATAGTCAGCTATCAAAGGCCTCGATATGGAAATTTAAAAGTTTTTAAACGAGAAAACTCACGGCCTTATTTATGCATGTAAAGATTGTTGCCAATCTTTAATTTAAAAACAATATCTTTGAATTCTAGGTATTAAATAATGACTAAACAACTTTTAAAAGTATCAGAGATTATTATTATCAATAATAATAAATACAGGTAAATGAAATACAATATGTTAAAACGTTTGAATGTGTTTTTCGTGTATGCGATCTTTCAAGATCTGTTTAAATTCGTTTCGTTATCCGTAAAATCCGTTTTTTATAGTCCTTAGCACGCCTTATCCTTGCGTGTAAGAATACAGTTCGCTACCTGTCAAGGTTTATCATGTAAACAACTGTCAGTACGTACAGAAATATGAATAAAAAAGAAAGCAAGCACGATGTCATAAGTCCCGACACCAATTCAACAATATAAAGCATGTAAATACAAGTAACTAAAGATATGTAGCATTCATAACAAGCTAGAAAACAAAGATGGTATTCGAACGCCACATGTTAGCGGGATTTCGTAACGTTAAATCGGCAACTGTCAAATTTGCCGGGAACGACGTAACGTTTATAAAAAGGTACTGTCGCGATATTTAACGTTCACAACACTGCCCTCCGTCAAAATAGAATTTCGTCTCGAAATTTAGATAACTACGAAATATTAAATCAAACAAAATTTAAACAAGCACCTGCTATCTCAATAGAATATTAAAATTAAGAAAATTTCTTCTTGTCTAAATCACGAATATCCGAATGACCTACCACGATCTAGGATACGTATAGATAATGATAAAATTGTACCAACGGCATACAAAACAATATACAATCATATAAATAATATCAACAAATGTCTAGTCATGTGACTTTTCAATATAAATAAATGTTTTTAGAATTTTCGACGTCTTCTTTTTCCAACACCCGATCAACGATAGTCTCTTCTATCCTGCTGATCGTTTCTGCACTACCCATTACCTCCTCTGGTGTGTTCTCTGGCGTGATCTGTTGTATCTCCTTAGACTCCTCAAACAACATCTCTAGGCTTAAATCTAGGCCCTGTATATCTAGGCCATCTTCTTCAAATGATCTTTTTATAGAAACTGTACCAACTGATGTTTTCGGTTCAACCAAATGCTCTTTCATTTGGCAAGGTTTCTCTTCATTTTTCTAATTATTCTCTGTAACTGTTTCTTTATCATGTTGATGGGCTGACACTTGGTCGATAGTCTCAACCCTTAGCAGTTTAAAGTCTTCAGTTTGGTTTTGACTCCTTTCATCATTCCTTATAAAACCACTTCTTTTTTCTTTATGATAGGGACTTCTCCTTTCTTTTGGACAATCTCTTATGTAATGGCCATCCTCATTACAGTTAAAACATCTGAGATTCTTCATCTTGGTTGTACGGTCTGTATACACTTGCTTATTTTGCCATGAACTACTGTCATAATCTTGTTGTGCATAATACTTTTGTCATTTCTTTCTAAATTATCTCCCCTACTGACTCGGCGATGGAGTCTTTCATTACTCTTTCCAATTGCGTAAGTCTCTCCTCAGTTACATATCTTTTCCAACCAACTTTCCTTTTTTCGATATCATCTTCACCTGCATCAAAATCAACAGTTTCCTGCATACTCAGCTGACGGATGTTTCTATCTTTATTTCCTCTTTTATATGTTTCATAAAAAGTCACCTGGTGGATAGCTTCAGTCATACTGGTAATTCTCTTTGTCAGTAACTCTATAGCAAAGCTCTGGTCGGATCCCCTTAACATGTACTCTACACTCAATGTACTGTGAGTGGCTGCGTCAATAGTTGGAAATGACCGTCTGACTAGCATTTCTACTCTGGAAGCATATTCATGATTTTTTCTATGCCCTGTTTTCTTAATGTGTGCAATTCTTGTCTATATGTCTCTGGATATCCATGGTCACCAAATCTATTCGACATATCTGCACATAGCCCAAAGAAAGATCTTTTGGTCTCTGGTGAGAGGAAGGAAGCAATAACCATTGCCTCATCTTTAAGTGCTGTTACTAATTCAATGGCTTAAGTATCAGTATCCCATCTGTTGATCTCTGCACTAAGCTCAAATTGCATAAAATAGGCATTCCAAGGATCTCTGCCGTTGTAAAATGGTATCTGTTTCTTCTCCCATTGTCTATTTTGAAGTTTTCATAATTATGTTGCTGTGGTCTGCCATACTGTTGCCTAGGTAACCAGTTTGGTACTGATGAATGTTTGGATACTGCTGGTAATCTTGACGTTGTTGGATTTCAGGTATGATGGTACTCGTACAAGAATAGTTTGGACGATGCTGGATCTCAGGTATTGTCATATTAGCATAGGCATATGATGGTTGTTGTTGGGTGTCTGACAGTGTTGTATCCATGTATGTATTTGTAGAACGTTGCTGGGTGTCTGACAATGTTGTGGTATTATATGAGTTGGTTCGACGTTGCTGGGTATATGGCAATGTTATATTGTTGTAGGAGTTTGTTGAACGTTGCTGGGTCTCTTGCAATGTTATATTGATCACTGAAGAGACATGTATTGTCGAAATGCGCATCAGGTGCAAGAAAATTGGTACCGTTAATTTTATTGCAGGAGTTTGTTGAACGTTGCTGGGTCTCTGCATAACTATTATGACTTCTGATAACAGGGTCAGATTTAATCTCAGTGAAATGTCGAGCATTATTCTTCATCTGAAGGTTCTTAAAATTTCTTAATGCCTCTAACTCTTGTCTCATCTTTATCATTTCTTCACTCTCATATGATTTCTGAAGGTTTTCATTTCTTAATGCCTCTAATTCTTGTCTCATCTTTAATATTTCATCACTCTCACAGGATTTTTCTCTTGTTATAGTCGCTATAGCACTATCATTCTTACTTTGATTTGTGAAAAGAAATGGATTTGTGCTTACTGCCTGGTTTGCGGCTAAATAATTATGAGAAGTTACATCCCCAAATGAGCAGGTATCAATATTTGTAGATGCAACAGACCAAGTGGGAATGATTGGACTAGCTGATGTTGTAATTGCCCTACTGAGTGAATTGGACCCCTGTGGTAAACGAGATCTGTCTCTTAAATTATACATTTTACTTTAATTGCTAAATGAAATCAAGAGTTTCAATTTACTAATCAACTTGGATTAAACTTTATCCTTGTTAATCTTGTAGTTTTTCAGAATTATTCAACTTAGATGAATTTTTATCCTTGTTGAAATACAAAAACAATTTCCTATGTCTTACTTTTAAAACACCTTTTAAATTATGAATATATCATTACTATGTGAAATACACTATTTAAATAACAAATTCGAAATAGACTATACATTTTTCAACTTTGACCTTTTCCAAATATTATTATATCCACAACTTAGATTTAAATTTATCCTTGTTGTAAAAATAAAACTTTTGAAATAGACTATTTAATATTCAACTTTGAAATAGACTATTTAATATACAACTTTGAAATAGACTATTTAATATACAACTTTGAAATAGACTATAAATTTAATGACTGGACCCTTTTGAAAAAATACGGTCTTAATATTTAACTTGGATTCAGATTTATGCTTGTTAAAATAGACTCCTAAATTTAAACTCAACTTGGATTAGAATTTATCCTGGTTGAATATGGTGCTTTTACTAGTATATTTAAACTTTCAACTTAAACTAAAATTTATCTTTGTTGAATTCTACCCCTTAACTATTTTATTTCAACTTAGATTTATATTTATCCTAGTTGATATATATACAATTTTAAATTATAACCTTTTCAACTTGGATTAGAATTTATCCTTGTTGATATAGATTTTCTAACTATATTATTACTTTTCAACTTGGATTATTAGTTATCTAGGTGTAATCAGGGGTAATCAGGGTGTATGAATTTTCAACAACGGTGTAAAATTCCGTACACCCCTGATTACACCAAGATAACGAATTTGAAACTAGGATGTAAAATTGTAAAAATGGTAATGAAAAATTTCCAGCGTAATATTTTTTCAATGTCCATGTTACTCCACATTGTCAAATACTTTTTTACTTTATTTTTGGGAAAATTCAGTTCTTTTGAATAAACAAAAACAAAAACAAATTATATTTTTTTTTTTTTTTTTTGCATTTTCTTCTTATCATTTATTTCTTAATTTTATTTATTTTTTTCTTTATTTTGGCAAAATTTTATATTTTAATTTTTTGGGGTAAACTTTCTATTTATTTTTAAATTTGGCAAATTTTATTTATCCCCGGGTGAACCAAGGTGGGGAGTTATTTACACCGGGGTAGTCAACCAATCAGATTGCAGTATTTTTGCTGCATAAGAAATAATAGTATTTATCCTTGTTGATATATATTTCAATAAAATTAACGGTACCAATTTTCTTGCACCAGATGCGCATTTCGATCAAACTAACTATATTAATACTTTTCAACTTGGATTAGAATTTATCCTTGTTGATATCTTTTAAACTCAATAACTATTTTATTTCAACTTGGATTAGAATTTATCCTTGTTGAATTTAAAATTACTTAAATATATACTATAATTTAATTATATTCACCAACTGTACTATCTATTTCTTTCAGCCTTCGTTGAAGTGTCTTTATTTTTTTATGTTTATGGTTTTTCTTTTATGTGTAACCAAATATCATAAAATATGGACAGAAACAATGTATGTACTTCACAATTGCGAGCCTAATAAAATATTCACGTAGATTCTTAAAATTTTCTTTAGAAAGAAAACTAAATTCGCTGCCACCAGTGTAAAGATTGTTACCAATCTTTAATTTAAAAACAATGTCTTTGAATTCTAGATATTAAATAATGACTAAACAACTTTTAAAAGTATCAGAGATTATAATAATCAATAATAATAAATACAGGTAAATGAAATACAATATGTTAAAACGTTTTAATGTGTTTTTCGTGTGTGCGAAATTACCTCTTGGAATCTTTCAAGATCTGTTTAAATTCGTTTCGTTATCCGTAAAATCCGGTTTTTATAGTCTTTACCACGCCTTATCCTGGCGTGTAAGAATAAAGTTCGCTACCGGTCAAGGTTTATCATGTAAGCAACTGTCAGTACGTACAGAAATATGAATAAAAAAGAAAGCAAGCACGATGTCATAAGTCCCGACACCGATTCAACAATATAAAGCATGTAAATACAAGTAACTAAAGAAATGTAGGATCCATAACAAGCTAGAAAACAAAGATGTTATTCGAACGCCACATGTTGGCGGAATTTCGTAACGTTAAATCGGCAACTGTCAAATTTGCCGGGAACGACGTAAAGTTTACAAAAAGGTACTGTCGTGATATTTAACGTTCACAACAATGTACAAAAAATGAACGAAAAACAAACGTGTAACACATAAACAAACGACAACCACTGATTTGTAGGCTCCTGACTTTGGATAGGCACATACATAAATACACATAAATAATGTGGCGGGGGTAAACATGTTAGCGGGATTTAACATGTTAGAGGGCACCCAACCCTCCTCTTAACATGGGATAGTGATTTGTGTCTTTTTCACCTGAATTAGTTCAACACCAGATTGGCGTCAACCGATCACATTTTCTTGTTATATCTCTCCGACAGATATGAGATCTTTTTAACGTGCGATTGTTTCAGTATTTGTTCCAAAAAAAATAACAATAACACAATAAACAACAAACGAAAATTTTCTAAATTGCAATTGCCAGTTACTAAAACTAATTCTCAGCATCCATACGTCTTTCACGTCACAGGCGAGAACAAAATCCTAAGGAATAATTAGAATCTATTATTTAAAAAATGAAGATTATTATCATCTAAACCCGTGATAGAACGTTCGGAAGGTGATTTATTCTTCACTAGTACCAAGCGGAATAACATCTTTGTTAAGATATGTATAACGGATGTTGATTAACTGAGTTCGATTATTTGAAGATTTGACAGTGGAATTGGGAGACTAAACGTCAAAGTATTGTCTTTTTTACGGTGTGTGTAGATATACTGCATTCACCAATAAGATGACTACGAATATTGTTGTATTTGAATTTGCCGGTTAAAATGTCTAAATCAAGGTATATACAGGAATGTGTCTCTAGTTTTCTGTCTCCTCATCGGGATTTTGCTTTAATTTTTATTTTGTTGGTTTTGCCCGCTATTCATCGTTAAGGTTGGGGTTTTTTTGGGGTTTTTTTTTTTGCTCTTATTTCCCTTAAGGTAATCACTAAAGAGACCCTAAATGTCGAAATGCGCATATGTTCAATCAAATGTGTACCGTTAATATTTGCATTATATTTATTAAAAAATATATCGCACATTGAAGTATTTCTACTTGTTTGCAAATCAATTGATTTAATCTATTTAATTGTGATTATAACCGCACAAATATGGTTATTAATGCAAATCCCAATAGTAAAAATTACTACAAGGAAGATAATAAATTACATATTATGTCAACAATATTTACGCCTTATTAAATAGAACAATGACATGTGAATTCTCGAGACGTAGATAAATTTTCAATCATACATAAATGAACAATGATATAATCTGAACTATTTAGTGCAGTCACTATGATGTCATGGATAATTATAAATGAACAATGATATAATCTGAACTATTAAGTGCAGTCACTATGATGTCATGGATAATTAAAAATTTGACACATGCATGTATTTGATCTTGCATTGCAATTTTCCACAGTTTATAGAAAAGGGTTAGATAAAAGCCGCAATATCCTTTTCAAAGCTTATTTTTCGTACATTGTCATCTGTCAATTTAAAAAAACATCATAAGTGCAAGATCAGACTTATGAATTTCGTTCTTATGTTGTACTGTTATACCACTGTCCCAGGTTAGGGGGAGGGTTTGGAACATGTTCAACCCCGCCATATTATTTATGTATGTGTCTGTCCAAGTCAGGAGCCTGTTAGTCAGTGGTTGCCGTTTGTTTATGTGGTACATAATTGTTTTTCGTTAATTTTTTAACATGAATAAGGCCGTTAGTTTTCTCGTTTGAATTGTTTTACATTGTCTTATCGAGGCCTTTTATAACTGACTATGCGGTATTGACTTTGCTAATTGTTGAAGGCCTTACGGTGACCTATAGTTGTTAATGTCTGTGTCATTTTGGTCTTATTGTGTATAGTTATCTTTTTGGCGGTCATACCAAATCTTCTTTTTTATATTATATAAGTCAGAAGTCAAAATCCAAGTTAACAAAAAACTTTCGACAAACTATGAGTAATTTACAACCACTGGGTCGATGTCAGATGGAGTTCAGTATTTTTGTGATTTTACTTTTTCCTTGTGTAGAAAACGTTGTATAAGTCTGGTTTTATAGCTCACCTAACATCCGAGTGGTATGACAGGCTCGCATTATTCTGGAATAATGACTACACCATTGTTTCATCAAAACCATCAGACAAAATAGGTAAATATTCCTAAAAAAAATTGGATTCAGCAGTCAACATTTCATTATAATCTTAATCACTATAAAAAACATTTAAAATACATAAGATATATACAGAAACCATTCAAATTGTCTTTGGCTTACAAGAACAGCTAGGTCGGAGAAAGAACTAGGGGCTCCCAAGAGCGTGTGTTGCTTACCTGACTCTACATTGGTTCTGGAAATAATGTAAAAGTATATTAAAATCAGAAAAGATATTTGGTTTAAGATTGGTCCCGTAATTTAATAAATATCCTTGTTGCCATCTTAAACAGTAAATCATTCCATTCAGTTGTTTTCTAAAAGAGGACATTTGTATGTATTTCCCATAGGGTCTCAAACATCCACTGGCGGCCATTTTGGATGATGGATAGACTGCAAAGTAACAACACTTAGCCAGCACCTCATAAGCAACATGCATGACGTGTTTGGTTTCATTGCATTCAGTGGTTCTCGAAAAGAAGACATTAGTCTGTATTTCCCGTAGGGTCCTATGTTAAACTAAGTTTCATGCTGGCTGCCATTTTGAATGATGGGTCGACTATAAAGTATCAACACTTGGTCAATACCTCGTAAGGAAAATTCATACCATGTTTGGTTTCATCCCATTCAGTGATTCTCTAAAAGACATTTGTACGTATTTTCCATAGGGTCCTATGCTAAACTAAGTCCCCTGCTGGAGAGCATCGTGGATAGTGGATCGGGTTCAAAGTCACAACATTTGGTCAGCATAACATAAGGAACATTCATGCCATGTTTGGTTCAATTCCATTCAGGGGTTCTCTAAACGAAGTTCAAATGTTAAAAAAAAGTAAACTACGACGGACGCCAAGTGATGAGAATAGCTAAATCACAAAATGGAAGAGAACAACTGTACAGCAGATCCATCACTGCAAAAATAGGTTCATTAAGTTTGCGTTTAGGTTGTTTTAATATGAAATGATGTCCTCATTTAAGTGAGGCGCAAGGCGAATATTGTTATCACTATTGCAGTAAGACAACTATTAAGGTGTGGTTTTACATATATTTCTGTTGAAAATGTCGCTTTTACAGATTTCGAATACAACAAGAGGCTCTCAAGAGCCTGAATCGCTCACCTTAATTTTTTTGGTTAAATCTCTCTTAAATGATTATTTTGGCTTTTCAATTTATTTAAATGTTCTTTGAATCGTCCTATTTTCTTCAAAAGCAAAAAAAAATCATTTTCTCCTATGTTCTATTTAAGCCATAAGAGCTATGTTTCTTGAAATACAAGGAAATAAAATATAAAATTTATACTAGATACTCTGAAACTCATATAGCTTAAGTTTGGCTGAAATTGATACAGCAGTTTCAAAGGAGAAGATTTTTTAAAGTAAGTCAACATGATGAACAAATTGTGAAAAAAAGTCTTTAAAGGGCAATAACTCCTTAAGGGGTCAATTGACAATTTTGGTCAGATTGACTTATTTGTAGTTCTTACTTTGCTTTACATTTTTGCTATTAATAGTTTATCTGTATCTATAGTAATATTCAAGATAATAACCAAAAACTGCAAAATTTCTTTAAAATCATCAATTCAGGGGCCTTATACCTGAAAAAACAGTTACCCAATTCGGCTGAAAATTTCAGGACAGGTAGACCTTGACCTAATAAATACTTTAACTTCTTGTCTTATTTGCTCTAAATGCTGGAGTTTTTGAGATATAAGCTAAAAACTGCATTTTACCCTGTGTTCTATTTTAGCCATGACGGCCATGTTTTTGACTAAATAGAAAATAAAACAGAAACTTTATTTTATACACCCTACTGATCATTCAGTTGAAGTTTGGTTGAATTTGGTTGAGTAGTTTTAGAGGAGAAGATTTTTTAAAGTTAGCAAATATGATGAACAAAATTGTGAAAAATTGTCATTAAAAGACAATAATCCCTTAAGGGGTCAATTAGCAATTTTGGTCATATTAACTTATTTGTAGATTTTACTTTGCTGATCATTTTTGCTGTTTACAGTTTATCTTTATCTATAATAATATTCAAGATAATGACCAAAAACTGCAAAATTTCCTTAAAATTACCAATTAAGTGGCAGCAAATCAACAATGGGTTGTTTGATTCATCTGAAAATTGCAGGGCTGATAGATCTTGAACTAATGAACATTTTTACCCCAATGTCAGATTTGCTCTAAATGCTTTCGTTTTTGAGATATAAGCCAAAAACTGCATTTTACCCCATGTTCTATTTTTAGCCATGGCGGCCATGTTTTTTTTTCTTCACAAAATAGAAAATAAAACATAATCTATATTCTAGATACCCTAAGGATCATTCAGCTAAAGTTTGGTTGTAATTGGTTCAGTAGTTTCAGAGGAAAAGATCTTTAGTTTACGACGACGGACGCCAAGTGATGGCAAAAGCTCACATTTCTTTTTAGCAAAGGTGAGCTAAAAATGATGTTGCAAACTACAAATGTGATTGAATGCGTTGAACAGATAAGCAGGTGTCATTTGTCTCGTTGTTTAAAATATATCTAGGGCAATTTTCACAACATAAATGATAAGCCCAGTAATCAGATAATATTTTTATTTTTTTTAAATATATATATATATAAAAAAATATGTGGTATGATTGCCAATGAGACAACTGTCCACAAACCAAACTGACAAAAACATTAACGACTATAGGTCACCGTCCGTCTTTCAACATTGAGCATACTCCATATCTCATAGTCAGCTAGAAAAGGCTCCGATATGACAATGTGAAACAATTCAAACGAGAACACTAACGGCCTTATTGGTATAAAAATAAAATAACGAAAAAACAAATATGTAACACATAAACAAACGACAATAACTGTTTAAGTAAATCTGCTAGGATAACTACGTGCATATCGTACTGTCTACTTCGATATAAAACTTCAAAACTGAAAGTACCAAGATATGTATTTATTCACTTAGCATGGCCAGATTGTATCTTTGCCAAAGCTAAACTGAAAGATTTTTTTTTTAATTTCTAATGTCACTCTTTTTTTTAATTCAGCTTTATCCATCCATTTAAGCAGGACTTTTAAAGTTTTGGTTTTTCGTATGTTGACAGTAAAGTTCAATTCACTTATCTCGTATGGCAATTTTAAGGGTTAATACGAAGACGTATTAGTGTAATTTGCTTATCGCTTTTGAGACTGAAAAGTAAACATACCATGCATAATCTATCAATTCATCGTTTTTTTCTAGTCTATGTCCTTTAATTTAATTAATTCGTGACGGTCGTGAGTCTTCCACCTACAATTAATGTCCCAAATTGGGAATTATTAGTATAAATTGAATAATGCATGATGTGTTACACAAGTTAATGCATAATTGCGGAATAACTAAATAAAAACTTGCCTAAATTTAGAACAAAAAGGCCTTAAATATCTTACATGCAAGACATTCAAATATCTTTTTTTCTCTTGTTTTTTTTTTTCCAAAGCCAGCAGGACAACATAGAAAGCCTAAATTTAAAGTATCTTATAAAAGTAACACGATCTGAATAGGTTTGGTTTAATAATGTTTTCAATGTTAACTTTCTTGAAAAAAAGAGTATATCTTCTTCATCAAATGAAAATCTCTTCGTGTTGTCCAAAATACAAAGATGAGGTAAGACTGCTAAAGGGTCAACTAATCAATACTATTTAATGGTAGGAAATTCAGTAAAAGAATGCTTGATGTCCTAGCATTAATCTCTAAAATACTATCAAGTTGCAGGAAAAAAGTATAATCACAAAAATACCGAACTCGGAGGAAAATTCAATCGAAAAGTCCGTAATCATATTGCAAAATCAAATGACAAAACACATCGAAAGGACAAGAACTGTCATATTCCTGACTTGGTAAGGGACTGTGCAATATTTATCTGAGGGTGGGGCCGGTGTACAGCAAATATTTATTAAAAAAAAACTTTATGCCCCGCCAAAATGTATTTAAAAAAAAGTTCCTGCCCCGCTTCAATTAATTACAAAAAAAGTCCTTGCCCCGCTTGAAAAAAAATAAAACACACATATGGAAACATGATATTTTTTAACTCAAATGCACAACATTCAATAACACATGTATATCAGAGTTAATATATCAACTCAAATGCATATATTTCAATATTATAAAGATGTCCTTTTTCACTCACAAAGGGTTTTGTTCCAATGTTCATTTTTATCTTTGATGTACATAAATTGACAGTCAATCGTTCATTTATATGTAATATTACACTTAAAGCAATATTTGAATTTAAAAGTTTTTCTTGTACATTTCATTCTTAAATACATCTTGAACTATAAAAAGAGGATTCTGGAGTCACATTTTGAGAAATAAATACTATATAAAAGTCAAACTTCACCGCTCTTACTGGTGCCGGAAGTAAATAAGAAATATAAAAATTAGTACAAATCTGGAATGGACAAATTTCTTTCCGGAAACGACTGAAAGAACGTCAAAAAGCAAATTGAATTTTTTTATTTAAAGATATATCAAATATTAATATGAAATTCTTTGATAAAACGTACGTACTATAAAAAATCTAGCCACGCACATTTGTAAAAAAAAAAGTATTCCCGATATGATGGACCGGATTTTAGAACCTTTACCGGTATCGACAATATTTTTAGAATACGACTGGGTTCCTTCACCCGAATTTTTGTAATGGAATCAGTTTATTATTAATAAAAATGTCAATAGACAGAAGAGGGCAACTTCGAGGTTCATGTCAACTTTGTGACTGTGTCGAATATGAACTGCCAGTAGAAGGGCACAATTGTTCATATTGCGGTGATCAACCAGCAAGACATCAACTTATTGAACCAGAAATTGAGACAGAATCAAATAATAATGCAGAGAAATGTACAGGTATGTACGAAAATCAAAAGGAAAACAGACTGAACATTTAAATATTTTGCTAAATATATGAATAGGGGATAGTATCCTGTCTACAAAGGTGCACGCATTTTCAGTACATGGTACCAAGGCTGTCCAGTTTTCATTAGTATAGCAATGCAATTCAATTGTACATGCTGTCAGATATAAAATTTTCTTGGCAGATGAGAGAAAAGTTTCGCACTCCATATCCCTATTTCAACTAGTCATTCTGTGGCCATTTTATAGCTTTTATATTTTAATTTGAGTGAATGACTGAAGCAAGATGCCTTTAATAGGTCACCTCCACTCCTTATAAAAATTTCTTGAACTGGCACTGAAAAAAGACCTCAATGTAAAGCTTTGACTCTCACATTAAAATATAAAAGCTATAAAATGGCCACAGAATGACTAGTTGAAATAGGGATATGGAGTGCCAGTGATTACAGAATGGGTTCAATGTTGTTTGTGCTATTTTATAGTATATAATATAATCAGATTCAAACTTTAATATCAAGTGACAAAATCTACTCTAAAATAACAAACAAGCAATCCAAATGAAATGAAGTGTCATATACTCATACCTGCCAACTGTCACTATTTGCGGGGGATTTCCCCCATAGAGGCTCCCAAATTGAAATTTTGAAAGAGCAATCATGTCCACAAATTTAACAAAACAATCAATTTTACAATGAATTAAGGCTTATCAAAGTATGAAGAAGCAAAAAAACAACATTACACTGTATTTGAAGGCCCCCTTGAAGGTTTTTTAGGAGTAGGGCAGCCATCTTGCACGCAAAACCCCCATGGGCATTTTGAAAACTTGGCAGGTATGTATACTTACATTTATAATGATATTAAAATGCATATATGTACATGTAGGTACAGGCATTTTCAATTTGCACAAGTATTAAAGAATGACAGGTTTATAAACCAGAGGTAATTGATATAGTCAGTCATGTACATGTAGTGCATATGCTAAACTGATCAAGATATTTTTATTAAACCAATGAAAATTCCCAAAATTTGAGGGATACAATCTATTAAATGACATTATAATACATTCTACAAAGCACAACATAGATGATCAGAATAATAGAGTGATTTAGGAACCTTTAAACAAGAACATTTTAACAAAGTGTAACAATGTCATTTGATTTTTCCTACTTGTGTATTATACCATTGTGTCATTTTTGTATGTACATGTATATATTAAAGCAGTTTAAAAATTATTTATATGTTTTTGTTTTCTATTTTAAGATTTAAATGAGGTTCCTGCTTCTTCTATAAAACCCAGATGCAAGCCATGGGAAAACACAGCTTTGGGCTGGATAAATTGCCCAACAAGGCCATCAGGAATTTATTATAATTCGATTCTTCCTGAATTCTATCAGAGCTTTTGGCCATTTTATCCAGACCCAAAGCAATTCAAGAAGGCATTTATAATGGAAAGAAGCCGTCAGTTGAACATAAATGACAAAATTGCATCTATCAGTAAAAAAATCAAGTATATTATTAGTGAAAATCCTGCCTGTGTTGGCAAATTTATGATATTAGGTGATCATTACACATCAAAACCTGGAGATATATCTATCATTAAAAACAACAGGGATACCACTGAGAATCTTAAAGTGCTTGTCGAGATGATTGAATCAGAAGTCACAAACCATGATTCAAGTCTTTTCATAAATAGTGGCAGAAAATTGAAATCAGGTAGAGATTGCCACCATACCTTTAACAACTACATAAAGAAGGAACTAGTAACTTTAAAGACACAATTAATGGATTTAAACAATAGTTTAGACAAATATGAAAAGAAATATCTAGCAATTTGGGTGCATAAAAATAAGCCATCAAGGATCTCTGATGCGAAAAGAAAAACAAATAACAAATTCAAATCAGAAAAAAAGAGAAAGCAACATATGCTAAATAAAGTTTTAAATGTATTCATATCACTTGGAGGGGATGCAGATGGGGATTATTATAGTCCAACATATGGCATTCCTCAAATTACCAGCTTGGAAATACCACTAGAAGATTTAACACATAGATATTTGACAGATTGTTTAGAATTATTGGTCAAGGATGGTTGCTTTGCCGAATCAGCTTTAGAAGATGTACAGTTGTTCTTGGCAAAGCAAAAAAGGGAAAATTTTAACAGCACTATGGCATAATTGTTATTTAAATTAACCATTTTTTGCTTTGCTTTGCTAAGAACAACTTGCATGTTTCAAAGCTCATTCCAAACTATCAGTCAAATAGCTGTGTGTTTAATCTTCTAGTGGTATTTACACCACACACTCAAATTTAACTTGTTTTATAGTTTAAGAATTTATTTACAATACAACATACTGTAAGTCTTAATAATGTTTAAGAATTTAATTTTAAACACACTGTAATTTTTTTATGTTTAAGATTTATCATGTTTCTTTACAATACAATTATAAAAGTTGTTTTTATGTTTTACCATTTGTTTTGTTATGTTTAATTTATAGTTTTCCTGATATTTTATTTATACAGACAATGCTCAATAATTATGTACACTTATTTGTAAGTAATTTTATATTTTCTTTAAAATTAAAAGTGCCAAACATTTATTTTTCATATTTTAGTTTCAAATTAGTCTTGCTTTGCTTTGCTATTAAAGAACAACTGTACATTTTCTGAAGCTAATTCCAAACTATCAGTCAAATAGCTATGTGTTCAATCCTCTAGTGGTATTTCCACAACCCAAATTTAAGTTGTAATTCTTTTAATGTTTAAGAATTTAATTTTGTTATTTTATTAAAGTTTAAGCATTTATTTTTCATTTGTTATGTTATGTTTAATTTACAAACCATTGTTAATAGTTTTCCAGATATTTTATTTATACAGATAATAATAATGTACTATATTAAAAGCAATTTGATATTTTTTTTAAAGTGCCAAACATTTATTTTTCTTATTTTACATTGTTTTAGTTTCAACATTCTTTTTTTTTCATTTGAATACATTTGAGTTTAATGTTTTGATTCTCCTTTACTTTTATAAACAAAAATGTGACTACAATATACATGTACATGTGTACAAATAGGTTGTATATACATTGTACATGAACATTTTATACATTTATATGTTGGTCAGTATTTCATTTTTTTAAATGATAATTAAAAGCATAAACACACAAAAATATATTGAAGCACTGTATTAGGCTAATTTGTTTTAGATTATATTGTGTTGTTTTTTTTTAAGTTATTTTTTTCTCACAGAAATCACAAATATATGTATTGAAAAGAACATTTAGACCTTTAAACATGTTGCATTCAGATAATATATAAGTATATGAACTAACATTATCTCAAGCCATCGATATGTTAAATGTGCTGTTATTCAATTTGATTTTAATAAATAGTTTTAATCTTTTTTACTCTGATTTAATTATTTTTTATGCACACGCAAAGGGGTTTTAAAAGTGTGCGCCCCGCCAAATGTTTCTTGAAAAAAACTTGTCGCCCCGCTCATAATTTGCATAAAAAAGTATGTGCCCCGTCCATGTTTGCACCGGCCCCACCCTCAGATAAATATTGCACAGTCCCTAAAGGCATTTTCAAAATGTAGAAAGTGGTGGATTAAACCTGGTTTTTAAAAGCGCTTAACCTCTCACTTTGATGACAGTCTCACTATATTCCGTTATATTTACAATGATGCGTGAACTAAACAGACATAAAAAATAAAATAGTCAAAATATGGGTGAACAACTTGATTTTATAAGGGGATGGGATTGGCAATCCAACATCAAAATTCAGACAGTTATATTGCCTATAACATGTATAATAATGAAATAAACGTTATAAATGTATAAAATACAACACTAACTTGCAGGGGTGAACATTTATTGGGTATTGTTATCTTATAATTAATGAACAAACCCCATACAGTGAGCCAAAACATTCTTCAAACAATTTAAAAAAAATCGCCATCGGCTTCAGGAATGCTAAAACCAACAATAGATTAAAACAATAGAATAGTTAACAACATACGATAACCAATACTATCTATTTAGCTTTGGTTCTATATCATATAATTTTTGCGCCAAAAAGGTTAACGTCATTCGAGGATAACAACTCTCCTAGTTATCGTTTGTCTCTCTATTAGATCTAATTCTTGTTTTGATTGTCTGTTTTTTAAGTTTACAGTTTCTATCTATCTTTAAATGGTATTTTGCCCAAACCGTGTCGACTAACAAGTTCTGCTATATGGCTGATCTATTTGTAGATCATGATGTGTTGATCAGTTTTTCTTACTATAGTTTGGATATCCAAATAATCTTTATAAAATCCCATACGAAATTTTGAGGTAGACTATTTCATTTACTTGTCGGCTTCCTAATGGGATGAATTATGACCTCTCCTTGTCAACATGCTATTATTTTCATAGAAGTTGGAGTTCCTTCAGACACGGCTTCTTCTGCCTAATTTTAAGACTTATATGTACCTCGTATTTGGCAGAGGTAGTCATTTCAGAGGCAGAATCTATGACAAACAAGATGATTTTAATTTTAAAATTAATTTTCCCTTCCTTAATAGCAATTTTCAAACTTCTGCTTACGGCATATATTACCAACACCTTCGGTATTCAAACGCTTGCATCTACTTCTCAGACTTTGTAACGTCACAAGTGTCTGAGCAGTACTTTGATTAACCAGGATTATGTCAAAGGTCTCGTTCTTTTTCTGAAAATAAGTCCATACGAAGATCTGAGACCCTGTTGATAATTATTCAGTATCAAGTTCACAAATAAATCACGATAGCCTTAAAGCATAGATTCTATTAGATACGTTGTTTATCAACTTGAAAACGTGTTTATACAGTGTTTTTGTATTTGTCTTTATAAATTATCACTTTTATTGTTAAATTCAATTTGAGTACATGTCCATTTGACGTGGCTCGGTACTTATACATCCATTTCGTCATTGTGGAATTATACAATAGTAATTTGCCATTTACTAATTGGGACTTCCCGTTTTAAATTTTCCTCGGAGTTCAGTATTTTTGTGATTTTACTTTTTAGTAATTAAGAACAAATATCTAAGATTAACAAATTGACATTAAAACTTAGAACGGATCAGTAAAAACTACAATTGATCCTTCTTGGAATCTCTGTGGACAAATTAAAGCTTTTTTTTTCGAAACTTCTGTTAGATTAAGAATTAAGAAATACGATAATATATAAAAAGATTAATTTGTCTGGTGTAGTTAATTCCGTGGAGGAGACCCCCGGTAGAATCATTAGAAATAAATTATTACATATCTCAACAAAATAGAAAGAGGTTAACGTATATATCGAATGGCGATGTAATTTGTCTCTTATTGTTACGACCCGAAAGCTGGCTGACTTTAGCACTCCCTCGTATTTCATTTAACATTATACACAGCATTTGATTAATAAATCGGCCAAGGATGACATTCTACTATTGCATCGTCTTTTTGATCTTTTATAATCATTTAACTTTTCGGTCATTTATTTAAGATACGTAAAAATTAGTATAATAGACTAAGACACTTGTTATTAAAATACATATTTGAATATTATAAATGCATATTATTTAGGATATTTACAAACCAATAAAAATATTCTACAGCATAAAATATTATAGTGGAAAATATTTCTTAAATGATTTTACAGGATATCTAAATGCTGAAGATATAATTATGGGTAATGGTAAATTACATAAGACAAATTGAATCGCAAGTTATGTTATCATTCGAAATAATCCGATATTTGGGGATATTATGAATCCTTAATACAATACGGTTACTTGAGAATCTCCAGACAGTTCAAATTTTCAAAATGCGAGAAAAGTTAAACTTTTAAAACAGGAGTCTTTAAACTGTCAATACTATACAATACGGTTACTTGAGAATTGCAATGTACCCATATTTTGAGTATTTTATTTATTGTGTCTGTTTATTTAACGCATCAATGAAAATATAACGGAATTTGATGAGACTGTCATTAAAGTGAGAGGGTTAGCGCTATAGAACAAGGTTTAATCCACCATTTTCTACATATGAAAATGCCTGTACCAAGTCGGGAATATGACAGTTCTTGTCCATTCGTTTTTGGTGCGTTTTGTTTTTTGATTTTGTCTCGTGATTAAAGACTTTCCGAATTGATTTTCCCCAGGTTCAGTATTTTTGTGATTTTACTTTTTTGCAGACTGTTCAAATTTTCAAAATGCGAGAATAGTTAAACTTTATAAAAATGGATTCTGTAAACTGTCAAGTGAAAATATACCTTTTTCTTACGATTGTTGGAGAGTAATTGTTTTTTTTTTGGTCCATCTGATGAGTTAAACCTTTTTTCAACTAAATTTTATAGTTATTCTTATGTTGTACTGTTATACCACTGTCCCAGGTTCGGGGATGGTTGGGATCCTGCTAACATGTTAAATTCAACCCCGCCACATTAGTTATGCATGTGCCTGTTCCAAGTCAGAAGCCTGTAATTCAGTGGTTGTCGTTTTTTTATGTGTTACATTTTTTTTGTTCATTTTTTTTTTATATAAATAAGGCCGTAAGTTTTTTTCGTTTGAATTGTTTTACATTGTCATATGTGAAGGCCGTACGGTGACCTTTTTAGTGGCCGCATTCGTGTTCATCCGTAATGTTTAAATGATAGTTGTGTTTGATAATAATACATAAAATATATAAAGGTTGATGATGAACACGGAAAAAGCCACTTTCTTATTTAACAAAAAAACATCTGAAAAGTGACATGTTTCGGCATATTTGGTAGATTTTTCATATTTGAACTTGAATCGGATCATTTATAATGACTAAATCAGTTTAAATCTTTCACCAAAACTTATTGATTCAAATGAAATAGACACTTAGGTGTTTAAAAAGTGGTCAAAATCTTTCGTCAGATGAACCTGAAATTTGAGGCCAAAATTGGTCCTTACCGGACCTACTCCTTTTGAATCTAGCTAGTGATCTTACTTTTCTTTTTAGTTTTCTTAGTTCTTACTCAAATACATCTAATTTTTTCTAGTCAATTAAAAATTTCATGAACTAATTATTTGGCGGAAACGTGCCGGGCAAGTTTTGAAAGTACAAATACTTGTCAATTAAGGTAGCACAATACAAAGATTTTTCTACTCCCAATCAGCCAACTTTAAACTGATGTAGTTCATTTCATCCTTCTCTATATTTTATAAATGAGGTACCAAAAGAAAAGAGAAAGATTCATCTTTCAAATTATAATAATGTCATTATGACATAATTATTATGTAATTAGTTGCTATATTGTGATGTCCACACTTGAATAAATTTAGCGTCTTTGTTCTTCAAAGCATCCCAAGATATTGTGATGTCCACACTTGAATAAATTTAGCGTCTTTGTTCTTCATAGCATCCCAAAATATTTTATGAATTCTTGTACAACACACCTTGACCTCCAAAACTGTGTCTCTGATTTTCAAAAACATCAATAGAACAAATTTTACACCGAATTGAATTTAGTGATTTCTTATGAATTGATTTATAAAAGGATGAAATCCAATAGGAAAAATCTGAGACACAGTTTTGAAGGTCAAACTGTGTTGTGAGAGAATCTATAAAATATTTCGGGATGCTATGAATAACATTGAAGCTAAATTCATTCAAGTATGGACATCACAATATGGCAACTAATTACATAACAATTAATTATGTAATAATTATGTCATAATGAAATTATCACAATTTGAAAGTTTAATCTTTTTGTTTTCTCTTGGTACCTCATTTATAAATTTAAAGAAAGATATTATAAGTTAAGTTACATCAGTTTAAAGGTGTCTGATTGGGGATGAAAAATCTTTGTATTGTGCTACCTTAATACAAAAACCTTACATCCGTTTTCATTGTGAACTTTGTTTTTAAGTGGACGAACGATAATGATTGATTTATTTAGCATCACTTTTGATTATCTTTTCATTCTTGTTCATACTGTTTGTCACTTTGGCCGTTTAATTATCATTTCAAAGGAAAAAACGCACCTCAAAGTGTTTGAGAATGATAGCTTAATTTTAATAAAAAGTACATACTAGTAACTACAAGTATCAGTCTGTTACTGCTAGTGCAGTGCGATTGAAAATGAACACAATGCATTCTGTTGTTGAACAAAATTACAATAAAATATAGCAATAAGTCGTATACAGTTGAAGCACCATTCTGGAATTTCTTTCTTCCAGAATGCTTGAAGCCAAGTGATTGAAAGCTTAATGAAAATTAATATTGTTAACGTCGAGCAGGATTGTTATTATCGCCGCCATATTGTTTACATTGGTCACAAAAAGAAGTTCGGTCAACGTTGAAAAAAACCCGTCAAGAACAGCTACCGGAATTCCCCTCGACCAATCAACGTATTCCCTAATATGCAAATCGTATAAGAATTATAGTCTTTGAAACTCACAAGGAGAGCACATTTATTATATCATCAATGATGGATGCGACAAAGTATTAATAAGTATTCATAAATTACTATACCTGCTGGTAGTGTTGCCATCCAAGTATATTGGTCCTCGTCTATAGATTATTCAGTTTCACCAGCGGAAAGAAAAACAGTTGATATAAAAATAAGAAGATGTGGTATGATTGTCAATGAGGAAAGCCCATAGTCAACTTTAAAAGGCCCCGAACTAGAGGCTCTAAACAAACCTGTGTCGCTCACCTTGGTCTATGTTAATATTAAACAAAGGAAGCAGATGGATTCATGACAAAATTGTGTTTTGGTGATGCGTCTGTACATCTTACTTTACTGAACATTTTTGCTGCTTACAATTATCTCTATCTATATTGAGCTTGGCCCAGTAGTTTCAGTGGAAAGTGTTAGTAAAAATTTACACATTTTATGAAAATTGTTAAATAAAGGCAACAGTAGTATACCGCTGTTCAAAACTCATATATCCATGGACAAAAAACAAAATCGAGGTTACAAACTAAAACCGAGGGAAACGCATGATTAAACATATGAGGAGAACAACGACACAACACTGAAATGTAACACACACAGAAACGGACCAAGCATCAGACAAACTCTCACGAGAACAACAAACATAACATCAAAACCAAACACATGAGTTTGGGATAGACAAGTACCTTGACACGTCTTATCGCAATGTGAAACTACACTAAAAAAATAAGAGAAAACAAACGACGCAACGCCAAAATGTAACGCACAGAGAAACGAACAACAATATAACAATGGCCATCTTCCTGACTCAAACATTGACTATAAAGGACAATAACTCCTTAGGGGTCAATTGATCATTTTGGTCATGTTGACTTATATTTAGGTCTGTACATTATTGCTGTTTACAGTTTATCTCTATAATAATATTCAAGATAATAGCAGAAAACGGCAAAATTTCCTTAAAATTACCAATTGAGGAGCATCAACCCAACGACCGGTTGTCCGATCCATCTGACAATTAAAGGGCAGATAGATCTTGACTTGATTAACAATCGAAACCGGTCAGATTTGTCTATTTTTAGCTATGGCGGCCATCTTGGTTGGTTGGCCGGGTCACCGGACACATTTCTAAAACAAGATACCCAAATGATAATTGTGGCCAAGTTTGGGTTAATTTTCCCAGTAGTTTCAGAGAAGATTTTTGTTAAAGTAACGACGGCGGATGCAAAGTGATGATAAAATCTCACTTTGCCCTACGGCCCAGGTGAGCTAAAAATGAATAAAAATAAATATTTTACAAAGCATTAAACAACAACCACTGAATTCACTAAAACTAAAAGGCTTCTTGCTTGTGACAGGCACGTACAGAATGTAGCGTGGTTAAACTCGTTAGAATTAGTGTGTTTACCATGTTTTTTAGAATGTGTCTTTTAAATAATAGGGAATTATCTTATATTTGAGATTTTTTGTCATTAACTTTGTATGTAATTAAAATGATAAATTTGTATCGATAATTAAGTTTGGAAATGTCTTCATTAGATCAATGCTTTCTGTAATAAAAAGTGTTTTCCCCTTATTTTCTAAAAGTAATTAATAATCTGTGTCCTATTATGCATAAATGAAATGCCTGTCAATTATTCAGCATATCATATGACTATTTTTTTCGTTTAGTAGTAGTATTCGATGAAGGTGGGGTCTATCTGATGAACACTTTTATACTTCTTGACTGAATAGGTTTTTTTCTTCTGTTGTTTTTCTCCCCTTTTTGAACAGTTCTTTCTGAGTTTCTCTGTTTTATCACTGGTACTGGCAATTCTTGTTTTTGTCAGAAACTTTCATGTCTGGTTGATAATATGAGATTTTTTTAAATGCATTTCTTATTTCAGGATTGATTTTTGTCAAGAAAGTTGATTCAGAAATACGACTTACGGTATGTTTAAAGAGCTTTGGTTGAAAAAAGATTATAATTGATCTAGGTATGTTTAAAAGAGTTTTGATTGAAAAAAATATCGTACTTGATCTAGTTTTTAAGTAGTACTAGAACACACCCGTGATATCGCGGGTCTGTGACTGAATTAAAGTATATAACTATGCGCAAGCCTTATTTTAGTATTAGTATTGTCATCTGATAAAGTCATGCCGATTATAAGATTTTCTCTGCTTTCAAATCTTTCTGTTTGAACCCGTCGAACTGGAACTTATCAATTATTGGTATTACTAATATTTATTATTTGGAAAACAAAAGGTCCTGGAATGGAGTATTTTTTAATCAACAGCATTGTCCTATATTAGTTGTAAATAAAGTTGAATTCTTTGATTCGCTGTTTTACGTCATGCCCGCTAACAAATTGAAAACTGTACCTATACGCCTTATCTTTAGTCCAGATTTTTAGTATTCGTATTGTTATCTTAGAAAGTCTTACTGATTAAAATACTACAATAAGTAACAATTTGACAATTTAGTAGTGTCAACCCTGTGATTATGACCCGTGTACATAGCATATTAATCATGGAATAACCGTTTCACAAATGATATCGGATATGTTCCTTACGTCGTAACTACAATCCCCTTCCCTTTCATGAATTTGACCTACCGAATTAGACTATTTACCGGATTTGTAATCACATAAGCAACACGACGGGTGCCGCATGTGGAGCAGGATCTGCTTACCCTTCCGGAGCACCTGAGATCACCCCTAGTTTTTGGTGGGGTTCGTGTTGTTTATTCTTTAGTTTTCTATGTTGTGTCATGTGTACTATTGTTTTTCTGTTTGTCTTTTTTCATTTTTAGCCATGGCGTTGTCAGTTTGTTTTAGATTTACGAGTTTGACTGTCCCTTTGGTGTCTTTCGTCCCTCTTTTAATCCTGAATAAACCGTTTGTTGGTGCGCCTGTCAGATGCGGAACGTACAGATAAGGTAATAGGTAACAGGTGAATATACTATTGGTATCGGTATCGGACTCGACCCGGAACTTCTTAATTATTGGCAATATTAATTACGTGGAAAACAAAAGGGCCTGAAGTTGTGTAATTTTCAATCTACACCTTTGTACTATATTAGTTATATATAAAGTTGAATTCTTTGATTCATCGTTTTTACGTGATGACGGCTGACAAATTGGACCTCGTAATTTTAGTATTATAGATTTAACAAATATTTATTTATTGCCATATAAACTAAACATTAAGTTTGTGACATATAAAATAATAAACAATATAACTATATTTCACATATATATATATACAATCATCCATTTACAGTACATATTCCAGTGTCCCCTGTCCTCAGTTCTAATGACCGTTTGATGTAGGACCCCAATTTATTTACTTGTGATGGTGTTGATGGATTGAGTATAGAAATCAACTTTTCTTCATCAGATAAATCTTTAACAGAAAAATTAAAATCCAAGTTGTTAAAAAAGTTATTTCTTAGTTCCATATTTAATTTACAATCTAATATAAAATGTTTTTCGTTTTCTAATGTTTTACATTTAAGGCATATTCTCTGCTCTCTAGGAATATTTGTATGTCTGCCTTTTTCTATATTTAAATTATGGTCACTTATTCTTAGTTTTGTTATTAATTTTCTATAAGTAAAGTTTGATGTTCTTAAATAGTCTTCAAAACATAAATTTTGTTTAAGATTCTTATATAAATAAAGTTTACTTTTTTCATCTATGTTTTGCATCTTATCATGTATCAAATTTTCAAAGAAGTTTTTAGAGCTTGTTTTTATATAAACTTTAAATGAATTATCTATTTTTTTGTCTGAACTAGTATTTTGTTGAATTTGTGCTATATCTATATTAAGTTCACTTAAAATATTTTTAACATAGGTAAACCAGGAGTATACTCCTTCCGAGTCTAAGTTTTTACTAAGCATGTAAGCTTCTTTCAAAAGAGGATTTAATTTACAGCATTCAAATCTCTTTAAATATAATAATGTTTGTGTTACAATATTAAATTCTATAGGAAGTCTCCCCAATTCAGCTCTAGTTGCAAGATTAGATGCATTCTTTCTAGTTCCTAGTAAAAATTTACAAAATTGCAAGTGTAATTTTTCAATTGGACTTTTTTCTGCAAAATTTAAAATATCTACTTCCTTTCCAGAATTTAAAGCTCTGTTTTTTGCTCTAAAAAGAGATATACATGTGTCTAAATATGTAACTTCAGAGTTGTATATCATTATTGGTTTAATGAGGGAATCAAAGAGGTGGCATGCAACTTTGACTGGTAAATTATTCAAAGACTTTGTGTAAGCTTTTAACCCAAATAATGCTTTTTTTGGGTTTTTTAACAAGTTTTTTAGTGCTATGAGACAGGTTGCCATTGCATTTAATTAATAAGTCTAAAAATGAGTATTCTGATACATTATCAATGTTACTGTTTTTAAAATTCAAAAATGTTTTTTCTAGTTTAGAGCATGTCCTATTAAATATCATAGATTTTGTCTTTTTAATATTCAATTCTATCTGCCATTTATCACAGTATAAAGCTAAATTATTTAGACTATTCTGTAGCCCTGTTTTAGTTTCTGAAAAAATTAACAAGTCATCTGCAAAAAGCAGGCAACTTAGTTTTGAGTCTATAATTTTTAGAGGATAACACAAGTCATTATCAAATACCTCTGTGATGTCATTAATGAATATATTAAATAAAGTAGGACTCAGTGAATCACCTTGTTTTACCCCTCTTGTAATATTAAACATATCAGTTACCATGTTTTTGTATTTAATTGAAGACCCAGGGTCATCATATTGATGTTTTATAATGTTAAATAATTTCTTTCCTACCCCCATATTATAAAGTTTATACAAAAGAGCATCTCTCCATACAGAGTCAAATGCCTTTCTTAAATCTACAAAACAAGCATAAAATGCTATCTGCAGTTCTATGGTTCTCTCTAAAACCAAATTGGCTGTTACTTAATTGTTCATCTATAATTTAAGTGAGCCTATTGTTTAGAGTTGCATTAAATATTTTTGCAAGACAATTAATCATAGAGACTCCTCTGTAGTTATTGGGATCATTTTTATCTCCAGATTTATGTAATGGGACTAAAAATGAGTTTCTCCATGTTTGAGGGTATTTCCCTGTTAAAAGAATAAGATTAAATATTTTTACATAATTTTTAATCATAAATGGGATAGAGTGTTTTATAACTTCATTTATAATTCTATCAGGGCCAGCAACTTTCCCTAATTTTAGTCCATTTATAACTTTTTTTATTTCTGAGAAACTGAAAGGTTTATCTGTTTCTAAATTTTCTATAATATTATTTTCTATATTCTTAAGTTTATTTTCTATTTCCCTTTGTAAGGTGGTATTAATTTTAGTTGGATTTCCTTGATCTATAAAGTGCTTGATCAGTTTGTCTTCTTCTTTTAATATTTCAGGGATATCATCCGTTTCATCTGTTCTCTTTTTTATAAATGATTTTAGAATATTCCAATATTCTTTTGGACTTTTACCACTATTATCCGAAAGTGAAGCAAATATTTTTTCTTTATATTCTATTTTCTTTAGCTTTACCATCTTTTTAAGATTTTTGCAAAGAAGAAAATATTTTTGTTTTAAATGATTATTAATAGGGTTATTTTTTATTTTATTACCAATGGAATTAATCTCTCTTTTTGTTTCATAAATTACATTATCTGACCAAGGTTGTCTTTTCTTCTTTTTCTTTTTCTTTTTACTTCCAAAAAATTTCTTACATGCTATCTCAGAAATATTTTGCAAAATATGAGTAAGCTTTTCAACTGCTGCATCAACACCATCTTGAGTTTTATTAATATCAAGTATTTCCAGACTAATAATTTCTTCTCTGATATAATCAGTGGATAGAGCATTAATCACCAAGTTCTTTGATTGTTCTGTCCATTTATAAGTATTAATACTCTTCCATTTATTATTATCTAATTTAAACTCAGTGTTCTCATTAATTGAACATTTTAAAAATAAATCAATTTTGGCATGATCTGAAAGATAATGTAAAGTCATTTGTCTTAAAATATTGAACTGAGGACAGGAGACTCTCACTCACTAAAGCATAATCAACAGTGCTAAAACCATTTTTAGACATATAAGTATAATAACCTAATGAGTCTCCTAATAACCTTCCGTTTACTATACGTAGCCTCGAGGACAAGCAGAGATCCAAAAGATTTTTACCATGTGTATTTAAAACTTTATCTTGGTTAATTCTCTTGTTTTCTATATCAATGGTATAGTCTGGTGGTAGTAAATCTGAACCATCAAAATTATTTATGTTTAAAGAATCATTTTTGATATAATCTGGTAATTCTCCTGTTCTGGAGTTTAAATCTCCTATAACCAATATCTTACCCCTACGAGATAGAGTGCTCAACTCATGGTCAAGCATAATAAAGTCATTTTCAAAATGTGTAGATGAAACTGGAGGAATAGAAGAAGCACATATATAAATGTCGTCTGGTAAACCAAAAAAATATTTGTCCACCTTCAACCAAATTCTATTTTCTGATAGTGAAGCATCCTTTAAATAACTAATTCCCTTCATATATTCTTTTCTGATGTAAATTATTATACCTCCACTATATCGTCTCGACCCTTTTTTCTTTTTACGACATTTTGAAATTGAGTTGAATCCCTTTACTTTGAATTCCTCACATTCTCCTTTCCAGGTTTCTAATAAAATATTAATATCACTTTTTAAATTATTTAAAAAGAATGGATCATCTATCTTGTCCCCAAGGCCATGAACATTCCATGATGAAATAGAAAGCTGTTCTTTCCTAGATATCATAAATTTATATATATAAAAAAGAAAAACTCCATTATTTTGGTCTGAGCTAACTTGATCTTGAGATAAAAACTATAATATTGTAAATTTTCAATATTCTTATAATAAACCATACATGTACTTCAAATTTAAGTAATTTACACTTGTAAACTTCATATTATATTTATCCTATACATACATTTATACTCACATTGCAATGCAAGATACAAATGTATTGCATACAAAGAAAGATAACTCTTACCCTTTGTAAATTTTGTGTTTTTCAAGCCTTTCACTTTCATACAGTATAGTCAAATCTTATTTTAATTTCTTTTACAGATAATGGAAATGTTTGAATAAATAAACATCTATTTGCTCTTTCATCAAAGAAAAAAAATAATTGATACACACGTGTGTATCTTATGATTGTTTCTAATAACTTTTAAAGCTAATTTTATTTATGTTATGAATCAGAAAATGATCAATTCTTATTTCGCATATACCATACAAGATATTTTTCATTAAGCTAATATCATTCAAAAAATGATTAACTATACTGAACTTGAACTGTATTTTTCTTTAAAACAGTTTGATTAAACATTTCTTTTCAACATTGATGCAAAATTTTACATACCTAATTTCAAAGATTTTTTATAAAGGGTAATATTGAAATCCACCCAATTAAAAAACTATACTAAACAAAAACAAAAACAAACCAAATAATTAAAAAAAATAAAAATATAACAACAATAAACACCTGTTTTTTGCTATATCAATTATCATTTACCTTTTTTCAATTACATTTAGTTCAAAACAAGAACTATGTGTTTTTCATTTCTTTTAACATACATTCTATAAGTGATAACATGTTATCCCTGCTGTTAGTTTGTGTTGTGTGATTGTTGTATCTTAAATTACTATTCAGGTTTTGTGGCGTCTCATTGTTGTAGCTATAATGATTACCCTGCCATGACAGCTGTGTGTCATCATTGTATGGATATCTTTGATATCTTACATCTTGAGTTTTATCTTTAAATTCATGATATTGTCTCATATCTATAAACCTGTTATTAAAATTTCTATTTCCATTGCCATGGTTACTATAAAGTTTACCCCTATGATTGCCATTCTCTGAATCGTCACCTTTAATTTTTATACCTAACAAGGTATTAAGAACCTTTTTCATGTTTGATACAATAATTTTAACACCAGTCACATTAGCATGTACCCCATCATAGAAATCAATAAACTTTAAATTAGCATATGTAACAAATTCTATAGATTTCTCATTACAAAATTCTTTAACAATACTGTTATAAACAGCTCTCTTATTTTCATATTTTAGTGATAATCTGTGATCTTTATAGTATCTTGGAAGCAATTCGCCTATCACAATTGTTGATTTCGGTAATATTTTCCTAGTCTCGTCTACCAATTTCTCTATTTTATCGTACAAAGTTGTTACCTTCACTGCTCTGTTTTTATCTTTTTTGTACAAAGTTGTTACCTTCACTGCTCTGTTCCTATACATTCTGCGACTGTTGATATCCTTTTTAATGGAAGATCCTATAATCCAGAGATCTTGTTCTTGTTGATGTTCTCTATTAGTTGTTTTTGACTGTATTTCTTGTGTCTTATTACTTGTATTTAAGCTTGAGTTTTTTTCATTGCTGTTTTTCTCATTCTCTTTTCTCTTGTTTGTTCTTCCATTTCAAGCTGTATGTCATTTTGCTCCCTCTCTTCCCTGTCTTGTTTTTGTGTTTTTGAAATCTCTTCCTTTATTGTTTCTATTGTGATGTCATGTAGTTTTGTCATCTTGTTCCCTATTATTTCTACATTCCTTAAGCTTTCATTAGCCTTATCTGCTATTTGTGTTACTGTTGATGTTATTTCATTCACAAATGAGTCTAACATTTCAATGTTTATTTTGTTTTGCCTTATCTCACCTTTATTCTCTTCTACTTTCTTTTTTTGTCTTTGATTGGTCAGTTTGTATTATTTCATCTCGAAGTGTGTACCTCCTTTGACATTTTTGTAACATTTTCTTTTATTTCTATACAAATTTCTTTCAGAAACGAAATTTTCAAATCTTGATCTACCTGGTTTTGTTCAATTCTGTGCAACACTGTCTTTATGTTGTCAATATCTTCAGTTTGTTCTCTTATTTTGTTTTGAAGACCCGTTAAATCATCTTTTTCAGACTTATTTGCTTCTTTTTCATCATGTTTACATTTTTCTACGTCATTCTTTTGTTTTGATTTTGAATCAGCTGTCGACTCATCTCTTTGAATACCTTTCTCATTCTCGGAAGTTTCTTTTCCGTTATTTTCTACTTTTTCCTCCTCTACATGTACCACTGAAGTACCAGTGTTTTCCTCGCTATCTGTCAACCATATGTCATTAAATGGGATGTTTCTAAATTTCGAGTCCATATGTCCAAAAGAGTTACGTCCCTTTGCACGATTGTCTACAAACTGTGCTACACTTTCGGCTATAGATAATTTCTCGTACTTTTCCCATTCTCCCGTTTTTTGTCCCTGTACCAGAATCGTGTTAGTTGTATAAAATAATGTGATAACAAATAGTTTTTTGTTGCTGAATGACACTGTTACTGTAGTTTTATTCAACTTGGGATGGGGTAGTTTCCAGTCAAAAATTTTACTCTCGTCATTAATTGTTAAATTATTCGCTTTTTCATCAAAGTCATTCCACTTTACCAGATAATTAGCGTTTTCTCCTAATTTTAGGAAGTATCTGATGGCAAAAGCCCTCCTCCACACTAGAATTGATGTCTTGTTACATTTCAATGTACATACATTTTGGTTACCTCCCTTGGATGGTATCTTTCCATTTTCAGCCATTTTCTCTTATAATCTATTCGTTTAGTTCAAAATTATACTTTCCCTAGTCATTTAGTGACTATATTTAGACAATAGCCATGCATGATATCTATCCTTTGTTTGCATCAGACCAAAATAATAAATTTTTAAGAGCTCCTGAAAAATGTGCTCTGTGCTTCCGCCATTTTTTATTAACAATTTACTGTCAATTAATTTTGACCTTTTCATAATATATTATTTACGAAAGGAGGAATACAACAAGAGGCTGTCACAACGACAATAAACCGGATTCATTAACATTGATTTGTGTCCTGGCAATATCACAAGAACCATTACTGATGAATGGTGAAAGTGAAAATCGTCAATATCAAATTTGACCTCCATTTTGTCATCAGTATCAACATATTAAAATTTGAAAAGCTTAGATTAAATGGTTCATGAGTAAATGCAACAACGTGAATGGAAACCCCATTTTACAATCTTTCAGGAACCATAACTCCTGAACGGTAAAAGTCAAAATCGTCATTATTAAACTTAACCTCTTTTTTGTCAGCAGTAACGACATATAAAAATTTCATAAGCTTTGGTTGAATGGTTCAAGAGAAAATGCACGGACATGACTGGAAACTCCATTTTTCCATCTTTCAAGAACCATAACTCCTGAACGGTAAAAGTAAAAATCGTCATTATTAAACTTGACCTTCATTTTGTCATCAGTAACAACATATTAAAATTTTGGAAGCTTTGGTAGAACAGTTCATGCGTAAATGCACGGACACGACTGGAAACGGTAAAAGACAAAATCGCCATTATTGAACTTGACCTTCATTTAGTTGTCATTAAAAGTTTAAAAGCTATGGTTGAACGGTTCATGAGTTTATGCACGGACAACATTTGATTGCCGCCCGCCGTACATCCCTAAATCAATAACCGACATTTTTGTCCCAAAAATCCGGTTAAAAAATGTTTGGAAAAAACGGCTTTAAATAAAATTAATAAGTTTCAATATGTCATTCGGAATTAATACTCTTTCCCCGGAGTTTTAGGTGAATACTTTTCACGTATAACTAATTTACCAATTGAAATCATTAGATATAGTTTAGTTGCAGTATAAAATATTATTAAGGTATGAACATGAAAGAACAAAATTGAAATTCTGGTACATGTATGATTATGGATACACAAAACTATACACAGCAAAACATTGTTTATCAAGAAAAGAAAAAAAGAAAAGCAAGGACAAGTAACGCAGTTAAAAAAAAACGAAAAAAAAATCGAACAATAAGGGTTGCATTTACATGTACCTTGCATACTGTTCTGTTTGTCACTGCGGGATATATAGATAACAGCCACGACATTTCGGAATGGAGAAATAAACTGCAATGTTTTGAATTCAAAACTCTTCGAGATGGTTTCTATCAGCCGTGTAATCAATTTGTATAAGTTTTATAAGACTAGATTACAATTGAGGTAAACTTGTTAAATGGTATCAATAAAATTTGTTAGTTGAAACGGTCATTTTGTATCATAATTTAAACAAGTGAAACTTTAAGCTACTATTTACAGATGATACCCCCGCCCAAACATTTCGCTGAATAAGAAGTTGTTGAATGATGAATCTGAAAACGCATCACACGGCGTAACAAACTCACATGTTAAACAGGAGACTTTTATCTGCCCTAATTTTTTTTTAGATGTCTGCACAAATTCGCATGTCAAAGAGAGGCTTGGCCTACAGGTGTTTGAGATGCCCTCCACAGAAGAGGCTCAAGTGGCTGAGAAGACCCGTATGGAGGCCCATATTTTCAAGAGGCACCTAGCCCTAGAGGTTGTCCCGTTTATCTGTACTCTCTGTATGTACAGGTGAAACCAGGACTGACACATAAAGCAGAAGAACCAGGAGACCGATGTAAAGTGACCATATAGACTATTATAATTTATACAAATTGAGAAAGTGAACATTTATATTTTATCTTCATTACAAAAACTTTAATAATGAACAATACAGAGACTGTGATAATTTACTTAATGTAATGAAACTTTATTTTACACCTTTTAATTTACATTTATAAATTAATTTTCTAATTTCAAAGTTAAGGAGGAATGTAATAGCTGCGATTATTCCGGAAACGTCACGCACAAACCTTCGGGACAATTACTTGTTACGTAACGTCGCTACGGCGATACCAATTGTATTTTTGTAGCCATTATTAAATTACTATCTGAACCATCAAGTCTTACTCCGATCCACATATTTTGGGGTCTGAGGAACCTAACATCTACTCCAAAACCGCAACCAGTGCAGACTCCTCCACCTTCTTTGGCACAACCTCCAACACATAATTTCAACCAGCAAAAATAACCGCCCTATCTACCTTCACCACCACCCAGGAACTGTTACTAAAAGGAATGACCCACAACATTAAGGTAATGCAAACCCAATCCTCCCGACATTGCCTTCCTGTGTGGGCAGTTTAGGCAATTCGAGAGAGAGCAGGGTCGCCACCAGACCATCCAAGACAGGTTGTCGAACCTTTTCAACCGCCCTTTCAAACGGTTACGTAGGAAGCCATATGTAAACAGATCTAAGGTACAACGCCAACCAAACGTGAAATCCGTAGTAGAGAAGAAAGATCCCAGGAATAAAGAACATTGAATTAAGTTATACTATCACTTTTTAGTCTGTATTGTATTTACTGTTTATCTATAACTTTAATCTGAACTTTATCTTTTTGCTTCACTTTACGTTTTCGGTGAGTGTCTGATTCTTCATAATAGTTAAAACTTTGGGTGCTTGATTATTCTTAATACTTGTCATTAAAAAAAAACAAGGAGTATGAGCAGCGCCGGTTAAAAATAGAACGTATTCAAGTGCACTTGTTGAGGAATGAAAAATTGTAGCAAACAAGAGTCCTGTATTTCCACTCCCCCTCCCCCCCCCCCCCCCCCCCCCCCCCCCCCTTTTCGAGACGGTTTGTATCAGCCGTGTAATCAAATTATATAAGTTTTAAAAGACTAGATTACAATTGAGGTAAAATTGTTAAATGGTATCAATAAAATTTGTTAGTTAAAACAGTCGTTTAGTATCATTATTTAGGGATGCTATTAATAACATTGAAGCTAAATTCATTCAAGTATGGACATCACAATATGGCAACTATTTACATAACAATTAATTATGTAATAATTATGTCATAATGCAATTATCAAAATTTGAAAGATTAATCTTTCTGTTTTCTCTTGCTACCTCCTTTATAAATTTAAAGAAAGATATTATAAGTTAAGTTACATCAGTTTAAAGGTGTCTGATTGGGGATGAAAAATCTTTGTATTGTGCTACCTTAATACAAACACCTTACATCCGTTTTCATTGTGAACTTTGTTTTTAACAGGACAAACGATAATGATTGATTTATTTAGCATCACTTTTGATTATCTTTTCATTCTTGTTCATACTGTTTGTCACTTTGGCCGTTTAATTATCATTTCAAAGGAAAAAAACGCACCTCAAAGTGTTTGAGAATGATAGCTTAATTTCAATAAAAAGTACACACTTTTCAATAAAAAGTACATACTAGTAACTACAAGTATCAGTCTGTTACTGCTAGTGCAGTGCGATTGAAAATGAACACAATGCATTCTGTTGTTGAACAAAATTACAATAAAATATAGCAATAAGTCGTATACAGTTGAAGCACTATTCTGGAATTTCTTTCTTCCAGAATGCTTGGAGCCAAGTGTTTGAAAGCTTAATAAAAATAAATATTGTTAACGTCGAGCAGGATTGTTATTTTCGCCGCCATCTTGTTTACATTGGTCACAAAAAGAAGTTCGGTCAACGCCGTCTTTCGAAAAAAAAAACGTCAAAAACTATACCTGCTGGTAGTGTTGCCATCCAAGTATCTTGGTCCTCATCTATAGATTAGTTTCACCAGCGGAAAGAAAAACAGTTGATATAAAAATAAGAAGATGTGGTATGATTGTCAATGAGGAAAGCCCATACCCCATAGTCAACATTAAAAGGCCCCGAAATTAAAAACAGCCTGTGTCGCTCCCCTTGGTCTATGTGAATATTAAACAAAGGAAGCAGATGGATTCATGACAAAATTGTGTTTTGGTGATGTGTTTGTACATCTTACTTTACTGAACATTCTTGCTGCTTACAATTATCTCTATCTATAATGAGCCTGGCCCAGTAGTTTCAGTGGAAAATGTTGGTAAAAATTTACACATTTTATGAATATTGTTAAATAAAATTAACGGTACTAATTTTCTTGCACCAGATGCGCATTTCGACAATACATGTCTCTTCAGTGATGCTCGTGGCCAAAATATTTGAAACCCAAAGCTTATATAAAAGATGAAGAGCTATAATCCAAAAGGTCCAAAAAGTATAGCCAAATCCATGAAAGAAATCAGAGCTTTGCACGAGGGAGATACATTCCTTAATTTATAATAATTTCTATCATTTTGTAACAGCAAATTTTAATAACACAAAAAAATCCGTATTTTCATGCCAGTACCGAAGTACTGGCTACTGGGCTGGTGATACCTTCGGGGACTAATAGTCCACCAGCAGAGGCATCGACCCAGTGGTAGTAAATAAAATTAACGGTACTAATTTTCTTGAACCAGATGCGCATTTCGACAATACATGTCTCTTCAGTGATGCTCGTGGCCAAAATATTTGAAATCCAAAGCTTATATAAAAGATGAAGAGCTATATTTTTGATTCAATTTTAAATTTTAAAAAATTTTTGATTCAATTTTTTTTTATTTTATTAGATTCCTTCAACTTCAACTGTAGCTATTAGTAATACGGGTAATAGATATGCTGAAAATGATAGCGATGACGAATTAGATGAGCTTAGCGTAAGTTTATTATAGAAATATTAATTTATTATTTTTTTATTTTCCAGTACACATTACAAAGAAAAGATGAAAGAAATTTTGCGAAAGGAACAATCATAGAAACAAATTATAATTTGAAATTTGGAGATAGTTGGAATGATAAGACCATTTTAAAAGCAAATGAAAAAATAAAAAACAAGAATTAGATGGTATGGGAGAAGATGAAGTTATGAAGAAGTTTGGAGAACAATGGAGTGATGAGGATTTAAAAACACCACAGAATGTAAGTATATTTTTATTTTAAAACGCAAACGAAATAGACCAATCATATAGTAATAAAAAACTCGTTCTTTTTATATAAATTAAATGATTTTATTTTTATTTTTTAGAATAATACACAACAAGACTTAGTAATGCCTGCAATAAAAGAAAAGGGAAAGGGGAAAGGAAAGGGAAAAAGAACCAGAAAAGAATCAAATATAGATGAAATAGATGAAGATGATGTAAGTAAAAAATTTTAATTAATTTTAAATTTAAAAAAAAAAATTTTGATTCAATTTTAAATTTTAAAAATTTTTTGATTCAATTTTTTTTTATTTTATTAGATTCCTTCAACTTCAACTGTAGCTATTAGTAATACGGGTAATAGATATGCTGAAAATGATAGCGATGACGAATTAGATGAGCTTAGCGTAAGTTTATTATAGAAATATTAATTTATTATTTTTTTATTTTCCAGTACACATTACAAAGAAAAGATGAAAGAAATTTTGCGAAAGGAACAATCATAGAAACAAATTATAATTTGAAATTTGGAGATAGTTGGAATGATAAGACCATTTTAAAAGCAAATGAAAAAATAAAAAACAAGAATTAGATGGTATGGGAGAAGATGAAGTTATGAAGAAGTTTGGAGAAGAATGGAGTGATGAGGATTTAAAAACACCACAGAATGTAAGTATATTTTTATTTTAAAACGCAAACGAAATAGACCAATCATATAGTAATAAAAAACTCGTTCTTTTTATATAAATTAAATGATTTTATTTTTATTTTTTAGAATAATACACAACAAGACTTAGTAATGCCTGCAATAAAAGAAAAAGGAAAGGGGAAAGGAAAGGGAAAAAGAACCAGAAAAGAATCAAATATAGATGAAATAGATGAAGATGATGTAAGTAAAAAATTTTAATTAATTTTAAATTTAAAAAAAAAATGTTTGATTCAATTTTAAATTTAAAAAATTTTTTGATTCAATTTTTTTTTATTTTATTAGATTCCTCCAAAAGGTCCAAAAAGTATAGCCAAATCCATGAAAGAAATCAGAGATACATTCCTTAATTTATAATAATTTCTATCATTTTGTAACAGCAAATTTTAATAACACAAAAAATCCGTATTTTCATGCCAGTACCGAAGTACTGGCTACTGGGCTGGTGATACCCTCGGGGACTAATATAAACATTGACTATACAGGACAATAACTCCTTAGGGGTCAATTGACCATTTTGGTCATGTTGATTTTATTTTCAGGTCTTACTTTGCTGTACATAATTGCTGTTTACCCAAGGGTATCACCAGCCCAGTAGTCAAAACTTCGGTGTTGACATGAATATCAATAATGTGGTCATTTTAATAAATTTCCTGTTTCAAAACTTTGAATTTTCGAAAAACTAAGGATTTTCTTATCCCAGTCATAGATTACCTTAGCCGTATTTGGCACAACTTTTTGGACTTTTGGATCCTCAATGCTCTTAAAATTGTACTTGTTTGGCTTTATGAATATTTTGATATGAGCGTCACTGATGAGTCTTATGTAGACGAAACGCGCGTCTGGCGTACTAAATTATAATCCTGGTACCTTTGACAACTATTTACAATTTATCTCTATAATAATATTCAAGATAATAACAAAAAACGGCAAAATTACCTTAA
Source organism: Mytilus trossulus (assembly GCF_036588685.1). Lineage (NCBI taxonomy): Eukaryota > Metazoa > Mollusca > Bivalvia > Mytilida > Mytilidae > Mytilus > Mytilus trossulus. The sequence continues at coordinate 26,999,802 of NC_086375.1, read as the reverse complement.
AATTACCAATTGAGGAGCAGCAACCCAACAACTGGTTGTCCGATCCATCTGACAATTTCAGGGCAGATAGATCTTGACCTGATAAACATTTGATACCCGTCAGATTTCCTCTAAATGCTTTTGTTTTTGAGTTATACGCAAAAAAATGCATTTTACCCAAATGTTTTATTTTTAGCAATGGCGGCCATCTTAAGTTGGTTGGCCGGGTCACCGGACACATTTCGAAAACAAGATACACCAATGATGATTGTGGCCAAGTTTGGGTTAATTTTGCCCAGTAGTTTCAGAAAAGATTTTTGTTAAAGTAACGACGACAGATGCAAAGTGATGAGAAAAGCTCACATGGCCCTTCAGGCCAGGTGAGCTAAAAAAGAATAAAACAAAAATATTTTACACAGCATTAAACAACAACCACTTAATTCACTAAATCTAAAAGGCTTCTAGCTTGGGACAGGCACATACAGAATGTAGCATGGTTAAACTCGTTCGAATTAGTATTTTTACTTTTTTACAATGTTTTAAAATGTGTCTTTTAAATAATAGGGAATTATCTTATACTTGAAATTTGTTGTCATTAACTTTGTATGTAATTGAAATGATAAATTTATATCGATAATTAAGTTTGGAAATGTCTTCATTAGATCAATGTATTCTGTAATAAAAAAGTGTTTTCCCCTTATATTATAAAAGTAATTAATAATCTCTGTCCTATTATGCATAAATGAAATGCCCTCAATTATTCAGCATATCATGTGACTATTTTTTGAATTTTTTGAAATACTAAGGCTTTTCTACCTCATGCATAGATTACCTTAGCTGTATTTGGCAACACTTTTAGGAATTTTGGTCTAATGCTCTTCAACTTCGTACTTTTTTTGGCCTTTTTAACTTTTTTGGATTCGAGCGTCACTGATGAGTCTTTTGTAGACGAACGCGTCTGTCGTATATACTAAATTTAGTCCTGGTATCTATGATGAGTTTATTTACAACCACTGGGTCGATGCCACTGCTGGTGGAGATTTATTTCGCCGAGGGTATCACATGCCCAGTAGTCAGCACTTTTTGTGCTGACATGAATTGTCATTGATATGGTTATATTTATAAATTTACTGTTTACAAATTTTTGAATTTTTTGAAATACTAAGGCTTTTCTACCTCAGGCATAGATTACCTTAGCTGTATTTGGCAACACTTTTAGGAATTTTGGTCTAATGCTCTTCAACTTCGTACTTTTTTTTTTGGCCTTTTTAACTTTTTTGGATTCGAGCGTCACTGATGAGTCTTTTGTAGACGAAACGCGTCTGGCGTATATACTTAATTTAGTCCTGGTATCTAAGATGAGTTTATTTAGCAGTAGTATTCGATGAAGGTGGGGTCTATCTGATGAACACTTTTATACCTCTTGACTGAATAGTTTTTTTTTTTCTTATGATGTTTTTCTCCCCTTTTTGAACTGTTCTTTCTGAGTTTCTCAGTGTTTTATCACTGGTACTGGTAATTCTTGTTCTTATTCAGTGTTTTAACTTTCATGGTTGATAATATGAGATATTTTTTAATGCATGTCTTATTTCAGAATTGATTTTTGTCAAGAAAGTTGATTTAGAAATACGACTTCCGGTATGTTTAAAGAGTTTTTGTTGAAAAAAGATTATACTTGATCTAGTTATGTTTAAAGAGTTTTGGCTGAAAAAAGATTATACTTGATCTAGGTATGTTTAAAGAGTTTTGGCTAAAAAAAAAGATAATACTTGATCTAGGTATGTTTAAAGAGTTTTGGTTAAAGAAAAAGATCGTACTTGATCTAGTTTTTAAGTAGTATTTTACTATTTACTGTCAATAAAGTTTGTCCTTTTTATAATATATTATTTACGAAAGGGGGAATACCAAAAATGTTTGGAAAAAGCGGCTTCAAATCAAATTAATAAGTTTCAAAATGTCATTCGGAATTAACAGTTTTCCCGGAGTTTTAGGTAAATACTTTTCACGTAGAACTAATTTACCAATTCAAATCATTAGATATAGTTTAGTTGCAGTATAAAAAAATATTAAAGCATAAACATGAAAGAACAAAATTGAAATTCTGGTATGATTATGTAAACATAAAACTATTCACAGCAAAATAGTGTTGATCATGAAATGAAAAGAAGAAAAAGGACTAGTAACGCAGTGAAAATTACTCAGCCTAAATATAATTAAAGGAAACCGAAAAAAAACCGCGAAAAATAAGGGTTGCATTTAAATATACCTTGCATACTGTTCTGTTTGTCACTGCGGTATATATAGATACACAGCCACGACATTTCGGAATGGAGAAATAAACTGCAATGTTTTGAATTCAAAACTCTTCGAGATGGTTTCTATCAGCCGTGTAATCAATTTATATAAGTTTTACAAGACAAGATTACAATTGAGGTAAACTTGTTAAATGGTATCAATAAAATTTGTTAGTTTAAACAGTCATTTTGTATCATTATTAAAACAAGTGAAACTATTAGCTACTATTTACAGATGATACCCCTGCCCAAACATTTTGCTGAACAAGAAGTTGTTGAATGATGAATCTGAAAACGCACCACACGGCGTAACAGACTCACATGTTAAACAGGAGACATTTATTTGCCCTTATTTTTTTCAGATGTCTGCACAAATTTGCATGTCAAAGAGAGGCTTGGTCAACAGGTGTTTGAGATGCCCCCTCCACAGAAGAGGCTCACGTGGCTGAGAAGACCCGTATAGATGCCCATATTTTCAAGAGGCACCTGGTCCTAGAGGTGGCCCCGTTTTTCTGTACTCATTGCATGTACAGGTGTGAGTCACTAAAGGCTTTACACAAACATGTGGACACCTGAACAAGTTTTTAATTTTATAGCGCTTTTTATAGCTTTGGGAATAAGTTCATAGCAGAAAAAAAATTTCAGAGGAGATGCTGAGTACTTGTTAACAAATTCCATACCACATGTGTTTAATGCAGTACCATACTTTCCGGACTACGAGGTCTTGCCAACTTCAGATTCACAGCGGCTTTAAGCAACCAAGGTCCGGGCAAGACCTCTGGCCAATCCAGTAGGGGCAGCATTCCTACCCGTCAACAATCAAAAACAGACCCAGGCTCTTGTAAGGGCAGTGGCTTTTCAAGCCATCCGCCCCACTCAGACCCAGGCTCCGGTGAGACCAGTACCTCCACTTGCCCAGACAAAAGCTCCAGTAAGGGTGTCAGATTTACCAGCTACTCACCCTTACCCTACTGGTAACAGCTACCATGTTGCGTCGCCACAGCCATCCCTGCAGTCTAGGTTAGGACCCCCGGTTTGTGTGGGTACAGCCTCTGTACGCCGCCTTGCCACACCTGTCAGCCCTGTAGTACTACCTACTTTTGTTGACGTCCTTGCCGCGACATAGGGACTAGCAGCTAACCAGCTCATCCCATTGGAGTCCAGCACTCCAATTGGATACCAATATGACTTTTTCATGCCAGATGTGACCACGACTTCTGTTGCAGACCAGTCTACTACCATCTCATCAGCCATCTCTTAATACTTGCCATTAGAGACACCATCATCTGTACCTCCTACATGTATAACTTCTGCCTACCCAAATGTATACTCCACTATGTCCACTATACCTACCGCCACTACCAGGTCCAGACCAGAAACACCTATGTCCACAACAGTTATGTCAAGTCCTGATCAAGATCAACACTCGCCGGATATATCGACTACTGTGCAGTACATCTTTGATCAGGATTTGATACAGGATGAGGATGTGGAATGCATACTTCCACAGATTTTGGGGTCTGAAGAACCTCAAACATTTACTCCAAAACCGCAACCAGTGCAGACTCCTCCACCTTCTTTGGCACAACCTCCAACACATAATTTAAACCAGCAAATATTAACCGCCCTATCTTACCTCCAGGAACTGTTACTAATAGAAATGACCCACAACAAAAAGGAAATCCAAACCCTCTCCTCCATCATTGCTTACCCAAGTGGGCAGTTTAGGCAATTCGAGAGAGTGCAGGGTCGTCACCAGACCATCCAAGACAGGTTGTCGAACCTTTCCAATCGCCCTTTCAAACAGTTATGTAGGAAGCCATATGTAAACAGATCTAAAAGTACAACGATAACCCAAAGTCAAATCTGTAGTAGAGAAAAAAGATCCCGGATATAAAGAAAATTGAATTAAGTTTATACTATCACTTTTTAGTCTGTATTGTATTTACTGTTTATCTATAACTTTAATCTGTAATTTATCTTTTTGCTTCACATTAAGTTTTTGGTGAGGGTCTGTTTCTTCATAATAGTTTAAACTTTGGGTGCATGATTATTCTTAATATTTGTCATTAAAAAAACAAGGAGTATGAGCAGCGCCGGATAAAAATAGAACGTATGCAAGGGCACTTGTTGAGAAATGAAAAATTGTAGCTGACAAGAGGCCTGTATTTCCACTCCCTCCGACCCTCTAATACATGATATTTAACGTCTTTATTCTGACCGGACTTTGTTTCTGACTTATTCACACAGCCTTTCATGGAGGAATAAAATTTTGAGAATGGAAATGGAGAATGTGTCCGAGACAACAGAAGGTCGAAAATAAGTCTTCAACATAGCGAGAAATTCCCGCTTCCGAAGGCGTTCTTCAGCTGGCCCCTAAACAAATGTATATTAAACAAGTTCAGTGCTGATGAACGTCATATTAAACTCCAAATTATACACAAAAAAATAAAATTGAAAATAATACAAGACTAAAAATGCCAGCGGCTCCCGATTTGGGACAGGCGCAAAAATGCGGCGAGGTCAAACATGTTTATGACATCTACACCCTCCCTCTATACCTCTATCCAATATAGAAAGGTAAACGCATAATAATAGGCTTATTTAGAATTCAGTGCAAGAGAAGTCCGAGGTCAAAAGATGTAACAAAAGAAAATTATCAAAATTACAATAATACATAAATAACAAAAGACTACTAGAAGTTAACTGACATGCCAGATCCAGACCTCAATTGAACTGATTAAAAGATTATGTCGTCATCATATTAATATCAGGCACAATGCATCCCGTTAGGGGTTAAGTATCATACCATCATAAAATATATGAGAACATAACCCGTGTCATGCCAACCGCTGGTTTTTTTTTAAATAAATATGTTTAGTTCCGATGCAAAAACGCTACAAGTGAATCAATATTAAAGCCAAAAATATGCAATCCTAAATGACCTGACAACATTATCGTAACTATTCCTTCTTTTTAAGTCTGTTTAATGTCCATTTTTGCTTTAATTTTGTTCCCCAGTGATCTGTCTTAACGATAAAATATACAATTTAAGCCTTGGATTTTCTAGTTTTATCAAATAATGCAGACAAAATATCAGATCTAAAATTTATGTTATAGGGGAGATAACTTATATTATTTGAGAGTTTACCGTTATAAACTGTTACATGGGGCCTATGAACAGATTGAAGATGTGCATAAAATTTTATAACTTTTTATAAAAGTGGGATGAAAATGCAAGAAAAAAATGCCAAATTCTGAAAGGGTTATTTACCTTTCAAGAACTCGCACATGAAAACACAACAATGTGACATGTCTTTTACAACTTTTCTTCTTTTAATCAGTATCAATTCAAGCCTAGTAGTCTGCATTTCGGTATTGACATGAATATCAATTATGTGGTCATTTTTATTAACTTCCTGTTAACAATAAATAAATAAACTAATCATAAATACCAGGACTAAACCTTTGATTTTTTATAGCCCAGGAATAGATTACCTTAGCCGTAACTTTTAGAAATTTGGATCCTCAATGCTCTTCAATTATATTCTTATTTGGCTGAATAACTGTTTTGATATGACGTAGACGAAACGCGCATCTGACATACTAAATATAATTCTGGTACCTTTGATAACTATTTACTTTTAATCTTCTTTAAAAAAAAATCTATGTACATGTTTTATGTAGGCCTGCTTGATATACTAAATATAATCCTGGTACCTTTGATAACTATTTACTTTTAATCTTCTTTAAAAAAAAATCTATGTACATGTTTTATGTAGGCCTGCTTGATATCAAAGATGAGGCGTTACAGTGACCAGAGGATATACTACACTTGAGGGAACATAACTATGATGAACAAGTTGCTGTTAGTACAAAATGTGGTCTGCATTCGTGTAATTTTCAAATATATTCAAAACATTTTTCAGTGTATATAAATAAAGGCAACAGTAGTATACCGCTGTTCAAAACTCATAAATCCATTGACAAAAAACAAAATCGGGGCAACAAACCAAAACCGAGGGAAACGCATTAAATATAAGAGGAGAACAACGACACAACAGCACACAGAAACGGACCAAGCAACAGACAATACACCACGAGAATAACAAATATAACATCAAAACCAAATACATGAATATGGGATAGACAAGTACCGTGCCACGTCTTATCTCAAAAATAAGAGAAAACAGAAACGACTCAACGTTAAAATGCAACACACACACAGAAACGAATAATATTATAACAATGGCCATCTTCCTGACTTGGTACAGGACACTTTTAAAGGGGAATAAAAGTGGTGGGTTGAACCTGGTTTTAAGGCATGCCAAACCTCGCACTTTAATGGCACAGTTAAATATAACATTGAAATGAAAACAAAAAATTACAGGACTACAATACAAATAAAAAGCAGAACATATTAGACAAAGAAAAGCATGATTAATAGATAACAAAAAGCATCAGGTTTAAAATTCAATACGCCAAAAACGCGTCTAGTACACACGAGACTCACCAGTGACGAAAAAAATACAAAATTGTACAGCACTGAAGATCAAAAGTTGAAAAGGTTTTGCCAAATACGGCATTGTTTGTATGTCCAGGATAAGAACATTCATATTATATAAAACAATTAACACTATTGCAAACAGTAAATTTTAACAAATGAATATGAAAGAGATATGCATAATGAAACTGAAGTAAAAACTAATTACAGAAAACTAAACCCGAATACATAACGCCCAGATATACAAGATCGAAAGTGAAAAAAGTACAAAGTTGTACAGCACTGAAGATCAAAAGTTGAAAAGGTTTTGCTAAATACGGCATTGTATTGTGCCCGGGATAAGAACACTATTATATAGAACGATTCATGCTATTGCAAACAGTAAATTTTAACAAATGAATGTGAAAGATATATTCATAATGAAACTAAAGTATTAACTTATTACAGAAAACTAAACCCGAATACATGATGCCAAGTTCAATACAGCATAGACACACCAGAATCAGTCCAGGCGTTAACGCAATTAAAAAAATGACGTCACATACGATGGCGAAAAGGCAAACGTTATGCTACATTTGAATTTATAAAATTTAGAAACAGCATGACGTCACACATGAATCCTGGTACTTTTGATAACTATGAAAAACTATAATTTAAAAGTGAGCTAGAATTAGGATTGCTTTAAGATTATATTAAAACTAAATACTGATAATTCATTAAAACAAAATGCATATTGCAATACTTATTAATAGCAATTAACTGTAATACATATATATGTCCAGTTTGTTATGAATTCAACTTCAAACGTAATTAATCGTACAAAATTAAATATAATTAATAAAGGCGGTGATTAATTTTTCTATCCGTAACACCTAAATATAATAAAAAGACGTCAACACATTTGACAAAATGAGAAGATGAGAATTACAAATATAACATTAAACATATAAACTAAATACATGAATTTGGGATAAACAAGTACAGAAACACGTCTTATATACGAATTCACATACAGCAAAACAGTCACAATCGGGAATAAGTCACGTTTGGGAATTAAAAGATAAGACGACATAATGACAAACCACAATCTACCATGTGGTAAAAATGTCCTTAGCTAGTTTGTTTAAAGAGACATCATATGGATCCATCAATTCGTGATGGTGTCCATAAAATTTACGAAGTGTCAATTTTAATCTGTCCTCTTCATAACTTTGTTGGAGCAGTTTCTGCGTAAGGAGCACACTCCTGTATATGAAGTCCGTAAGTGTGAACAAGCACGTGAATAACGTATCAATTGTGATATGTAAACACCATACGAAGGGGCAGAGGGTATGTTACTGCTAAGAAATGGGAAATTGATAATTGGAAAGTTGAAATCGTCCCGTTTATCATAGATTTTCGTGTGAAGTCGTCCATCTACGTCAATATTTAGGAAAAGATCAAGGGATGAAGCAGTCCTTCTAGTATCAGTATTATCCTTAATTTCAAGTTCACTAGGATATATGAGATGTAAGTATTGGCTGACGTATGGGTTGTTCAATGATAAAACATCATCAATATATCGGAAAGTAAAATTAAAGAATTTCGAAAGGTGCTTTTTCTTTTTGTCTTTTAGAAGGTTCTGAATAAATTCTGCTTCATACGAATACAAAAACAAATCAGCCAGCAGGGGTGCACAATTAGTACCCATTGGAATACCGACTGTCTGTTGAAAAATAAATCCTCCAAACTCAACAAATATATTGTCGATCAAAAAGTCCAGCATTTTAATAATATCATCTTCAGTATATTTTCTGGAAGATTCAGTGTGATTCTTTACAAAATATGAATTATTGTGTCCCAAAACAAGAAATTTGTATCTACGATTCCCATTTTTATAGAAAAAGCTCTGTTTTAAGAGATGGTGAAGTCGATCTTTCAACTGAGCATGGGGAATAGTAGTGTATAGCGTAGAAAAATCAAAAGTTTTTATGTTGCTGGAAAATTGCAAAGATTGGGATCGAAGGTTAAGCAGTAGATCTTTCGAATTTTTGAGAATCCACATCTGGTTAACACCACTGGTAGAATATATCTCCTCACAATATTTTTGCAGCCCATCTTTAACTGTAGAAAGAATAGTAGTCAATACTTTAAAAAGATGTTTAGTCGAACATTTTGAAGACCCAGCTATGTATCGTTCTTTATATGGAGTTTTGTGTAATTTAGGTATCCAGTATAATGAGGGCAAGTTTTCTTCGTTTTCTTTGATGTTGATACCAAAAGAAAGAAGGACAGATTTATGATTTTGTAAAATTTCATCCTTGGTAAATGATGTTAAAGAATATGTAGGATTACCAGTAGTTTTATCAATTCCAAGCTCTGTAGTGAGACATTGCAAATAATGTTTTTTACATATGAAGACAATATTATTGGAGGCTTTATCTGCCGGAACAACGACATATTTGTCATGCAAAGAGGATAAAGCATCCACAACCTTCGGATTCTGAAAAATGAAATGTAGAAAATTATGTGAAGTTACATAGTTCCGATGCAAAGACCCTATTGCTTGCACTTTTGAAATAGAGCTGTTTCTCAAACCACGCCACTTTTGGGGAACAGAATATTCATGCATAATTAATGTTGTTTACATACTGGTTACCAGTTCTGATCTGTTGGTTGCATCTCATAGAGACATCTGTGGTAACTTTACAGTCGAGGTAGGGGTTCTTTTAGAAGTTCGTAGCATATAAACGTTGAAAGTATGCCGCACAGCTCTATATTTTGACCTTGGAAAAAAATAGTGGTGTATATGAACTTTCCATTCAAGCATATGATTGTTTTCAAAACTTCATATGCTTTATTTATAATGTACATACATGATTCATCAGGTTCTGAATTTTTAATTTAAAGTGTATGTGTCCTTTTTTTGTAATTTAAGGCATTTATGTCATAGGAGAAGGGCCCAGTTGTTCATAAGTGTCGTTACAATGAAGCTAACGACTAGTTAAACTTTACAACTCGTTAAATTTGTATATTATACATTACTGTGGTAAATTTTGTTGTTAAAAAATATTTAACGACTGCGTTAACTAACAACTGGTTAAATAATTTAACAACTGATTAATTTAACAATTTCCCATAAATCCCAAAAAATTACCCAGAATTTCTTCACTTCCTATTTGAAAATGACTGAAGAGCAACCCCAAAGTAAATTCCCAGAATAAGAGGGCAGACTTTTTCCAGTATGGAAATGAACCTCATCAGTAGGAGAGATGTAGAAGAATTGGCTTTAATGAGAGGGAAATTCGGAAAGGATGAGACAGCTGATGCAAAAAACAAAATGTTGGAACAAATTTCTACTGAAGTGAATGCTCATGGTGTGAGCTATTGGCAAGTACTGACTACAAGAACCAAGTTTAGAAACCTCGCAAGAGATGCTAAAGAAAAAAAATGTGCATGAAAAGAGGGAGAGGAACAGGACAGCCATTTGTTATTCATATACTAGTATAAATTTTGATGAAATAATATTTCAGATGGGACACGATATCAAAGAATTCTCAACACCTCAGCCATTTGCACTGCTATTGGTCAACTCCTCAAACTTGGATGTTGGAGATTTATCCAATATCAATGATAAGGAATATGTTTGCTTTGGTGGCAATCATTTTTGGTAACAATGAAATGCATCTACTGCCATTCTCTTTTATTCTTATATAAACTTCTTTTACAAATGTATGCATATACTTCTTCTGTTGCTACTGCAACTCTTGCCATCATTGAAAATACCGAACTCATGAATATTCAAAACAGAAGGTCTTTTAACAAATGGTAAAGCCAAATAATTTAAATTAACACACATAACGAATGATAACAACTGTCATCTTCCTGACTTTTACAGGCATATTCTAATGTAAAAATGGTACGTACGGCGAAACTTATCTTACATTCTACATAGATTGTTCACGGCCGAGTCATTCGCCTTTCTTGTCGCGATAACTCTCCAATTGCTGCTTTTCTATCTGTTAGATTGCTTCGAATGTATCATTAGAAATATATAATTCGTTTGTGAATATCGTGTCACAAATTACTAAAGGCTTTATACCAAACATAAATAGTGAAATATGAAAACCACCTTGAAGAGAATAAGTTCAGTTGTCAATTCGGATCCAAAATACAAGATAAATCTGTCCAGACCCATGAAGAAGATATGTATGCTTTGATACACGAAGTAAATGAATTCCTGGTCTTTGAATCGTTTGTAAGATTTTAAATCTACATTATCTGCAATAGTACATGTTCAACAATAATGCCTTCCATTTACTCTTAGATGTTAGCAATGTTTTTTCACATAACACTAGATATAGTGAAGAGACCATACATGTTTGGCCAACATTTCAAAAATATTTATAGGAAGTGCTTTGAAAAAAAATGGGGAGTCGGTTTCACGAAAAAAACCTTGCGATTAAGATTGATCGGTCATGAATAATTCAGTAGGCTTCAGTGAAACCGACTCCCACTTCTGAGAAAGAAGTTGATAATCAAGAATTATTAATGAACGTCTCATCCTTTGCATAAAACAGTTCATCAGAAGGTACTAAGGACTTCACAACTAATGCACCATGGTTATGAGATATAAAATGTGTGTACTGACGGTAATGATATTTATATTACATACAGTGTTCCTTAATTGGTCTTTGAGAACATAAACTTGACCGTTTGGTCTGGTTACGGTGATATCCATATGACGTGTCTCTGTACTTATATATCCCGTCAGTGTTTTTTTTGTATTCTTGTCTTTCATTTTTGCTAAGGGGCTTTGAATATATTCTTTTTTGATTCTTTTTCTCTAGTTTAGCTGTATTTGGCAAAACTTTTAGGAATTTTGGTCCTCAATGCTACATCGTACTATATTTGGCCTTTTTTTTTACTTTTTAGGGTTCGAGCGTCACTGGTGAGTCTTTTGTAAACGGAACGCGCGTCTGGCGTGTGTACTAAATTTAGTCTTGGTATCTATGATGAGTTTATTTTCTTTCCATATCACGTGGCTCTGTACTTATACATCCAATAATTGTACCTTGATTTTTTTTTCATGGTTTTTTGTTATATATTTGTTTGTTTGATAGTGATTTTGGTTATAACACAATGTTAAATGTTGCACCTATTCTGTCTATTCACACATCGTTGTCAATATGAATGAACAGTTGTTGCATGAACGTGTAGCTTGTCAGTCGAAAGATAGAGTATTCTTAAAACATATTTGTAGTATACGCTCCCGCTTATGAAGAGCAATGCCAACTCTTTCAATTTGTCTTTTACTTGAGAATGGGGAATACCTGTGTAAATTGCAGAACTTTTTTTTTAAAACAGTTTCACTATGAATCTGAAGTCCGGCTCTGATTGCGGATAAAATTCATGTTAATAATTTATAAAGAGAATTCGCGGAGCACTTGGAAGACTCAGCAATATACTGTTGTTTGTAAGGAAACTTATATAGTTTATACTTTAGGTATCCAATACAGTGATTGAAGATCTAGTTCTTTATCTTTGGTTGAAAAGAAACATATAACAGACAACATATTTTTGCCGTCCACCGCCAACCGACTTGAAAATGTGCGTGTCAGGAATTGATCTTAACGGGAAAGACGTTGAATTATAACATATTTTTCATCGAGGTATGTCAAGTGTTTTGCAACATTCGTGTCTTTAAAGATTTATGTAGCATAGGTATTGATAGACCAATTCAGTTTCTTAATTCTGATTTGTATCAACGACCTTAATCCATTCGAACAGAGTATCTTCTTCTTTCTCGCGTTTTGTCCATTGTCTGGTATAATCCTCGAATTAATACATTATTTTGAAATGATGAATCAGGGGGTTTAGACTCGAAGTGGTCAAAGAAGAGGGACGAAAGAAACCAGAGGGACACAGTCACTAATAAATCAAAAATAAACTGACAACGCCTGGCTAAAAATGAAAGAAGACAAACAGTCAAACAATAGAACACATGACACAACATAGAAAACTAGAAAAATAAGCAACACGAACCCCACCAAAAACTAAGAGTGATCTCATGTGCTCTGGAAGGGGAAGAAGATCCTGCTCCACATGGGGCACCGCCGTGTTGCTTATGTTATAACAAATCCGGTAAAAAGTCTCTTTCGGTAAGTCACATTCATGAGACAGGATATAGAGATCCTGCAACACGTTTGTAATTGAAATTTTAGGTGCAATTGGTTTGGTATAGGTATACGAAACGATTGGTACAGACGGATTTCTACAATTGGGACGTATTTTGGATTGAATAAGTCTATTGCCAAAGTTAACGCCCTCAACACATTGTTTGCAAAAGAAAATTTAAGAAAAGATCCTTTTCAATGCGACCTGCTTTGACAAGTCTGTGACTTGCAGTATGCGAAATGATTTGCTGAAAGTTAGTATTGGTTTTGAATGAGGGTTTTAACATTGGTTTCCAAACATGAATTGACAAACCAGTGGATAAAAAATCGAAAGATATACCAAATCATTCTACAGATCTGCTCGTCCGACAATAATCGTGCTATTGCTGTGATAATTGTTTACAATCTCATTAAAATCCGATGTTCTGATACGCTACCCTCCACTAACATCTGAACCAACTTGATATTGGGTCATGTCCCGACGACCTTTGTAATGGCCAATCAGATAGCGTCTGGCAAAATCCTGCCAGGCAGTTCGGGATTATTAGAAATTTATGTTTGATCGATCGGTTCCGAGAGCAACCGAAGAGAACAGTAACAATGGCGGCGCCCATGTCTGAGAAGTTAACTCCAAAAAAAACATACTTACCGGGAAATATTTGCGTTGTCTGTGGATTTTCTTTCATTCAGAAAGTAAAGGAAGCCAACGGAATAGAAGTTGAACATAAATATTTTGATAGGAAGTTAAAACTAAGCGAGGAGCGGAGGAAAAATATTAACAATGTTGTCGGACTCGAGTGTAAAGGTGAGGGTGTATGCCAGAAATTTTATTGTTCTGTTGAAAAGGTGTTAAAAACGGAAAAAGAGTCAACAGATTTAAAAGGAAAATTAAGACAATCGACAAAGACTGTAGAAAATACTCTACTTGTGTCAGTTCCTTCCCCAAACGTGTGTCAATTTCAAAAAGAATGCTACGTAGTCCAGCCAGTTTTCAGCCAAGTAAAAAGTCAGACATTGTACCAATAACCACCATGCCATTCAATGACATTACCAATACACCAAATGTAGTAAGGTCCTTACCACAGATTTTACCAAAACCAACACAACAGAAATTGACTGAACCAAGCAAAAAGCCTGCAAGACGATCACTTGATCAGTCATTTTCACCCAGTTTCACAGGAGAAGTTGAGGTAATTATCTGTTTATTTGATTATGTTATTGTTATGTTTATTACTTTTAGATTATTTGCACACTGTACATGTGATAGTACGTACATCAATCATTAGTCCAAATAATTGGTGGAGGGTAGCGTATCAGAACATCGGATTTTAATGAGATTGAATTGTTTAAATGGATCCATGAACGAGTGTGAGAAAACGAAATTTATAGGAAGTATATAAATATATAATTTATAGTCAAAATGAGAACTCCAATTCCGAAATAAACGAAATTTATAGGAAATATATAAATATAATTTTTAGTCAAAATGATCCATAATGAGAACTCCAATTCTGAAAAAAATGAAGTCCATTGCATCACTGATGCGTCTTTTGTAGACGAAACGCGCGTCTGGCGTTTATATACAATATTAATCCTGGTATCTCTGATGAGTTTATTTGCAATACAAATGATAATACAATATTGAAGACATTGTTATATTATATTTAACTTTGCCATTTAAATGCGAGGTTTGGCATGCCATAAAACCAGGTTTAACCCACCACTTTTATTCCCCTTTAAAAGTGTCCTGTACCAAGTCAGGAAGATGGTCATTGTTATATTATTGTTCGTTTCTCTGTGTGTTCCATTTTAACTTTGAGTCGTTTGTGTTTTCTCTTACTTTTGAGATATTGAGATAAGACGTGGCACGGTACTTGTCTATCCCAAATTCATGTATTTGTTATTCTCGTGGTGTTTTGTCTGATGATTGGTCAGTTTCTGTGTGTGTTGTGTCGTTGTTCTCCTCTTATATTTAATGCGTTTCGCTCGGTTTTGGTTTGTTACCCCGATTTTGTTTTTTGTCCATGGATTTATGAGTTTTGAACAGCGGTATACTACTGTTGCCTTTATTTATAGGAGATGATTATTGCAGTTTTGGTAGACGATGTCGATTATGAGAAGTGTAAAAAAAATCACACATTTTAAAATGTTTTATACATGTAAACTTTATATTATGTATAATGTTTTAAACCATTGGCCCATATGAGCGTAAAGTGCTTTTCAATAAAGAATTTATATTTTATTTTATTTCAGATTACTGGTTGTTCATTTAACCAAGTTTCTAAAGTTGTAAAAGGGCTATATATATTACAAGTGGATAAAAGATCAACCGTTTATTTTATTTTTTTAACTTTTGAAGCGTAGAACTGCGATTTGCTATTCATCTGCAATACGTATAAAAAGATGTGGTATGATTGCTTCTGAGACAACTATCCACAAAAGACGAATATGACAGATGTTAACAACTATAGGTCAGCGTACGTCCTTCGACAATGAGCAGAGCCCATACCGCATAGTCAGCTATCAAAGGCCCCGAGGAGACCATGTAAAACGATTCAAACGAAAAAAAGAACGACCTTTTTTAAGTAAAAAAAAAGAACGAGAAACAAATATGTAACACATAAACAAACGACAACCACTGGATTACAGGCACATACTTAAATAATGTGGCGGTGTTAATAATGTTAGCGGGATCCCAACCTTCCCTCTGGGACAGTGGTATAACAGTAGAACATAAGACCGAACTACAAAAATCAACGTCAGATGGACAAAAAATACAAGTGGACGTGGCCGGGTACTTATACATCCCGACACAATGAACAGATCTAAGAGTACTCGTAGTTATTTGACAGCTAGTTTAAAGCCACTAACGACTATATAGTATAAAATTATTGTTTCATTGTATTGCTTGACCCTCGTGGGTGTAATTTTGCAATAAAGATATTAAAAAAATCGTGCATCGAAGACTAAAATTATTAATCCGTACTTATCCAACGTCCAATGGATTTATTGTAAAGACGTCTTAAACAGCCTAAGAAAAACATGAACGGGTGGGTACACTCATTTGTGCTGAAATTAAGAATTAAGTGACAGTTTAATTGTTGTACCTGAGGAGTTGCACCTTATTATTATTCAAAGCTTGTTATCATATCAGATGAATATAATTATTTTTTTCACGCAATCATCCTCTTTAAAGACAAATCCCTCTATTGTTTCTGCGCATTCCGCCTTGCGACGCCTTTGTTTCGTTTTTTTCTATGACGTGCGTCAATTTTTCCGCGAAACATTTTAAAAGACGTCGGCGCCGATATACTATAGCGGCCATGATGGCTCGATTTAAGGGTCGCTTTGTACGACAGCAGGAGAAAGACCGACGTGTACAGTTATCTGAACTCGTTTCCGATAGAAATGTAGCCGATCATACAAAAAACACAGAAACTACGGACACATACCAGTCTATCTGGCTACCAGGAGAAAGACGGATATTTGAGCCATACCAAGTTTCAAAAGATTTGAAAGCAGGATGCACCGACTGTGGGAGCACCTTGCATATTACAGACATAGTGACTAAGACAAATTGTGGTTTAGGTTTAATAATGTATATTCTTTGCGAATGTGGAAGTATGAATGCTATCAAATCAGGAAAAGTCCATCATGATGCTGCAAAGTTTAAAACCAGACCCATCTTTGATATTAATTCTAAAGCTGCAATTGGTAAGTTTATAGTGTTCATGCCTACACACATATAACATATCCAATATAATTCACATAAAACCATATTGTTTCTGCATCGAATTCAGAATTGCAAAAATAAATAACGGCGTGCACATTTTGATGTGGCTTTATTTTATTCTTATATGAAATGTAACCGTTGAAGCAACAAACGTAAAGCAGTAGACAATATTATCTATGATAACACTTCTAATCGTTTTCATCGAGAAATGTACTTTTATTCTTTGTATAAATATTTACATGTTAAAAACAACATTAAACACAACTGTATTTAAATAAGCAACAATGTCATTTTATTTTGAACATGTAACGTTTTGTATGTGACGTCATCAAAAAGAGTGCTTTCAGTGACGTCACAGTAAGCAAGTACCCGAATAGTGTAAAATGTTAAACTATAGTATCGTTAATAAATTAATTACCGTTCCAATTTTCAAAATAAAATTGTGCGAACAAAGAGTTTTTGAAAATATGGTGTACGGATTAATTGACTGGTTAATTATTCCTTGTTTAATGATCAATTATAATCTATCTAGAGATATAAAAGCTGCTAGCAGTTGGATCGACATTAAGATTTTATTCTTAAAAGAAATAAATATTTTGAATACTTAATAATAAAAAAAATAGGTTTTTTTCATTTGCACTCAAGACCACATTTCTTTATTTTTATAAAACTTAATTCTTTAAACAATGCGTTATGAGTAAAAATAAGATGTCAGAAATCATTATATATATGTGACCTGTAGAAGTGATTATAGTTAACTCTTGTTATTAAATCCCTATCTTTTGATGTAGATATGCCCTCAAAAATAATTTAATGAATTTTTTGTCGATGTGTACGAATGATCTACGAATGGTGTAAATTGCAATTTTGATATCAGAAACATGTACATGTATGCAAAAGTAGCCTATACCGCTAATATGACAACAAGACATTCCTTGTATTTATTTGTATATGCATACATGTACAATTAAGTTGACCCGCAAAATAGTATTAGATACGGATTTTTTTTTTAAACAATTTTCCCCAAAACTAGTCATGGTTGATATTTACGTATTTGTGAAAGGATCCTGCTATTCAAAGACGACACAAATTCCTAGAGAGGGTCCCGGTACTTTACTAGATCTTCTAGATCATTGAAGCTTCTTTGAATAAAATACGCCGTGTTTTTTATATTCCGAGTTTATATGCGATAAGCAAAAATGATCGGCAAGATAAGATGTTCACAACAATTGCACGGAGTTCTTGTTTTTCAATGTTGATCTAAAGTTGTCTGTTTACATGGTTTACAATTACAAAAACTAGAACACACTCGGGGTCGGTGATATCATTGGTCCGTGACTGAATTAAAATAACGTGTTAGCCTTATTATAGCCTGGTTTTTTTCTATTGAATTCGTATTGTTATCTTATAGGGTCATGCTGATTAAAATACTACAATATGTAACAATGTGACAATGATTGAAATTAGTAGTGTCAAGTATGTGATAATGACCACAGGCACTTGTCTCAAAAAAAAAATTCCTGTATACCTTAATATAACACAAGGTACTTAACTAATTTTTTGAATAATGACACCCAGTCCCAAATTCCCGTTATTTTTTTTATTTCTCGGTTGTCAAACCTTCTTAAACTTAATATGCCGTAACTCTAAATTGATTTATCTACACAATGGTATATGACACGACTATCATTGTTGTCGGGATCATTAGTAGCAGGCCTCAGAAGTAGGTTTTTTTTCTTTCTGACAGGATTTATCTGACCTAGCTAGACTCTATAGTCATCGATCTTTGAAATTGTTAATGGTATGTGATACTTGTAGAAAAATCCTATATTACTCTTTAAAAAAAATTAAACATTAAATCAATAACCAGCAAAGCAGGCGAGATATTCCAGTGTGTATACTCTTGTTCCTTTTTTTTCACAGCAATGTACGACACTGGATTGGGAGAACACAAAACAAACAGATTTTTAGCAGATTTAAATATTCCTGGAATCAGTGCATCATCACTGGCGAAGCGTGAAAAAGAAGTTTCAAGATCGATCAAAAAAGTTACCGATGAGTCGACAGATCATTAGAAGAAGAGAAGAATGCGTCCTTTTCAAGGTAACTTAATCTTACTTCGTTTCTTATCATAGGACGACCCAGTTTGTATGAACTTTTACTGAGGTTGCAAGTAATATGAAAAAAAAACATTTTCTAGCGATAGCTCTAAACTCATTTTAATTCGAAATAAGTAAGGGGAAACGCTGATATATTTGTTTTTGTTTTAGTACGTGCCATTTTCTTTAAAGTACACTAGACTCAGTAGATAAAAATAAGAAGAAACGGTCTCATCCCATTGAAAAAAACTATCCATCAGAGACAAATGACACAACTAGGTCAGTTGGTTTTCCCGTGTGAATGGTTTTAAACTAGTAATTTTGGGGCCTTTTATAGCTTGTTGTTCGGTGTGAGCCAAGGCTCCGTGTTGAAGGCCGTACTTTAACCTATAATGGTTTACTTTTTAAATTGTTATTTTGATGGAGAGTTGTCTCATTGGCACTCACACCACATCTTCCTATATCAGTTTACGACCTTCAGAAATAATCAAAACCTGAATATATAGTAAGCTAAAAAAAAAACGCGATATTGCGCAACCAACAACAAGCACCCAATAAATTGCAGGCTACGGACAGCTGCCTTTTTATACGAACACAAACAATTATTTTTTGGTCGAATATTGGTATCACGCCGTCGTCAACGTCGTCCGAATACGGATGATTTTATTAAAAAAAACTTTAGTATATAAGTAAACAAAAATAATTTATGGGGTTTTGGTTACAACAGTTTAGAAATAAGGTGCAAAAAGCGTCAACATTTAACTTCTTTTGATTTTATCATAAAATAAATTATTGGGGTTCTCTGATATGCCGAATCCAACCGTTTATTTAGATTTTTTATTTTTGGTCCTGTTTTCAAATTGGTCTACATTAAGTTCCAAAGGGTCCAAAATTAAATTTAGCTTGATTTTAACAAAAATTGAACTTTTGTGGTTGTTTGATATGCTGAATCTAACCATGTATTTTGAGTTTTGATATTTGGACCCCGTTATCAAGTTGGTCCACATTGAGGTCTACAGGGTCCAAAATTAAACTTTACTTGATTTCATCAAAAAATGAATTTTTGAGGTCCTGTGATATGCTGAATCTAACTATGTAATTATAATTTGGATATCGAACCGTAAACGGTAAATGTCCAATTCAAGATTTCTAAGTTCTTAGGCCACATTCAATCTGTGTCAGAAACCTATGCTGTGTCAACTATTTAATAACAATCCAAATTTAAAGCTGTATCAAGCTTGAATGTTGTGTTCATACTTGCCCAAACTGTTAAGGGTTCGACCTCTGAGCACTGTGAATCATTGTATTAACTGTTGCTATATAAATAATCTTGCTAGATACATATATATGAAATCATATACTTTTCTATGTACATATTTGGATCTGCTAATAATAGTTTTTAAACAGATGACCAACTAGCACTTTTTAAAAGTATTAAACGATTTTTTCAACGAATTCACAAATACACTTTGCATTAAAAAAATATGACCTCTACATGAGTGGTTTGTAAGAAGACAGTAAGTGTCTGAATGCAGTTTTATTTTCACCTGTTTTCGGTACTTCGTAAGTGGTCATCACGACTAGATAAATGACTAAAACGAATTATTTAACTCATATTAACGACTTACATAACTTGTTATAACGAAATACTTAGTCGTTATTCAAGTTGGCTTAGTCGTGGGGGAAGGGGGGGGGGGGGGGGGGGGGGGGTGGCGGCTATGGATTTTTTTCAAGTCAAACTATTTTTTTGGGCGACAAGTCGAAAATATTATTTTTTTCTTTCAATTTTAGCATTACGTATAGTGACAGCTGAGGGAGAAACAAATAATTTTTTTTTCTCCGGGTCAAAAACAATTTTTTTTCCCTCCAAAAACTTGAAACTAACTTTTTTTTAAAAATAATCCATAGATACACCCCCCCCCCCCCCCCGAAAATCAAATGGTTGCTGCCTTATCTAAATCGTATTATGAGGAGTAAGTTTAGTCGTTAAATCGATTCACATAAGTTGCCATAGCGATTTAATAACCCAGGATTACGGATAAGCTAAATTGAGATAACGATTTAGATGATTTGTTAGAGTGAATGAGTTATTATAGTGGAGCGGCGAATGTTGAAAAAGTCGCTTAGTTAACGATTTTAAATTACCTAAATACCTCATGGAATTTTAAGGTCCTAAAATGTTTATCGATTATTCAGCTTTAGAAAAATATTTGTCGTCAATATCAAATGTGGTACAAATGACGTTAAAAATAGCGTTTACTGACGTTACCCAACTTGCATCGAATACCCCACTGCCGATTCGGTAGTCAAATTTCACAACAAACCCGTTCTAAAAAATAATTTTTGAATGAAATTGGTAAATATAGTTATTCGTGAACTTCATACAATGTAAGGGCATTTCCAAATAGTCCTAAATTTAATGCTTAATGCAACTGAAAATGGTTGAAAATAACACTGTAAAAATCACCGTTTTTCATCTAGCATTATTTGCACATGCAGTATAGGTGTATTTTAAAGGCACAACAATGAAGCCGCCGTATAATACTTCAATCGACCCGATTTACTTTTTGAAGTTAATTCCTAATAATACAAATATTTGACTAAATATCTGCTTTTTATCCAGATTTAAAGTCCGAATATTTGTCACAGATTTACCGACATTGTTGTGGTTTCCAGTTATGTCACACATTCAGAGATTTAGCGAAGGTCATTTGTGGTCATTTTTAAGCATATTACTTGTTCATTTTATAATTTCCAAAGCCTTGTGATTAATTTATGTTGTTTGGTATTGTTGTATACTCGTTTTTGTTGAATTGAACTGGGAAAGTGAATTTCATTTTAGGGTTCGTTTGGTTTTCAAGTGTGTTTGATTTGTTTTTCTATTCAATCACATGGACAATTTAACAATCTCGTTAAAACTGGTCCCGCTAGATGCCAAAAAAAAAGGAAAGTGGAAGTTTGTGTTGGCAAATGCATTATCTGCGCTTCTGTTGTTGGTGAAATATTAATAACACCAAGAGAATCTGGAAGAAAAAGTCTGATTACTGCTGCAGCAAAGAGACGTGATGATGATTTATTCAGTTATTCGAACGAATTCTGCAATAAAACAGCAAGTGAATTACCCGTATTTAGGTATCATAGGTTATGTTATAAAAGCTACACAAGTAAGCAGAATTTAAAATCAGTATCAGCTGAAAAGGAATCACCAGATATAGATTCCGATTTATCTATAAATTGTTTGGTGCCTGAAAAAATGATCACAATACATAAAAGTGTATTATTTGCAAAAAAATCTCATAAAAGGGTGAAAACATTACATACAATTTCATTTGCTGAAAGGTTAGTCAATCTTATAGATGCTGCTTTTAGAGCATGCGACGGTGAAATGATTACTCGAATAGAGCAAGATAATTTGCTCAATAATGCAGTGTATCACGCAGCATGTCTGACCGCAAACTTGGCATATAGATCAAAATCCACTGATCAATTTGCGAATGATTTGGCATACAAAGACCTTATTCTTGACAAAAAGTCTCTTGTTTCATCATCACTTTTGTCAAGGTATCAGTCTTTTTTACCTGATAAAATAAGTAAGACATACTGTAATTCCTCTAAACATAAGGCTTAACTTGAGAGGTGCTAAAAGGATGCCATTGCCTTTTTTGCTCAACAAGGACAATATAAATCTAGCATTGTATTTGCTAGCGATATTTCCATTGGAGACGCTGTTAAGACAGCGAACAACATCAAAGCATAATTTTAAAAGGTTGAGATAAAAGCCGACTTAAGTACATGTAGCTCCACCAAAACCAATGACAAATCGGTATGCATGTACTTTATGATGCAGTCTCAATTTTATGACAAAAAAATGAAAAATGTTTATATATCTAGGGATTATTATCGTGCAAATAACCAAGTACAAATCATATCGTTGGAAATATCAGAAGCAATGTTGTCAACCTGTTTGATAAGTTTTGTTACTTGTCTCTTGACAAATTCTTTTAAAAAATTTTTCTTCAGTATCAATGAATATTTCGCATGACATTCGGAGAAAATGTGCTAATCTCGCAGAGTGCCTGCTGTCAAATTGTTATAACATAATTACTCCATTTAAAGTCTTATTATGCCGGTCGTTCATGCTCTGGGTGGATGTGACTTCACTTCAAGTTTTTTTTTTGGAATCGGTTAAAAGTCGGTATTCAACCTCTTTAGGACAAAACAACCAAGCCGTTTCGGTAATCTTGTAGCCTTAGGTCACATTACGGCCTTCAACAATGAGCAAAGCCCAAATGGCCATACCGCAGTCAGCTATAAAAGGCCCAGATAAGACAGTGTAAAACAATTCAAACGAAAATCGATCGGCATGTGAATTCGTATTTAAGCATCACGTACTACGTACAATGTGGCAAGGCAAAGTTTGGTTGTCGGCAGATCTAGCCAACCGAAGTAAAGGCTCCCCATGTGCCTTTGTTGGAAAACTGCGCAACATGACAAGTTAGAGCCAGTTTTCTTTGAGGGACAAATGGCATCGGACTTTCTACAAGATCTAATTAGTTCATGTAAGGGGGAAAACATGCTAGGCAGCACGTGTTTGCAAGGAGGTCTTCCTTGTACTGATTTATGCTTTTTGTAAAAATGTAGGTAGTTGAAATGAAATATCATGAAAACAGTTCTTGTAATGTAATATTTGGTAACTTTATTTTAATTTGCTATAATGTTTTCGACGTTTCATTTGGAATGAAAACAAACTCATCATAGATACCATAACGATCATGTCTTAATTTTAGGAATTTATTCTACAACACGCTTGCACTAATTGAGTAATATATCAAACTCCAATAACTATATTAAATAAAAAGGTATCTTGTATTGAGATAGTTTGAATTCATTTTAAGAAAACTCAGTGACACGTCGAATCCTTGAAAACTGAAACGATTTTTTTCATGGCTGCATATTTGGTTTGATTTATTAGCTATGCATTTCAGATACTCTTTGAAAACTTTTTAACTATTAAAGTATTCAAGAAATGCTATTTGTCGATGTCAATTATCAATGTTAATATGTTCTTGTTCTTCATAAGGCATTATTTGTATGTACCATGGACTACCTTCAAAAAAGTTAAATAAAACGTTGTTCTGACGTCATGTGCAAATATGAAAAAGATTTTGTATGAACTAACGTTTTTCTACATAATACTACTCGTATAATTTATTGAATAGATTATTGATTTTGAAAAATATCAATGGTATTGTTTCTCTAGATGAAAATAGGATTTTTTAAGTGATGACCTTTGACCTTGATTTTCGATATTATTGTACCAGATTTGATTTAGACGACACATATTTTCAAAAAGTACAGGATTTCAGCTTTCCAGTGGGCTATTAAAATCCCATGAGGTATTTAGGTAATTTAAATTTCTGAAATTGTCCTCTCCGCCGCTCCACTACTAAGCCATGACAACGACTTAAAATGTATTAACACAAATCTGTAAATTTAAATAAAAAAGGTGAGAGACGTGAACATTTGAATAACTTTATTAAAAAGTGTCACAATTAAATGTGTTATAAGGTAGATAATGTCTTAGACTATAAACGCAAAATAAAATGAGACTTTCCAATACTGTTTTGGCGTGTTTGCAGGATGAGTGGCTCTGGTAGTCCCTCGAACACATCGCCGTGGCATAGTTTCAACGATATCGAAGGGTTTAAAGCTAATGCCGATTGACGGTACATCTCATTCTAAACAGATAAACCGTACTCTGTAAAATGTGCTCCGAAACTACATTTATTAGACTGAGTATAACAAAATCAAATCTTGTAAAAGATACAAGTTACAGTATTTAATGACATTTCATCAATCAAAAAAGTGACAACATAGTGTAAAATTTGATTTATAAATTTTTAATTTTGCAATATTTTTTTTGGCATGCGGAACCGATGTGCACGCAACTGCGTGTTGGCGTATAGGGAGCTACGCGCCTGCAAGTTACCATTTAATTTAATAATGTTTGCTTTCATTTTGATAAATCTGTGCCTGTATATTTTCAGCACAAATGAAGAAACAGAAAATATTCCAATAAAAATCAAGTACGATATGGGTTGGCAAAAGAGAGGAAGTGGGAGGAAGTATGACTCTATGTCAGGTGTTGGGGTGGCTATAGGGAACGAAACTGGTAAAGTGCTGGAACGTGAAATACGGTCAAAGAATTGTAGAACATGTTCATATTGGGAAGGCAAGGGAACAGAGGCAGCACTTCACGACTGCCCAAGAAATTGGTATGGGACATCAAAGGGCATGGAACCGGATGTAGGTGTTTCATTAATTAAAAAATTAGAAGAAAAGAAATGTACGGTGTCAACTCTCATAATGGACGACGATGCCACCACAATGTCAAAAATTCGACAGAATATTGACCATGACATCACTAAATGGAGTGATATTAAGCATGTGCAGAATAGCCTTGGTAAAAAATTGTATGTCTTACCAACATCCTATAGAAAGTAAATAAGAAATGACGATATAGCTCATCTCATGAAATGTTTTACGTATGCAGTTCACAGCAATAAGAACAATAAACAACAAATGCAAAATGATTTGTCTGCCATAGTCCCACATGTGTTCAATGAACACGATCACTGCAATGTACGATGGTGTAGATATTTAAAAAATCCAGAAAATTACACTCCAACCATTCAATTGTCAAATCTAGATTTAAAATCTAAGTTAAGCAAAATATTTCAAGATTATGTTGAAAACATAGACAAACTCGTACCTTGTGCTTCTACAAAAGAAAACGAGTCGTTTAACAACATGCTGACAGCAAAGGCACCCAAAAATAAACATTATTCGGCTTCAACAAGCTTGGAAGCAAGAGTAAATTGTACTGTTGCACAAAAAAATGAGTCTTTCAATTATGTATCAATTGTAAATGTAGAATGTGGGTTGTCCCCCGGAAAAGTAACAAAAAACTCAAGCAATCAACTTATCAGAAAGAGGAAAATGCATTCGAGCTATTGTAATTCCAAAGAATTTAAGAAAAAGAAATTAGATAAAAAGCGTTTAGCTAGAAATGAAAATAATGGTTCTAGAGATACGAGAAGGGGATATTTACAAAACCGAAATTGATATGCTTTGTCAAAACATGCAGGAAACAGACGTTATATCCAATCCTTTGATTATAGAAGAGCTTACTCATGTCCTAAATATCCAACCTTCTATTCCATGTGTTTATTTCGACCTGGAAACAACTTCATTATCTCTGAACTGTGACATTGTTCAAATTTCAGCCATAAACGATATGAATGAATTTGATCAATATATTACCCCTTCTTCAGGGATAAGTAAATATGCCTCTGAAGTAACTGGATTGTCTATGTGTAACAACATACTATGTTACAATGGCCGTAAAGTCAACTCATGTTCACCACAACAAGGTTTACAGAATTTTATCATTTGGTTACAGGAAACGATACCAGAAAAATGCATGTTGATCGGACATAACGCAAAAATTTTCGATGCACCAAGATTAGTTCTCTGTTTACAGAAATTTCAATTATACTCATCGTTTGAGGAAAAGGTTCTTGGTTTTATTGACACACTACCTTTCTTTCGGAATCAGTATCCAGATTTAAAATCACATAAGCAAGAAGTACTTGTAACTACCTTCTTAAAAAAAAAATACAGTGCCCATAATGCATCCGCTGATGTTCAAATGTTGAAAGAATTAGTTGAATTTACCAAATGTAGCATCGCTGAGCTAAGTCCATACTCATTTACCACCACTTCGTGTGCTCTTTGCCTAAAACAAAGCACGGTAGCCAAGGCAAGACTGTTTACCTTAAAGCCTTTAACAGAGAGAAACATAATTTCAGCAGCAATGGCAAAAAAGATATCGGATAGTGGTCTCGATTTATTCCAACTGCAATTGGCCAAAAAAAGAGATACAGACAATGGCATTAGACTAGTGCTGGCTGAGAAAAACACATACGGAAAACCTCGTGTAACTGCCTGCAAAAGGGTAGCTACAAAGATTTCAGATTACCAGAATTAATAAAACTATTTATTATCTTTTAAATTTTGTCTGTTTCGCTAACTGAGAAAGGTAGCATTTCTTTCATTCATTTAAAATTATTTATTTGTTTTCTTTTTCATGATAAAGGCCGATCGGTAACAAAAACAAAATGACTCCTGGGCGTTGGTACAAGTATATTTTATATGGTCATTCTGGTTATTGTTATAATAGATTTTCATCTGTGCTGTATGACTTCTTAATTTACTTCCATCTAATTCAAGTTGTATCGCCTACTTGTGGTTTTGACAGTGGAGGGATAAACGCGCTCAAATTGAAATGGTTATTTACAGTACCTCAAAATGCACCTTGCTGATATAAAAATAAGAAGATGTGATATGATTACCGATGAGATAAATACATTTTTGATAATTTACTAAAGTGTTATAATTTGAGGTCACCGTACAGCATACAACAATGAGCAAAAACCCAGGCCGTACAATAATCTATACTTTTAGACAAAGCAGTGTTATAGCACACCCACAAAAATAACTGAAAAAATCAGTTGAAAAAGATGACTTTAAAATCGGCACAAAGCAACAAAATAATTATTACCAAAAAAATAAACCTCCAGTCATGAGATATTAGTTCATCAAATATACACAAAATAACAACCGTCAACAATAACGACAGGCACATACAAGCTGTGGTCATCCCATTCACGTAGAATGTAAGAGTACACAAAAAAAGCAAACTGGAAAATCAGTCTGTTGAAAAAGACGACTTCAGATCAGCACAAAGCACCAAAAATAAATAAAAAAAACCCAGAAAAACACTGTCATTGAGGTATTAGTTCCTCATATATATATATCTTTTTAACACTTCTGTGGAGAAAACTTAATGCTGTGTGTAAAACCATATCAATAACAACGATCAAACAAATAACTGTTTAAAACAACACTGCTTTCAGAATTGGCGCAATTTGTTCCCGCCATTTCAATTTTATTTACAATATGACTGAACATCTTTTTTTAGAGTACGGTGACCCTACTTTTTTATTTTTTTATTTTGTTTAATAGATAAAAATGAATATTGTGTTGAATTTTTATGAAAAAAACATTGGTCAATTTTTTTTTAATTACTATATTTAACCTCAACATTGCACCACAAAAAGGCGGGAAAATAGTTATAGCAAATTATCGATATCTCTTGTTCTTCAGAAAATAAAAATACGAATAATGTAGTTTCTGCAAACAATAAGGTTAACAAAAGAAGAAAATTTCAAGTGATTCGGACTTTTTATAAAATTTTACATGGCAAAGAACTACAAGTCACGATTTTCAAATTCTAAAAAAAAGATGGCGTTCCAAATCGAAAACGAGGTCGGTGACCCCATTTTTTTAAAAGTTTATTTTGAAGCTTTAACATAGGCCAAAGTGTGGACAAAATTTAAAGGAGATATTATTGGTAGATCTAAATAGAAGGATTTGTCTTTAATAAACGTTAGAAGTATTTTTCATTAAAACCCTTTCACTTATTATCAACCCCCCCCCCCTTTTGGCCACAAAAAAAAATCCCAACAAAAAAACAAAACAAACAACAAACAACAATATTTAAAAAAAGTTAAATAAAAATGGCACAAAACACTAATACTAAGTTATTAAAGCAAAATGAATAGCTTCCTTCCGTTCCTCTTCTTCAATTTAAAAGGGTGAATAACGCATCATATTACATACTATTTTCTCAATCAAATACCTATTGTGTATTTTTTTAATTGCGTACCTTCTAGTAGGAAATATTTCATACATACTCAAGACTTGGAAGTATCTATATCGATCAAATATTATTACCAACATTACAAAACGAACAAAGTATAATCAATTACCGACGTATAACGTCAAAATTGACGTTACCAATTGGGACGCAATATCGTGCGTAACGTCTGTTAGTTTTGTTATGACTGCGTAGTTATTCGTTTTACAATCTTCTTAGTTCAACTTTATAACGTTGCATCGCATACTATATGTACTCACGTACAAGCCCTCAAACCAACTTCATAGGAAATATAGTCAAGCCTAGTCGTCAACAATGGCTTCAGTTATGTGGAAATACTTCAAAATTACGGTACACACCATAGCCTATAATCTCAAAGCTTCAAGTTAGATCACGGGAGAACTGTTACTCTGAACATTGCTTTATACATTGTATACACTCACAAATTGTAGTTGAGATGAAAAACGCCTTATTAAAAGTGGCTTTCAAAGAGATACTCAATAATTCAATATTTTGCCTAGTATTGGGACTAATTCAGAGTTAGAATTCTCTCTTAGCTGATAACATTCCTGCAAACCATTCAAAAAGTAAAATCACAAAAATACTAAACTTTAATAGAGGAAAATCAATTCGGAAAATAAAAATAAAAAATCGTCAAAATATGGCACATCAGTCATCGTCGTACAACAATTTTAAAAGGAACAATTTAACAGAACACAAAAACATCTACCATCTACGAACACATTGATTGATTTTAGTGTCTGACGTCAGAATTTTTTTATACGTCACATAAATTTGTCGTTCAATGTGTATACACACAATTTTGAAATTAACAGGCAATGTTATAATACAGGGTTATAAAATCTGGAGCTCTGGATTTTTTTTCTTAACAAACTTTTTGGAGATCTGACAAGCATGCAATTTCTCGTCTACCGTGAAATCCACCTCTCCAAGGCAGAAACACTCGGGTGAGACACCAGTTGGTGAAACCGGTGATGAGTGGCATCATCGAACTACCCAGCACTCTCTGTTACCTCAAGTCATTGGTATCTTTAGGGGTAGGACTATTGGCGGGGGTATTCGTCGTGACCGGGCATGAAGTGGAGCATACGGTATAGTTGTCCCCGCCCCTGCCCCGAATCCCAGGACTTTCCTTTTGACTTCCTTCCTGACTCGTCCACAACGTACCCTTTTCAACATTTGCCTTACTATGAACTGTTCTCTGAAAGAAAAAAAAAAACACTAGTTAAATTGTTTCATGTTAAAATCAAATAAAAACATATAAATTAGATTCTACTTTTATACCAAATCCATCTATATAGTGCCAACCACTTTTACAGGGACATACTATTGGAGACAATGAACTATCTAAAACATTGCCACCATTTGTTCATCTATCTTTATTTATATTATTCTAGTCCATTGTCTATGTAATAACATTATAAATGAAGTGTGATTGATAGTCGTCGTCAATTTAAAATAAGCAATGTTAAATATTTCAAAATATGTTTTCTTTCTTAAATATCCGTTTGTATCTTACATCAAATCGGTATTCATATATACCTAATCAAATTACTATGAAGAAAAACTTACCAATACAACTGTTTCCTGTAGTTGACTGTGTGCACTGTTGTTTGGTGCAGAGTAGTGACAAAGATCTTGAATACCTTACTTGTCATGGCTTCCCTCCCTGTGTTCATATTTATTTATTTTTTTGCTACACATCAGTCAACCTACACACGACACTTAGACATTCTTTTATTTAATCTTTTACATTTCGTTTTTGTTTGTTTTTTCGACATCTTTGTCTGTCTAAATTTATGTCTCTTACATGCTGTTGCATGGATGTTATCAGCTAAGATAACATGAATTGGGAAATCTAACTCCGAATTATAAGCCCTAATGCTAGGCTAAAGATTGAATTATTGAGCAACTACGCAGTCATAACAAAACTAACAGACGTTACGCACGATATTGCGTCCCAATAGGTAACGTCAAATTTTGTCATTTTACGTCGGTAATCGGTGATACTTTGTTCGTATTGTTGGTAATAATTTTTGATCGATATGGACACTTCCAAGTCATGAGTATGTATGAAATGTTTCCTACTAGAAGTTACACAATAATAAAAAACAATACAATATAGGTATTTGGTGGAGAAAATAGTGCGTTGTTCACCCTTTTAAATTTAAGAAGACGGACGGGAGGAAGCTGTTTATTTTGTTTTATCTTTTTTTAAATGTTGGGTTTTTTTTTGGGGGGGGGGGATGATAAATGAAAAGTTTTTATTGAAAAAGACTTCTATTGTTTACAACGGAGTTATTAAAATAAAAAAGAGAATGAAAATAATTATATCCATCTGATATGTTTACAAGCTTTGTGTAATATCGAGGTGCAATTGTCACTTTCAATTTCAGCACAAATGAATCGTATAGCAGATGAATAGCAAATCGCAGTCCTACGCTTCAGAGGTTCGAAAATAAACGGTTGATATTTTATCCTTTTGTAATATATAGCCCTTTTACAACTTGAGAATCTTGGTTAAATGAGCAACCCAAGTCATCTGAAATAAAAAAAAAATAAAAAAATATGTAAATTCTCTATTGAAAATCACTTAACGCCCATATGGGCAAATGGTTCAAAACATTATACATAATATACAGTTTACATATATAAAACATTGTATGTGTGTTATTTTTGACACTTCTCTCGAAATCGTCGGCCAGAACTGCAATAATCATCTCCTTTTCAACAATGTCTTCACTTGTATTATCATTTGTATTGCAAGTACACTAATCATAGATACCAGGATCAAAATTGTATATATAAGCCAGACGCGTTTCGTCTACAAAAGACGCAGCAGTGACGCAATGGACTTCATTTATTTCGGAATTGGAGTTCTTATTTTGAATCATGTTGACTCTTTTCGAATCTCCTATCAATTTCGTTTTCTCACATTCGTTGATGGCTCCATTTAAACAATTATCACAGCAATAGCACGATAAATGTCGGATAAGAAGATCTGGAGAATGATTTGATGTATCTTTCGATTTTGATCCACGGGTTTAAAGTTTATGTTTAGGAAAGCTCTCAGAAAAACAAAATATTCAACTGTATATAACTGAAGAGAACCTTATACAGGAGGAAGCCAGTAACTTTCACCACATCCTACAAGAAAAGCACAGTAGATTAGAAACCAAAAAAAGAAAATGATTTGGGAAGAGATTTTAGTGAAAATATACTCCTTTGGTGTTGCAAATAGAACTGAAAGTAAGATAAGAGACAAGTGGAGGAACACGGGTTCGAAGGCAAAGAAAGCTTATACAGACCAAAGGAGGGAAGCTTAAAAAAAATGTTTAATTATCATTTCATGATGTATGGAACTTGTTTGTCTACATTAAGTGTTTATGTACACAGGCTTTAACTTCAAGTAGCTGTATCAAATGCCCTGGGTCACAGCTACTCAAATATTCTGTTCACTTTTCAGATCGATTTTTTCAATTTCATATGGTTTTAAAGATTTGATAGATTTATTTAATCACATATCTATTCTCCATATATATAAAAATTAACTTTTACTATACAGTCGCATACAAATGATACAGATGATAAAATTATACAGTGATATACAATAGAACTGAAATATGCCATATTTTGGGTGATTTGTTTGCCAAATTCTTAATTGTAACGTGGATAAAGTTAATGTAGTACTTCATTGTAACATGATATCAATTATGAAATTTTTTTAAATGTCTTAGAAACGTGCACACTTTTGTTGGCACTGTCACGTTACAGTGTGGCAATAGAACAGTAAATTTTAATAGAGAAGGATGTTCTGTGTAATATGTAGTTATATGCCTCTCTCTTATTGACATAATCTGTTCATTGGTACATGCAAAAAATAATGATATGCGTCACCAATTGTATTTGAATCGCAATGACAGCATATACGCTTTTGTTTTGGTGTTTATTTACACCGACCAACTTCGATAGAGAATTGTATTATGTTTGAACATCTAAATTTACTGTATATATAAAGATTTGACACTTTAAGATTGAGAAAATTTAAAAATATTTTGAATTATCAGAAATTACCTTGACCATGGAACTGGTGCAACAAAATATTTCAAATAACAAGTGACAAATTTAAGTCGAGTCTCGGTGACGACTGAAACAAGAGATTCATTTGGGAGCACTTCATCGAAAGGGCCAACTCTTTGGGCGTGTGCCCCAGATCCACCAAAGAAATTAAGACTTAATGGTTTAATTTGCCCCAAGAGGCAAAAAAAGCATACATAGAAAAGGCCCGTTCGTTATTTTATATTGAACCAGTTATACAAATGTTTAAGGAAGACAACCTTTGTGAGGGAACGTCACTATCAGCTCTACTAGACTACCTCTTAAGCGGCGTTTCACTTTTCGCAAATTAATCAATGTGAAAAGCCACAAAATGTTTTCTAGCGAAAATTTTGATGTTGTTCTTCCGAATTAGAAAATTCAGAGAACCACTAGAGATGTATTTCGAGAACATCATGCCGAGGTTGATATTTCAGATGGTGTCTACGATTCTGATTGTAATGTCGGCGTTGTAGATGACAGCAGTGATAATGAGTTTCGGAATACTATTGATTTTTCAGAAGCAGAAGAAATATGTGTAAGTAATATATACTTACACTACTTTCGATTTGATGATAGTGTACATGGACTTTATGTTCTCTCAGAGAACCACTAGTGATATATTTCGAGAACTTCATGCCGAGGTTGATATTTCAGATGGGGTCTACGATTTTGATTTTAGTGTCAGCGTTGTAGTTGACAGCAGTGACGATGAGTTTTGGGATTCGAGTGATTTTTCAGAAGAAGCAGAAGAAATATGTGTAAGTAATCTATACTCTCACTACTTTCGATTAGATGATAGTGTAAATGGGCTTTCTGTTCTCTCAGAGAACCGCTAGTGATATATTTCGAGAACTTCATGCCGAGGTTGATATTTCAGATGGGGTCTGCGATTTTGAATTTAGTGTCGGCGTTGTAGTTGACAGCAGTGATGATGAGTTTGGGGATACTTGTGATTTCTCAGAAGAAGTAGAAGACTCCGAAAACATATGTGTAAGTAATATACACTTCGACTTTTTTCGATTAATTGAAACAGTGTAAAGGGACTTTATGTTCTCTCATCTTCATATCCATATGCTTTTAAAAAATGATTGTATTGTTGGCATAAAGTTATAAGACTTCTTTTTTCTAGAATGTTTTGTTGATCATACATTAATTACATAAAAATTATTGAAAAATTAGTTATCACACGTTATTTTACATTGAAATATTTAAATAAATACTTTAGGATGACCACCTTTATGAGAGAAGTCACTCTCTGCTCTACTTGACTAAACTTTTAAGTCAATGTGACTTTTAAGTCAATGTGAAAAGCCATAAAATGTTTTTCGTGAAAATTTTAATGTTCTACCGAATCAGAAAATTCAGAGAACCACTAGTGATATATTTCGAGAACTTGATGCCAAAGGTTGATTTTTCAGATGGTGTCGACGCTTCTGATTGTAGTGTCGGCGTTGTAATTAACAGCAGTGAGGATGAGTTTGGGGATTCAAGCGATTTTTCAGAAGAAGCAGAATACTTCGAAGAAATATGTGTAAGTTATCGATACTTTCACTACTTTCGATTAGATGATACAGTGTGAATGGACTTTTTGTTTTCTCATCTTCATATCCATATGCTTTTAAATAATCTTTGTATTGTTATCATAAACGTTATTAGACTACGTATTTCTAGAAGGTTTTGTTGATCATATAATTAATAACATAAAAGATATTGAAAAACTAGTTATAATCGTGGTAAATGGTTTGCCCACAGGACAGTGGTATCGACTAAGACTACTATGTTTATTTCTCATTGAGGAACCATGTTTTTTTTACAAATTCTTATTATTTCAAAATGTTCATGCAAACTCGAGTAATTTTGAGATTTCTATAGCAAAAAACACTGAATATACTTTTCTATAATTTCATAATTTCAAAAAACACATATGGTAATAAAATTATATTTTTAAACTTTAACTCAGAAGTATGTTTTTTTCTTCTTGTACTTAATTAGTTATGTTGAAAGTGGTCATGTAGACCAGATAAAGATTTGTGATGTCAATTCCTTTCTGTTTTTTGAAAGATGATGTGATAGGGTCGATGAAAATTCGGGACAAGCCACACCAACCTTGGGTCTGCTTAGCAGACATATATTGTGCACATTGTACATATCTAGCATGGGTATGGTTATTTTAGGTAAACATTTTATTTTATTTTATGTCCTGAATATGCATGAAATATTTGAGTGCAAATGAGACAACTCACCATCAAAGTCATAATTTGAAAAATAAAACCATTAGGTCAAAGTAAGGACTTCAACCGACACCGAACCTTGGCTCACTCAGAACAGCAAGCTATTATGCTAAATGAGGGCCCAAAAGAATCATTCAAACCGGAAAATCAACGGTCTAATATATATATAACAAACGAGAAACACTAAGCATGCAGCAGGTTTATAGGTTTGAATAAGTACAAATATTCTCCCTTACCTGAACTTAAAATAGCAATAATACTTTAAAGTCATGTTACTTCAACTTTACCATAAGCTTATTATACCCCCGCTTTAAAAACAATGAATATTTTTCGTCGCATTTTTCTCTGGAACTACAATACAAGGATTTCTGAAATTTGGTTTCAGGGTTTATCTAAGTCAACTATACCGTGTGATGCGTTTTCAGATTAATCACCTGACAACTTCCTGTTTATCGAACACTTGTATGATTTTACACATGATAGCCAAGTGGAAAATTTTCGTCACATTTTTTTCAGGAACTACAATACAAGGATTTCTGAAATTTGGTTTCAGGATTTATATAAGTCAGCTATACCGTGTGATGCGTTTTCAGATACATCACTCGACAACTTCCTGTTTACCGAACACTTGCATATTTTAA
The DNA here is from genome assembly GCF_036588685.1 of Mytilus trossulus. NCBI lineage: Eukaryota > Metazoa > Mollusca > Bivalvia > Mytilida > Mytilidae > Mytilus > Mytilus trossulus. The sequence goes on along the minus strand of NC_086375.1, from coordinate 26,964,266 downwards.
CACTATTTATATTATCCACTTGCGGCGGGGGTATCATCAGTGAGCAGTAGCTCGCAGTTTCACCTGTTAGATCTAAGCCAATGACTCATTTCAAGCATAAAATAATTTAAAAAAAAAAAACATAACTAATTCACAAATACTTGCAAATTACTCAAATGGTAAATAAATAAGACAATAATACATGTGCAAAATAAGTATGCATAGAGAGATAACTCTGATAAAGGCTTGTACTTCAAAGTGTATCTTCCGTCCTATAGTCGCCGTCACGTAAATTGGCACCATGATTTTTGTCAATCTTTTTTTTGAATATTAGTCGCGTTTACTCGAGACATTGTTTTTCAAATAGCGGAGTCAAAATCCATTCCAAATATCCACTACTGCCCTACCTTTAATTGTGTTTGCAATGTATAATCCCGACCGTCACTTTATCCAAGATCATTTCAATGGCGGAATCCGACATTGTTATTACCGGAAGTGTTGCTGTGGAGTTTCACGTACAGTTAATTTGCATATTTCTCTGAGCCACTCGAATCTTGTCATCATTTTTTAAGGTAAGTCAAGAGAAATATTTTATAGCAGACAATAGACGACCATAAACAAAGAAGAAACATTTACGCAAACATATAATATTACTGAACTTATCGTACCATAATTATTTCAAACTAAAAATGTAGTCAGAAACCTACAGGTTAATACTTGTAAACAAAAGAAATACAAAATTAACACAAAACAAATAAAAAATGCAGACGAATAATCTGTAGAGGAACTGTTCATAGCACAGACACTTGCTTGTATCCTAAGGTCGACAATCCATATATATTTTACTGAACCTAAGAGTTTAAATGCATAGTAGAGTAGCACAAATTGTGCTGTTTTTTTCACCAACGTATGCCAAAACTTGGCAAAAGAGTGCTTGACAGTACTCAAGTCCCAGAATCTGTTTCTTTACCTATGCCTATAGCTGTGTCCACCCCTTTCAATCATATCTTGAATTTTTTAAACCTACCTTATACACGTACGTTTAGCTGATGCGATTTCGAGTCTTGAACCCTAATCATTAGTCCAAATTAATGCTGTTCGACAAAATGCTATTAGATTTAAAACTATAAGCTGCAAAATCTTTTTTCTTTTATGAATATAGGAATTTTAGATGAATAACGTGTTTATAAGAATGATAAATTTCAGAAAATGTAATTGGGGCAAATGTATTACTTTTTTTAAGTGGGGATAAGAAAACTTGAAATATATTGTCAAGCTATGCAAGTCCAACAATTTTTTTTTTGTGGTTATGCAAACAAGAAGATAAATAAATGCCCCCAATCACCTTGAATACACTCTATACAATTATATACAAGGTTTTTCGATCATTTTTATGTTAAATGCTGAAATACATGGACAATTAAAATTTCAGGGATTAAACCAACTACATTAAACAGATATGTGCATACAGGTGCCAGCGATGATGCTGTGCAAGATGTGGCGAAGGCAGTTCATAAGTCTGCTGTCCAGAAAACTGTCAAGAAGAACCACAAGTTGGATGATTTCGACAAAGGTGTGGTGAGAAGGACCATCTTTGATCTGCACAAGAAATCCCAGTCAGTGACCATGCCAAGTCTGCAGCAAGCTCTAAAAAAGAAAGACATTGACGTTTCCATATCAACAGTGTCGAGAACAGTGCGTTTACTGTGGTTTCGGTAATTAATTTCAATAATTATGTTTGGACTTAATCCATTGTTTTGTAGAACATGTATCTTAAATCATCTCTTTTTACAAGCTTAATTATCAATTAAATATACACACAAGTATAATTTGAAAAAAAACCTTTCAAATATGGAAAGGAAGATGTGGTATGATTGCCAATGAGACAACTCTCCCAAAAAAGACCAGAATGACACAAAAATTAACAACTATAGGTCACTGTATGGCCTTCATCAATGAGCAAAGCCTATTCTCAGCTATAAACTGATAAAGGGCTCCTGACAAATAATTGTTGTAAAACAATTCAAACGTGAAAACTGACAGCCTAATTCAAACCTATGGTTGCGTTGCATAAAAACCTCTATTTCTGTTCGTGTGCATGCAAACAAATTTCTTGTTAGAAATGTCTAAATACAGAACAAACAACATAAAAATCATTGTTTCATAAATCTGAACCACTTATATAACTTGAAGTAATGAAATATTTACCTGCATTAAATACACTTTAAAAGACATCATCTATACATCTTGTATCTTGTAAATATTTAGATGTAGTCTTCAGCAAAATTGTCTGAAAATAAATAAACCCCACTAAAATTTATAGATACAAATTATTAAATATCTGTGAAATAAAATTTAATGCATCAATCACTTTTGTAATATGTTCCATTTAAACATAAACCTCTTAGAAGTCTCTTATCAAAATGTGGTTAACTCTAAAACTGACAAATATAAATGGTGAATGTTATTTAACACCCATCTTTACTTGAGATTTAAAAGTATGTTCTCTGCGCCCCATGTTACATGTATGTTTTAGTGTAACCCTTAAATGTTATTCAATTGTGAATGTTTATATTTATATGATTATTTTTTTCAGGTTCTACAAGAATCCGTCAAGCCGAAGATTTGTGTCGGAGAGGGAGGACATCGTTCTCACAAGATACGTAAGTTTAGGCAGCAGGGTCGTCATATTGTATATCTAGATGAGACTTAGTTGAACACTAATCATGTAGTAAAGGGTGACTGACTGGATGTTCCCAGCACGTCCATGTCTGTCTTTGAGCCCCACTGTAAAGGTACCGATCGGAAATTAAACTACCTTCTGGCAAGGGTACTAGATTGATAATCTTAGATTTTGGCTCCTCTCAACAAGGCCTTATCCCCGGATGTGGTCTTATATTTGAGTCGAAAACCAACAGCTCATATTATCTTGACAAGATGAATAAGGAGCACTTTACACAGTGGTTCAGAGATACACTTCTCCCTAAACTGCCTCCTCGGTCTGTAATCATAATAGACAATGCTCTGTATCACAGCCACTTAGATCCTGACATAAGGGTACCAAACACTAACAGCAACAAGTCAGAAATCTCGGCATGGCTGGAAAAGAGCATTGTACAGAATGATAAGAAAATTTAAAAGGCCGAGCTGCTTAATTTAGTGAAGCATAAAAGCATCAACCTAGGTATATAATAGATGACCTTGCATCAGCTAATTGCCACGAGATTTTACGCACACCTCTTTATCATGGGGAGATCAATCCCATCGAAATGGTTTGGTCTTACTTAAAAAGGCTATGTAGCTAGATTTAATTCTATTTGCAAGAAAAAAACACATTATCAAGCTTTTCGAGGAGGCCAAGTCCCATTTCGATGTGGAGCGCTGGGCTTAATTTGAGACTCACGTGGAAATGGAGTTTGAGGAAAAGCTCAGGAAACTTGATGGCATCAGAGACGAAGACGTCGATCCAGTGGTGATTGACATGTCGGACGATAACAACCAAGACAGCTAAAGGACAATTTTTTACATGTTTTCAGAGAGGAGGAAGAGGGGAATGACGTTGAAAATGACAAATGACTTTGAGGACACAGTCTCTGATACCATCAACGATGCTGATGAGATTTTGTGCAATACCTATGGTAGCATTGAACCAACCAAGCCTATTCAAAAGGACAAGTATGTATCCTGGTTTTAGTGTGATGCTTGTGATCAATGGGTACATACAGCTTATTTTTATATTTGAAAATGCCAAACTTCAGGGCTCATAAATGACAGGTACATGTATAAGATATACGTGTTTTGTGTTTGTTTGTTTTTACATTAAAAAGGTCCATAGATTTATCTTTTGCATGTTTTACACTTTCTCATGTCGGGGCCTTTTATACATTTGAAACTGGCAATGCAGTATGTCACACAGCTGCGAATGTCTGTAGTAAAAGATGGACGAAAGATACCAAAGGGACAGTCAAACTCATAAATCTAAATCAAACTGACAACGCCATGGCTAAAAATGAAAAAGACAAACAGAAAAACAATAGTACACATGACACAACATAGAAAACTAAAGAATAAACAACACGAACCCCACCAAAAACTAGGGGTGATCTCAGGTGCTCCGGAAGGGTAAGCAGATCCTGCTCCACATGCGGCACCCGTCGTGTTGCTTATTTGAGTACAAATCCAGTAAATAGTCTAATTCGGTAGGTCAAATTCATGAATGGGAAGGGGATTGTAGTTACGACGTAAGGAACATATCCGATATCATTTGTGAAATGGTTATTCCATAACGGTCAACTAACTCGTGATGGCGTCCGTAAAATTTACGAAGGGATGATTTCAACTTAACCATTTGGAACTCTTGATTTAATAGCTTCCTTGTGAGCAGTAACCCTCTATCAAATCATGATAGGAAATGCAAGCACGGGAATATCGTATCAATTGAGAGATATATACCCCGTATGCAGGTGCTGCTGGAATGTTGCTACTTAGAAATGGAAAGTTCAAAATTGGAAAGCTGAAATCATCTCTTTTGTCGTAAAGTTTTGTCTTCAACCGACCCTCATTAGTAAATCTCTTCGACTATCTTGCATGTCATCTGTTCCGATATATGATTAAGCCACTTTTTAAAAAAAAACGATAACTTTAGCAGCGGGTTATGTGATAGCTTGTTTTTGTACTATATTACTACAGAACGTGTTCTGTCCATAAACTTCTGCTTAACAGCGCATATATAAACAACATTATATTAATGATTCTACAAATTCTAAAAGAGTGTCGGATGCTTAATAATACATCTGCAAGTTAACAAGTATAAAACACGCATACAAACTGACATCTTTGTTAAACATATAAACTTTTAACAAATATTACTAGAGCTCATAATGACTGAAAACCTGTTTTTAAGACACTTCAAAATAGCCCTTTTACCTTCCTTGAACATACATTGTAACAATGAACAATTATAAGTTGTAACAATGAACCTGCATAGAGCAGATTTAAAAACAAGAGATGTGGTTAATGTGGACTTGGGTATTCTGTAAATGTATGTGCAATGAAGAATATTATCCACAAAAAAATAAAAGTTAATTTTTAAAGGATCAACATGGAAAATAAATAAGATTTAATGTTTACCTGTGAATGGTAAGCGTTTCCATTCGACATTATAAGAAATTTAAGTGTTATTTTTTTCTCATAAATTCTGAAGGATCTCCCCTTGATGATCTTTGCACTGTTGTGATGTAAAAGTACCTCACAGCTGTGCACTGGTCATGAGGAGAACTACTGCAAAATGAGATACTATATTCCTGGTTCTATTTTTAAATTGTTTTAGTTTGTTTCCGTATTAATTAACCGGCCTCATTACACTCAATGCCTCTTACCATAATTATATCCGACATTGCTCATATAACCAATTTATTATTTGTGTATTACTTATTGTGTATTTCACTAATGTTTATATAATCATTGTATTATGATGATTTTGTATCTTGTCCGACAAGGGCCCATGATTGGTATGATAAAAATAATGTCAAATGTCTTAAATGTAAATAGAGGATTCTCATAGAAACGAAGATGGCGGATTGGCCATGTAAATAATCTTGAAAAATGTGAAGGTCAGGATTATACAGTGCAAACACAATTAAAGGTAGGACAGTAGTGGATATTTGGAATGGATTTTGATTCCGCTATTTGAAAAACATTACCTCGAGTAAATGCGACTGATATTTAAACAAATTTCGACAAAAATCATAGTGCCAATTTTTTTAAAGTGACGTTGACTATTGTAAACCGTATTTATTTGGATGTAATTCAAGATTGGCGTTGTATATAACAAACGCACGTGCGGTCTTAGATATCAGACATCAACCACAATGCAAGCGACATTTTTTAATCCCATTATAGTCAGCCTCATCGTTCAATCGTTACTAAGAAAAATTGCATTATCGGAAAGTTTTGCCACAGGATAAACAATCCTCATCTTGTAACACTTCTCCTTAGAGTACAAGAAGAGCACAGGATTGGTCTATTGGGAATTGCGACACAATACGATATTCTGCATAAAATAATGACTCCATGAAATTAGGAATATAACGGTTGGATTTCAATGCTCTTCAACTTTGTACTTTATTTGGCTTTTTAATTTTTTTGGATTCGAGCGTCACTGACGAGTCTTTTGTAGACGAAACGCGCGTCTGGCGTATATACGAAATTTAGTCCTGGTATCTATGATGAGGGTTTTTTTTGTTATCCATTCGTTTGTTTGTGCATGATTTTGCCGTCTGATTATGGACTTTCCAATTGAATTTTCCTCCGAGTTCAGTATAGTTGTGATTTTACTATTTGATGTGTTTGAGCTTTTGATTTTGACATTTGATTATGGACTTTCTGAGATTTTCTCTGAGTTCAGTATTTTTGTGATTTTACTTTTTTCCTGCATCTTGATGAATGTGATGAATATTTTCTACTCTACTCCTCAATGTAGACGCAGTCATTGTCATTTTCAGTTTACATCACCAACTCTGCATGGTGTCTCGTTTAATGACTAGCTGCCAATTCAAAAGCCGTTAGGTATTCATCACATTCGCACGATACCTTATTCATTATTCCCATCAAAACTTCCTTCTATGTTCAATCTATGTTTGGAAGCAAATGTTACAAATCCTCATTCAAACCAATACTTACAGCAATCATTTCAGATACTGCAAAATAGACTTGTCAAACAATATGTCAATTTGGCAAGTCTTCGTTATAAATTAGTTCAATCCAAAATACGTCCCGATTTTAGAGATCCGTCTGTACCAATGGTTTCGTATACGTACCAAACCAATTGCAACTAAAATTTTAGGAACAAACATGTGTTCCAGAATCTCTATATTGACTCGTGGATGTGACCTACCGAATTAAGGCTATTTACTGGATTTGTTATAACATAAGAAACACGACGGGTGTCGCGTGTGGAGCAGGATCTGCTTATCCTTTCGGAGCACATGAGATCACCCCTAGTTTTTGGTGGGGTTCGTGTTGTTTGTTATTTAGTTTGTTTTCTTTCATTTAAAGCCAGGCGTTTTCCGTATATTTTCAATTTATGAGTTTGACTGCCCCTCTGGTATGTTTCGTCCCTCTTTGACGACTTCGAGAATGAGGTCGGACAATGGACTTTACACGATAAAGCCTGTAATTCAGTGGTTGTCGTTGGTTTATGTGATACATCAGGCCGTTAGTTTTCTCGTTTGAATTGTTTTACATTGTCTTATCGGGGCCTTTTATAGCTGACTATGTGGTATGGGCTTTTCTCATTGTTGAAGGCCGCACGGTGACCTATATATATTAATGTCTATGTCATTTTGGTTTTTTGTGAATAGTTGTCTCATGGGCAATCATCACATCTTTTTTATAGATACTATGTTCGAATGGATTAGGTCGTTGATACAAATCAGAATCGGGAAACTGAATGGGTCTATCAATACCTATGCAGAATAGCGGGCGTTGTACTATTGTAACCCTATTTTAACATACTCTTCATAAGCGGGAGCGTATACTACTAATATGTTTTAAGAATACTCTTTTTCGGCTGACAAGGTACAACAGTTAACATTGTTGATTTAGATTGTATTACAAACTAATATGTAACAAAGAAACATAAAAAAAATGGTCATGGCCCAATTATTGGATGTACAAGTACAGAGCCGCGTCATTTGTAACCAAAATAAACTCAAATGCATAAGAAAGAAAGTATTTTATTGCGGAAAGATATATTCTCCCATCTTTTTTTTCTAATAATTGGACGACCATTTGATATTCTGAAAGGGGGGGGGGGGGGGGCAGGAAGATTTGTTTTTGATCATTTTTTTTTTTTTTGTAAGAGGACAGATTATTCATTTTCTGCACTATTGATAACCTCAGACACATACTTGTGTACAAGAGGACAATATATACAAACATATTAAGATAATACATAGCGAGACAGGACAAACAAAACACAAATACATAGTATATTATAAAAGACAATTGGTATAATTAGATTTAGTATTTTATACTTTTCTCCACGAAAAGTATCACGTATATACCCAAGGAATTGTATAATATACAATTCCTTGATATACCCAACCAATATACATTATTGAATATATACAAAATACATAGCATTAAAGTTTGGTTTACGTAGCCTTTTCAAAAGTATTGTCAAACATATTTCGCCGAACGGAGCGAGGCAAAAAAAAATTTTGAAGGGTTTTGTAACTGCTGAAGGCCCAAGAAGCTAAAGACCTGCTGAGTTATTTATTTTCAATACATTCCAAGTCAGGTAATTTATTTTCAAACCACAAAAAAACAAACCATTTATTTTTGTTATTATCAAGGCTGAGTTTTTTATTTTCAAAATCCTCCTGCCCCCCCCCCCCCCCCCCCCCAGAATATCAAATGGTCGTCCCCTAATGACGAGAGACTGCAATGTTCAAGCTTAAAGGCCCTCGGGATGATATGGATTTTGCCATGATATTTACGCTTTATCATATATTTCAACAGGTCTGAGGAGAGTATATATGACATATATTAATAATATCTGTATTGCAAACTTACACCCATAAAGGTCAAGCAATACAAACAAACAATTAAACATTTTTCATATAATAAAATAGTTATCAAAAATAGTTATCAAAGGTACAAGGAGTATAATTTAGTACGCCAGACGCGCATTTCGTCTACATAAGACTCATCAGTGACGCTCATATCAAAATATTTATAAAGCCAAACAAGAACAAAGTTGAAGAGCATTTAAAATCCCAAATTCCAAAAAGTTGTGCCAAATACGTCTAAGGTAATCTATGCCTGGGATAAGAAAATTCTTAGTTTTTGGAAAAATTCAAAGTTTTATAAACAGATATAGAACATATTTTAAGAGGTCAAACTATAAATTGATGTATAAAACACAATCATGAGCTTGTCTGACATGGGTCTCGCCCCTTCAGTTGTAAAGACTGCTTAATGAAGACTCAAATATGACAAACAAGTTCAGTGATGGGGTTTGAAATTTTAGTTTTTTTAATGCATAAAGATGTTGAAATAATAGTAACATGACGGCACCTTTTTTGACAGTTTTTTCGACTACGTTTTTTTGTGATCAAGACAAAAATTTCCATTTTTTGCTTATTTTGTAGCCGTATCCTTCTTTATTAAGTAGGTACATCAATTTCATTTTCAATTCATATGGAATCATAGAAAAATTGGTCTGAACTAAGGGGACGACCATTTGATATTCTGGGGGGGGGGGGGGGGGGGGGCCAGGAGGATTTTGAAAATAAATAACTCAGCCTTGATAATTACAAAAATAAATGGTTTGTTCTTTGGTAGTTTGAAAATAAATTACCTGACTTGGAATGTATTAAAAATAAATAACTCAGCAGGTCTATAGCTTCTTGGGCCTTCAGCGGTTTCAAAGTTTCAAAACCCTTAAAAAAAAAATTTGCCTCGCTCCGCTCGGCAAAATATGTTTCACAATACTTTTGAAAAAGGCTACGAAAAACCAAACTTTAATACTATGTACATTGTATGTATGCAATACAAGTATATTGGTTGGGTATATCAAGGAATTATATATTTAAATATACAATTCCTTGGGAATATAAATGATTCTTTTCGAAAGAAAAGTATAAAACACTTAATCTAATGATACCAATTGTCTTTTATAATATACTATGTATTTGTGTTTCGTTTATCCTGTCTCGCTATGTATTATCTTAATAAATTTGTATGTTTGTATATATTGTCCTCATGTACACAAGTATGTGTCTGAGGTTATGAATAAAATCTTGAATCTTCAAATTTCTGCAGGGGATAATGATTAATTTTGATTAAATGATACACAATAACTTGACTGTACATGTATTATTCATAATTAACAAATATTTTTAAAATTGTATGTTTTCGAATATCATATATATAGGTGTGAAAATGAATAATCAGTCCCTTGCTTTAAAGAAAATGAAAAATCTTGCTTCAATAGTGCGGAAAATGAATAATCTGTCCTCTCAGTTAACAAAAATAAATAACCGATCAAAAACAAATCCTCCTGGCCCCCCCAGAATATCAAATGGTCGTCCCCTAACCTCCAAACCATCAATGATTCTGTAATGAGGAGTACCCAAATTGCATCCATGCTTAATTTTGCATCGTCAAAAGTCAAATAACAGAGCTTTTGTTTAATATTTTGAACAATTGGATATTTGTCCATGCTTACTCTTCTTTTTTTAAGAAATGGATACTTGAAACATATTGTATTTGCTAATTTTAAAAAGATGACGTTTTGATGACGTCGCATGTCGACGTTTCGGTACATTTTGCTTTTCTAGTAAACACTTTATCCGTTGATAAATACTGTGAACGTGTTGTGTATATCTAAATATTTTTACCTATGTTGAAAGACATGCATAGTATCATATAACAAAAATACAAACACTTTCTAGGAGATCTTGTAAGATTTCCACTGCTATTTTTGCTAAATAGATGCAATTTTGGTACCGTTACATTACATATATTTGAAGATAAGCCAAAAAATTAGAAGGCAATGATATGCTAATGTCACAACACAACATGATCCCTTTCTGATCCCTAGCACCTGGGTTACCTTTAGTTTTCCTTTTGTCTAATTTTAAGAACTCCAGAAATGTTTCATGATGCTGATGCTATGACAAAAGTGTGCATCAGAAATCATATCTATATGGTATTTCTCAGTCATAATAACCTTCCATCATTACCGTACTGAACAAAGAAACTACTATCGTGACGTCACATGCTAAACAATGACGTCATTCAATAAATTGCGTCACGCCTAAATGACTGTTCATGAAGGACCCGTTTTGAGAAAAAAATATTTCTTGAGAAGTTGGAATAAATTTAACACGTATAAATAAAAGAAAAAATGAGTAGGGGTGCGTCAAAGTTGCGAGATATGGATTAAACAGCAGGTTGTCTATCATATATTCAAAACTACTGTATTTTCTACTAAATATATGATAAATTAAGATAATTACCGTCAGTACCCAATACTCCTTACTAATTTTTCTTTTGATGTATTATTGTGCCATTATAATTATCATCCCCGTTGGAGTCCTGTTCATTTTTTAAAACTCTTTATCAGCTTGATTTTTGTGAATTAAAATTATTACGTAAATTTAAGTAAGAGGTAAATACAAATAGTGATACCTGTCAAAAATAAAATCCCGCTGCAAATGTTTGCACCTGTCCTAAGTCAGGAATCTGATGTACAGTAGTTGTCGTTTGTTTATGTAATATATACGTGTTTCTCGTTTCTCGTTTTGTTTATATATATTAGACCGTTGGTTTTCCCGTTTGAATGGTTTTACACTAGTAATTTTGGGGCCCTTTATAGCTTGTTGTTCGGTGTTCAAAGAAAAAATGAGTAGGGGTGCGTCAAAGTTGCGAGATATGGATTAAACAGCAGGTTGTCTATCATATATTCAAAACTACTGTATTTCTACTAAATATATGATAAATTAAGATAATTACCGTCAGTACCCAATACTCCTTACTAATTTTTCTTTTGATGTATTATTGTGCCATTATAATTATCATCCCCGTTGGAGTCCTGTTCATTTTTTAAAACTCTTTATCAGCTTGATTTTTGTGAATTAAAATTATTACGTAAATTTAAGTAAGAGGTAAATACAAATAGTGATACCTGTCAAAAATAAAATCCCGCTGCAAATGTTTGCACCTGTCCTAAGTCAGGAATCTGATGTACAGTAGTTGTCGTTTGTTTATGTAATATATACGTGTTTCTCGTTTCTCGTTTTGTTTATATAGATTAGACCGTTGGTTTTCCCGTTTGAATGGTTTTACACTAGTAATTTTGGGGCCCTTTATAGCTTGTTGTTCGGTGTGAGCCAAGGCTCCGTGTTGAAGGCCGTACTTTAACCTATAATGGTGCCAATGAGACGACCCTCCATCCAAATAACAAGTTAAAAAAAAGGTAAACCATTATAGCTCAATGTACGGCCTTCAACACATATTTTAGCATTAACTGGTGCTACTGCAGAAATAGACGTTTCACTTTTATTAGCACCAATATCCCTAATCAACTCTTTTTGATTTCTGGCTGAATGTTTCTGTACAAGGTCAACCTCAATTGTATTGCCTTTTCCACCTATCAAAATTGACCATACACTCTTAAGTTTGTCCAAATGGGAAAGAAAACATGACTTTAAATATGTTAGTGAACAAATTCGAAAAAGTATTTGGACAGGCAGGAATGTGCAAAAAAATGAGATACACACTTAACAGTTCGGAATGATTCTAGAAATATCGGCTTCTTTTAAAGTGTTTTCAATTTGTAGATTATGTTAGCCCTAATTGAAAAATAATTATATAATTTATCATCGCCTTCTAGGGTACCCCTGTTTGCTTAACATCAACTTTTTCAAGTACTTTGCTTGTCAATTCCCTCATTTGCTGTTATTTGGTAAGTCTGATTACCTTGAAGATATTGTGTGGATACCGGGTATTGTCTTCTTAAATTAGGTTATAAAAGTTCAAACCCTGTTCACGAATTAGCACCATAGCAATTAATCAGTTTAAAAAATATGGTGTGTTTTTAAAAATATAGATGTATCGTGTTTAAAAAATGTTTAGAACATCTATAAGTAAGAACCTATAACTTGTAAACTTTCTTTCTAAAAGGTTACAAATTCAACAATGTAATTAGTTATCAGATTTTGTTATCGGTAAATTAAAAGTAAACTAGACATTATTGTTATAGGCATATGCATATACATATCTCTACAGTCTGTCGATACCTGTATCTTCGCATTGAACTAGATCTGTTTCTTTATCTATGTCTCGACACTAAATCATTGGATTTTGGATGCGTTCTGATTGATAATTTAGTTTTAGGTGCATGGAAATTAAGCATTAGTTGATACTTTCTTGTAACTAGTTGGGATGTACAAATACCCGGCCACGTTTTTTAAAAAAAGATGTTTAATAGTTTGTTCTTATGCTGCACTGTGGTACTGATAAACCACTGTTCCAAGTTAGGAAAGGGTATTACGCCCGATATATTTCACATGTGCCTTTCTCAAGCCAGGAGCCTGTAATTTGAAGGTTGTTTGTTTATTTATTCTGTTATGATATTTACTTACTTGCATACTTACTGCCCTTGTACGCCATTGACGTGGAAGGCAGTAACGTATATCAGATTTGTTAATCGTTAATTGTTATTTATAGTTTGATTAAGTGTCGTGCTGTCTGTCCAATGGTAGCGGGAGGGTAAAGTGCCCGCCAAACATATTCAACCTGACCACATTTTGAAAGTGCCTGTCCCAAATCAGGAGCCTGAAATTGTGTGTTTGTCGTTTGTTACTGTGTTGTATCTTGGGGTGTTTAGTTTTAAAAGGTTTTATTACATTTATTCACACAAACATTGCATGATTCACGCATGCAAACTTTGAAAGAATAGTAATATCGTGCATTTAACAACACTCTTGTTAATAAGTCACACATCTATGTTTATTTGATTAGTCATTAGTTATCATAACTTTTAACATGTTTATTTGAAATTTACTCATTTTTGAGGCATAGATGTCTCCCTTTTTCCCAGATATTTTACAATTACATTTACTTTTCTTGCATAGTTTTCTTGTGTAATACCTGTCTTTTGTTATATGAATCGATTTTTTTTAAATTTTGACTGGAAGCACTTTTAGAGGCCTTGCAAAAGTAGTTATAACTAATACGCATATATAGGACCAGAATGTAGACAACTTATATTGACCCTTCAATAATTATTCAATAAAAACCATATATGATAACATTAAATAAATGTTCTTGAATGCAATTGGAAATTATTTGCTTTTCCAAGCTGATACAAATGCAATTTCTTTACTACCTGTTCTTCCTATGGTATTGATTAACTTATGTACTTTAAACAAAAACAGACAACTTCAGATGTGATCAAAACAGTTTGATAGATCCATATGTGATAATTGCTATAATGGTTTTAATATTTATGTTAAAGTGTTATGATTTAAAAATGTTTTGTTTGAAATTTTCATAGCATTCATACACAAGGTTTAATAAAGGCAACAGTAGTATACCGCAGTTCAAAAATCATAAATCGATAGAGAAAAAACAAATCCGGATTACAAACTAAAACCGAGTGAAACGTATCAAATATAAGAACTACGACACAACACCGAAATGTAACAATGGTCATTTTCCTGACTTGGTACAGGGCATTTTATGAAAAAATGGTGGGTTGAACCTCCCGGTTTAATGGCAGGGTTTATTATAACATTAAAATGACAACATTTCACGACAGGGTTGCAATAAATAAATTGGAGAAAATATAGGACAAAGAAGCAAACGTATAATAGCCATCAAAAGGTTTAATATATTTTATACGACAGAAGCACAATACGTCCACACAAAACTATACTCGGATGAAAAAAGTTTAAAACAAAATCTGTAAGAATCAAAATGCACTACCCTTACAACAAAACATGGACATAATTTTGTGTTAAGTTATATAACAGGTAAATAACATTTTGCCATTAAAGTGTGAGGTTTGGCATGCCACAAACCCAGAAGTCAGGAATATGGCCATTGTTATATAATAGTTCGTATCTGTGCGTGTTACATTTTAACGTTGTGTCGTTATACTTGAGTGTGAATTCACAGTACTATAAGGCGTGTCAGGGTACTTTTCTATCCCAATTTTTTGTATTTGGTTTTGATGTTATATTTGTTATTCTCGTGGGATTTTTTTGTCTGATGCTTAGTCCGTTTCTGTGTGTGTTACATTTTAGTGTTGTGTTGTTGTTCTCTAATATTTAATGCGTTTCCCTCAGTTTTATTTTGTTACCCCGATTTTTTAAATTTTTTTTCTATCGATTTACGAGTTTTGAACAGCGTTGTACTATTGTTGTCTTTATTGGACGAGCACATTTCTATTAACATTAAATATCTAAATAATTAACATATTTAAAAATGGTTGCAGTGTTATAAATTCTAGGTCTGCCCGAATTTGCTCTAAACCTATATATAATATTTCTAGGACCTTAATGAAAATTCACCTGTTTGTCTTCTTTAACACTTGGTTTGAACTCATCAAAATATTCCTTTAAAGAATGCTAAAAGTCTGACGTCATTTCTAGCTTGAAGCAATCTTGTGTCGGCATCATTTTTGTATACGGAAATGAACGCTTTAAAAATAAAATTGCTGTTCTACTAGCATTTACTGTAGGTTTTAAATTCGAATTTTCTTTTGGTAAATTGGCAGTGTTACTGAATTTCGTTGATTATCGTGTTTATCTTAAAAAAATATATCATAATATACTCTTTGCTTTTGGTTTTTTAGATCATATTCTGCAAATAACCTATAGATTGTGACAACATAATCGAAAATACTGGCCCT
Source organism: Mytilus trossulus (assembly GCF_036588685.1). Taxonomy (NCBI): domain Eukaryota; kingdom Metazoa; phylum Mollusca; class Bivalvia; order Mytilida; family Mytilidae; genus Mytilus; species Mytilus trossulus. The sequence goes on along the minus strand of NC_086375.1, from coordinate 26,948,860 downwards.
TTCCGTAGCAATGTTGATGAGGGGTTGTATGCTGTTAATGTTCTGAAATGGGAATAATATTATGAAGGAAATATTTCAAAAAAAAAAATGTAAGTAGTTTTTGTATTGCAACTCCCAAGATAGGCTATAAAACAAGAGAAAAGCTCTGGCTTTTCGTCCTGTTTCAAAAAGCTCATCCAAATAAATTACATATTTTTCAACAATGTACACATATTGCAGATATAATTGAGCAGGTAAACTACATTGACATTGTTTGATTATTATATATTAAATATTTGTAACAAACATCACATTTCACTCACCCTTTCCTTGGCAAAGTTTTGGACATCCTATTTCTCTTTTCCTTCATCACGTTTACAACTGTCTATCTGTCAGTTGTCTTCGGATCGTCTCAGCGCAGTAAAATTTATAAAAAAAAATAGTATTTAAGCTGAATAGCTTGATTTTATAAGTAGAATTGAGTCAAGTATTTTTTTCTGCTGTTTAAAATTTTATTCTACAAATTAAAAAAATTATTACAGAATAGAATTTCCAATAGCATTTTTCTTGAAAGATGTTTATTGTTTTACTAGTTATTTTTGTTATTTATAACTGTAATAATAAAAATAAAATTGATTTGTGGTTTGTTACAAGTAACATGCATTTTTTTTTTCATTGTTAAAAATCAACACCATGTCAAGGTTTGTCATCTTCTTAATAAAATGACCCATGTCATTGTAGACTCGTGATACCACTAGGCAATCTTCATCTGATAGTCGATAATAAATTTTTGCACCCACAACTTCTCTTTCACACAACTAATAGGCACTTCTGAAACATTAACAAAATTAAATAATTTTTCTTGTAATATTAATTATTGATTATAAAGTACATTACGTTATTTTTCAAGATAAAAAGAAGACATCATCCACTGTTTTAAATTGTTTTACAATGTTTAGCATCTATAATAATTGAGAATGGCAGTAGATGCATTTCACTGTTACCATAAATGATTGCCACCAAAGCAAACATATTCCTTATCATTGATATTGGATAAATCTCCAACATCCAAGTTTGAGGAGTTGATCAATAGGAGTACAAATGGCTGAGGTGTTGAGAATTCTTTGATATCATGTTCCATCTAAAATATTATTTAATCAACATTTATGAATAACACATAGCTGTCCTGTTCCTCTCCTTCTTTTCATACACAATTTTTTGTTTAGCATCTCTTGTGCGGTTTCTGAAATTGGTTCTTACAGTCAGTACTTGCCCATAGCTCACACCATGAGCATTCACTTCAGCAGAATTTGTTCCAACATTTTGTTTTTTGCATCAGCTGTCTCATCCTTTTCGAATTTCCCTCTCATTAAAGCCAATTCTTCAACAACTCTCCTACTGATAAGGTTCACTTGTCTTCCATACTTAAAAAATTCTGCACTCTTAATTCTGGGAATTTACTTTGGGGTTGCTCTTCAGTCATTTTCAAATAGAAAATGAAGAAATTCTGGGTATTTTTTTTGGACTTATGGGAAATTGTTAAATTAATCAGTTGTTTAATTATTTAACCAGTTGTTAGTTAACCCAGTCGTTAAATATTTTTGAACAACACAATTTACAATTAATTAACAATATAAAAATTTGACGAGTTATAAATTAAAGTTTAACTAGTCGTTAGCTTACATTGTAACGACACTTATGAACAGCTGGGCCCGGCTTCTATGACATTAATGCCTGAACTTGCAAAAAAAGGACACATACACTTTAAGTTAAAAAAAAATCAAAATTTGATGAATCATGTATGTACATTGTAAATAAACCATATTGAAGATTTGGGATTCAAATTATAAAGGTATTCCTACATTCATATAGAAACAACAAGATATGGGTTAAGTTGCTAATGGGATCGAAAAAATTCCATCTAAGACCAAATAAATTATTGTTGATTAAAGCAGTTCTGATATTATTTGAATATTCTAGTTTTTTTCTCTGTTAGTCATTTCAAAATATGTACGAGTAGTAAAAGGGCGCAAGAATTCAAAAGATATTGAGATACCAGCATCCCAATAAAGCAGGATGCATATCATTTGTGTGGTTATTTTGCACAACATGTGTGGATAGTAATTTACCATGTATTGAAAATGATGTAATACCTGAAAAATACAATGACCTAAATCGCCCATTAAATAAGTGTGGTATGTTGGAACGGACAACAGAGCAGAAGTAATCTCGACGCTCAGTTCGTTTGAAAAAATGTATAACAATAAAAATTATCAATAATTCAAATTATATTTTAATTTTCTGACTCACCAAGGGACAGCTTTGTTAAAAGAAAAAAAAAACATTTGAATCAGCTAATCATTGAACCAGATTAAAAATTAAAAGGGAACATAAATTAAAGTTTTGTTAACTTATTATCTTCTTCCAATTTGAGCCTCTTAGTTTCTAAAGGTACTTATCTAATTATCATGTCTGTCTTGTTCTAGTTGCAATTTACTTTTCATTACAACGAGCCGTTCTGTTTCAATTTGCAGTTTTTCTTTTCCACTGCAAGCAGTCCAATACTCATCACTTCTGTGTTGACATGAATTATCATTGAAAATAACTGTTTACAAACCATAGAACTTTTGAAATACTTATGCTGTTCTACCTCAGGAATAAATTACATTAGCTGTATTTGTCCAAAAAAAAATTGGAAAATTTGTTCCTCAGTGCTCTTAAACTTCGCTTAATTCGGCCTTTTTAACTTCACTGGTAGGTCTTTTTAGACAAAACGCGCGTCGGACGCTAAAATACCACATTACATTCCTACTATCTATGATGATTTTATGTATGGTATCAATAAAAGAAAATATACTGCAATCCTTAATACCAGCAATATATTCAATTATAGGGAGCACCAAACGTTCATATAGTTTTGAAATTATATTATGACACTATGAGCAACACTACCAGTAAAACAAGACCATGTGCTCTACTTACAGAAGCTTCAACAGCTAAATTATAATCTAATGAAAATTCACTTATAACAAGACAAGAATATGTTTGACCTCGCTCCATATATACTAGTATGCAACTGTCTAAAGTCAGTAGCCTGTAATTTTAGTGGTTGTCGCTTGTTGCTCTGTTTCAAAATTATTTTTCAATGATTGGTTTTTTTTTTTTATATATATAAATCTAGCCGTTGGTTTGTTCTGTCTAATTGTTTTATACTGGTTATTTTAGGGTCTTTTAAAGCTTACTTTGTGGTGTGAGTCAAGATTCCATGTTGAAGTGAATTATTTTTATATATTATGTTTATACCTACGACAAGTTTTGTATGGAAAGTTGTCTCATTGCAAATCATACCAAATTCTCTTTATTCACATCTTTGTTTATTATTATGGGTAGTAGACCCCTTGGAATAGTTTTCAAAAGTACCAGGGTTATTATTTTATGGAAGGTATTTCATATTCGGTCTTTATTGCAGTTGAATATTAAAACGTTACCATTTTACAAATTTTATTTTTTTATTTTCATTATTTAAAAAGATAAACAGTTCAGTATGATTTCCTGACGACAATTTTTTGATAATTTGTTTTACTGATTCCGACTCATTTTTGATTCCGTAATACTTATATTTAGAATTTTACCGTATCAATTTTTAGTATGATGAAACGATCAAATATTGTTTTGCAGGAGTGCAGAAGCACCAACAGTTGTCGTGTGTTTGATTTCGATTGTCGTTTGCTTATCCTCGTCTCGCCATAATAATATTAATTGTTCTCTTTGACAAGTGTCGAATTACAACCATTATGTTTTGATACATTATGATTTAATATAGTGATCATACTTGGTTTTTGGGCCTTGTATAGATCTTTCTTAAATATAAGAGATTTGTTTGGCAAGCTATCATAATTGACATTGTACTGGTATGTGCAACGATTCGCGAGATTGTTTATTCAACATAATAAAAGCGTTGACCGTAAGAGAAATGCTCCCTTTCAAAATCGTTTCTCTTCTGAACATAAATCGCCTTGAATTAAAAAAGTTCTTCGGCTATTATTAAATTTGCACTGCTCATTTATGCACTCCATGCAGAATGGCGAGTTGAATGGACTCCGTTGTATCTATCACGATGGTTCAGCTCATAGATACACAAGAGATTTCAATGGGTCAATAGCTGTTTTCTTTTCTATTAATTTATATTATAGTGGATCGGCATTTCGATCATAGTAAAGTCCGGATATTACCTCAGTTCCGCGAGGTAATCTTGGCCCCAATGATTTAGTAGAGCTTTTACTTTTTTTAAAGTTTTCTTAACAAGCAACAAAAAATAGTCATAAGATAATTCATCTGTGAAAACAGCAACTATATTGCAATAAGATATTAAAGATTTCATTAGCAACGTTTTTTTAGCTTCGTCATTTAATTGTGCACAATTTTCTCGATCTAAATTGAGACATTTCAGCATTCTTCCTTTGAATTGTTGGTACAGTTTTCAAAAGAAAAATTAGTGTAGGTCGTTTAACGATATGCATCTTCTTCATTTTGAATGTGACGGCTAATAACAGATCGTATTTTGTAATGAAGTTTAAAATACAAAGGAGCATCACGCTAAATTGTCTCTAATTATTTATTTATTCTGCATCCACAAGTTCCTAATTTACTTGTAGTAGTTGCCAGAAATTTGGAACTAAAATTGTACAGATTTTACAGTTTGAATATGCAATTGACTACATCCTTGGATATATCCTTTTGGCGTGTCTCGGTACTTATGCATCCCACCAATGTGTTGTTGTGTTATGGTTTTCCACAACATGTTGAACATTAATCGGCTTTTCTTATTGGGAAATTTTCCCAAGTAATTGGCTGGATCATATATCCAGTAAACTGAAGCAAATATGGGAATGATTTAAAAGGCTGTTGTTATTATGCCATAGTTTGATATTTTTTGTTCTTTCTAATTACTTGAGATATGTCATGGCTTCCTTAATTTTATAGATTCATTGACCCTTAGGAACCTTGTTGTTAGTTTATGGTTGGACTTGGTGGCTCATTAGTGAAATGACGCAGAATGCCAAGCTAGATTTGTTCCTGGAGGACAGACATGCGTATCTTGTCAAGTGAAAAATTTGTCTATATGCTGTTTTGTTTTTTCTTTGCTGACGCATCTGTTTCTTACGTGATGAAGATAACACAATATTTAGTGATGTACCCCTATTTTTTACATTTGTTCCTATTATGTCATTTTGTTTTGTTCTCACATTTTTTTCTATGTAAATGGAATTTTATGCTACTGTCATACAAGTAAGCGGTTTGGCTAGCTATAAAACTTGGAATTTTTTTTCTGCATAAGGAATAGTTGTTCAAAGTCCGAAAAGAAACAGTTGTTATCCGTTTGTTCGATGTGTTTGAGCTTTTGGATTTGACTTGGGAAAATATACTTACTAATTTAAATTATTCTTTGAGTTTGTTGTATTGCTTCTTGCATAATTTTATTTAAACGACATAAAATTGACGTTTAAAATTACTATGCGTTATAAGTTCATTAATGTTTTTCGTTTAAATAAAGACAACAGTATTTTACAGATGATCCATTGTTATAAATCGATTGACAGAAAACGCATCCGGGTTACAAACTAAAACCGAGGGAAACACAAAGTATCTACATTTTTCTCCAACCGGTTTCACATTTTGTGATAATCATGGCTGAATGTAAATAACGGTAACGTAACGTCATAATAAGTCTGTAACAAAACATTAAAGGGACGTTACCCTTACAAGTAATGTTTATGCTTTAATTCTTTTAATTTTTTTTATAATATACCTTTTGCTTTTGGTCTTTCACATCATGTTCTACTTTTCTTTTAAATTAGTTGTCAGTGTTACTGAATTACGTTGAGTAATCATGATTATCTTAAATAAATTATCGTAGTATACCTTTTGCCTTTGGTCTTTCACATCATGTTCTGCAAACAACCTATAGATTGTGACATCTTGATCGAAAATACTGCCCCTTCCCGTAGCAATGTTGATCAGGGGTTGTTTGCCTTTAATGTTCTGAAATGAAATTAAAATATGAAGCAAATATTTCATAACACAAAATTTTAATATAACATGTGTTTTGCAACTCCAAAGATAGGCTTTGAAACAAGATAAAGGCTCTGGCTTTTCGTCCTGTTTATAAAAGCTCATTACAAATAAATTATATATTTTCCAACAATGTGCATATCATATGTTGGTCAATTTGAAACCACCTTTCCAAAATTTTGTTTTTTGTTACTGTTTCAGTCAAAGGATCCCTCTTTCCTCTCTGTCCTGAAATAGGCACTGTGCATGGAGACCAGCTTGTAGACTTACTGCCTTATATCCTAGTAAATGTATATTGTGACCACGAATTGAAATTATTTTTCCAATTTGTGGCCACTCATCGCTGTACTTTTCCGGATTTGTTTAAACAAAATTATCTGCCTTGAGACCTTCCTCCATTATATTGCCGATATAATTTAGTAGTAAAAATGCGTTGACATTGTTTGATTATTATATATCAAATACCATATCACTCGCCCTTTTCTTTGGTAAAATTTTGGACATCCTATTTCGACATTCCTTTTCCACGTTTACATCTGTCACTCTGTCAGTTGTATTCGGATTCAGCTGACGTCTCCGCAATAATTAGTTATCAAAGTTACCAGAATTATAATTTGGTACGCCAGACGCGCTTTTCGTCTACATAAGACTTACACATCTACTTTTGCATAGGTCCTATTTCTGTTCTAAAAATGTGTAGTACTGTGAATCTACTTTTAAAATTCAGTACTATTTTGTTACTTTAAAATTATTGTAATATTTGGGTACCTTTATTTTACAGGGTATCACAAGCCCAGTAGTCAGCACTTTATGTGCTGACATGAATTGTCATTGATATGGTTATATTTATAAATTTACTGTTTACATATTTTGGAATTTTTTGAAATACTAAGGCTTTTCTACCTCAGGCATAGATTACCTTAGCTTTATTTGGCAACACTTTTAGGAATTTTGGTTCTCAATGCTCTTCAACTTCGTACTTTATTTGGCCTTTTAACCTTTTTGAATTCGAGCGTCACTGATAAGTCTTTTGTAGACGAAACGCGTCTGGCGTATATACTAAATTTAGTCCTGGTATCTATGATGAGTTTATTTACAGTACTTTATTTGTACTTGAAATTTAGGTACTACAGATTTTTGGTTACTACAGTTACATTTTCAGCATATTGAAAGCTTTTCCATTTCAAGTCTCTCAAAGTAATGATTTTCTAACATGGAAAATCGTATTATTTCTGTACCAAAATATTCAGTACAAATCAAGTACTGTAAATTACAAGTACCTAAATATTACAAGAGCTTTAAAATAAAGAAATAGTACTAAATATTAAAAGTAAATTCCCAGAACTGTAGTTTTTTAGTACAGAAATAGTACCTATGCAATAGTAGTTGTGTAACAGTGTGACACTAATATCAAAATATAATGAAGCCAAACAAGTACAAAGTAGAAGAGCATTGAGGACCAAAATGTAAAAAGATGTGCCAAATATGGCTAAGCTTAAATATGCCTTAGATAAGAAAATGCTTAATTTTTTCGAAAAATTCAAAAGTTTTGTAACCAGGATATTTATAAAAATGACCACATTATTGATATTCATGCCAATAACGAAGTTTTGACTACTGGACTGGTGATACCCTCAAATTTAGTACGCCAGACGGACGTTTCGTCTACATAAGACTCATCAGTGACTCATGTCAACACCGCGGTGTTGACTACTGGGCTGGTGATAAAAAAAAATAAAAAATAGTATTTAACCTGTATAAAATTGAGTTGCTCTTGGATATGGTTTGTTTCATTGACTTTGCGGTTTGATCATGTTCTACATTTTTTTTTAAATCATAAACAATGTGTGTGTAGCGGATCACATCATTCAGGCATCAAATTATAAATAAGGCGATAACTCGAGTATGCGGTCTATAAGTATCTTTTATTTCTTCAAAATTACATTAATTTTGGCTTCGTATACTTTATATCATATCAACCGATTCTCTACAATAGAATACAAATAAACATAAACATACATCGTAAGTAAAAATATAACTTAAAACACTAAAATCATAATACTAAACAAACAATAGGAAACACTTTCTTTCACGCTTAATGAATAACTTGTTAAATTAAAAGTTAAATGAATAAATATAACTTTATAAATACTTTTACAATTCTTCATATTTCTTCCTTAAATAAATATTGTTCTTAAAAATGTACATAAATTATCTGTTACCGAGAATGATCTCGCTATAAAAATAACGATGTGTCTCCGAATATCAAATAATTTGTAATGAATAAAAACTAGACAACGTAACGTACGTAAAAGGCTAAACGTCATAAAACTTTAAAACCGGGAAATATAACAATTCATAAGAGCGCAACGTTGCATGTAAGCGCAAATACCCAAAAATCGTATCTACCAGTATTACAAATAAATAAATAAATTCAGTAATAATAAATGAAGTAAACCAACAATTTGGAATTATATTTCAAATCTAACAATGTGCAAATGTATACATTGATCATTACACCCTTAGTATATATGTATACATGACAGTATTAAGTTCATATAACAACACAAAGTCTTATGGAATCAAGGGCTAAAAATTACTCACTTATGCTTCCAAATACATATGGATTGCATTTAGGACCTCCAACTTTTTTTCTTAGTAACAAATCTAACAAATATTTCAGGGCTTTCGTCGTATCCCCTGGTATAACAACTGGAACTCCTTTACCAGTCTGCATAAAAAATAGAATAATACATTTTTTTAAAATCATCTGGCAATATTCTTTAAAACAAAGACGTTTTTCTGCGGTTTAACAGTTTATTTTACATACCAAAATAAAGTATTTCACTAGAATTTCAAAAAGCCTCTTTCTTATAAAAGATTTTTATTGTTTTACAAGTTTTTTTCAATTCATAACTGTATTCTACTATCAATACATTTTTAGTAAAATTTAAAAATAAAAAAGAGAATGTTTCCATTGGACACATATGCTTCTCCTTGCATATTGGGTTTTAAAGAGGCATTACTAAAGAAAAATGAAAGTGATGGCACCCAAATTTGAACTTGATTTGTGTTTTGTTACATGTAAAATGCACTTTTTTATTGTTAAAAAATCAATACCAGGTCATAATCGTTCATATACCGATGCATCCAATTGTCTAAGTTCATCTGTTGAACTGGTTTAATTGAGGCGAGTGGCATGTTTGTATCCGATGACACAACTTTCCCTGGAATAGTGATATCTTGCACACATCTATTTGCTATTATCATTGAGGTTCTTGCTCCTTTTGCGGCTTTTGGCCTTGCCTTTTTTATTTATATTGGATTCTTGAGTGCTTGAACGACCACCTTTAACTTTATTTCCGGAAAATATGTCAGATATGTGTTTATTTTATCACTTCTTCAATAACAATAGTGGCTGCAGCTCCAATGTCATCCTTGTTTTCTAATCTTAATAACTCCAGTTCTAGGTTTGTCATCTTCTTAATAAAATGACCCATGTCGTTGTAGACTTTTGATACCTCTTGGCATTCATCATCTGATAGTTCATGATAGATTGATTTTTACATCTGCCACATCTTTTCAACACAACTGATAGGCACTTCCGAAACATTAATTGTAAATTCAATAATTTGTCTTTTAATAATAATTATTGATTAAAAGATCAGATTTACATTATTTTTTTCAAATGTTCTTCTTACAATTTGAGCCTCTTAGTTTCAATTTCTAAAGCGACTTTTCTAATTATCAATTCTGTCTTGTTCTACTTGTAACTTACTGTTCACTACAACGAGCCGTTCTGTTTTGATTTGTAGTTTTTCTTTTTCACTGCAAGCAGCCCAGTAGTCATCACTTGTGTGATGGCATAAATTATCATTGATATGGTCAAATTTATTAACAACTGTTTACAAAACTTTGAATTTTTGAAATGCTTAGGCTTTTCTACCTTAGAAAAAGATTACATTAGCTGTATTTGGCAAAACTTTTATGAATATTTTGGTCCTCAGTGTTCTTTATAGCATTCGCTTAATTTTGGCTTTTAAAACTTCATTGGTAAGTCTTATTTGAGAGTTTAGATGGGGTAAAATAATTAAAGAATAATGCCGTTAAAAAAATGAAGATTAGAGAATAACGGGCAAAAGAAATGAAGATAAGAGAAAAAGGGTTTAATTTTTCGAAGATTAGAGAAAAAGGGGTTATTTTTTTAAAGATTGAAGAAAAAAGGGGTGAAAATTAAATGTTGACAGAATAATAGAACCCTCCCCATTCCAGACCCCTTATTTAATTTCGAAATTATATTAAGAGCAACACTACCTAATATATTGTACTTTGCTAAAACAAGACCGCGTGCTCTACTTCCAGAAGCTGTAAGAGCTAATAGAAATTACAATCTAAAAATTCACTTGTTACGACATAAATAAGTAAAGTTACTACAGTTTAAAAGGATGTTATTTCCAATTAAAATACATGTGACTTATTAACAAAAGTGGTGATAAACGCACAGTATTACTCTTGTTTAAATTGATATACATTCAACTATCCACACGCCATATCAAAATTGCTTTTAACAGAGTTTACAACGAGTCGATACCTCTGCTGGTGGACTATCAGTCCCCAAGGGTATCATCAGCTCGGTAGTCAGTATTTCGGTACTGACATGATTTAACAAACTTTACTAAAATTGTCCGTTTATAAATTATTTCAACTCCCTCAGGCAAAGTTGGCTTTAGATGAATTTGGCTATTTATTTTAGGTATTTTTTTACATACAGCTCTTCAACGGTTTCGGTACTTATACATCTTCGGATTTCAAATTTTTGGCTTTGAGCGTTCCTGATGAAGGTAAATCCAGAAAAGCGCTTCGGACGCAAGAAATTAATAATGTGTTGTTTTCAATATTTATAATAATTTCATCATTTACTCTCATCTAATCAGCATAAATTACAATATAAACTGTTTCGTAATAAACATACTCAAATGATTCCAAGAACAGAACTAGGTTGTTTAATCACATATTTGATAGCTCAGATGATAATTGACAAATAAATGCAGCAGTAGTATACCGCTGTTCGAAACTCTTAAATCGATAGATAAAACAAATCCAGGTTACAAATTAAATCTGATGGAAACCCATTAAATATAAGAGAACAACGACACAACATTAAAATGAAACCCACACAGAAACGAACTAAGCATTAGACAGAACCCGATGAGAATAACAAATATAACATCAAAACTAAATACATGAATTTGTGATAGACAAGTACCGTGACAGGTCTTATAGCAATGCGAATTTACACTAAAATATAATAGGAAACGACACAATAGAAACACAACGTTAAATTATAACACGCACAGAAACGAACTATAATATAAAAATAGCCGAATTCCCGACGTGGTACATGACATTTTTAAAAGACAATCTTGTTTACGAAACGCGCTGGCGTATTGAATTATTATCCTGGTACCTTTGATAACAATTTCTAACACAGGGTCGATGCCACTGCGGGTGGACGTTTCGTCCCCGAGGATATTACCACCCCAGTAGTCAGCACTTCGGTGTTTACATGAATATCAATTATATCGGATATGTTGCTTGAACTACAATCCCCTTCCCTTTAATGAATGTAACCTACCGAATTATACTATTTACCGGATTTGTTATCACATAAGCAACACGACGTGTGCCACATGTGAAGCAGAATCTGCTTACCCTTCCGGAGCACCTTTTGGTGGGATTCGTGTTGCTTATTATTTTGTTTTCTATCTTGTGTCATGTGTTCTATTGTTTGTCTTCTCTCATTATGTCAGTTTATTTTCGATTTATACTGTCACTTTGGAATCTCTCCGCGTCCCTCTTTTGTTGTTTGACATGCCAAATTGTCACATTTGATCAGTAATACACTTGCAAAACCATACAACCTACATGTACAGAAGTAAAAAACAATTACAAAGTAAGCCTCTATATTATAATTTAAATAACAATTCTTGAAAATTTAGTTCTGGATGTAACACGTCTTCTGATCGGATGACGTCGTTTTGTCAATCATATCATAGACACATTTTTTTGTCATTTGACCATGACATCATCAACCTCAGTTTAAAATAGAATTTAGAATTAAGTTACAACGGCAACAGTACATTTTCCTTGCCAAAACATCGAGTTCTACCACTCTTTTACCCTCCATCCAAGTATTGCTTGTAGTTACATCTATAATTTCTCCATCTATAGTCACTTCACAACCAATGTCAGTTAGATAGTGTGTGTACGGGTTGTGGTCTTGTAAATCAACGTTTTTTTTAAAGAATGCCTTTTCGATTTTTTTATTTGTTTCTAATAAAAAAAAGCCAGACTTGTTCTTGCTCTGTCCATTGTCCAAATGTCTGATATTTCTGAAATTAATCTTTAATCTATGAACAGCTGACCAGCGTCATTTTGTCAACAGTATATCTCTGTTTATTAATCGCTTGAAATTGTATCGTATATTTACAACAATGCCTCAAATTATGTTGTCTGTTAGAATAGAGTTATCTATCTCCCTGTTGTGTTAGGTACTACCTTAATGGTATTTTATAGCTAACTATGTGGTGTCAGTCAAGACCCCATGTTGAAGGCTATTCTGTAACCTATACTTGCTATTATATAATATATTATCTCTTAAAACTACAATAGGTATTGTATGGAAATTTAAAGTTGTCTGATAGCAAATCATACATAATCTTCTTTACTAATATTTTTTGGTGTATTATTATGGATGTCACCTTGAAAGGTATTGCACATTCGATCTTTATGGCAGTTGAATATTAAAACATTATACCTATACAAAGTAATTTTTATTCATTATTAAAAAAGATAAATAATTCAGTATGATTTCCTGACTTTAACTTTGAAGGGAAAAAGACAAAAATACAAGACTGCTGTACTCAGAGGTAAATCAATATGGGAAGTCCATAATCACATGTCAAAATCAAATAACCAAACACATACAAAACGAATGGACAAGAACTGTCATATTCCAGACTTGGTACAGGCATTTTCAAATGTAGAAAGTGGTGGATTAATTACCCTGTTTTAAAGCGCTAACTCTCTCACTTTGATGACGGTCTCATCATATTCCGTTATATTTACAATGCTGCGTTAACTAAACAGACACAATAAATAAAATAGTCAAAGTAAGGGTACAGCAGTCATCATCGTGTAACAATTTCAAAAGGAACAACCAAACAGAACACTAAACATCTATCTACAAGCTATCGATCTGTTAAACTCATTTTTGATTTCATAAGAAGTATTTTACAGAATTTTTTTGGTTCGTTGAAACTATCAAATAGTTATCGAAATGTTGTTTTGCTGGAGTGGTAGTACCAACAGTTGTGTCTTCGACTTCGGTCGTCGTTTGCTTGTCCCCGTCTGGTCGTAATACATGTCTCCATTGACAAGTTGGTGAATCGTTCATAATATGTTCATGAACATTTAATGAGCTAGAGATGAACTACAAATGGACAAGATTGTTCGTGAACTAGTGATTGATGAATAGTTCACGAACCTGTGGTGTTCATGAACTCGTTGGTTCATCAAAATTCTTGAACAAAATAGTTCATAAACTTTTATTATTCATGAATAATTCATAATTGCATAGTTCACGTATTTTTTTCTATTCATTAATAATTCATTATTTAATAGTTCATGACAGGCATGTCCATTTGTAGTTCATGTCATGTTCATTTACAGTTCATGAACTTTTTATGAATATTTCATGAATTTCGGACAGTGGTATAACAGTACAACAGAAGAACAAACTATAAAAATCAGTTGAAAAAGGCTTAACTCATCAGATAGACAAAAAATATTGGTCTTTTATTTGGAATTTGATTTATATATGTTAAATCCATCCATAAACGATTTATATAGTTTAAGTACTGGGCCGAATGGTTAGATTAACATCGACTCTAATGGAGAATTGCGTGTGTATAAAAGAGAAGATGTGGTATGGTTGCCAATGAGACAACTATCCACAAAAGACCAAAATGACACAAACATTAACAATTATAGGTCACCGTACGGCCTTCAACAATGAGCAATGCCCATACCGCATATAGTTAGCTATTAAAGCCCCGATAAGACAATGTAAAACAATTCAAACGAGAAAACTAACGGCCTTCTTTATGTAAAAAATGAACGAAAAACAAATATGTAAAACATAAACAAACGACAACCACTGAATTACAGGCTCCTGACTTGGGACAGGCACACATATAAATAATGTGGCGGGGTTAAACGTGTTAGCGGGATCCCAACTCTTCCCCTTACCTGGGACAGTGGTATAACAGTACAACATAAGAAAGATCTATAAAAATCAGTTGTAAAAGGCTTAACTCATCAGATAGACAAAAAATAAAAGAGGATGACGATGTGGTATAAGAGCCAATGAGACGACTCTCCATCTTATTTTCATATTTGTCTTTTCAAGTAACAATTTATAAAGACAAATATGAAAATAATATAGAATGTAGTCACACGGACACAGCAAATATGAACGATAATACAAACAACACAATGACGGGATGCACAAGTACAGAGCCATGTCAAATGGACATTACCAAACACAGACCAAACAGTATTTGTAAAAGAGAGACGAAGATACCAGAGGGACAGTCAAACTCGTTAATCGAAATTAAACTGTCAACGCCTGACTAAAAAGGATAAATACAAACAGACACACAATAGAACACCTCACACAACATCGATAACTAAAGAATAAGCAACACGAATCCAACCAATAACTAGGGGTGATCGCAGGTGCTGCGGAAGGGTAAGCATATCCTGCTCAACATGTGGCATCAGTCGTGCTGCGTATGTTATAAAAAATCCGGTTGGTCACATTCATGAAAGGGGAGGGGCTTGTAGTTACGACGTAAGGAACATGTCCGATATCATTTGTGAAACGGTTATTCCATAACGGTCAACCAACTCGTGATGGCGTCCGTATAATTTACGAAGGGATGATTTCAACTTCACCATTTGTAACTCTTGGTTTATTAGCTTCCTTGTGAGCAGTAACCATCTTTCAAGAAAATCGTGATAGGAAATGCAAGCACGGGAATATCGTATCAATTAGGATATATATACCCCGTATGCAGGTGCTGCTGAAATGTTGCTACTAAGAAATGGAAAGTTCACAATTGGAAAGCTAAAATCATTGATAAAGACAAATAAAAGATCTCTTTTACACGTATTAAGATGATAAACAACTTCAGCACACAGACTCTATACTTCAATATCATCGTGTATTATATGTGAAGATGATTCAGCAATATTTATCAACAAGGTATTGGTACCTTACGATGAACTCTTTCCTTTTTTTAAATCAAATCAGTGGAAGATGCCAAGACCTTGTTGATAATTTTTTCCGTATAATCTTCACAAATGATATATGATGGTCTTGAAGTATAGATTATTAGTACTGACGTTGTTTAATATCTTAATTATGTGTTCTTTTATTTGTCTTCGTAAATGATTAACCTTTACTGTTTAGTACATGATTGGAAATACCCTTTGGGTGTGTCTCAGTACTTATGCATCCTGCCAGTGTGTTGTTGTTCTATGGTCTTTTTTTGGTATTTTCTTTCATTTTCGCGTATTTGCTTAGTCATTGTGTCGTTATGTTTTTGCTTTGTTGACATATTAGTTTCTTTCTATAGTGATTAAGACTATAACACAATATTGACTGATGTAGCCCTATTTTTAATATTTGTTCCTTCTATGTCGTTTTGTTTTGTTTACATACTGTTTTCAATATAATGGAATTTTATGCGACTGTCATACAAGTGAGAGGTTTGGCTAGCTATAAAATCGGGTTTTTCTCTACATACATGGAAATGTTTGTTTCAAGTCTTAAAAAATGGCAGTTGTTATCCATTTGCTCAATGTGTTTAAACTTTTGATTTGCCTTTACAAAAGATACTTTCTGATTTGATCATTGGAATTTGGTACTCTTTGTGTATTACTTTTTGCATTTTTTTTTTTTTACTTTAAACGTTGAAATATTGACGTCAGAAATACAAATTTAAACAAACATCAATGATACCCAGCGTAATGTATAGATCATGGATGGTGGTTTTTTTTTCAATAAAGGCAACCGTAGTATACCGCTGTTCAAAAATCATAAATCGATGAACTGTCATAAACTAATCCCGGCTTCAAAATAAAGCAGAGGAAAACACATCAACTACAAGATGAAAACAACGAAATTACAGAACACTGAAGTGACACAAAAAACAAAGAAAATGCAACAAACAGAAACGAACTATTATGACGATGGAGTTTTTAACGACCGTGACTGGTTATACAGCCCTTGTACGGTCGGTAAACGAACTTTTAGATAACAACTGGCATATTCCTGACTTAGTACAAGACATTTTAAAAACCATATATATATGTACTTCAAAATATTTTTATTTTTTATTTCAATTATTTGTTTTATATTTTGCATGTGTTATACTTACATTGGGAATGGATGGTGTTTTTTGTTTTATTTTGGTAGATGTATGTATCTGTCTGTAAATAAATAAATGTTATACTTTAGAAAATTCCTCAACGTACGTGACCAATGGGGCAATCATTATCTCGAATACGTTTACTTCGGCAATATTTAATATTGAAGTGTTTTATGTTTTGTTCTTGATAATACTCAACATAACTAAAAATTTGAAAAGTGTACTTTAAATTTAGCTAGTCGAGATATCCTTTATTTTGATATAAAAGTTTCAATGACTAGTTGCAACTTATATTACCACTTTGAGCAATTGAAACCACCATATAATATATTTTAGGTCATAAGTGTTCATAAAATCTGTTAAAAGATGTCATAATTATGACAAAATTTAAAGAATATTTATTTATGTTTTAATTTTTGAATCCTGTACAAAATACACTCAAAAAGAAATTACTAGACTAATTTTACTAGTCATAATGAAATCATCACAAAGAACAATGTTAATTCTATAGTATTTTATCTTTCATGAAACAAGGGTGAGTTTGGTTTTATTCTTTACACTTCTGTCTGATTTTCACGATTAGATCATTAATAAACATTATAATATCACCGCTTTAGAAAGGGGGTATACTGTTTAACCTCTGTCTGTCCATCCATCGATCCGTCCGTCCCATGAATATTTTCATCGCATTTTTCTCAGGAAGTTACTACAATACAAGGATTTGTTTCAGGTTTAAGGAATACTCTATTGGTATTATACCATCTACCAGGTTCAATATATAATTTATAATTTGTCGTTCTAAATCTGCAAAACTGTAAAATTTGTGTTATCTAAAAATAAAAACTTCCGAAGTAAAAATATCTTTAGATTCTCTATAATGTACCGACGGAGGACATTTTAGCGAAAAATATATGACGAATTTATAATTAGCGCCAAAGTATAACCCATTTTAGCGCAAAATTTTAATCCATTTTCGCGAAAATTAAAATTATCAATGCCCATTTTGGCGCACCAAATTTATACAAATTAATAAATAACAAGTTTAATGAATCCATACAATAACAAGTATATTCAAATTCAGCACTAAAAGTCTAAAAGGTTAGATCAAATGTTAAAAGTCCGTTCTAGCCTGGAAATCATATCTAAGAGGACGTATGTAATGGGCTCTTGATAAAACCCCTGTACATTACTGTTCATAAATTTCAATTAAAATAACTGTTCCTTCTCTTTACCTTGTCTAGATTGTGGTGCACATTCGTCTTAACTTCGGTTTGTTTATATATTGATGTTTGTTATTTGATTGTATCTAGAAAAGGTAAATAACTGGATAACAATTGTCCAGAAAAAAAAACCATGTGCCATGGTGACCTATAACTGTTAATTTCTGAGTCAGACAGTTTGATCTCTTGTGGAGAGTTGTCTCATTGGCAAACCACATTTTCTTTTAGATATTCATCATTTTATTAAAAAATTCGAATGTTGATTGCAAGGCCCTGGTTTCTGCCTAATTTTAAGACCTCATATAAAGCATTGGTAGCTTCCCTGGCTTTGGATTGGTTCCAACTCCTGGTCAATTCTATCCCTTGATAATTGAAAAAAAACATTCACTATTTCTAATTCTTTTCCGTTCAAGTTAAAAGTAAGAATCACTGGAAGTGTTCTTTTAGAAAAACACATGATTTTACTTTTATCCGCATTAACTTTCAGTTTCCGTATAGTACAATAACTTTGAAATAAGTCGAAAATAAATGGGGGGAAATGTTCACCTTTACGAACACCGTTACTACAAGATAAAAATTCTGACTTATTATCATTCATCAAAAGAAATACAAGACTGTGTACCGTTAAATATATTTACAATTATACATGTATTATAAATGTTACTATTCATATAATTCACTAGTAACTTATACCAAAGTCCAAACTGTGTCGAAAGCTTTTGAAAGTCATTATTGCACAAAACAAAACAGTCAATTTATTAGTTTTATAAACTCAGAAAAAAACAGAATCTTTAGTTCATCAAGTTTGACTTGTTCAATCGGATCCTCAAATTCATGATATTTTTCATGGTCCTAAATCTTAAAATTTTCAGAAAATGTTTGACGATTACAATTTTCAATAGTTTCTTCTGCTTATCCCAGAATACCCTATTATGAAATTTCAAGTGCAAAACGAACATCTCAATAAAAATGACTAAAATCTAGTACAAAAAATATCTGAAATAGTTCAATAAATTTGTATAGCTTATACATTAATCTACAATGCCAGCGTTTTAACATGTCGCCTGAATTGGCTTCGTTTAAGTTACCAAATTTGTTTGAAATGATCGTTTTCTGGTTTTCTAGCAAAGTAGTTCTGAATTTTGTAAGGAATATCATGCTGGACTTTTTTTTAGGAAAATCATACTGGACTTTTTATAGGAATATCATACTGGACTTTTTTTTTAGGAATATCATACTGGACTTTTTTTTTTACGAATATCATACTGGACTGGGTTTTTTTGGGGAATATCATACTGGACATCCTAAAGCTATCTGACCATTCAGATGGTATATGAGGTAAAACTATGCACAATATAATTTGTCTATAATTCATAAAATATGACATTGTACCTGAAATCAACCTAGGTTGTTGGTGGGGTTTGTTTTTTGCTCAGTCTCAAAAGGAAAAAAATACTAAAGCATTAACTTATCCACTAGAGTTCAAATGAATATGCATGAAATATTTGCCACTGGACGTTAAGCAACCAACAATCAATAGAGTTCAAATGGAGCGAATGAAGGCAATTAAAGGCAATCGTTTTTTTTTTTTTATTCCTCTAAGCTGCTCCGATATTTTGTTCCAGTTGATTCGGGCTTTTCTTAATAATTGCTCCAAGCTTTTACGATGATGCCCAAAGCTGCTATCGTCCTTTTGCAAGCAGCTTCATGCTTATTCGACTATTTTGAGAGTTGCTCAAGGTTTAACGTACCGATGAACTTTTTATAAGAAGGTATATTATATTTTCTTTTATAATTCATATATGCTACTTATCACCGCTTTTTTATATACCAAAATGAACATAATGGGTGTCAATTGTGAAACAGGAACTCTTTGTCTACCCTTCTGTGGAATACTTGTTCTTAAATTCATGAAAAATAGTTATATTATATAAAGCACTCAATATAAGGACAATAGTTCAGTGAATATGTAAGCACTCAGTTTTAAAAATAACAAACTAGATAGAATCGCTAAATACATTTTAGAGTACACAAAAATTATAGTACACCCACAAAAATGAAAGAAAGGCAAAAATGTTTCATAATTATACCAGAATGCACATCTTTGGTGAGCATAAGCCGAGTTGCATACATTTTATTTGAACTCTAGTGGAAAGGAGTAGGTCCGGTAAGACCCCTTTTTGGCCCCAAAATATAACAGTTTTACAAAATTATAAAAATGTAAACTTTAATTTATTGGACAGGTGATCAGTTTTGAAGAAAGGTCTGTTTAGATTCCGCGCATGACCATGGGGTTTCATCACGATGTCATTTTCTTGACCATCGCGGTAAATATACTGTACTACTGCGTACCTACAGCGCCCAGTTTTTGGATAAACGGTTGAAATTATCCTCTGGAAAGTAAGGGACTTTTCAATATACGTTGCCTTATGTTTTACATACTGCCTTTTCAGAGAGTGCGTAAAGTTCATTTGATTGCCTACTTCAACATTTTCTACTTTACCATTATTGAAGGATACGCGAAGATGGGTTTTTTGAGATGAAGTTTGCCATACTCCATTGTCGTCTGCGTACAATGACCTATGATCTACTGAATGCAAGTCCACGACAAAGACCGCGTTGTATCGGACACTGATATGCTTTGATTTACAAATATAGTCATCTCCGACCTCACCGAGACATAGCTGGACAATTTCTTTTGATGTCAAACTTTTTGCATTTTTACTGTAAATTGGAAATTTGCCGTTGTGCATTTCAATCTTTTGGGATGTAAACCGGTCTCCTATTAATAATTCGTCTTCGGACGAGGTAGATGATACGACAATAGGGGTGTCTTTCATTTCATTTGATTTCTCATCATCAGAAGATAGTATTACAATTTGTGGATTGACAGGAGACGAAGTTAAGCAGGGAAGAAAATCGTCATGTTTTGGATCTTGTATTTCTGCTTCTCCTGGCATAAACATCGACAGTTGACTAGATACCCTCACAGAGGTCGAAATTAATTCGGGAATAACATTATCAACATTTTGGAATTCTAGTTCCAACGGTTCCTGTTTTATGGATGGCGACAAAGAAGGTGAAAAACCACACGATTCTCCCTGAAAAAAAACCATAAAAAAATAGATATTTTAGCGATATAAGAAGCAGTCGTCAAAAAGATTAAATGCTCATATTTAATTGAAGTTAATTTGTCTTTGAAATAAGCGTCTATTGCAATCTAAATAAATTTAAATCCTTGAGTTGCTCTTGTTCTGATATGTCGCGCATCTAGGTGCGCGACTGCTCTTGTTCTGATATGTCGCGCATCTTGGTGCGCGACATATCAGAAGAAGAGCAATTCAAGGATTAAAATTAATTTTGATTGCGGCTGTTGCGGATTTGTAAGATAGTAATTATTATGTGCCTTTGTTTGGACTTTTTTCTTATTCATTTGTGTATTCAATAAAGCCCCGACTCAGTGATCTAACTTATCTTTTCAGTTCCGGGTGAATTATATAATTACATCTTACGAGAGGCAGGTCCGTAACTATTATCCCTTCATATATTCAGCTTATACTATTTTGACAGATTATTCAGAAAATAAAAAACAAAAATGATGAAAATATAGTATATTTAATGTTATACAAAAACGATTTATCAAACTACAGCTGTTGTTTTGTCCATTTCTTGTCGTTTGTGTGTACAAGAAAAAATCAGGAAAAATGAACGAATGTTTGCTGAAAATGTGTTCTTCTTTCCAACAATGGTTGTATCTATTCTAACAACGTTTTCCTCCTTAATATCCATAGTTTGAGAATCTTTCTCCTTTTGATCTATAACCTTTTCTTCTCCTTTTTTTGCTTTTCTATTCTTCATAGCAATTTCTTTAGTCTCTACATCATCAACAATGTGAGCCTCTTTCTTCTCAAAGTCCTTATCATTCCCTGTAACTTTCTTAGCTTTGCTTTTCTTTTTATCGTTTTGCTTTTTATTCAAATCTAAAGACTGGACCGGTTTCTTCTTTTCGTTCTTTACACATTCTTTCTCTCTTTTTTTTATTTCTGTAAAGGTAAGGGTTACACTCAAATAAGTTAATGAAGTTTTATTTAAAGTTTTATTTAAAAATAAAATATGAAAATAACGAAAGTGTTCTTACGTTCAACGAGAAACTTAAATACTATAAAGACACACATGAAAAAATGATTTTTTTATTGCATGCAACATTCTTTGTTTCAGTATCAATTATTTGATCATGTTTTACTTTATATGTTAAATTGGCTGTAATTTAAAGAATGTTTTTAACAAATATTTTCACGGCACGAAAAGCGTCAGCGTCCGATCAAGAAGCAACTGAGTTAGCGCCTTGATTTTATTTTTAAATTAAATGAATTTTTGTTGTTCTTTTTTTAACGTTAATTATATTTAGTGGGTATTAATAAAAAAAAATACAACAAATATTTTCATAGGCTTTGATGTTCAATGTTCCAATTGTAAATCTAATAAACGCTTAAAAAAAGTTTTAACGAAAATGAATTTATATATTATTTAATTTATAACTTTCGAGTTTGTACGATGTTTTATTCATCATTGGCATGTGTTGGTTAAACTAAGAAAAACATTAAGGAGAAAAACCCTACAAGTGTAAGTTTTAATAAAATGAACATGTACCTTTCTCCAACATCTTAACGTCTTTTTTCTCGGCTTTTTCCATTTGCTTCCTCCTCTTTTCTTCCTTCTTGTGTTGTAATCTTACATCCTTGCTGTACCTTGACATAATGTTGTCAACTGCTTTGAAATACAACTGCACGACTTTTTCTTCTTCTTTGGCTATTTTCATGTTTATTTTCTCCTCTTTCTTTGCTTTGCTTTTTTCCCTCTTTATTTCCCTTTTCCTTTGCTTGCTAATAACTCCATTTAAATCAAAATTCTGGTCTGTATCCTATAAAAAAAATTACCCATCGTTTATGTAGTCCTAGATGTCATCCTTTTCCATAATCATTCAAGGGAATTCGGCGTTCGGTCACGCGTTGTCTTATTTTTGATATTCAAATACGGCGATTAGTTATATTATAAATAATATCATATCTCATAAAACATTTAAAAAACCAGGAATTTCCTAACTATAAGACAGAACCACAGACTACAGTAACCAACATTGCCTCGCTACTACGAACCAATAAACACGAAAAAGTAGTCAAAGAAGAACGAACAAAACAACATATGGCATAGATAGTCAGACTGTGGTCATTATGTTATACCAGTTTTACGTACTCATAAACCTCCTTATTATATCGTGTATCAAGTACAACAAAACTTTCACCGATTGGAAAAAAAATCATTTATACTAGTAAGACAAAAACAAAAGATAACAGGATTTACTCGCATATTATATAGTGTGTTTGATCACACCAACCATGCACCAACATCTAACTCCGCAGATTGAAAAGAAACAACATATACATGCACAAAGACCATCAAGAACTGATAATTTAAAGTGAACATAGCCAGATTTGGTAAAGGCACAACAACTAGTGGGGTTAAACCAGGGCTTAAACCAGTTTGCCCAGATGTCGTAAAAGTAAAACATGCAATTAAAAACCTTCAAAGTTTATACAGCCACCAACAAAATTACCATTTATAAATAATGGTAAGAAACATCACATAGGATACAACTTTGTTCTTCAAGACGCTTTCTATAACAGATTCAATTGGTAATATTTGTTAGAGGCATGTTTTATTTGAACTTTATATTAGAGGTCTATATTCCATTGCTTAGTGTTTTTCTGTAGGACATTATCAAACAAATCTAGCAATCAATCAATCAATCAATCAATCAATCAATCAACCATGTTATATCTTATAGCAAAACGTAATATTTTACGCTTTTCACACACCAGAGTGGCTATTCTCCCCTTCTCGTTCAGTGGCAAATAGTTCGTACATATTCAGGACAAAGAAAAGCAATTAAAAAGATATCTGTCCACCGCCCGTTTATATTTCACAGTATATCATGTAAGATTGTTTCTGTAATCAACATCTTTCCTTTTATTATTTACCTTAAAAACATATCTGTCATCTTTCATCGTTTTCTCTGTTGGTCCTATAAAATGAACCAAAAAAATAAACTTAAGTAAAGTGATATATAAAGATAAATTCTTCATATCCAACTGCTTCAAATCAATCGACTCTACAAAGTATGTTATTTACTGATGTTTAATGAACGAACAAAATCGGTGCTATGGTTCAGCTCATAGTAAATAACATGAAACAAGGAACTTATAGGTATAGCTGAAAGAACATATCATTTTAACTAAAAGCAAAAACCAAAA
This sequence comes from Mytilus trossulus, assembly GCF_036588685.1. NCBI lineage: Eukaryota > Metazoa > Mollusca > Bivalvia > Mytilida > Mytilidae > Mytilus > Mytilus trossulus. The sequence goes on along the minus strand of NC_086375.1, from coordinate 26,924,782 downwards.
AGAACTCAAGAAATACGACTTAATTATAGAGAAGATTAAATAAGTATTACGTACTTGTGTCTCAGATGTATAGGAATAAAAAATAACTAAACTAAACCATATAAATGTTCAAATAGCTAAGTTGAATTCAAGAATAAAGAAGAAGTGACGTCATTACCTGCTGCTGTCATTGATGCATTCTGCTGTTCTACTTCGTCAAGTGCCTCCCCTAAGTCTTTCAATATATCATCTACACATTGATTGTCGTCTTGAAGTGTTAATTCATTGTCTTCTGTTTCTACATTTTCTTCTGCAGTTGTGTTTTGATCTTTTAATTTATCTAAATGGAGAAACAGGCCTATGTGATTGCATTGAAGACTCATTGGTGGCCTTCGGCTGTTACCTGCTCTTAGGTCGGGTTGCTGTCTCTTTGACACATTCCCCATTCCCCATTTCCATTCTCAAGTTCATATATCACAATGATCTTGCACATTGGGGAGATAGCAGGTATATGCAGGTATGAGACAACAAACTAACAATTCAAATGAATAAAAGTGTCTAATAAATTTAAGTAACCACTTGTATAGACGCGAGACGATGACATATTGTAAGGCTTAGAAACAGAGAACCAGAATGAAATTTTTTTTATCCGAGAAATGACCCATTATTATACAATGAACAATTTACTCAGTTTTGAATCAATACATAAATATCTACATACATCCCCAATATAATCTTTAACGGTATATTCTACAAAACTTACGGTTATCATTTATCCATAGGTTAAGAAAATACTAGTAGAGGTCAATAAGTGTAAAAAAGAAACATAATAGACGATCTTTATTTTGATTTATACTAGTAATTCAGAAGTGTAAGCTAAGACAGAGGAGGAAAACTATTTGACTGACATACCTAATTGCTTTATTAATGCAGATTCTCGGTCTTCGGCTGCTCTGATGTCAACCTCCACTACTTCCCATTGCTCTAGAGTGAAATTGAATGATGCAACACTAATGATCGCCTCACACAAGACACCTGCTGTCTGGTGTACCCTTTCTTCTTGGGATGACATCTCCATGTTTATCCTGTTGATTGTTGAGATAAATGACAAAATTAAAAATGCATTGTGAAATTCGTTTTTACCCCTCCCCTAAATCTCCCTTCAAAAATTCAGTCTGCTTAAGCAATTATACATTATATTTGATTGTTTTTATAAATACTTATTGTATTGTATAAATGAACAGAAAAATCTAAGCTAACTTTTAATCTTAAGTTTTCTCAATTTCAACTTTTCAAATGGCTTCAAACCCTGAAACGGATTCTAAAATAAACGAAATTTAACATATCTAATTTGTCGATTTCTACCCAGTTACGATAAAGAGAAATTATTATTGACCCTGCATGCATTTTATCTCATAGTACTGTATCATAGAGCTCCAATTTAAGGTCAATAGTACTTTTGAAATTAGCTGTCTAGGCAAACTAAATTTATCGCAAAATCTATGGAAGTATAGAGGATGATCAGCAAATTTAACATACATTGAAATGTCTTAATACTTTATAAGGAAATATAACAACGACCTTCTCATTAACATAACGAACTCAGTTCAAGACAAGGGAAAAAAAGTCTTACATTAACTTGTAGGTGATGAAGACCTTGCATAAAATTTCCCTAAAAGATGATTTTCCTTTTTTGTCTCATTAGCTTTTTAAAATGGAAAACAGAGTTACTTGGTTAAAAAGTACATTAAAAAACTCACCACACTTCTCTTTCGATTTCGACTATATATATCTTCTGGAAGGCTGCACGGGATTAATATTTAAAACTCTAACAACTTATCCTTGTGTAATCTATTGCCGATACTTCGACAATAACGTTGTCAGCGGAGATGTTTGTTTATGACGTCGACGTGAATGGAATTAGCGCAACCGCAACAATTTCTCGGTTTCCTTGGATAATGCTGTGGTAAATGTCACCATCAATTTCGTACATTGTTTTTTAATCATATCCCGCCTTAAACAGTGACGGAGGAATTCGTCCGTCCGTATGTGTGTTCGTCCGTTCGAAGTTTTGATGCGGTTTTTTATCCGCTTCCGCGCTTTAACTGATGTACGAAAATGTTTGAGCCTTTACGAGGTTTTACTGAAAATATTAACTTCTGCGCCGATTATTTCATTTTTATCCTTTGACTACACTTTGGGTTTTACTTTTGGAAGAAATTATATTTGCACACTATAGTAAACATTTGTTATCCCCTTATCACATTTACATTATTTATTTGCATATTCTCAACTGTGTAATGCTATTGTACACTTTTTCATTGTTTTGTGTATATGTGGGGCGGGGGATAGGATATTTTTCCTTGGGTTCCCCTAGTAAGGTATGGACCACACGTTTGCTTTATTTTTTAGTTTACCGCTATTTTTATCCATAAATCTTCTTAATAAAATTAAGAATGGAAATAGGGAATATGTTAGAGAGACAACTACCCGACCAAAAAGCAGAAATCAGCTGAATGCCACCCATGGGTCGGAGGCGGTCCTCAGCTGGCACCTAAATTGAACCCCTTATTGCATTTTATGATATCTAACTTTCTCGCAATTTCAATCATATCATAAGAATCTTTGTTTTTCTCTGTAGCCATTGATGGCTTATGCTAGGGGTGGGATGTCATTTTGCTGCTTGTTCCTTCACGGTATTCTATACAGACTGTTTTGGTTAAATTTTCCATATTCTGTGTAGTGTTGTGTGGACTGTGGTAAATTGATCCATGTAGTGTTGTATGGACTGTGGTAAATTGATCCATGTAGTGTTGTATGGACTGTGGTAAATTGATCCGTGTAGTGTTGTATGGACTGTGGTAAATTGATCCATGTAGTGTTGTATGGACTGTGGTAAATTAATCCGTGTAGTGTTGTATGGACTGTGGTAAATTGATCCATGTAGTGTTGTAAGGACTGTTGTAAGTTTATCTGTGTAGTGTTGTATGAACTGTTGTAAGTTTATCTGTGTAGTGTTGTATGAACTGTTGTAAGTTGATCTGTGTAGTGTTGTGCGTACTGTTGTAAGTTAATCCTGTGTAGTGTTTAGTTGACTGTGGTAGATTAATCCGTGTAGTGCTGTGTGGACTGACAAAATTATTTTCATTTACCTGTGAAAGCTATGAAACAGGTTTTTTCACTTGAAAAGTGATGATTTTCTAAAATTTGTTAAATATTTCACAGTGGTATCTTACTTTAATTTTGTTTAAACCTGTTTGTTTTTTTAAATATTAATCCCTTATAATTTTTATTAACTATGTATTTGCATTCAGGTGTCGTAGATCAAATTTATTCGTTCATAACTGTGTTAAAATGCGTTTTTTGATTGCGTTAAGCCTTTCAATTGATATTTTATAGAATGTTTTTCTATGTTGTGATGTAAGACTATTGTTTCAGAAAGGGAGAAGGTTTGGTACCATTGAAACGTTTAATCTCGCTGCAAAGGTTTGCACCTGTCTTAAGTCAGGAATCTGATGTACAGTAGTTGTCGTTTGTTTATGTAATTTATACGTGTTTCTCGTTTCTCGTTTTTTTTTTATTTAGATTTGATCGTTGGTTTCCAGTTTGAATGGTTTTACAATAGTAAATTTTATGGCCCTTTGTAGCTTGTTGGTCGATGTGAGCCAGGGCTCCGGGTTGAAGGCCGTACATTGACCTATAATGGGTTACTTTTATATAAATTTTTATTTGGATGGAGAGTTGTCTCATTGGAACTCATACCACATTTTCCAATATCTATCTATGTTGTACATTGGTCTGTGTAGTATTGTGTGGACTGTTGTAAGTTTATCTGTGTAGTGTTGTGTGGACTGTTGTAAGTTTATCTTATTTAGTGTTGTGTGGACTGTTGTAAGTTGATCTTTGTAGTGTTGTGTGAACTGTTATATAATATCATTGTTTTATTTATTAATTTCTATTATGAAAGCTATGTCACGGCTTACTAATAGTAATATTTTTATCAGGCTATTTTGAAACAGTTTAGCAAGTTTAATATCTAGCTGAGGGATATATAAATTGCTCTTATTAATCTATGTTTTACGGTTCATACAAAGAAAGAGCCTTTTTCCTATTTCAAGAAAAAAGGGGGGATAATTTCTCATTTATGTCTTAAGTTTGGACTAAATATTTTTATTTAATGAAGAACCTCTAATAAAAATATGACTTTTAGTAAGCACTTAACTTAATATAAATAAAACAATGATAGTGAGAATAAAAAAAGTATATTGTCCAATGGTAATATACACATGCAATTTTTCTTTGAATAACCCATATGTTACTACCAGTCCAATTTGAGCTTAAAATTAATAAAATAGTATTTGGACTAAAACTTTATATGTTTTTTATTGCTTGAAATATATCATAGAATGAAATAAAGTAATGCTCAAGTCAATATAGCAAGTTTGGTTCTGTTTTAGGTGTAACACCACTAATTCATACCCGGCCAGAAAGCACATACCAGAAAGTAGTACATATTTACCACAAAATAGTTCCTACGTATGAGTGTAACTTTCAAAATATGTAGAATATTTAGGTATTTTTGGTATCAAATGAAAGCTGAAGGACTGGTGATCATTGTAGAACACTTTTGGACTTTAAATTTTTAATATAAAAAAAAAAATGCACCAAATTTTAAAAAGATGTTATATTTTGTCTGTTAGTCAGGTCTGAAGTACCTGTTTTGGTACATCTGAAGTTCTGGGAACCAGTACTTTCTTATATGCCATTAAAGGTATGTTGATTTCTTCAGTACAAGACACCATAAAGTGTTGCTTTGAAATGAAATGATTGCCACTTTATTTGAACTTAAAATAAAAGAGGTGTGCCTGCTTGAAACGGAGAAATTTAACATAGAAAGCAATGGGACCATGCATTAGTGTTGTTCTTCCTTATAACTCAATCAAATGACATAGTAACGTAAACAAGTGAAGATACACTGAATGAATAAATTTGATCTATGACACATGTGAATACAAAATCAATAAAATAAGGGGTGAGATCAGAAAAAATAAGCATACGACGAATGGACTGCTAGTATTTAGTGTTCTTTGGCATAAGTTTATTTGCATTTCAGTTACAGGTAGAATCTAAGACTCTTCACTTTTGACATATAACTTTGATACATTTTTTCGTAGTGACTAAGAGGGTGTTTGTCCCCTTTAACCAGACTTGACAGCCTAAAGGATTATCTTGAGCAGGAATTATAGTTGCTGTTTCCGACAGTGGTGGCATCAGTAGAGTCAACGATGTATCACATTGTGCTTGGGTCCATTTATGGTAAATCAGTAATATTTGATAAGCAGGTGTAATAGCAATGACACGAATAGAGCATTTAACCCTGTCCTTCAGTCATGGTTGATTGACAAACATATTGTATAAAAAATATCATAACAAACCCATTACAAACAAATCGCAAGCTGAGCCGGGCAAAGTTACTAAGAATAGTTGAAACAAATTGCTTACTACAGTGCTACAATAAAAAAAAATACAGAGAACACTGTCTGCTTGTCACATTGCTTTCTCTTTCCAACACATATATTTTTTTCAGCTGCAGTTCATACAACCGGACATGTTAACTTTTTTTTCTGTATTTTTTTCTTTTCCTAAAATGTTTCAAATATTTGCTACTGACCATATATTTACATATATCAAATAAGTTCTGCACTGCCACAAATGATAGATTTCTGGTTTCAATCTAATTATAAGCTATAAATGTGTTGCATGTATATTGCATAAAAATTATTTTTTTAATGCTTGTTTTTGTTCTGTGTCCTAACTTTTTATACCAGAGGTCTTCATTTGCTGCTGATTTATTACTTCGTCATAAACAGTCTAAAAATTGGGTGACATAGTCCAATACGGAAATACAAACATTAACTTAACAGGATGAAGGACCACAAAAATTCTACTTTTCCATGACCTGGTGGTGACCTTCTGCTGTTGTCTGCTCTTTGGTCGGGTTGTTGTCTCTTTGACACATTCCCCATTTCCATTCTCAATTTTATGATGTAATGTACTGTCAGATCTCTGTTTGGTGATTCCTTAGCTCAAGTCTTAAAGGACGACTCTTCAATCCTTTTGTTGTAGGGATGAGAATCTGAAACATCCGATAAACAACCCTTTTCATATATGTTGACAAACTAAAAAAATACCTTATCATATTTTATCTTTTTTATAAAACATACCTTATACCAAGGCTCCGTGTTGAAGGCCGTACTTTAACCTATAATGGTTTACTTTTTAAATTGTTATTTGGATGGAGAGTTGTCTCATTGGCACTCACACCACATCTTCCTATATCTATAGCTTTTAAGATTATATCTTTTCATGGAGAGATTTTTACATCTGACAATAGTTCGATTTTAATCGAAGCTCTTAAAACAAAGACATCTGCATCTGTATGGTTAGTGCATATGATGCAATCTCAGTGGCGAAGTCAGTAGGGGTGGGTTCCTGGGGAGGGGAAATACCCTTTTTTGAATGTGGACATATGGTTGGAACCCCCTTTTTTGAATGGGTTCCCCCATTTTTTTAAAATAGCTGGATCTGCCCCTGAATCTTATCGATATTATCATCTATATAATATCATTTACTATTTTAGTGGATCTTCCCTAACTTTATTTGAGGGGGCAAGGGGGGTCCCAATAACAGCAAAACAGTGAATTGATTTGATGAAAAACAGATAACAAGGAATTGAAAAGGGATAATAACAGATAACAGTAAATGAAATATGAAAATAAATCTGTCCAGGACCAATCCAGTAGATGACTCGTAGATCTTAGTATATTACTTGTGGTATGGACCTTTCGGCCGTTGATTTTTTTTCCGTTACTTGAACAATAAGTTATAGTATGGATGTTGATTTTTTCTGAACGAAATTACTAGTTTCTGTTTTTGATATACGGATATTTTTAATCTAGGGTATTTGAGTGATTTAATTTTTTTAATTTTATTTTTGAAAACAGTGCAGCCAGTGACACTTTATTATCAATTTAATTTTTAGATTTTTTTTCTCTGAAAAGCAATATATATTCTTTACAAGTAATAAAAAAAACCATTGATGCACAATATATATATTCAGGAATTTTACCGAAAATCGTTGTCTGTTTTTCAGTTCTTTTCGGTAGGTGCCGCAATTTTGTCTCAGTTTAAACAATAATCTTATGTGTTTTAAAAATATGATTTACCGGTATATTTCTTCTATTTCATCCATTTTTTGAAGTTTTTACACTGTCAAAATCATACTGAAACGGCAAAATTGTGTCCCCGGCGAATATGTGCGCCCCACTCTAACAAAATAGATAATTTAGTCCTATAACAGCTAACAAAGAACAAGACAATAACAGCTAACAGTAAATATATTTTTAGAATAACAGATAACAAAAAATTAAAATGCCCCATGACAGCATGTATAACAGTTAAACCCCTTGCCCCCTCATTATTTACATATAGTCACTGTGTCCCTCTGCTCATTCTCACTCTTCTCGGGACCTCGGGATTTCAGGATTCCTATTCAAGGTTCTTTGATGAGTCTTTTGAAGACGTATGATAATCTGTTGTACAAATCATAAGCCGAATACCTATAAAGGCGTGCACAAAGTTGACGGCCACTGTAAAATGCGCTTTTGAAAGCAGCTTTATACCCCTGTGTTAAACATTAATTTTAAATAATAAGTTTTTTTTTATGATAAAATGATTAGAGCCAGTCATAAAAAACAATATTACTAAAAAGGTTATCAAAGTTAAATCTATAAAGAATGAAACGAACTTGGAGAAAATGGTATAAATCTGTGTAACTTGTAACATTATAATAAGCATAATATACAGTTTTTTACCTGAAATTTGTACAAATTCAACGTATATTCCTGCATTTTCGTACAACACATATTTTTCTGATTTGGACTATAACATCATACTAACTTTACATAAAAAAAAATCAAAATCGTCCATTGTGGAGAAGTTTTAAATGTAGTTCGTTATATGTAAGAAGTAGTAATTTAAGGCGTATTTGTTAGTGCAAAACCAGTTTTAGTTTGTTAAACTTTCCATTTGTTAATGAGAACCAGTTTGAAACTAGTTTCGAACCAAAACTGGTTTGCCGTTTGTTATTCTCAAACCCAAACTGGTTCCAGAAACTATTCAAACCATGTCCAAGGGTGGTTTGTGGTTTCGGTTTAGGGTTTACAATGGCGGCATCGTTGATGCAGTGTAGTGGTCGCAAAATTTTTTATGCAGATTCTATGGTCAAATTGATCTTTTTAGTGGATTTTCAATACTAGTGTTCTAGTACTTGTATCATCTTTTTGTTTTTCGTGTTTTTTAACTTCACATAGTTTTATATAGATAATTAATGTCAATTCTCAATACTACATGTATTTGTTTGGTCATTTACTTGTTTCTGTTATTGCTATAAAAAGAAAAGAAACCGGCCAACTAACATTAAGATAATAGACTCAAAGCATACAAATAAAAGTATTTGCAATTATAAGAAGTTTGTTCAAAGCTAGCTGCAAGTGGTACTGAAATAAACATTGTTCCCCAGACTGAAGCGTCTGCTGTACGTTGTATCCTAACATATACATTCATATACAATAAAAGACTTTGAATAGCCGTAGTGCAAAAAAAAAATATGTTTGCATAAGAAATAGTAAGGAGCCCCCCTTAGGACTAGAAGACTTTCTTCTAGGACCATCAGAGAAAAATGATTTTGAGAACATTCTGATATCTTGGCTTTATACAAAAAAAATCTCTTTGGTTACTTGAAAAAAAATGAATAAACTATATAAGATGACCTCAGTTTAAACTTTTGATCAGTCATTTTCACAGGCACTTGTCCCAAGCACTTGTCTCAGTTTCATGTCATCTAAATTAACAAAATTGTATTTGATCTTCTATAGAATTTCTTCAGAAGAGTTCCAAATTCATTTTTTTTTATTCTTCACCAAAAGACATTCTGGAGATGTACAGAAGAGACCAACCGTGATGCCCAAGTAGTTCAGTTTGGCATCATGTTTTTTAGATAAACTTTACATTTGTTGAAAAATATCTCAACCAAAACCAGTTTTGAAACCTAAACCAAAACCAATCAAAACCAGTTTTAAACCATAACCTAAAACTAAAACCAGTTTTTCTGTAACAAATTCGCCTTTAGAAGAATCAGAAATGTATTATATGTCTCTGGAAGAATTAATATAAGGAAATGGAAGAATTAGTGAAAAAAAATATGTACTTGCTATTTTATTATTTCGAAATGACTCGATATTCAAAATGTGCGTAACAAGAGGTTTAAATAAATCTGCAAGATATGAATGATTCGAAAGTCCAGACTCCCAGTCCAGACTGAACACCTGAATTTTTTAAATGTCCATCCGTTATGTTACAGATTAAAGAAATTACGTTTTTATGCTATTTTCTTATACGTCTACGACATAGTCGCTTATTATTTCCATTACACTGCTCTTAGCATGATTTTGTTTTAGATTTCCAGAATGTGCATTTGCTGTTCTTTGTTGTTCGAAAAAAATGGAATATTTTGAACGTTTATTTTTAAAAGTATGCGATAAACTACGTGTCCAGTGTTTTTGTTACGCTTTTGTTTTCTGGTGGAAAATTCCGACGTCGTTAATGATTTTAGCTATTTGAAGACGTTACGTTTGTGGACCCAGCTTTGTGCACGCCGTCCTATGCATGTATGCAGATCTATTGAACATTTATTTAAATTTTCGCGCGTCTAAATCTTTTAAACATCGCGAGATTTTATGAGATTTCATAAATGATTCTCAAACATGGTGGCTGATCTTGTTGTCAAGTGAAGCTTTCTCATTCTCGGGTAGTAACCACCATAAATTCTACGTTAGGACAAGACTTTTTGATAATTAATATCAAACTAAATATTCTGATATGTTCACATTCATGACAAAACCATGCTGACCACCATTCTAAGGTCGACACGCACCTGACCGATATTATTATGGATGCGACGACGTCGCTTGCAGATGATTTGCAAGATTTGCAACTCGATCGCGTTGACAATAAGTTAAAGGTATATATTTATTGAATAGTCATTACAAAGAAACTGCAGAATATTTCTCTCATGACAAAAGCATTTTTAGAATGCAAAACTGACATGTGTTGGGAATGTCACAGTCGCAATAAGACACACTTTGACTTTTGTTTAAAATTACAGCCAATATCAGCATAGTAAAAATTAAGAGTTTGGTTCAATATCCCATGTATAAATTGCATATTAAGATGACATGGCACTGTCTGTCAATGTTAGTCGTCTTCGTGATAATGATTGTGACATCTTTAAAACAGCTTTTTACATATTTTTGGCTTGACGCTTTCCTTAAAAACTTCATGAGATTCCCTCTATCACTGCAACAGAGGATCCTTCTTTGCCAAGGCTGACATTGGGTTTTCAAAAAAAAACCTGAACTAATTATGATGTCAACAAACACAAAACGTCACATAGAGGATAAAGGTGTGCCCAGAACAAAACATAATGTTGGATTCAGACATTTTCATTTCTAGAGCAGCACATGTACAAGAAATGCGAGAATTAATTTTCTGTTGTTATTTGAAGCGCTATATAAATGCCTTTATTTGTTTTCAATTATTAACATACAAATGTAACAAATACATGAAATAGATAATTGTGGGTCTCATTGAGGTGTAAGCGTGATGCGGGATTGCCGATTTTTTGTAAGCTTGACACGTGAAAGTCAAATTATTGTGTCTTGAAAACAGGAAATGAAGTCTAGCAGACCACAGGTTTACAAAAAAATGAGAATTTTTAATAAAATAGTGTAAGCTGGATACAGGAATCTGAGGAGATGAGGTACAAATATATAATTTAAAACGAGGCAACAATCCACCAAAGTTCAAATAAAGTGGATGAAAGCAATTATAAGCCACTGTATGGTCTTTAATAATGAGAAAAACTCATGCGGTAACTTCCGAAGAAATGTAGATCACTGACGCAGCAGGTGCAACTGCTTTCCTGTTCACAAGACGATATTGTAAAGGCAAGTTCCTTTTGTTGTAATATAGACCACGAAACACAGGTGTTCCCACAGGGAGCAAGCTCCTGTTTGTCTGTTTTTTAAGACCAAACCATTAAATTTACAGTACTTAGAAGGAAGGGTTTTTTTAAAGGAGAAAGGAAATAACCTCTTAGCATCACATTGCATTAGATAAAATGTTAAAATAATGTACATGCAATCCTAAATGCATTAGGTCTTCAATCTTCTTTTCTTATCCTGAAAATACTAATAGTTTGTACATGTACCACACACACACAAAATTATGCCTCTTTAAATTTTTGCAACCAACCTGAATTATAGCAAACTTGAAAATTGAAACCAGGAATGATTTCAAGCACAAAATAAAAACAAATCATTGTTTCAATATCTTTTTAATTGACCCAAATTAAATCATAGTGTTTCTATTTCTTGCAGTCAAATGAAGAACTTGACAAACTTACAGTTGATGAAAGGCTCAGTGATATTGAGAGAGCTGTTTATTTGCTCAGGTGAGTGAAGAGTGAATTTGAAAATCTTTAAAAATTATGAATATCATCAGGTACATGTAATTGATATTTGTATGTTATATGTTTTGGCATCCAAATTTTATTATTGTTTATCCCATCAGTAATCAATTTGGTTGAATGCAGAATATGTATGACCTATAAATTAATGGTTTATTTTATAAATTGTGACTTGGATGGTGAGTTGTCTCATTGGCACTCATACCAGATCTTCTCATATCTATGTAGGTCATACATATGAAATATTTTCAGTTGAAAATTGTTTGAATAAATGTAAAGTTAGGACAAACTGAAAGAATGAAGAAGGGGTTTGAATGCATGATTAGACCATTTTACCCACTGTTTAGGCATGTGTAAACTAGAGATAGAGGATTAAATGTATGTTGTATGTTATTTAAACAAAATCACTCAAACACACAATGTTAATGTCAGTAAAATAAGATGTTTATTCAAATTCTATTCATAAACATGATGTATGATCACATTTCATACGTTATCTGATTTAAGAATGCACATTTTATGTGAAAAAAAATTGTCAAAGATGCCAAGGCTTATATTAATGTGAACATGTACATGTATGTTCTTTATAGTCACTGCTTGTGTCTGTTCTTGTATGAACAAAGCTTGTGAAAATTAAATATCCTTTAGTTTTATGTAAAAAATTGTACATGTATTTAGGAAAGAGGTATGATTGAATAATGTAACTATACATGTCTCATTTTTGTATTTTTGTCACATCGACCATTTCAATTCTCAATTTTATGTTGCTATCTATCAGAGATCAATGGACTAAAAATAAGATGTCAATAAATATAGGTCCCCTTCAACAATAAGCAAAACTTATCTAAAAGGCCCTGACATGACAAAATGTGAATCTTTTAAAAAAAATATATAAATTATGTTGTGGAAACAGTGGTAGTTATATAAAATTGAGAATGGAACTGGGGAATGTGTCAAAGAGATAACAACTGTATTGTCAACCTGACCATAGACCAGACAACAGCCCCATTAATGTAACTTTTAACGCAGATAAAAATATGCATGATTTGCGATCAACATATGACATTGGGTTGCTGTCATGTAGACATGTAAAAATGTACCCCACATCTCTCTTTTTATTCATACTAAAAAATACCCCCATATGTATGCTATTTACAGTACTATTTTACTTTCTTTTATAATAAAGTTCCTCAAAGGGTATAATTATGAAATTTATTTTAAGAATATTCTAATCAACAAGGAATGGGGCTTTTAGTTATGTAATTATAAAAAAATAATTGTGGGCAAGGCTATGGAAAAAAGTGAGAAGAAATTTCCAAAAGAGAATCATAAAAGCTAATTGTATGTCTTCAAAAGTAATGAAAGTTAACTGTTTAGTCTAGCTGAGCTATAGTGTTAAAAATAACAGAAAATGGAGAAATGATGAGATTTGAATTAAAAACATATAAAGGAGGGTTGGCCGTCATCAATTGAAATGAAAATAAGCTTTTAAAGGTAAATAAATTGCATTTGAAAGCGTTATATACTTTTATTTTCTGAGGTCGTTGTAGAATAAAGATTTAGTATGGTGTGAAATACCGTTCATTTTCCTTTTGTGTTCTATTGTACCGCTATTTGGCAAAATACACGAATATATTATAAACATAGCTATTACCATAATCTGTACATTCAAAATATTATATTTATATTTGATTAACAGTTGGGGTTGCTCATCACAAAATCCTAAAATACATTGCATTTATAGTCCCTTTTATACTTGTGCTCTCACTGAGAAAAAATGGCTGTCAAACATTTATTATAATATAAGTATAAAGTAGTTTAATTTGTCTGTTGTTGATCACAGTGAAAGAAGTTAGAATTTACTGGTGATAGCCCAGTTTATATTTTTGGTAGTCTAAAGCTAGTGCTTTATTATCTAAATGTAGCAAAATTGTTGAAAGTTAGTCGTCCAGCTATCATTTTAGAGGTCATGGGCTATCCCCAGATCTAAAGCAGAATTTCTTAAAACTTATTTGAAACATGTTTGTGTAAATTCTTGCAACTTGAGTCTGTAATAAGAGAATTTGAGGTCAATATCATTTAGATAGCCGCCTTACAACACAAAATTTACTTCGTGATTGATCTTAATTATCTTCACCAATGGATAAATACCCACACCATTTTGATTCATTCTCATTCAAGTTATTTAAGTTGATTAATTCATTGTTTCAAACTTTTACAAAAATTGTTTTCTCCAGAATTTTCAAATATCACCATGTGGGTTCTGAAAAGCACTGCCACTGTTACCTAAAAATTACAGCACCATTTTGATGACAAATTCTATAATTCAGAAAATTCAAAAAGGATCATTGTAAAAATCAAATTTAGGGTACTACAATGCCCTACGGCAATGTGGAAAACACCATGAAACTTGAGTAACTTTGTTCAAACTTGAGTTCTTCATTTGCAATTTTAATGTACATAATTATAAATAGCATCCTTTTATTTCTTCAAATCTTTTGGTTATCCATGTACAAATGTAGAAATTAACAACTTTCGATAGAATAGGTTTTACATTACATTATCATTGCTGTTAAACGTTCCAGTACAAATTAGTTAAAGTTGACCTCTCAGTTCTGAGTTACTTTGAGTTGTGTTGATGAAACAGATTATAATTGGTATGGAGTATCAGTTTCAGCATTGATTTCTGGGTAATTTTCTTTGTCCGAGACAGGATATCACAATGTTGCTGCTTTTCTCAACTTCCTTAATTACCCACCTAATTGTTAGAATCAATATGGTTTCCCTAACTAAACATAGAATGCCTTTATGAGGATAATTTTATAGTGTTTAGAAAATGTAATGAACTCAAAACTAATAAAATTATCTCGGTTAAGTACCAAGTTATATAATTTGGACTCGTAAAGGTGTTAATAAATTTCTATGAGTCCTAGACTAAATAGTGTTTTGCATGTATACCGAAGGGCCATAACTATAGATTAGAGTCTGAACAGAATCTTGGGTGTGAGAAACAAATTCTTCGATAATTTTAAAAGTCACATGTTGAATAGTATGATCTCAGTCTGGTAAGTGGACATTTTTTACCTACATGTTCCTCCTGTGAATTTAAAATGTTATGTTACTTTTGTTTCCCTGACAAAGCAAGGTTGTGGTCCTTTACGAGCAATCAGGCTTCCTCCACCAAACAAAATACTGTGAGTCTTAAGTGCTGAAAGTTGCAATAAACTTAAAAGATCAATAAATAAATACACACATTATATATCAGTCAAAAGTTTGTTTACAGGAGCAGCTAGACTTGCGTTTCCTCTTGAAAAAAAAGCCAAATAAAATAAGAAGTTCAAGATTAGTGGGGACCCAAATTCTGAAATGTTTTGCTAAAAACAGTAGCTATGCTAATCTTCTTGTGGTGAAAATCCAATTAGTATTCATCAAATCTTTTATTTTTGGGGGACTTTATCCTTTTACCCACAATCTGTTACTTGACCCTTTGAGCATAAATTCTATTTATATCTTCATATGCTCAAAGGGTCCAGTAACAGACTGTGGGTAAAAGGATAAAGTCCCCAAAAAATAAACTTACAGATCTTGACAAAGAAAGAAAAATAAGTTAAAAAATAACCAATTTTACTTGTTTTGATTTAAAACTTTCTGAAATTCAAACATAGCTTCACATTAAAATGACCATCATGAAATAGCCAGAAAGGGTGCTTAAAAGTGGCATTAAAACACCTAAAATCAAATCAAATCTTTGAGAGAGAGAGCCAAAGCCTTTTAACCTTTTTGATACCAGCATCACTGATGAGTCTTTTGTATCTAGAGGAAACATGTGTATAGCATACAAAATTATATGCCATGTTTAATCTTTGATGATCTTTTAAAACGAGGTATTTGTCGAGAGCCTGCATGATTTTACAGATCCTGTTACAAGAATATAAAGCATTATTATAGTCAATACAAAAAGTGTGAAATTGATTGATATGACCTAAAAGTATAGGTTATTTTACTTTTTATCATGGTGTGAGTATGTTCGTGAGCTCTGCATAATATGATTTAAATACTTTTGATTTATTATGCGGTCCCATGGATTTATTCTCCAACCTTTCAGTTGTGAAATTTAAGATGAGAAATTTGAAATTGAAATTCCAGTATGAAATTAATCTTCATCAAACGAAAATTGAATGGGGTCCCTGTCTTTACACATTCAATTGATCCTGTACAAACAATTTTCATTATAATTTTCTATAAAAGATGTTGACTCGGTCAAGAATCAAGAGGGTTTTCTTTTGTATTAATGTCAGGCTGTTATAACTCGTGGGACATTTACAGCTCTTAACTTTTATACACCTTAATATTGACAGAGCTTTGTAAATCTATAATTAGGTGTTGACTCTAATTTTATTTTAATAAACATTTTATCTACCTACTTAGGCTTATACAAATATTCATTTGAACAGGTCTAACTCTATCACAAATATTTGACAGATTCATAAAACCATATATTACACAAGGTATGTTAAAAGAGATGACACTTCAAGTTAGTCACTGACCCATCCTTTTTGTCAGATTAAAATGACAGTTGTTATCTCTTGATTATAATTAATTTGACATATACATATATATATCTTGCCAATCAAGATGTTAGAGTTGTCTCCCATGCACTGAGATAATTATTTTCTATAGAATTTATTTGCAAAATGGTTCTTAATTATATAATATTAATTCTTTTTTTTTTAATTTTTAATTGACAAATTACTTATTGGTAAATTTAACATTTTGTTTTGATCTTGTTTGAAGTTGCAGGTGGTCACAAGGTGCGTATATTACAATACATGTAACATATTAGGTCACATGAATAATCCATTACATAATTATAGAGAGAGGATTTTGCAACTGTTTACAGAAATAGAGTGGAATTTGATCTATTAGGTTGTGAACATCCGCTAAAATTATAATTAGAAAAATAGATTTTTTTACAATTTGTAATTTAAATAAATACGTAAAAAAAATATAATTTTATACATTTTAATTTTTTTAGATAGCATTAACTGGCTTGGAATAACACTTCATTTAGGTTCAATTTGTGTTAAATAAATCCATTGGAGACTCAAATAAAATGTATTCTGTCATAATCTGCCTGTCCTTGATATAACAACAAAAATTGAAAGTTGTATGAAAAATGTTAACTTTGCATAAAAGCATTGATTTTTTTTCTTTCACACTATAAGGAAATGACCTTTAGCTAGAAGATACAATATTCTATCTATAGAAAAAGCGTGTCAGCCTAGAAATGACACTGAAAAGTGATACCAAATTTCAAATGCATTGGAAATTTGAGTTTGAATTAGTAACAGATGGCAAACAGTTTAATGTATTGACATTTAGGATAATGAATGAAAAAATGTAATTTGATACAGAGCAGATAATTGCTCATATTAATAACATATAGCTTTTAATAGTTTATTATTATATTAAGACAAAAAGTCCATTAACTAGTTGTGATAATTTTTGATATCAGTGAATCTGGGAAAAGTTGATTGTTAACCAAATGTGTAAGGCTTATGATAAAGTACATCAGTTTTGGGGAAAGTGATCGACTTACCACTTGAACGTAAAGATATAGCTCTTGAATTTGATCACACAAGTCTGTTCTTTGTGGTGGTGCATTGTGGATAATCTGTTTATATGTTTAAGTACATAATCTGTGTAAATAACAGTTTCTCTGATTCATTTCCTGTTTCCACGGAAACACAATATCAGTTTTTTTCCCTGTTGGTATATACGTATGGGGCCAGTGACACAAACATTCTCTCGCTATGTGAATGAGTAGCTAGGAATTACATCACTATAGTCTGATTACGATACCAATTGTCATTACTTATCAAGGGATATATTAAATTATTAGATGAATTTCTGTGTATTCTTATTCATCTGGATATATAATCAGGAAAAATGAGAGTTTGTAGTGTAATATCTTGTTGGATTGTAAAATATATTGACTCTTTAATTACTTGATTGTTATGGAAGAAATCGAAGTTTTCTCTACAAAGTTATCTAGTACAGGAGAAAATGTTAAACTTTTCTTAGACGACGATTATTTAGAAATTCCAGAAGAGGATATCGAGGATCTTGATGAAGAAATGGGATATGAAAGTTACTACACAATAGAAGAGTATGTATTTTAGTGGGCACATGATCCTACAATTAAAATTTCCTATTTATAATTATTTGTGAAAATTATATTTTAAAAAGTTAGAAGTCAATTTGATATGGGTAATTTAGCACCATTGTTTAAAGGTCAAAAGTTGTAATTAGTTTTGAAAGAAGGTAGGGTGCAAATTATGTTTTTGGTGCATTCTAAAACAGAAACATACCTGTTGTCAGTTTTTTTTCAAGGTCAAGTGCATGTTTGGATCAATAACATATTTAGGATTTAGGACAGCATATAACATGATGCATGTATATTCAAACATACCCCATTTGAGAGTGATATTTGAGTTTGTATTTTTGTTAATAATAGACCAGGAAAGTCAAAAGCAACACGATCCCCCGATAATAAATCTTTTTAATGACTGTGTTTCTACATGAGGGGTCTTTAAAAAGGTTAACACATGTACATCATGTAGGTTTGAAATAATATATTTTGGGGGAAATTTTCACATATGGAATTTACCTTCTGCCTCTTGTAGATCAATTATTCACAATAGACTTAGAAAATTTAGATTTTAGGGTCTTCAAGATTAACAAAAACATATTTTTGTTAAAATTGTAAGAACATCAACCAAATTTCCTTCTAGGTTTTTAATACAACTGAAGGTTGGGGTTACATGTACTTTAAGGATCCTAGATTGACTTGTATCCTTATCTGTGGGGTACTGTCTGGTCAATAAGTACTGGGTCCCTGCTTAATTCATCATTGATTCAATTAATAGATTGATCTATATCTGCATTTATCAAGATTGTACATTAACCAGTACATGTATGTGTGTACAGGAAATATAGTTCATACTTCTTATGAGATACATTGCTTCCTTGATTTTGTCATAACATCTGATACATAAACCTAGATCTAGATCTAGAATGTACTTAAGTTTGATTGAAAGAAAAAAAAAACATGAACATTTTCCAGAATCAAATAAGTCCAATTTTATATCAAATTGTCACTGTGGGTTTAATATGTTCTTCGGTGGAATGCAGATTCAATGGCATTGTATGTTGATCGAAGAGTCCTTGTTCTGTAATTATTAAACAAGTGTTCTTCTGTTTGATAATTAATTTTTTCATAAGTATGATGGGTCTTTGAAATTCTGGTTCGTTAAAAAACTTCTTTAAAGCTGCGAAGAGCAAACATTTAAGGGCATTTAAGATAATATGTGGTTTTTTTTCTTATGTAGAAAGTTGCTCTGCACCTGCACATGGTGATCACCAGTTTCATGTATTTGTAAAAAGCACTTTAGCATTTTGATATGACTAATGAATAAGTGAAAAGTATATCAACCAGGCTAACCACATTTCAAAATTGAAGTCAGTGACTGACAGGTGTTAGTAGTTAGAAAACAGGAAGGGTGAATTTCCTTTAAATTTACATCATAACATGTACATGATAATGAGAAACAAATCTTGAAATAACTCTTCAAGTTTACATCAGGGAAACAAGCAACTATTTTAGATATGCCCTGATCATTGATGGGATGTCTAAGTCTCTTGTAGTATTTCTCAGGCTCATCCATCAAGCCATTACGTGTAAAACAAACTCAGATTTGTGTTGACTACTTTTATTGAAATTTAAACACAATGAAATGCAGAAAACTTGTTTTTTTCTGTCAAAATTGTTATTTTGTAGTTGTTGCAGTACTGAATTATTTGAAAGTCAATGTTTACATGTTGCTACTAAACAGCTTCTCAGATTGACATGAAACTTGTCACCAATTTCTACACCAATAAAAATGATTTTCTGTCATGTTGTTTTGGTGTTATGGGGCTGATGATAGAGAACAGAGAGACAAAATAAACTTTTAAGTTGATTTCTAATTCTGAGAATAAAATGTTGAGGGTTGGCGTCAAAAAGGGAGGTAGGGTCAGAAAACCCAAAACACACTATTTATTTATTTTGGCCTCAATATGCAATGTATTAATCAGAATTTTAGGTTCAAGAAAAAACATCTTTTTATGGTAAACAGATATTCTATTTTTTAATTATAACAAATGGCATTAACTCTATTACAAATTATATTGTTCATTTATTATGCTGAACTGAAGTTTTTTTTTTATTTCCTGTCACTCTTGAAATTTAACCCTGCACTAAAACAAAAATGTAAAATGAATCTTTGAAATTTTGAACTTTTTCCTTTTTGTAGTATCATTTGCTAATGAAATTTGGTGTTTTTTACTATCTAAAATCGATTATTTAGAAACAAGACCAGATGCCATATTGGAAACTAGATAAGAAAAAAATGAAAATTAATAAATCAATTATTCTGTTTCTAAAGTTTCCCATCAATGTAAGGTTTGAATGTTAAACATGGAAAACTAGCGGAATGATAGCTATATATAGAATCATTTACATAGATCTTCCAAATATTCATATTTTTATTGTGTTAACTTGGTAAATTGATGTTATCTAAGACATTTTCAGCATTTTCTTAGATATCAATAGACATATATTCAATATAATTGAAATGAAATATCAAGAAATATTTTGATGACCTAACATATGTTATAATGATATTGGGGAATTGATTTGGATCAAGCCCTGGTCTTGTAACAGTATTAGATAATTTGGTCATTTATATTAACCCGGTGCAGATCGATTCTTTTGACATTATTAGTAATTGTTTTGATGTTTTTAAGTGAGATTTAGTTTAACGAATGCTGCATCGCTTCTGTCATTCTGAGGTTATTGTCAGGACAGTTCCAAAACCATGAAATTGGTTGATATGAAGAAGTAATTTGAGTTTAAATTTGACGCCAAGGAAAATCAATGAAAATCCATCAGAAACTAGGTTCTGCTCTGTCTGTGTTTTTGGAAATGAACACTACTGTTAATTTAGATTTTGACATTTCCTCCTCAAACTCTCTTGTCAGCTGATTTAACCTTGAATTTTGTGTATGAAATTGAAATTTAAGCTTAACTAATTTTTCCAAGGTTAAGCATTTCAATTCTCATGATGTATTGTAGTAGAAAAAAATTGCATTCAAAATATACTATAGGATCAAAACAGGTGACCTCTAGAAGTTGTGACACAGTATGTAAATAAAGAGATAATGTATGATTGCCGATGATACAAATGTCACCCAAGGACAAAGGACGAGGATGTTACAGGTCACTGTGGTTGGGCAGAAATATCAAAATCTGCATATTAGCTGTACACGGGCTGATCCAGCCATATTCAAGGGGGTTGGGGTTATAACCATATACGCCATTCAAATGCATTGATCGTCTTAAAAATGTCTCTGAACAGGTAGTTTGGCTGTAAGCTGAAGTTATAGTAAATATTGAAAAGTAATGAACTTTAAAAAAGCAAATTGAAACTGAAAATTAAATATATGAAATGCATAGATTTGACTCAAGATCATGATTACTTTATTCAGAGTTGCAGCTAATTATGCAGGGCGTGATTTGAAATCATGTACTTTGTAAATAACATTTAATTGAAATTTGATGGGGCAATTAAAGTAAGCAGCAAAATTTTAATCAGTTTATTATGATAAGGATAATTATTCTAATTAACAGTGAGTCTGTGACTGGGGTCATTGATGTCTGAAAATTTTAGCAGACAAAAACCATTTAAATCTCATTATCAAGACAAGAAAGTCAGTAAAAATGTATATTTGTATTAGCTACACCCATGAGGGTGTTTGTACAATTGGATTTATCTAAGTACATATACCACCATTTCTGAAGATAGGGAACAAAAATTATTAAGAAGAGGTAATTTAATATAATTGCCAATAAATTGGTAATATATTGAAGCTGTGAGACTATTCCTCCTGTCAGAATGATCTGTAGACTGGTATTTACTGATGGGAGGCTTACCAATTAATTCAATTAGAAAGCCTGTATACCTGCTATCTTATTGAGAGGATTATATAATTAGTTGTGATGGCATGCCTCATGTTAGCAGATAGTTAAACACAACACATTTCCACCAGATGTTCTGCTGTGAAAGGTGTTATCTCTAATTGGAGAATCATCAAAGCTATCATAAGTTTAACAACTGTAAAATTTTATCAAATAATTGTTCTCAATTGGTCTTGTTAAGCTTTGATTATCTGCAAACAATTGTCACTTGAACATTTAAAGATTACAAAAAAATCAAGAAAATGGTGTTTAATGGTTGTGATTAGAGACTAGAATGAAAAGGTCAACTTGACCTTAAAATGCATATTGACATACTTACAGCTATCTTTGTTTTAATTCTGATCATAAGATCAAGTTTCCTGAGTGAGAATTTTGGCTTTTACACAAATACACATGGCTTTTGACAGTAGATTCTCTCACTGCTATAACTATTATAGATTTTGAAGGTTGCTAAATTGTTCTGAATTAGAGAAAATTCAAATTATTTGAATTTGATTATATAACTGACCATAGACATTCACCCAACAATGCAAGTTTTTAATTTTGTATATATTATAATTCATGTGTGTGTATTATGTAATATGCCTACAATAATAGTGTTTGCAAATTACCCAAAACATAATTGGTTGTCTAGCCAAGTTGTAATTTAAGATATATACCAGGATACCCCATTCCTTACAACTAGGTCTGCTTCATAAGTCAAAGTGATTACATCTAAAACTGGATACTGCTAGTTCAAAATATGAAGATGTGGAATGATTGATAATGAAACAGCTATCAACCACAGACCAAATGTTGTAGAATTATCCATTGAAGAGGATTGTACAACCTTCAACAGTTAAAAAGGCTTCACCATGGGACCACCAAAGTAAGAGAAGGCAGAATTTTGTATTGTGTATTGTTTCGTGGACCTTTGCTGGTGTTTTCCTGTCTTTCCAGTTCTTCTTTCACTTACAACTTTTGTATGTCCCCTTTATTTTTCCATGTTTTTTCAAGTTACATTAAAAAGCTGACAACACATCCCTGACATTGAGCAGACATTAAACATGAGATGTCATTTATTGCAAAAAATTAATAAATCGATCACATGCAAAATTCATTTGTTAATATATGGCTGTCAGGGCTGACATTAAAACCTTGATTCTTACAAATAAGTTTAGATGTTTTGATCAAGCTTCATCAATCTTTCCTATCTAACAACATGCAGTTTTGTTTGACACTTCAATGATGGTTTAATCATTTGGCTTCTCAATATAATAAGCCAAAAAATAACTTTGCACTCCAAATGCCCTCTTTTTTTCATATTATATTATATAATATCACTATCGGCTAACTAGATTTTAGAGAGGTATTATCTTTGAGTGCAACAGTTGTGTGCATGTAACTATACTTGTATATGGGTTGTATTTTGACGTCATCTTACCATAATGAAATGAAACTGATTGACCAACTTGACCCCAAGCTCAGATAAAGTGGTTTGTAGTTATTCTTTGTAAAATTCAATGTGCTAAAACACAGCAGACTGCATCAGACTCAGTGTCTATTGTAGAGGCAATAATCCTCAATCTTGAATTAAAAAGACTATTGAAGCATACAATGTTCCTCAATAAATGGATTACAAGCAAGTTTGTCATCTTCAATTTCTATTTATTAATTTATAAGAGATACTCATATCTCTGCACCAGATATGCATTTCAATAATTAATGTCTTTTTATTGATGCTAAAGAGTAAAGGTCAAAATATATAAAACTTCTAAAAGTCAATACCAAATTTGTCATTTGTATTTTTGGAATTCATTTTGTAAACCAAATTTGTATGGCATTCAACATGGACAGCATCAAACAACATAGCTGAACATAAAATCATATCAAGAAAAATAAATTACAGTATTTCCCTTAAACTAGTAGAACACATTTTGTTCTGAATGTCCGTTCGTATAGTTAGGCCATTTTAAAGAGAGAATGTACAAATGTATGATTGTTTAAGTGGATTTTTGTCAGTATTTGCTGGATTTTCAAGTTTTGTAATCTTGCTTCTCTCTATAACAGTGTGACAGTCATGGAAGCCTTCCTAACTTAAATAATACAGACAGCTATGTGATTGCCAGGTGAGCAGAACGTGTTAATTGGAGCCCTTGTCTAAATTCCTATGTAAATACATTCATTTTTGAGATGATTTATTTTGTAGCTCCGGACAGGAAGTACAGAGAATCAGTGTCATCAACAATTTACCAGATTTACTGAAAGACACGGACAGTCATGATGAATGCATGCGCCGTGTTGTCCCAAAAGTTAGGGTAGGTATATTCACACAGACAACGTACTGCAACATATAAAACAATTCACACATTTCTAATTTCTCACAACTGTACAATAACATTTTTGTACTCAACACACTCTTAACTATCAAATAAGTGTGTCGCCTCAATTTCTTATGTACCTAGTTAAACTTAAATTACTTCAGGATACAGACAAGTTTTTGTATTAAGTCCTTTTGTGTCACATGAGCTTGAGGTGATCATAACTGTTTTCTTTTTATAAATGCATGAAGATGGATCAATAGTGTAATTTTTGACAGGCTTAGCAATAATAATACACGTATTTGTCATAAAAATATATAATAAGGACTTCTTTTTACCAAAACCAAAAAGAGGTTTATATATATTTATTGTCCTTCAAATACAATCTAATTTGGGTTTTTTTACGAGTGTCATCAGATACAAAATTTTCCAAAAAATGTATATATTTGCCATACATGTTATGTCTTCAACAGCATTATGCAGAGCAGAAAAAAACAACATTTTTTTTGTAAAATATAACTGGAAGGTTTAACATCTTTTACATTTTAACAATTTGATTGAAACAAAAACAGTGGAAATTGACTCTACCTGTTTGTTTTTACTTTGGTAAACAGTTGTGATGTTTCATATACTGTAGTACTTAAGAGAACCCCAATTTGTCAAATTTGAAAGATGACTAGACAAGTATTCATCAAGTTATCTAGACTAGTTATTGGACAAAACTCAACTGTTGGTGTATTAGCAATGCTAGAGTATGATATAAAGATTTCAGTAGTATTTTACCCAAGTACCCAATTCATCTATTTGATTAGGAAATGTTAAAACCATATGATACCCCCATTTAAAAAAAGATATAATTTCTGCCAGATGAGAACAACTAGATTAATTCCAGATTTAAGAATCTGTGTTATGAAAAAAAAGATGCTAAGTACTTAAACTTCCATGATTGAATAATCTACCAGTTGATTTTATTTCTTCAAAATCTATTAAAGCATTTTAAATATAGATTTAGACAGTCATTTGGAGTGGCACTTACAAAAAGGAAGAAAAATATAAAGCCTAATATAATTGAGAGATTGTCTCATGCATTGGCATTAAATTAATACCACATCTCTTTATATCTAAATATAATAAATGTTTTTGGAAAATTTGTCATTCATTGTAGATCTAGACAAATATACAAAATGGTTCTCATTAAATAATTCATTGATGGCACACTAAGTTTTTCATTTGAAATGCTAGTGATTCAGAAAATATGTTGCATAACTCTATAGCAAGCTGCAAGCACCGCTATAATGGCTATAATGAGAATACAGACATAAAACACAAGAACACACAAGGAAAGGACAACGATATTCTTCTTTGATCTACCAGACTGCTTCTATTGATGACTAGTTTATAAATATGACTGTGTAGTATTGTTGTCCTTGATATTGGATAAAAAAGCTAAACATCAATTGGTTAAAATCACAGTTGACTTCCAGACTAAGTAAATTCATATTGATCCATCTGTAGATTTGAATTGTTAAACTGATTTTTTTTTTTTATCTCATTAGAGAACACATTAGGTAGTTGAATTAGCATATCCAGGGGAAAGGTGTAGTGAAAGGTACTGTTTACATTTTCAGGCTTGTCTGAAATAAGTTGCAGTATGGCCATGGGTCAATTTTTGGAAATTCATTCTTTTTGTCATGATAAGTTTTTAATTGAAAACAAAGAAAGGTCTTGGAAAACCATAAATATGAAGACTTTATGTGTGCATTTGTGTGACTAAGTTTTTTGAATTCAGTTCTGTAACAAAATTTACATTTTTCTTACATTACAAGAGAATTCCTGACTAGTAAATTAAATGTACTATCCCTAACAAACTGGATGTGCTCTTTGAATGGCGTTTTATTTAATTTGAAAACAAACAAGCATACTGCACATGGACCTAGTTATTACCAATATGAGCTTTAGGATACCACACATAAAGATATAAGCTATCATTAGGAAAAAATAATCAGAGTAGTGAAGTCAAATCTGTCTGTGTCTATCTGAGAGATGAACAAATGGTACAATCAAAATGGTTGTAGTAATTGGAAATCTGTCTGATAGTTCTTGCTTTACAAGAGAATACCTCTTAGTACATTGTGTTTCTTCAGCAATTATTTACATCAAAGTGCATGGCTCAACTTGGCACCAGATTTCATACCTGTAAATAAATTGGCTTGTTTCTCTGTTTATGTTTTGGCAGTGTTTTCTTTATTCAAACGGCTTAATGCAATTTACAACAAATGAAAATAATCAAAAGCTGGATTATTTTGATATAGAGTAACATTAAAAAGCATATGGTTTATGCATTATAAAGTAAACCTTCATCAATAGCCAATTTGATAAGATTAGGATGAAACTGAAAGGCAGCCATTAAGATATAAACACATTTTCCCTCCCGTTTTATAAAAAGTTTATTAGTTTTTAGATTAAAATAATTGATGCGATTATGGTATGATTACTAGGTTTGGCGATGGTCAGCGAAGTTTTGATGGACGCTTTGGCGCCATTTGACCTTATTGTTTGTAGTGTTTTTATTGATTATCCATTTGGATTGATGATTTTACTTGTGATTCAAGTGCCCTAGAGATCATTTTCTACTTTGTCAATGGAAGATAATTGTTTTGTTTTTGCAATGATTGCTGTGTTTTCCTTGTCTTGAATTTTTTTAGCACTTTTTTATAACATGTTGATAAAATTTTATTTGAGTAGCAGGTGATGTTGTTATCTTGTTTGTTGGAATTGTGATGAAGTTATCGAGATCTGACTCAACAAGGATTACTAATAGACCAGATAATTACGAATTTTTCCTTTTATTTAAAAAATCCTGGTTAAGGGTAAAGATGACCTTGAGGGGATACAAAATGGCTGAGATACAACGACTGTCCAAATTATCACATTTAAGGGCTAGTTACACTACCCAGAATTAGGTTTTTGAGGTTTTCAGAACAAATATGTGACATACAATTTGATTAACAATTTTGAATTCCTTAGAACAAAATTTCAGAAATTTAAAGTCCAGTTTTATTTTTAAACTTTAAAATTACAAACTTTTGGAGGCATTATGATTATTTCTTCCTGTTATTTCCAATTTATGATTGTAAAATTTCCTGATTTTTGATTTTGCACTTTATTATTGGGTTTATTTAAAGGGATAATTTAAATTTCCTATTCAAGTTCTTATCACATAAATAGACAAATTCAATATATTCTTTCTATAAATTCTATTGAAAAATTACAAATCTATGTGCACACAGGTATTTCAGATAATTTACTGTAATTACTTCCCCTTTATAATAGGGATAAAACTCACCACACTCCCATATATATTTGGTAATAAAATAATGAAGAATATATTGGAATCTTTGCAGGAGGTACTCCATGTTGCACAATGTGAGATGCAGTATGCAGCATCAGCTGCATTCCTACAGATCTTACAGAAAAACTTGGTGCCGATACAAAACTATACACAGACATTTCTACAGACAATACTCAACAGTGTGGATGGCAAAGATCCAGGTAAATTGATATATCAGGACACACAGGGTGGTTCTGTAAGAAAAATCACCCTGGCTGGTGTTGAGTGAATCTCAGTGAAATTAGGTTGTTGCTGGTGAATTTTGGGTGATAACACTCTAACTTATGACTGTCAAGTAAAAATCATCAATCCCTATCATTCATAATGAAAAGTCACCACCAAGAGGGATTTTTACTCAATCAACTTAAAATGTACTGTGCTATCAGATAACTGTCCCCCTGTTTAAGGAAACATTACACAAACAGGGCAATTAAATTATTTCAGGTACATATATACATGTAGAGGGTAATAAAATGTAAATGTGAATTGAATGAATCCAATTTTGTACAAGACAGACACCCTCAGTCAGGTTTAACAAGGTAGCTAGGGTAAAAGTGAACTGCAAGAAATGCCACCCTTCATTGATGCATTATTCTGATTTGTCTTTTTAATCTTGTTGGAAAAGATAGTACCAATGTTAAGTTGAGTTCATTACACTTATTGAATTTTAAACTCAATTCAGTACAGTTGTCAGATCTAAGTAAATCATACAACTCCATGGGAACTGATCTATCAGTTAAACCAAATAGAACAGAAAACTGCTAAAGGTAAATAAAGGGTCTTCAACAAAGAGTGAAAATTCAGCTGGCCCCTAAATAAAAATGTGTACCACTAGTTTAGTAAAAGTAAACTTCATACTTAACTCAAAAACATATAAATGAACTTTATACAGTTATATGGTTAGCCTTTTAATTGTTTCAAACTTAAACTTTGTTAGTTGGACCCTAAATTGGCTTAAAAACAATGGAAAGTTTCAGATGTCTAATTTGTGTAGAAAAACAAGTATTATTTTAGATAAATACTGAAATCTAATCGTAGCTTGGAAACTTTATCGGGTTTATTGAACTGGAGGAGGTTGAATCATTTTTATTGTTGACCTATATATTAACAATTATTTGATAATTCCATGTTCAAGTGTATTGATTCATCCAGCCATAAATATTATAATTACATCAAATGACAATCGCTGGGGATTGTATTGTCAACAATTTATGATGTTGTGATATACCAAAAGTCATATTTAATAATCATTGTTGTATTATTTCCGAAATGAGAAATGGTGTGGGTCAGTGAATTGGTCATATTGACTTTATCACTTGTAATTGGAGGAACGGCTGATTAAATTAAGAAATTGATTGTTCTTGTCAATGGAGATAATGAATTATATTGTGGAAATTTAAATTCTGTTTCCGAATAAATGTTGTTTGTTTGGATTTCTACCCCTGTTTCATGAAAACTTGTCTTGTTTATGAAGTTTCTATTTTGATTTAGTAACTATGGGTTATTTTTCAATTTCAACAATTTCAATTCAACTATCTGTTTTTAAAAGTAAGTTGACTTATTTTGCCAAGAAATTTCCTTACCATCCTCGTCATCTGCCTTTCTCTTCCCCCGATTAAAAGTAAAAAACATTTAAATTTGAGGATCTGCCATTTTTGTTAATCTGAACAAATCAGCAAGGCATAATTAATATTTAAAACCAACAAATCTTTATTTTAAATTTCATTTTTTGAGGTGTGGAACCTAAAAAAAAATATCTAAATTTTGGAAAAAAAGCCCACATTTTCCTGAAATGGAAAGGTGGTCTGCACACCCAGCTTAAATGCAGAATGGAAAACTCTGCAGGAGGGGGTTTCAAACTTATTTTAGGATTACTTTCATCACTAGTCATAGATTTATTGTCTCAGCCTTTTGAGAATAGCATTTAAAAAAAATAAGAAGATGCTGTGTTTCCCTTGACAGGAGCAATTTTATGTTCACAATAAAATATCCATTATGTTTTTTGGGGAGAGTAACACATTAGTCAATTATTCTTCGACAACCTTTATTATTTAGTCATAGATTTATTATCTCTAGAATATCTTAGAAAACAATTAAATCCCTTTGCTTCTTTGAGAGGAGCTGTTTTTCCTGATGACAATTAAATTATGATTTCAGAAGTGTCAAGTCCCTTGCTTGAGGAGCATTTTATTCTGTTCACAATATAATGTTTATTATGATTTTTTTTGGGGTTACACATTAGTAAATTATTCCTGGACAACTTTTAGCATTTAGTCATATATTAATTGTCTCTCTAGAAAATCAAACACACAGTAAGATTCAAGGAGACGATTTTTTTCTATTCACAATTAAATTACGATTTCAGAAGTATCAAGCACCTCGCTTGAGGAGCATTTTTTTCTATTCACAATTCAATTATATAATTTCAGAAGTATCAAGTGCCTGGTTAGATACTCTCCTGGACGTTATAGAATTACTGCCTAAAGATGTGATAAAGAAAGAGGTTGGTGAATAATTAATATCCTTCCACGAAATATTCAAGTTTCTTTCCCATGAATGACATAACGTAATGAAGTTATTGAATATCTGTGTGAAAACAATAGTATGTTTCTATAATTAACCCATTAGGCGAAACTACAAAAGAAAAAACTAATGACGTTAACACTGTTACAAATTGAAGCAAATATTAAAGACGCCTCTTGTATGCACAATTGCAGTTAACACATTCTTAACATGGTTTAAAGTATTATTATAGGCCATACAAAATTAATTTGTTTCTTTGTTGTTAATTTTTTTTTCTGAGCATAACAGTTAGCAGGCAATATCAATATTTTTCATGGTTCCATATTAATTAAAACCAGCACAAAATAATCTAAGCAAAATGCAAGGTATGATATTAATTTTATTGAGGGGCCACAGTGGCCAAGTAGTCGTCCTACTGTTTCACTAGCCTTTCAAAGCTGAGGTGGTGAGTTTGAATCCCACAAAGGGTAGGTGCACTTGATTACAGTCTTAATTGACTAGGATTACAAGTCAGTTTACCTACTCTAGGTTGTTTGTTTTCTCCCTGGGTTTCCTCCAAAAAATACTGCTATGAATAACACAATAGTGCTGAAAGGGGTGTTACACACCAATCAATCAATCAATCCTTGAATTTTGTCTATCAAAAAAACCAAAACATCTTGAATGGAAAAAAATGTATTAGAAAAAGTAAACAGAAATTTGACAAAAAAAACATAAGTCCAGAAATTGTAAGAGAAGAAAGACCTGAAAACAAGAAAATTCTTTGCTCAGGCATAATAAAATTCAAAAGAATCAGCAACATAGGTATTTTGTAACATATTTTAAAGTTAGTTTCAGCCGACATTTTATTGTAAAAAATGTTTATTGAAGTAGGACATGCATGAAATATTTGTAAGGAAGCACTTATTAACCAAGGAAACGGATACTTCAGTTATAAGTATTTACAACTTTCATGGCATGTGCTTAAAAAAACTTTAGATGAAATATTACATTCAATGAAGCATTCAGTACTCAAAATTATAAGACAGTATATATTTGTTTCTTCTGGTATTACAGGATTGGTTCTTAGCGACCTGTTAACATTGAAAATTACAGAATTTGATAAAACATTTCAAAGGGGAATATTGCAAAGTAGAACTTCTTTCTTTTGGCACTTTTCAAACATTTTTTTTATTGGAATTTTTTGAAACAAGATTTAATATTTTTGAACAAGCAACTGAAGTTAAATATCTAACAAACAAACATATTTCTCCTGTAAAATTTCGATAGTTGACTAGAATAAACACATCTTTAATAGGCAGCATATTGAATTAATCTTTACAAATATGCAGCAATGATAATAAAATCAGTCAAATTGACAGCTAAGGCATCAGATGAGTTAATTAAAGAAAAAATCTGAATTTTCTTTATTGGTCTGGATTGCTTTAGTAAAAAGCCTAATGATCTTAGAAGCATAAAATTGCATTTTATTTCCATAATTAGCCTCCCCTAATGGATCAATAATATCTCCAATTCAAACTTCTCTTGAATAAGGACATTCACATTGCTATAACTGCTAGAGTCATCCCAATGCCTTGATGGATGGCATTTTCACTAACTAGTATTAAGTCTTTGTTAAATATTGCTTCTCTTGGGAGGTTTATGCAGAAATAGTGCTTCCCTTGGGAGGTTTAT
Source organism: Mytilus trossulus (assembly GCF_036588685.1). Taxonomy (NCBI): domain Eukaryota; kingdom Metazoa; phylum Mollusca; class Bivalvia; order Mytilida; family Mytilidae; genus Mytilus; species Mytilus trossulus. The sequence goes on along the minus strand of NC_086375.1, from coordinate 26,893,250 downwards.
CCTGCTTATTGATAGAGATATAGTGAAACCTCTATATACTTAAGGAACACTGTGCAAAACTGAAATTTAAAGACCCAACTCACTTTTATTATTTATAACTTTTACAAACCAATTCATAATCTTCCAATTAAATTTTGTGTTTCCAGAATCCAGATGATTTGCTTTTGATAGGTTTTAATTGAAAACAAAATCTAAAAGTTTTCTTGATTCTAGTTGTAGTTAATATAAAAAAATGTTCCAAAGTAGTGCATGATTTTACATCTTTCAAAACAATTAAATCTATATCCGACATTATCTTCTGAACTTTTCCTTCCTGTTCCATTACAGTAAAACATATTATTTTCAATTTGCATATACCTAAAGCTAGATGTATTTAAACATTGTCAAATATTAAAAAAAAATATGCTGAAGTGAAACAGCATCTTTTAGTACATTTGACCTTAGATTCACCATGTTAATTAAATGGGTTTATTCATAGAATTAAAATATAATCGGTCACATGCATGAAAAGTGGTTAACAATTGTACGATTTCAAAAGATATTTATACTTTAAAAAAAAAAAAACAATTTCATTGTCAGAGCGGCAACTCCTCTGAAACCATACAAAGTAGGAAATATTTGTGATATGACATATAAATGTTGTATTTTGTACACTTCCTAGATTTGTCTTTGAAACTATCTTTATTTCCGTAGAAAACGCTGTTATTTAAAAAAAAAAAATATCCAAAGTTGGAGACTGTTATTGATCCCTGTCTTATACAGGGACATCTTATTACATGCTCAGTCGATGTACCGCCTTCAAAATTTAAAAACTCTGTTTCAGCACTTTGCCAATTTTACCCTGATTTTATAGGCATCTTCTAGTTATATATAAATTAGATTAGGAATTGAATGTTTGAATAATTGTCAGGAAACAATTAAAACAGAACAGAATAATAAGATCTGTTCATATACTTAAGTTGAACATAATATTGGTAATATAAATATTTTACAAACCATTTTACTGCTCATAAAAATATCAGCCACTCTTTACTGAATCATGAACATTATTGTTTAAAGATGATAAAAGTTAAAAGCCTCAACAGGAATAGTTTGTGTTTAATTTATATGTATATATAATTTGCGAAAGCAAATTTACAGATCTAACATTTTTGGGTTGATGTTTAGACAAGTTGTATATATAATTATATATATTGCTAAATTATGGCAAATGAACGTATGTATAGCTAGCATAACTAAAATATTTATTTTTATTTTCAGATTTTACACGTGGCAATAGCAAAGGGCCAACTTTCACAGTCAGTAGCAGCAAGAATGGCCTGTTGTAAAATATTAGGAAAAATTTGTACCAAATTTGAATCTTTTGTGTAAGTACTTTAGACGATGTACCAGGTTATATTTTTCGTCAAAATATCTACAGGGTTACTTATTGGGTTGCATTCAATATTGTAGCAGCCAAAATAGGCGCTATATCTAAGATATCTATCCATGTTGAATGAAATGGATTCTCTTTATAGATAGCATGAATGTTTTGGCTTTCTAGATCTATTTAGCCTAGCTAAACAGTTAGGCTAGCTATACGTTCATTTGCCAAAATCTAGGTAGCACTACATAGCAGCTATTATATATTGAACGCAATTGCAATAAAAACATGTTGTTACTTTATTTTAACATTTTCATGACTTACTTCTTTTATATGGTTTATGGTTTAACATGTACTCTGTGCACTTTTTATTGTAAAATGTACTTTGTGCCACAGACCGAGTATTTGTAATATTAGAATAGAAGATTGTTTAAATTAACAGACATGTTTATTATTAGATGTATCTTTCACTATTCAGAGTGTGCTGCAAAATGTTACAAGGATTTTTATTTCAAACAGATTGCTGAAGATTAAAAATATTCATTCAATACATCTGATATAAAAAAAGAAGAATGGTTTTAATTATAAAACCATGCTACTAATCTGCTGCAATGCAGAAGATTCATAATATTTCTTTAACACACTACATCCTTAAAAATTATATTATCCCAAAACTGCATATAGAAATTGACTTGCGCTATTTGCAAAAGTACAATATTAAGATACAACTTTTAAAAATAATAGAAAAAAACGAAAAAGCTAAAGAAATGAAAAACAGATAATAGAGGCCTTCAGAGCAGAGGTTGTTTAAATTGTTTGTTTGACAGGATTTAAAAGCAAAATCTTTATTAAAACAAACCGTTTTTTGATACAGGATCAAAAAAGAAATTCTGCCAGTTGTGCAGTCCTTGTGTCAAGATGTGGACTATGAGGTCAGAGGGTGTATGTGTAACCAGTTGCATTCTGTAGCTAGAGGGTTAGGGTAAGTTAAAAGTTATAAAACTATTTTACAGTACATGAACCAGATTTCATTGATGAAAGAATAAAAACATCCTGTAAAAGCAGACATCTTGATCTGTTTGGATTTCGTTTATTTCCTGGATAAATGTTATCCAGGAAATTAAAACCCAGACAAAATGTTGAACTACAAAGAACATAGCATTCATATACTGCAAACCAGGAAAACGAATCCCTTCAAAAACAAAACAAAACCTTGGAATACTTACCCAAAATGACAGGAAACTTCAAACAAAAAGACTTATTTTAGCTGGTAATGACCAGTTTTGAGCTTTAAAAGTCAAGGTTAAATATTATTTTGAGTCGCTTGGCTCTAAAAAATAATGACCAGTTTTGACCATATTTACTTTCTTAAATCTTAAATTTTAAGGCATAAGTTGAAATGAGATTTTGGGTATATGTTAATGAAACAGCCTTTGAACAAAACCAGAAACAACATCCAAAGTTGAAAAATCCCACTCAATGCACCATCTTCATCAACAGACTATATATACCATATGTCAAGTTCTTAATCCCAAATGACTTATGGAAAATTTTATGTATTTGTTTCAACATTGTAGAATTTGTTATATAATTTGTAAAAACTTAATTAGCTTGATCTGTTTTCAACTTGTCAAACACAATTGGCAACGCCCATTTACCATTGTACATTTCACTGTTTGTTGATTGAAAATCTTAGTTTTTTGTTTTAGCATTGTATATTTCTTATAAACTTAATTAGTTTGATCTGTTTTCAAATTGACAAACACAATTTGGCAACGCCTATTTATTAAAATACATTTCACTGAGTGATATAAGGTTTCATCAGTTTGTGTTAAAACTATTGATCAATATATATAATTTATTGTATGGAAGATAGATATATTGCTACATACAAAAACAATAAAGATTAATTCATTTTGCACTGGATTATAAATTGGTTAGATGGTGTGCTGTACTTTATATTAATTAGCCAGATGAAATAATCTATAAATAAAATATAAATGGGATATCAAGTTTTTCCAGTGCCTGTAAAACTAAACAAATGTTTTTATAATAGTATTATTGTGTATATGTAATAATGGTTTGTTTTTAAAGTCTAGACAGAAATTAATTCAAGTATCTTAAGAGAGAGCCTCAAAATGAGTTGAAATATTTGAGATGACTTTAACTGATAGAAAACAAAAGATATTGGGTATCTGTCTACGACACAATATCAGTAAAATTGAGAATGGAAATGGGGAATGTGTCAAAGAGACAACAACCCGACCATATAAAAAACAACAGCAGAAGGTCACCAACAGGTCTTCAATGTAGCGAGAAATTCCCGCACCCGGAAGGCCTCCTTCAGCTGGCCCTTAAACAAATATATACTAGTTCAGTGATAATGAACGCTATACTAATTTCCAAATTGTACACAAGAAACTAAAATTAAAAAAAATACAAGACTAACAAAGGCCAGAGGCTCCTGACTTGGGACAGTACATTCATTTAAAAATACACAAAAATTCAAAAGTTGTTCTTCATATCAAAGTACAAGACCATAAAAGCTTTCATTTATATATTTAACAAATAAAATTTCACTACAATTTCACTATTTTTATTGCTTTTGCAGGCTTGAAGCCACAAAGAGTGCAATATTGCCAGAATTAGTTGAGCTGACTAAAGATGAAGAATGTTCTGTTAGAGTTCATGGCCTTGAAACAGTGGTTAATGTTCTCGCTTCACTGGATTCTGGTAGGTTCTGTTAAAGTTCAGGGCCTTGAAACAGTGGTTAATGTTCTAGCTTCACTGGATTCTGGTAGGTTCTGTTAGAGTTCATGGCCTTGAAACAGTGGTTAATGTTCTCGCTTCACTGGATTCTGGTAGGTTCTGTTAGAGTTCATGGCCTTGATAAAGTGGTTAATGTTCTCGCTTCACTGGATTCTGGTAGGTTTTGTTAGAGTTCATGGCCTGGAAACAGTGGTTAATGTTTTCGCTTCACTGGATTCTGGTAGGTTTGGGCAAATTTAACAGAATTGATGAAGTTGACTTCATACCCAGTTCAATTATTTCATGAAGGTTTGGAAAAATGTTCAGATTTGGTCCCTCCTTGTTGCGGTTGCGATATGGCAGGTCTGCTCTTTTCAGTAGTGGAAGTGGTAAAGGAATAATACTTGGTATACAGTTTTAGAATTGGTACTTCTTATTTCCATGAAGATTAATCATCCCCCTTCCCGCTCTGTCATGGATCAGTCACTTAAGAACTTTCGCTTAGTTAACATGTTTAAGTGTTTCAATTTATTAAACTATCAAAATTACACACATGAAGCACGAATCTCTTCTTTTTCTCCCACAGTTTGTTCAAGACTATTTTACATCACTAAAACCCTCCAATTAAAAAAAGACAAGTGGCATTATGCTTTATTATGCCCCATTTATGGGCATAATGTTTTCTGGTCTGCGCTGTTCGTGTATCTGTCTGTTCATCCATCCGTCTGTCTGGTTTTGGTCGAGGTAGTTTTTGATGAAGTTGAAGTCCAATCAACTTGAAACTTAGTACACATGTTACCTATGATATGATCTTTCTAATTTTAATGGCAAATTAGAGTTTTTACCCCATTTTCATGGTTCACTGAACAAAGAAAATGATAGCGCGGATGGGGCATCCATGTACTATGGACACATTCTTGTTATACATGTAATGTATTAGGTTCATTTGCCAATCTCACTCTTTACACATACAAACAAAAATATGTATCCAAAAACATTTGTTAGAAATAAATCATCATTTGATTTTCTGGTAATATCGAGGACAGAATACTTTCTTTATATAAATCATTTAGAAAATGCATTAATAATCGTTAAGAATTTTGTCAATTATATTTAATAACTTGCATGAAAAATTATATTCATATTTTGCCAGGAACAACTTAAAGAATTTGTATTTCATCAGAAACTTGTTATATAATTTTTTACAATAAATTAGATTTTATTTGACAAGAGAAATTGCAATTACCTATCAAAGACGAGCAGTCATTTTATCTTTTATTACTTTTGGAATGATTTTTAAGAGCGGTTTGATAATATCTGTTTGAAATTATGTTATTATGCAATTCTCATCTGAGTAATAGTCTTATGTAATTGATGTATAATTCATTGAAGAATTATAAAAAAAATAAACTTTTTGAAAGTATTTTTTTTTTAACTTTTTTGCTGTTTCATAGTATAGTTGAAATGTAGATTTCCAGTCAGTGTTATTTATATTTCAGTTTGTTTTTGTTGTTTCTCAAAATGCAAACATATTTTAATGTTCTAGTCAAACCAGATGATCATATTCATGTCTGTTGATTCATTGAAAGAGCCTAACTACCAAATTGTAAATTTATCAATATTTTAAATATGAGCACACATATGATCGAATCCAATAAAATTTTTGTTTCCTTCCCTCCAAATTTAATATTAGATTTCTGTCATCAGCATTGCACATAGAACCCAGAAATTTTGAAACTGGAGATAAAAGTGAAATAATAAAACACAATTTGAGATTCTAATTCCTGTCCCACTAACATTTAACACATATCTTAAGTTTTCAACTTTAAAAAAAAAGAAAGATGCCTTTACAATATGTACAGGATAAGAGATTTCTGGAACATTCCAATAACTGCTGCAGAAGGTCAGTGTTTTCTCCAGGCACTCCACCGCCCTTCACCAATCAAAACTGACTAGCATTAAATAGCATATAGTGCTAACTAAGTCTTTCAAAACCAAACCAAGCATTCAAGTAACTGTGACCTTCTTTTGATGGTTGAGTGAATTGAGTTAAGTTTTGCAGTTATATATTATGGCTATATGATAATGAATGCATTTACTCTTGTAGAAACTTGTTCAACAACAATTGTTCCATTAGTATTGAGTTTAGCAGTTATATTTCATGGCTATATACTATATTACTTTATACTTATAGAAACTTGTTCATCAACAATCATTCCATTAGTATGTAAGTTCTGTCAACAAGCCATGCAGGCTGAAGATTCCACGCTACCAGAAGTTGGTAAACAGATCGGGAAAATCGCTCATGGACTTCTGGGTAAATATTGAAAATGAAACTTTATAAATTACATTATGTAGAGCAAAGACTTCTTTAAAATTACCAGATGATTGTAATTCTATTAACAGTGTTACAGATAATTGTATGACAAATAGGCTGAAAGGACAGACTTGAAACTATGCTGTCGAAAAAAAAACCGAAAAATTTCCTCTTCCATTTGGTCATAAGAAAACAGAATATGTTAAAGATAGTGCTCTGCAAACAGAATTAAAAGGTATACCTATGTTCTTATATTCCTACTAAATTGGCACAAACATTGCAATGAATACACTTTTATCATTGCCTTCGTGGACTCTGGTGTGGTCCTCCCTGGAATGGAGGGTGTTGAGGATTAAATTTACAGACAGAAAACAATAGAGCTTAAAATTTGTATTTCCTGTTACTTCCTTGCCAACCATGCAAAATTCAAAAGTAAGAGCAAAGATCAGCTGGCTCAGAAACAAAATTGTCTTCCTGCAGGTTATTACATAGTGAGGTGGTATGATAAATATCAGACTCAAATCATTATCTACTACAGTGCAGGGTTCTCTAGAATAATATGTCCAGATGGGAAAACAGGTCTTCCTGTAAGCTATTTATTACCTTGTGAGGTGATATGTTAAACACCAGACTCTCCTTGCAATCTGTTACAGTGCAGGGTTCCGGTTTCTTAGTATAGTTGAAAGATTGCCATGTATTCATCATTATCATTACATAATATACAGATAAAAATATATGTAATGAATGGAAAGCAGAAAGGAAGAAGAAAAAATGTAACTTTTATATCACTACAGCCCAGAGTTCTGGTTCTTGTTACAGTTGAAAGATTGTCATCCATACATCATTTATGTTACATAACTTTCAGACAAATAACATGTAATGAATGGAATTAAAACCAAAACAAAACGAAAATTTGTAAATTTATATCACTACAGTGCAGAGTTCCGGTTCTTGTTACAGTTGAAAGATTGTCATCCATCTATTATTTTTATTACATAATTTATTTATAGACAAAAAACTTATTTAATGAATGCTAAGCTAAAAAAAAAAAAAAATTATATAACTTGTATATCAGACTCAGCATATTATATTCATTTTCTTAATATGGTTGAATGACTGCCACCCATCCGTTATTTTCATTACATAACGTACAGACGAAAACATATTTAATGAAAGGAAAGCAAAAAAATTGAATATGTAACTTGTTAAATCTGTGTCAGCAAAATATATAGAATATTAATGATTGGAAAGCTTAAAAAAAAAAATTTAAATAAAAAAAATTGTAAATTAAAAAAAAAAATTTAAATAAAAAAATTTGTAAATTAAAAAAAAAATATGTTAAAATTGTATAATCTGTTTCAGCATATTTATCAGACGAACAGAAACAGTGGTTTGTTGATTATTTTAAGAAGTTGTGTAAAGTTGGTTTGTCACTAGAAAAACTAAGAGGAAACAACAGAGACATTGTTGAAAGGGACATAAGTCCAACAGTAAGTACAGCTTTACAATGATAAGAATGTGTTTTGAAGGGTAATATGTTTAGAAAAACCAAAAGTGTTGTTACGTTATATAACACAGGAAATAACAATTATGTAAGCATGTTGTGGTTTTATTTAATATTTAATCAAAAGAAACAAAAACCAGTGTCAACACAAACGGAAATATAAAATGAAAGTTCATTATGTTCAAATAGAAATAAGAAAACGTGGTAAGAGTGCCAATTAGACAACTCGCCATCATAATCACAATGTGTAAAAAGTAAACCATTATAGATCAAAGTACGTCCGTCAAAGTACTGCGTTCAACACAGAGCATTTGCTAACACCAAACAGCAAGCTATAAAGAACCACTTATGACGAGTTTAAAACAATTCAAACAGAAAAACCATAGGTCTAATCTTTATAAAAAAAACATCAGGAAATAGTAAAATAGAAAATTGTGTAATTAATATATACAAAAAGTATAGATATGATAAAATAGAAATCACAAGCTAATTAAGTGATTGCTTTATTAATGTGACACATCACATCAATGTGAAGTGGGTTTACAGCAACCACAAAAGGACACTGCATGTTATTTTAAAAGTTTAATTGCATATATGATAAAAGTAGCTTGGTTTTACCTACCGGTAAATTTTTATATATATATATTTCAGATAACGGAAATTCCAGATTTTACAGAGGATGACAAGTTTTTGGAATGTAGGAAAAACTGTGCATATAATTTTCCTGTAAGATCTTATTCCATTTATTTACTGTTGCTCCTAAATGATCCCTTCTGAACTGAATAAAGATAGCACATTTCAAAGTACTGTAAATTCAGAAATTATTGCGTGCATTTATTTAAGGGATTTTGTCTTTTAAGACTTTAATGCAATTTTAATTTTTACGATTTTGAGAAAAATCCTGTTTAATTCATATAAAATATTTCACAATGCGAGTTTAAATTATTGCGTTTACAACTCTGTCGCATTTTTCCCAATAATAAAAACCTCACATTAATTTCTGAATTTACAGTATTTGCTTATCTTTTAGACTCTCAAAGGCTTGTCTGATTGATAAAAAAAATCAAGCAGAGGTTGGAAAGGGGTATTTAAATATTGGTGATATGATTTGAATCTTTTACATTTACACAATTGCCAATTTACAGTTAAAATCTCATAAGTCATACCTCCAAAAAAGAAGATAAGTAATTGTATGTTATTGTATAATCAAAATATAAAATATGAATATGATGATATAAGATGTGAGGCAGATGGTCATGTGGCAGAATTAAACAGCATACAAAGTAAAGTCAAGATAATAGAAATTAGAAGAGGAATATCAACACCCTGTTTAACATCTCAAAAGTCACTCAAAGGCATTGAATCATTAGAAAATTCAAAACCTAAACTTGGTTCAAGACAAATTTTATTAAAAAATACATGTATTCAAATAAAAGCTTGAGTTTAAAACACAAAAGAAGGTTTGTTCCTCTGCTCTATGGTTTGGTTGTTGTCTCTTTGACACATTCCCCATTTCCATTCTTAATTTCATTAATGTTTTTGATGCTATATTTCTTTTATTGCAGTGTTCATTTTATTTCAATGTATTTTTTCAGGCAATGGTATTATTTATTGGTGCAAAGCATTTTAAATCAGAGTTATTAGGATGTTTTTCTAGTCTTTGTAAAGATCCTAATGTTCAAGTTCGGAAAACTGTATCGGGTGGCTTTCATGAGGTAGGTTACATGTTAGATTATTTATAAAATGCATTAGAATTCATCATTTACAGAATTTATATTCACTGGTCCTACCTGTTAAAGGGAGTGAATAAATATATGATATTTCTTAAATAATTCAAATCTTAGCACAAAATGCATGAATTTAAAAAAAAGAAAAGAAGATGTGGTATGATTGCAAATAAGACAACTCTCCACAAGAGACCAAAATGACACACAAATTAACCATTATTGGTCACTGTATGGCATTCAACAACAAGCAAAGCCCAAACCGTATAGTCAGCTATAAAAGGCCCTAAAATGACAAATGTTAAACAATTTAAACGAGAAAACTAACAGCCTTATTTATGTACTTATTTATTTGTAGGTGTCCAGAGTTTTGGGGCAACATGTAGCTGTTTTACAACCAGACTTGATACTTCTACTGAAGGATGAATCTGTAGATGTGAGTTGATGATTTTCTTGTTTGTTATAGCACATTCTTTTATATCCCTTTCCATATTTAACAAATGGTTTACTTATATCAAATTCTTGACCGAATTGGCAGACATCTTATGCTATGCATAGTTGTGCAAGGCAAATTTAATTTTTGACCAAGAAGATTTTCTTATCACTAAATTTAATGTCAAAGGTCAAATAAATTTTTCTAAGATTCTGGACATGTTAGACATGCTGTCCTTCAATGTTTTTATGCTTAATTGATTAATCATCAAATAAATAAAATTGAGGGATAACTTTTGAATATCATTCATTTCATATCCCATATCTTTCAAAAAAAGTTTTTGTTTTACATTTACAGGTATTGAGAGGGGTGATAGCAAATATTCCGTGTATATTAGATTGTTTATCAGGGACTGGTAGTAATCATTCATTGTCAGAATCAAAGGTAATATCAAACTGCAACCCAATTGAAATAATGAAGATAAATGATCAATTTCAGGATGTTTTGGGTAACAAATAACAAAGCATTATAAGTTTTTTTCCCAGTATACACTATACAATGATTTGTAGAATGGATATGATGTGTCGGCCAAAAAAAGGACAAAAATTGCAATAATACAACATAATGAAAGAACTTTATTATAGAACTTAGACATGTTACGCTTCTAAAACGCAAGAGTTATTAGGGCCCTGTCCGTCTGTCCGTCCGTCCGTAACACTTTAACTTTGTGTCCGCTCCATATCTAGAAAACCATTATGATTTCATACTTTATACTTTACATGTTTATTAACCACCACCAGAGGGCGTGTCATGATGTATGTACAACTTTCTAGGTCAAAGGTCAAGGTAAAAAAACTTTGGTTTCAGTTGACAACCCTGTGTCCTGTGGTGATGATCGTGTCCGCTCTATATCTTCAGAACCCTTATGATTTCAAAGTTTATACTTGACATCCATTTTAACCAACACCAGAGGGTGTGTCATGATGTATGTACAACTTCCTAGGTCAAAGGTCAAGGTCAAAAACTTTGGTTTCAGTTGACAACCCCGTGTCCTGTGATGAAGATTGTGTCCGCTACATATCTAGATAACCTTTATGATTTCAAAGTTTATACTTGACATCCATTTTAACCACCATCAGAGGGCGTGTCATGATGTATGTACAACTTCCTAGGTCAAAGGTCAAGGTAAAAAAAACTTTGGTTTTTGTTGACAACCCTGTGTCCTGAGTTGAAGATTGTGTCCGCTCTATATCTTGGGAACCGTTTTGATTTCAAATATTATACTTGACATCCATTTTAACCAACACCAGAGGGTGTGTCATGATGTATGTACAACTTCCTAGGTCAAAGGTCTGTCTGTCTGTTGGTCTGTCCATCACTTACAATTTTGATTCACACTATATTTATTTACCCAACGTTATTGACAGCGGGGCCCACAGAGATGGCTTCCATCTCAATGATATCTAGTTATTTTAGTGTTTCTTGTTTACTTATAAGGTAATCCTATAACAATGAATATGATTTTCTTGTTACAAATGTATGTCTATTATATAAATGTAAGTTGATGATTCTTAATATTTTTCAAGAGTTTATTTTTTAAATCACATTTGCTGAAATTAAAATTGCTTGAAAACAAGAAAGTCAAGCTGGACCACTTGAGCAATCTTTTTTTGGAAAAGCTTAAAACTTCTTTATAGATATCCTCTTGAAGAATCTAATTGCAAGAAAATTAGTTTACACAAAAACTATCCTTTCGGTAAATCGTATTTCTCTATATAAGCATCTACATATAGTATAAATATGCACCGGATACAGTGCAGGCATTTTGGTGTCACGATATCTCATTAGCATGGGTTTCGAATCCCGGCGAGGGAAGAACAAAAAGATTGCGAAAGAAAATTTACAGATCTAACTTTTGGGTTGATGTTTAGACAAGTTGTATAAATATGTTATATACTTTCAGCTCCATGTACTAAATGATGTGATACTTGCTGTACTAAACTCAGAACCTGTGGTATTTACCTCTAATAACTGGAGGTTACAGGAACATTTAATGGATAATTTATCCTGTCTAATCAAGTGTTGTTCTAGTGATGTACTATACCAAAAAGTCATTCCAGTCGTATATCCTAAAATTAAGTCTGCTGTGAGTATTAAGTGTAAAGAGTTTTGAAAAAAAAAAGATTCTAGTAGTAACTTTTGCAAGTTTTGTCAAAGAAATTTTTATCATGTCATTGGTTTAAAATTTCAGATGATGCAAGGTTATGAAGAAATGTTTTAGCATACCAAGATGACAATTAAAACATAAGGTCCTTATATAGATTACAATATGTAATGGGTTTTGCTTATGTTGATGACAGAACAGTTACCTTTACTTGCTTTAAAACATTCATGTCGTTTGGACTTTGATAGATAGTTGTGTCATTGGAAATAATACCAAAACTACTTGTATAAGCTTGAACATAGCCTTGAAAAGTAACATTATAAGACAACACTTTACAAAACATTACATCAAAAATTCAGCAACATAAAGTCAACCAAAAAATATGGTGATATTCATTTACTTTGGAAGGTTCATCCATCCCATATACACTTTATAGGCATATTGGATCAAAAGTACTTAGTGAAAAGAGGATGTCTTGAATTTGTCTTCAACAAGCAGAACATTTTGTAGTAATCTGTGAAATTCTACAAACTAATAGATGAAGAAATGAGGTGTTTTTTTAAAGACACTCATGCATGGTACTATTAAAAATTGTGTAGAAATATCTGTACTTCAAAACATATTGCCCATTCATATTATTTTTAATTTTAAAAGATATCTGGTAAAAATAAAGACTTAAATATTTTGTAATTAGTAAAATTTATATATTTCCAGAGGGCTTTGCCTGTAAAACATGCAGCTTGCAGATCTGCCTTAAAAATTATTAGAAAAATTAAAAAATTAACCCAAAGAGAAGAACTCATCCATTGTTTTGTAGAAGGTTTGTAGCATTTACAATTATTTCATTTGCCAAAAAAAAAAGCATGCATGGTTGATGTGTGAAACTAACAACTATTCTGTAAAAAAAAATATGTGTTCAGAAATTGTATGTGAAAAAAGATAGATGTTAAGTAAAAGTCAACAAACAGCAACTTCATGATAACAAAAAAAGGCAAAAGACTTCTTGAGCTCAAAATACAGCTGTCTTCAACAATAAACAAGTGCATTTTTTTTTTACTGTGACTGCTCATCTGACAACAATGAACATAAACTTGACTAATGCATTATTAGGAAATGCTTTATTTGATCATAAATTTCTAAGCTAGCAGTTATAGTTGTTACAATTTCTGTTATCTGTTGACTGAAGACTACTATTATTGTTGGATCTGGTGAGGTTGATGAGATAAAGATAATTAGAAATGTAACTAAGATATACCTGACCAATAAAGAACTGTCACACAATTGTTCACCAAATACACTTAGTTCAAAGTAAATATCTGTTGCACTAAAAAAAAAACTTCTTCTGTCTAAATACCCCTTTGTTTATTGTATCATTCAAACTAAAATTAATATAAAGATAATAATTTCTTTTTCTTTTCTTGTTTTAGATTTCTGCCATGGACGGAGTTGTCATCATAGGAGTTTATTTGTTGACGTTTGTAAAAATGTGATAGAACTATATTCAAAGACATTTTTTAAGGAATATTTTTATGAATATGTGTTAGAACTACAATCAGATAAAGTGCCAAACGTTCGGTTAAAGTTGTGTTCATTACTACCACAGTTAAAAAAGATTATCAAATTACCTACAGACAGAAATTTACTACAGCAGTTAGAAACATGTGTACGGAGATTATTATTAAGTGAAAAAGATAGGGATGTATTAGCAGCTATTAAAATTGTAAGTATGATTTGCTGAATTGAGTATTGAAAAAAGGAGATATGGTTTGTCTTCGACTTTAAAAAAAACTTAACTTTGTATATTATCTATTATGGTAGCTAAAAATGGGATGTATCACAAACTAACATAACTTGTTTTATTTACAATAAACATGATAATATAAGAAGGTTCCATTGTTTGAATTGTCAGTCCACGAATTCTAACAATATACAACGATACAGATTACCTATAAACAGTATATAGAATGTTTTTCTAACTATTTGTTTTCAGTATAAAATAATATATTTAAAGTTGTTTCACCTGTCCACTACAGTTTGAGTCTAAACTCGTGTACATTTTACAAAAACAGTCAGCTTGAAGGAACAAAATGGCCTTAACAAAAAAAACGAATGCTGTAACCGTATGCTGAATTTGATTTTGATGTCAAACATTTTTGTTTCCCGATGATACTTTATCAGCAGGTATTAATGTGTCTTACAAATTCTTGGCATATCATTAGGGACCAAATTGATTCAAGCAAAAGTGCAATAAACAGCTTGAAGGTGATGAAAAGACTCAAGAATTTGGTTGATATTCATGACACATCATTATCTAAACTACAAATGAATAATTTCAAAATTTCATCATGAATATATCAACACACTTTCTCAGTTTGAATGTTATCAAGACTAATGTAAACTTCTTAACTTTAAAGTTTTGTTAAAATTTGTGCTACAACTACACTTCCATTTAGAAAAGTTGTTGATAATTTCTATATTTTTAACAGGCTGTTGATGAACTAGATAAAATACATGTACAGATGGAGCCTGTAAGTATTAACATCATGAGACTTTTATTTTGTAATCAAGGGGGAGATAATTTATGAGTTTTTTGTAGCCAAAGGGGAGATAATTTAGGTTTAAACAAATGTAATATTATCTCCCATTTGTATTATGAATGGTTTCCAGTTTGTTCTGTAATAGCTTACTGTTATTTGTTTAATATCAAATTTAAAATATAGTGTATTTAGCAGCAGTTAATTTAAGAAACAAATATATTGAACATAAAAAAACAAAACAAACACACATGTACTTTCATGTTTGGAATTTATATGAAATCATTTTACAAACTCCTCTTAAGCTTTTCTGGAAAATATAATTTGCTCATAGAAACCCATAAAGTGAACCTTTGATCACAAAGCATTATATACAGATGATAATATACTGTTTTATTAGAAATACATGGTCTATATAAGATCTTTATTGTGGTCAATATAAGTCTATATTAATGAAAGAGTTAAAATTATGACAGGAAAACTAATTTGTTCAGAATTAGCCACTGGATGGAAATGATAGAAATAAACATTGAAAATATTGTATAAAATTATATAATAAGAATTATTATGCTTTTATTGTAGTTAACAAAAAGGTCCTTTTTTGAACATGATCTTGTGGACCAAGCAAAAGAAGAAGAGGAAAAATTGTTAATAACTAATGTAAGTTTTCAGTAATCACCTTTGACCCTTTCCTCCATTGAAATTTTTTTTTTGCATACTTGATTCGCATAGGATTTTTTTGATAAAATGCTGAACATATGCTTTAAAGTATTAAGGCATTGCGAAAAACAACTATTTCATCAAATAAAGTTAAGTCGGATATTCCTATGATATTCCTTTTCATATTGGATACAAATTTTATTAAGTCAACTGTAGTCAAAGTGTTTCAACTGAGGTACTACACAGGCGTCAAAAGGCGTCATTATGGAGTAAGGGGGGTGACGTCAAAAGGTGTCATTATGGAGGAAAGGGTTAAAATCCTGTGTATTGGGAAAAATGAAAATTACTGACATCATTCTTTACAAATTCTAAATATTACCACAAAAAAGATTGCTTTAACCTTTAAATAAACATATTGTTAGACATTCAGCTCTACTTAATCCATTCAAATGTCAACCAAGTTTCTTTTCAGTGGTTGTATCTATTAACAATATTTCATATCTCAGAAGTGGTTCTGATATATAAAACGCATGTTAAAAAAAATATTTTTGAAAAGATCATATTTTAGAAAATTTGGTATTCAAGTTCACTTTTCTGACCGTGTTTTTAAATTTGAATTATTTGGAAAACTTTTTTGTTTTTTTTTCACTTATTACTTATGTTCAGTTTGGATAAATAACATTGCAAGGCTTAATCTGGAATTGTTTGTCCTTGTAGGAAGAGAAGGAAATAAAGAAAGAGGAAGAGGCAGCAGAAAAACAAAAATCAAAGGGAGATAAAAAGGGTAATGCATCTGCAAAGAAATCTGAAAATGGAGGAAGCAAAATACCAGCTCCTAAGAAGGGTAAAGTTTACTTTTTGGTTTAGATATTAGTGACTAATATATGGGATATAGGTGTCTAATGTTTTAAATTTTATCAAGCTCTTTTAACGTATTGTTTGGATTTTGGTTCTCAGACACAAGCGAGACAACTCAGTTATCCACTTACCATAGAAAGTTATTTTTATGAAATCTAAACTTCTAAGATGGTAAACTCAAGTTAAGAAATTTAATTAGCTATTTGATAGAATTGCAAATCATTTAAATTTATAAACCTCAAGTCACCTTTGAGGTCTCTCAATTTTTTTCAACTGTCCTAACAATCTGAGAACTGATTTCTAATAGGCTTGTAAATGTTTTATTGGAAAGGGAGATCATTTGAGTTTTTTACTTACAATTTAGATTGTTGCTATTTTAATATGATAACATAAAGATTCTGTAATATACATGTATCACAAAATGTTGATTTGATTAACACATTGTTATAATGACTGTAAAAATAGTATTCAGTATTTAATAGAGAGAATTGTCTAACTGTGATAAGGTCTAGCATATTGGTGAGAATGCTCCGGATATAAAACATTGCTGATAACAAAATGTCATATTTTAGGAATAAAAGCAACCAGCACAACATCAAGTTCCAGTGGTTCATCAACTCAAGTTTCTTCAAAAGGTTAGAATGATACTCATTATTCACGATGCACTTGTAGGCACATTTAGTAGACTTTGGAATTCAATTTACCCCCTTATTTAACAGATATATTCTGAGGAAATAAGATATATATATATATATATATATAACTTTTTACCAGTTATTTACTTTCTAATATAGTAACAGTTAGAAGAGTTGTGTTTATTTTTTGTTCACTGAGGTAGATTTAAAACTGTACTTCTCAAAACTTCTTATCAAATTTCTTTCCCTGGCTATGCTAAAAAATTTGAGCAGTTTAAATGCACAAGAAGCCACACAACAGGTCACAGGATTTCTCGCAAGTGGTTAATTCTATTCAATTGTTAAAAATGCTGAAAAGAAATTATAACTTGAGATTTAAACTTTTTTATAAGAAAACTTAGTAAAACTACTTGAGTAATTTTGTTGCAAGAGAAAACAAGAGCTATATGACTTTTGTAACAAATGCTACATAGAAATAATGACTTGTTACACATATGTTAGCATAATAGTTGCCTCAACTGTAATTAATTCTTAAATAAAGATAAACAGTAAGGTTTTAATTTCTTTTTAACAGATCGTGCATGTGTGACTTCTAAGTTTTTGTATCCAACCTATTTACTAGGAGGTAACCCTTCTATGATTATAAAACGTAATACAAGGCAAATAAACAAGATGGCTTTATAGTGATTAGATTTCAGATAACATTGTTACACCAAATCTTATTCAGGTGTTAACAAGTTTCACTGCAACTGGTTTGTTCTTTCACTAAGTGTTCAACTTAAATTTTTGAAAGAGCTATATAAACATGTGTTTAGATATTACTATCAATAATGCTCAGTCTGCTATGGATAATATACCTTATATTGGATTATTTTCGCAAGTTTATAATTTCTCGATCTCCATTAAATAAGGTTACTATTTTGGCAGATTCAAAACTTTTATCAATACCTGTGCATATGCATTTTTAAATTGGCAGAATTTATTTTGGCAATTTTTTCTGTCTGCGGTAATAAGTGAAAATTTGCACCCTGCGAAAAATAACCTGCTAACCGGTTTTCATAGATATACCTGGGTCGATTTTGCATTCAACATTTGACATTTTTCAAAGGCTCTTTTATAAATTATGTAGAATTTGCCAGTTGCAAGAAAATGAGTTAACAGCTGTTTATATTTGGTTATAAAACTTATTATTTAGTGTGTACTCTTTTAGAATACTAATTAATAATACAAAACATATTTTCTTTAGATACTTCAAAAACCCATTTATCAAAATCAAAATCCAGTAATTCCTTGTCACAAATACCCAGATTAGGTAAGAGGAAGCATGGTCCATACATCCCAGACAAAATGTTTTTACTTTGCATGGTCTATATCTTTTGTAATAGATTTTCTCCTGAATTGACTTTAAAATTATATTGTAAGACGAGTTACTTCCCTTTTTGAGGAGCATTGTTCTGGTTCCTAGTAGTTATGAGCTTTTGAAAGAATAGTGAATTGCAAATTAGTTTTTTCATAAGTTGACAGTTCTTTAAGTCTCATTTTGAAGTTTGATTTTATTAATCCTCATGTATTAAAGTCCTTTAGAAACAAAAAATATACAACCAAATATTTTTAAGATGCAAATTTATTCAAAAGTTATTGGACAGAATTGTTTTATTCAAATTGATTTGTAAGTGTATAAGTCATTCTATGATATTTTTTTTCAATTTAGCTCAGCTATCCAGTGAACCAGCAGCTCTCCTTTTGAAAGGATATATCTTTAATCACAATTAGATTTTAAAGTCAATTTAGCATTCAGGAAAATTGTTTATTAAAAAGATACATAAATCCATTGATGTTGTCCAGTGTAAACTATAAATAGAACCAGAATATAATGATGGTTTGTTATATATGTTGTACAGTTGCTTTCCATATCAATTTATTGCCAATAAGTGTCATATTTTCTGTACACATTTATTTTATAATTTTATGTGTTCTATTTGATGTATCAAAATGTCTTTTTTATCATGCAGAAATATTTGCATGAAGTTTTTGCAATACCCAAAATTAAGACAGAATTTCTAAGAATTTTATAAAGGATCATTTCCCTATGAGGATTTTTTTAGCCTCCATTAATAATAACTGGCCCTCATAATATATCCAAGACAGTTTAAAGTGATGTTTAAAACCAACAATCAATTAATCAACCAGAAGGTTAGGTCAGCTGTATTTTGAATTACATCTAGAAACCAAAAATGAGAAGGACAGACATAATATCAATTATAAAATTGAGAATGGAAATGGGAAATATGGCAAAGAGACAACGATCCCGACTAAAAGAGAGAATTCTTATTACTCTTAACCAGTCTTTATCAAGCAGCTGTTTTACAAAATTTAGATGATCCTTTTGGAATAATTCTTGCAATAGTTCGTTTCCATATGAAGTAATATCATGATGGCAGATAAAACTTTTTGAAACTAAATTACAACTTAAGGCATGATATTTTTATGTTTGTGTATTTTTTGATAGATTTTTAAATAATATTTATTTCTGTGTCAATTTTAACATTTTGAGTGTAAATCATCCTTTTTATGTTTTGAGTAATACAACTAGCTCTGCATGATTTGTTTTATGTTGAGTTTGAAATTTTAAATCTTTTCATAAGATTGTTGAGTTTGAAATTTTAAATCTTTTCATAAGATTGCTGAGTTTGAAATTTTAAATCTTTTCATAAGATTGTTGAGGTTGAAATTTTAAATCTTTTCATAAGATTGCTGAGTTTGAAATTTTAAATATTTTCATAAGATTGTTGAGTTTGAAATTTTAAATCTTTTCATAAGATTGTTGATTTTTCTTAGATTTTTTATTGATGAAGATTGAAATATTATAAGTGTGAAATATTGCTTTAAATCCCAATATTCTGTTCTATTTAATTATGGAAATGCAACTTTAAGATTTTTAAACACAATAAAGATTTGAATGTTTTTTTTTAATGATTTCTTTTTTGCCAAACACTTCTTTCTTATACCTTTCCGTTGTCAGCAGTGATGATGATTAAACAGGAATTGCATACTGTTAACGAAAGGACGAGGATCAAATTTGAAAAATAAAGATATTAATTATGCAAAACCCTATGGTATTTTATAAATCCACATAGTTGTGCTTTCAAATTTGTACAAGTTCATTTATGATTTATGATTATTTTGCAAGTATTAAATGTTTATTATAATAAGATCTGTACATATATAACATATATTAAATGTTGTAGCAGCTCATGAATATTTTAAATAATAAAAAAAAAACAGTATTTTTTATGTAAAATGAAACCAAAACATAAAAAACAGCATACTTGCTTCTCCTGTGATTCTCTTTAATTTGAGGAGTTCAACTTTTGGCATTTGTAAAATGTCATGAATTTTGGCTCATTCCATAATGAGTCATTGACATCAATTATGTGACTAAAATGAAAATAGAACACTGTTCTTCTTATTTCTTCAAAATTTATTGATGAAAAGGTTGTCATGATTTTAAAATTAAAGCTATTAAAGGACCTTTGTCAAATTTTGAAAAGAGAAAACTAGAACTACACATCTTTGAAAATATATTTTTTTTTACTTATGAAAGTACTGAGATGTGAAGTAGTCATTTTGTAGCATGAAATATTCTAAGTTAAATGTCAAATGAGAATATTTGTATTTCTGTTCCAAAGGAGTTAAAACAACTATGAACTTTACAAAAGAGGTTAATACAATAAAGAAGACTGTGGGCTCTCCTAAACTATCAAGGCTACCAAGATATAGTTCTACTCCAGACCTCAATAATGGGTTGATGGGGAAAACATCACCGCTTATACCCAAAAAGATGTATAATAAAAACAAAGTGAATGAAGACAATGGTCTTAAAAAACTCAGGAGATATTCTAACATTGAGATAGACAATAAGAAAATAGAGAATAGTAAACCAGTAAACCGGTCTAAACTACCTCATTTCTCATGGAATAAGTATGCCAGTGATGGGAGACAGTCCCCACATCCTCAGAGGGCCTTTCTCTCCAGCGATGGAAGATCGTCACCACATCCAGGCATGATGAAGGCCCATGACCACAGTGGTGAGAAGGAATGCTCGGTGTATAGTGGCTTGGCAAAGCATGAAATTATGACATGGAAAAAGCTGACCATTTCTGATTTTCTTTTTTTCTCTGACATTGGGAATGCATTTAAAAAGCTCAACATTTCTTTCTCTTTTGTTATGTTTATTTGGAATGCATACTATATTGAGAAAGTTCAACTTTTCTCCATCTTTTGTTGTTTATGGAATGAACAAGCTTTGGGGAAAACTCTACAATTCTTTCTGTTTAGTTGTGTCTCTGCAATGAATAATGCATTATTTTGATTATAGATATTAAATAACATTGCTTTATATTTTAAATATATTTTATTTTATAGACATTTTGATGGCATGAACCTTCAATTTTCCTTATTATTCTGGATAGAATATATTCTTTAACATGTCCTATGAAATGCATTAACATACTATTAGTTTATTGTTGACTTTTATTTTAATATTAAGAGCTGGCTTTGTATTTGGTAACATCATTGTTCAATGTTGATTCTTTTTAAAAAGAATTAAAAAACTACAGTGCATGTATTCAGATTGTTACATTTGAGCAAAGCTACTCATTGTCCATTGTGAATTAGCCTATCTATTTTAGTTACATATTTTCTATTGCACCCTGACCTAATGACTGGGGATATATAAAGATTGTTGGGTCATGTATATTTGTCCTTTAATTTGATGGTGTCTGTCTACACTATGTACATCTGCTACACCCTATTGTTGGCTGGACAATGCAACTTAAAAAGAATCTTCCAAATAACAAGTTTGCATCACAAATATTTTTTTAAGGGATTTCCAAAAACTAAACATTGCTTTTAGAAATTCCCTATCTTTACAAATAGGGGAGTGGGCCAGATTTTTTTTATAGCTCTGTTCAAATGTTTTTGTAGTTTGAGACAGTATGCGGGTGTATTTTTAATACAATCTTTTTTTTTCAGTTTTTGCCTTTTATGTATGTGTATTTTCTGCAAGTGATAATGAATATTTATTTGAAATACAGGTGTAATTATAGATTATCGTTGATTATCTCAACGAGATTGATTTTCTCGCTTGAGCTGGAACAGCGAAAGTGAGAAAAGCAATCGAGTTGAGATGACCAATGATAATCTTTTTATCGCTATTTTACCTATGACGACGTTGTCAATTTCAATGTCAATTTCGTTAACAACGCCACGTGGCCTCCTTAGTTTCTAGCAATAATTTTTCCATATCAAGCGAGAAGCATGATATGAAAATTATCACAAAAAAAGATCAAAGAAAAAATTGCACAAAATAGCGATAATGACATTTATTATATACATGAAACATATCTAAGTGTCCTAAATGAGTTTTATTTGTTTTGTGATTTAGTTGTTTTTTTGTTTTACAGAGAACCTGTTTAAACTAGATGCATGCTCATTATTAAAAAAAAATTGACACTATTTTATGATACATTGCTTTGTAAAAGAATAGTTACATAATGAAAAATAAATTTATATTGTTTGAATATTTCATATCTGTACATATATGTAACGTTTATCAACTAAAAGATTTTTTTTATCTCACTTCAACAAATGTATTTATATGTTTGACTGATCTTATTTAACGTATTCAAATAAGACAATACCAATGATGTGGAACATTTACAGGTTGAAAATGAATTTATAAAAATTGAATGTCTTTTTATGGTTTTGTTTTTATTTTTTGCAGCCTCAGGGAGTAAATTAAGCAGTAGTTCAAAGACCAAACCTCCCAGCAGTGCTGGAACTACGTAAGTTTATATCTTCTCTGCTTCTGATTTTTATGTGTGAAAATATTGTAATTCCTTTCAACTTTCCTTCAATGTTCTAAACAATCTGATTCAAACACAGATCCCATGTCCAAGTTTTGCTTACAAGGTTTCTGACAACACTTCTTTCTGGTTATTGAACTGAATATTCATGCAATATTTGCCACTGGATGTTATGCAATCAGCAATCACTCAATCAATCTGTTCTAGTAATTCATCATTTCAGAATCTAAAGGACCTTGGGTAATCTCCTTGTTTGTACACCAAAATAAAAATTACTTTACGTCATTGGTTCCATTTCCCTTGTTCAGAATGTTTTAAACCAATCACTAGTTTTAGTGTCTGCTTTTGAGAATACTACCCAGAATGCATTAGATTCTGTCTGAAATTAGATTCTGTCTGAAATGGCAAATTATCACATCTGCCAATGAAATTTATGCCTCCAAATTTAAATAATTGGTATTGTAACACCAAAACTAGAGATATTGTTCAAAATAGAAAGTGGAAGGAAGGGCTGTCAGATTCTTTAAAGCGAAACTTGGACGAGGAAACTGTATTTCAATCACATTGTTTTCTTATAAAGAAAATGTATATTTCCAATAATTTTTCTATCTTTTTTTAACAAATTAAAATATACTTAAGTTTCAATTCATTTTGTATACTTTTCTGCATTTTCCTTGTAATATAAATACTTTTTAAGTTTAGTTTTAACAATTTCTATATATAATCTTGACGTACTCTGTATTAATGTAACTTGATATACTTGCTGTTGTTTGCTGGTGATGGATGTCAATATTTTTGTAAATCTTTCCTTAGTTTCTGTCAGTGTTTGAAATAATTTTATAAGCAGCATTTCTGACAAAGATAAACCATGGCAAGTACTTTGGCAGCACCAAAGTTGTTCTTGTCCATTTTTAACCTGATTGCAAGTTATATTTCAAACACTGTTTACTGTATGCTAGTGTGTGTGTATTTTTGTAGTAGAAGGGCTTCAGAAGGAGGTAATACAGTAACCCAGAGAAGAGGGTCTATGAGTAGTGCTAGTAGTACTGGCAGTACAGGTAGGTCTTATCTTGTATGCTTAAGAATGCTGTTCTGATGAAAATGAGGGCAAAACATTGGTGCCTCTTATTTTATGAGAGGTTGAGCTTTTTGTATAATATGAAATTATTGATGAAATTACTGCTCCACAATCCTCAAGCTTATAAATTTCATGTATAATTTCTATTACAAGAAATAAATAAAATTGAAACACTGACAAAAATTTTTGCTTTCACAGTATCCAGTCATCTAAAGATGGTCCTTTCATTATGACTTTTTATTGCTTTTATTAATACATTGCTTCTTTTCTCTTTAATATATATTAACATGAATAATTAATGGATTGTTTTTGGTACATTGCATTGTCATAAGATGGTAAAACATTTTGAAAGATATTCTTGTTTTTGGCTACCTATATCATGTATATTTAGTTGCTATAAAAATATTTAGATTTTCAAACGTTGCTTTTGCCAAAACAGAAAATACTTAAAAGAGTATACATTGTTTTCATCTGGTATATTTTTTTTAATGAGTTTTAAATTAATAATTGAAAGTCAAACTGATTGTAAATGAAAGCTACAAAAACTTGAAACATTCTTAATTTTATGCATTTTATCTATAGAATGTCAGCTAAGAAACAAGTAAGATTTGCTGTCTCTTTTTCAGTGCTAAAAACACTGCTTTTGATTTGTGAATTTTGCACTTCTGAGAATATCATACATTTATCAAAAGCTTTTCTGTGATTGGTTTAAGACACAGTTGCAGTGGATTCATAACTATTAGCAAAAAAGTATCTGGCAATAATTTGATTTAGGATGTGACCTGTCTTCTGATAGGTTGAAAGTTTTTTGTCTATAAACCAGTAGACATAATTTTGTCATGTGAACGTGATGTCATCAACGTTTTTCATAATTAACTCCTCAAACTGTGAATTTTATTCAGTGTGCACCACATTTTTTATGTAATATCATTCTGAAGAAATCCCAGTTTCATCCTTTATATTTCAAAATATTGAATGAATTTTAATTATTGTTCACACTTGTCTCAGAAACTACTGAAAAAAAATTGGTCAGCAGCTCAACAATGATGAGTTTGTTATGTGTGTGGTTTTCATATCTGTCAGACACCTTCTTTTTGTATCCAATACTTTGAGTGACGGTATGCTTAGCACATGCAAATCATGCGTTCTTGTTTTGTTTAATGTAAAACTACAATTTATCAACCCATGCATCTTTTAAGGAAAACAAATGATCAACTGATTAGATTATTTAACTTGAAAGAAAAAAGCTTGCATTGATTAATGTATTATCAATTAGTTTTACTTTATTATTTTGTTCAGTGATTTATGGGGTATTTTTATTATTATTTAAATGCATTGACTATTAGTTTTATTTTTCAAATGTTCAGTATTCTTTTTTTAATTACCTTTTTTTTTTTTTTAGAAGATCAAACTTGAAATCATATTTTTCTTTTTCAGAATCAGCAACAGTCAAGTCAAAAGGAAGTAATGGTCTCCTAACAGTTCCTAGTACTAAAGTGTAGGTATTCTAGTCATATGGTATTATGTTGTCATAATAAATACCAGTACACCATTTGCTACATTTTATTATTAATTTATTTTAAAATGTACCTAAAAACATACATTTCATATTGCAACTTATAAGATATGTTTGAATTCAAAGTAAATATTAGATAGCTTCAAAACCAGAATTATCAATAAAAAAAACTTACTACTACCTTATTCAGTAACAAAACACAAAAAAAGAAAAAGACAACGAGAGGTCAATTAACAATTTAAAAAGTCAATAGCATCAACAATTAGCAATCAATACCACATGCCGGTACATATTTTGAAAGGGGTGATTGCAGGCCGACATTTGGAATGAGTCTTGTAAAAAGTCTATGCATTTATGATATATGAAGCTCCATTAATGGGTGGGGCACCCTGCCTCTCAAAATCCACTTCTGTTATCCAATGACAACTTTCCCTACTTGGTTCATGAAATTTGATAGGGGCTGATAATAGTAAACACAATTTCATACTTTTTTTTCAGAACTAGAAAGAAATCAAAGTAACCATGGATGCAAAAGATTGAGTTTATCGCTTGAAAATTGAGGTTTTGAGTTTTCATGACACTGTTTCTGTGCAATATTTCTACAAGGCAATAACTATGCATTATAATATGCTGCTGAACATCTTTTGTAACTGCCTTTTTAAACTTTAACCTTTTGTTGTAAATTGTACTTTTTCATGTTGTGCAACAAGGGAAATCTAAAGCAATATAAGGACCTTGTAAGATTTCTAACGAGTATAATTTATGTTGCATACCATAGATAGATTTACTCTTAGTTCTATAATGTGTTCTCAACTCTTTTACACAGATTGTCATGTGTTACTCACAAACCAAGTTTGTAGATTTATTATTGTCATGGGTCGAACACAAGGTCAAAAAAAGAAATGAATCATTTGTTCTTTTATGATTCAATTTTTGAAAATACATTGTATATGTGATTTTATTGAAAAGGATTGAGTATTGTTATTTACTTTTGCAATTGAAGTATCAACTATGGGAATTTCTCGTTACATTGAAGACCTGTTGGTGACCTTCTGCTGTTGTTTTTTTTATTTGGTCGGGTTGTTGTCTCTTTGACACATTCCCCATTTCCATTCTCAATTTTAATTAATCTGTATAAGCACTAAGGATTGTTTTAGAACAAACCAGCTAAAGGCAGAATTTTTTGAACCATATTGCAGCTATTTTTTCTCATGTATGGCTGAAACAGAAATATTTGATACATAAAATAAACTGTGCTTAAATACACTCAGGTTATTATTCGCAATCATGATTTATCAGTTTGGCATTACCAAAATTTTTGATTTGTTTTAGGGTTGGAAAGGGAGGAGAGAATATGCACAGGAAAACATTGAAATAGATATATATATTAACGCTTGAATTTTTACAATTTTAATAAATTATTACAATTGACAGCCATTTAGTACAAAATCATGTCAAAATATATGCTTGCAAACTCATCGCACAAAAATATCTCTTTTAATGATTTAATTTGAAATCTAATTTGTGATCATTCTAATTATTGAACACTGAAAAAAGCAATGCACATAAACAGGATAAGATATGAAAGTGCTATTTGAAATTTTCCCCAAAGAAAAGTGCTTAAGTGAAGTGAAGAGTATAAGATATATAATGAACAATTTTAGTTATTTATTTTCACAATAATATATACATCACAAAATATTTGCTTTTTAATCGGTTATGTTGTCTTTGTTTGAAATTGGGTAACCATTGCTGTGTTATAGTTTTCAATTGTTAATTTATCTTAAGCAGAGTTCTTGAAATGTTTTTTTAAACTGGTGTTCCTTGAAGATAAACTGCCACTACTATACAAAATACCAAAATTGTGTTGGTGGTCAAATTCCTCTGACCGCCACTTTTAGAGAACTCTGCTTAAATATTTAAATAAATCCAAAGAAATAGTATTGTGTGCCTTTAAAAGTTCAAGGTCCGATTGTTAATTTCATTGCACTAATCACTGTTTCTTAAGTAGAAAAAAGAAAGGATGCACTTGAAGTAGGATTATTTTATTTTTATTTGCAAATTGGGGAGGCATATTTAACAAATTTATTAATGTATCACTCGTATAAAAATTTCAATTTTTGGGAGAAGAGATGAATATAAAGCACATTTCAATATCAATTTATTTTCTCCTTTGTGGATTTCACAGGGATTTTTTTTCTATTTGGCAGCATATGAGCTTACAATGGTCCATATAAAAAAACGGATCATTTGAACTACATTATAAACTTTATTTTTCATTTATATCATTGCTTTTTGTATTGATAAAAAAGATTGAAAATTTTCAGTATCTACAGCATACAACAGAGATTAGCTGTCATTTATGACTGGATATATCTTATTTATATCCTGTTGAACACAAAAAAAGCTGTGAAGTTTTTACATTGTTTTGAATTTGTTGAGAGATGATATTATGACATTTTGTTTCATTTGGGTTTTTGCATATGGGGGATTTAGGTATATAGTACAAAATGTAGTGCACAATTTTATTTTTTTCTGTAGTTTCTGGGGTAGAGTTTTGTAGATTATTTTTATTTTCTTATCACAGAATCTACATTCCAAAAGTTGGAGAAGAATGGCACACATTTTCATTTTGTATATTTATGAAAATCAAGAAGTCATTTTCACAAATATTTATGTAAAATAATATATTGATCAGATATTTTTTTAATATGCACACTTTAATCAAATTCATTAAATAAATGTTTATATAAACCAAATATTTATAATGTCAAATGCTTTATAATTATGAGTTTGATTTAAAACAAAGACCGCTCTGCTTGGACAATTTTTGTTAAATTTGCAGAACTTTCAAAACAATTCATTTTTCTTCCTAAATCATTAAAACACAACCATACAAGTATACTATGTTTGTGTTATATACTGCCATTGAAAGTACCGTACCCTTCATGTCATAATTTGTATAGATGTCTTGAAAACTAGCATTACTTTTAATTTTTGTATCATGAATGTTTGTATATGCAATAATGTTAGTATGTCAGATGAAAGATATAATCCGTCCATTAATGTTCATTTCCATGACACTTGAAATCCATTTTATCAATTAAATTTTATATATTTAATGTTGTAGTTGTTAATTACATGAAAAGGTTGAGCGTATGGTCAAAGAGAGTTGAGTTAGAGTTTTCCTATTATAGTCTTTAATTTGGAAAACTATTTTTTTTGGGGTATTTACTATTTTGTAATAGTTAAAACACAAAACTGTCAAACTTTGATTTTTGCTTTTATCAAAAGTACTAAAGTCGGTCTGAGATATATTTGGTTGAAAAATTTGTCCCGTAATTTTTTGGAAGAAATATTTGAGAAGAAAAGTAATAGGTAAAAATAACAAAAAAGTTTTAAATCATATTGAAAAAAAAGGAGATTCTAGGCAACACAGATTTAGTTCTAAACCCAGATATAAAAAGTAAGAGTATTAATGAAATGTTGAAACAGTAGAAGCAGATATAAAATGATAACTTTTAAAGTTTTGCTTTTGTTAGGGATGTATACCTTTGAGTGTATGAAGTTAATACAAGCAAGACAAGAGAATATTTCCAATATTATACACTTTTGTTGATAGAATTCTGTATATTGTTCATGCTTATGCCACCAAGAAAATTCATGTAATCATCATGTATTGTTATTATTATTTATCACAATTCACATATTTTTTGCTATCATCTTTCCAAGAAAGTGTTCTATACTTTTGTGCTATCATCTCTATGCATAATAACTGTTTTCTGCTGTTTAGTATTTAGTCTGAGGTTGCTCCAATGTCTTAACAGCCATTTAGAGACTAGCTGCAGATGTGAAACTTCTAATAGAAAGTTCCAAAATGGCTGTCAGATGTCAGGGCAGCCTTGGACTGTGTAGTATTAGTTTTTCAGTCATTTAATGAAACCAGATTAATGTTTTGTTTTAACTTTAAAAGTAGTGTTTATAACGGAGAACTTCAGATTTTGTGTTGATGAATTGTTAAGATTTTTTAATGCAATTTGGAAAAAAAATATGACTCCTGCTTAAATTTGTGATACTTTTGTTTAAGGATTCAGTTTTCAATATTAATTGTAAGCATTGTCATTTTAAACATGTCCTCAGTAAACAAGCTTTTGTTGATAAATTTTCAAAGAACTGTGTTCAAGTGCAAATGGTGATTTAAGCATTGCAATTTTTGTTGTGATTTTGCATTAAGAATGACAAAGAAAAAAAGAAAGTCAGTAACAGTACCACCATGTGAGATTGGCAGTACAAAATAAGCTTATTGTTTTGAGTTATACCAGTTATGTATTAAGCATTTTGGTATGTGTGGTCAATTCTTAAAGTTTGTTTATCAAATTATAAGATGTTGAAAATAAAATTTCTATAATTGAAAGCTGATGCATCTTTGATAATATTGCCTGAATCAAGTAATATAACTCAAACAATATTGATTACAAAAGCTTTCAATAGCTTTTGATTAAATCAAAAAAGAATTGACCAATTTCAGGTAAACTTGTGAGCAACACATTGGTTTATTTTTGAAATAGCAATTTTTATCAGGGAATGAAGAAAGAGATTTTAAGAAAATGCTAGAATGTTGATAGGTAATAGTGTCACTTTAATTCATACACATAATACATGTTGTTTTTCATTAGTAACTTATTATTTTACAACAGAAATCAGTAATGTATGAACATATGGTCACGCAAATGGCTTTATGTAATAAAAACTTTCGACTATTATCAGCTTTTGTAGGCAAAATTATTCCTGAAAAAAAGTAAAGTCAACAAAATCAAGCTGTTTCTTCTGAAAATGTTTATTTCTATACCTCACAACTTGATTTTAAATTAGAAAATTTAAATGACCAGTTGGAAGGAAAATGCTAAAAATACATAAATGGTTTCTGTTGTAATGAAGTTACCGATCATTTTCAGGAACATTATACCGACTAACCTCAGCATCAACATATTAATTAAAATACAGAGCTTCATTCTTTTAAAATGTTCATAAATATTATTGAAATGCATATAGTAATTAGTAAGGGGAAGTAACTAACTTGACAACTTTATTGTCATGTTGTAATGTTATATGAGAACTTGTGTATAAATATTGTTATGATGTATATTTATAATGTCATTGCAATGAATAAAAAATGACAGTGATTTAATTTGTATGTTTTAGTTTTATTAGGGCCTTGCCAAATGATGGGTGCCCTATAGTGATCAGTCTGTGCGTCTGTAACAAATTGTGTCCCCTCTATCTAGAGAACCTTTATAATTGACATGTATATTAACCATCACCAGATGGTGTGTCAATGTTTGTACATCTTCCTAGATCAAATGTCAAGGTCAAAAACTTGTTTCAGTTGACAACCCCATGTCCTATGGCAAAGATTGTGCCCACTCTATATCTTAAGAACCATTATGATTTAAAAGTTTATACTCAACATGTATATTAACCAACACCAGAGGGTGTGTCGTATGGTATGTTCAACTTCCTTGATTAAAGGTCAAGGTCAAAAATGGTTTTCAGTTGAAAACCCCATGTCCTATGGTAAGATACAAATTTTTCACCACATTCACAGCTGGGCCCACTGAGATTGCTCCCATCTTAATGATATCTAGTTCACCATTGCACAACAAACAAATGGAAGTTTTTAACAACCTTGACTGGCTATACAGCCTTTGCACGTCGGTATGCACCATTGATCAGGTTGATCAATGTATTTCAACATTCAGGAAGAATTAAGAGGTCCTGGATTGTTTATTTCACAAAAATATCCAATATTCAAATGTACAACAACAGTTGTAGCCATCTATATTTAGTATAGTTATGACCAAGTTTTATCCAATTTGATTGAGCAATCACTAGGTTTTCTGTGTTTGGAGGCAGTTTCAGGCCTGTAAAATCTGCGGCATTCTGTACCCATCTTATCCGTCAACAAAGTACCAGAAACGCTGAACAGTAAAATGATAATATTCAGTATGGAAACCATTTTGTCATCAGTAACAACATATTAAAATGTCCATTGTCCACAACTTAATTTGTATAGTTCAGTGACTGCATGTCCATCTGGTAGGATTCACCTGACCTCAATCTCATTTCATGGATCAGTGATCAAGATTCAAGTTATGTGATCAAGTGTTTCTCAGATACTTTTAAAGCAGTATGTTCATTATGTTTTGTTTTCACAATGAACATATCTGTCAGGCAGGTTACATGACCTTGACCTCATATTCATGGTGCTTTGGTCAATTCAATGATATGTTTTTGTGGTTATATCAGATTATCAGTTCCTAAAGATTACAGGTCAACTATATTTAGTGTATTGAATGATTTTAAGTGTATATATCTGTCAGACAGGGTTCATATTAACCTGACCTCATTTTCATGGTTTATTGGTCAATGTTATGATTTTGTGATTTGATTCATTTCTCAGGAATTATAACCAATAAGACCACTATATTAACTTTGTATATGGAAATATGATTAGATATTTATGTCTGTCTTGCATGGTTCATTCGACTGACTTCATTTTCATTTGTCAAGTCTATATTTCAGATTCTATAAGCATCAGGTCAACTTTATTTGGTGTATGGAATGATTGTAAGGTGACAAGATTTGACTAACCTTGACCTAGTTTTTATGGTTCATTGGACTTGGTTTGATGTATGGAATGATGCAAGCTGTTTATGTCTGTCTGACAGGGTCAATATGACCCATAACTCATTTGCATGGTTAAATCTTCTGTAAACAGGAAGTTGATGAGAGAATAACACATTACATTTATACAAAATTGCAGGAAATATTTAGAGCAGGAATATTATTTCACACAGGAACCATTGTAGCTATAGGCAAAACTGTAAAAATCAGCAATCTTATTTAAGAAAGGGAGAAAAACAGTTTGATGCTTAATTTTTTTTAATAATGTTCTATTGAGATTTTATACACTGTATATCAGTAAATGATTCCTACAACTTTCAAAAATATAATGTAATATCTATATACAATGTACATTATTTACATATAAGATGTAAACAAAAAAATCAACAATAAAGTGGCCAGCCATTTAAATAATAAACTGATTTTAAATTTACTGACACTTTTATATAATCATCAATTGTATCAGTATATGAAACATTTGTACAAAGCTTAGAAACACTTAATTGCATTTTAACTCTGTTTCAGATAAAAAAAAAAAATTCCTAAGCAATATATGATTATTCCTTTAAATTGCCACATGTGAAATAAAGTTATTCAGAAACAAGAATGTGTCCAAAGTACACGAATGCCCCACTCGCACTATCATTTTCCATGTTCAATGGACCGTGAAAAAGGGTAAAAAATATAATTAGGCATTAAAATTAGAAAGATCATATCATAGGGAACATGTGTACTAAGTTTCAAGTTGATTGGACTTCAACTTCATCAAAAACTACCTTGACCAAAAACTTTAACCTGAAACTTGCTCTTTCATTTTCTATGTTCAGTGGACCGTGAAATTGGGGTCAAAAGTTTAATTTGGCTTTAAAATTAGAAAGATCATATCATAAGGAACATGTGTACTAAGTTTCAAGTTGATTGGACTTCAGCTTTAACCTGATGCAGGACAGACGGACGAACTGACGCCCAGACCAGAAAACAAAATGCCCTCTACTATCGTAGGTGGGGCATTAAAACATATCTCAGGTGCAAATTTTAAAATTTCAGAATCTGAATTATTATATTTTCAAAAGTTAACAATAAAGTTCTGTGATTTGGTAACAAATAACTTAGTAATGGGATTCAACGAATTTGATATACTGTTTTTATAATTTATGGTATTATATTTATTCCTTGAGATTCTATAACTGCATAAATTTGTGAATATTATACATTTATGGGAAGACACAAAAATTGCACATCGTGAAATGTGATTAAATTCTACTATATCATATTATACTTGGTAATAATGCTTTATAAATGTATACAGTCCATTCAATTAGACTGTTTAAATTTAATAATTGCAGTGTTAATTGATATATATGCATTGTCCAAAATATAACTTTGTAGAAATCTGATTTAAGATGTGCGCTCGCTAACATAAAATGACTTGCATATTAAATTATCACTAGTATACTTATTTCAAAGGGCAAAGAAATTTATAAAAGGCAAGTTGTTTCAGAAAACCATGCTTCATTCTAATTGAATGTATAATTGTGAGCAATAGATAATCCTAATGTAAATATTTTAAAATTAACAGGCAGTTGATTATCAATGATTTTGTAAGCAAATCACAGGGTATAGAATGTCCTATTAAGCTTGATAACAAATCTAAGAAGATCTAATTTATAGTTTCTGAGAAAAATGGGCAAGAATTTCATACCTGGCTATTATGTGAAAGAATATGTAAGTATTCAGTAACCAAGAAGTTAATGAAGGAAGGATGCTGACATGCATCACAGGTAAATGATGCTCACATTAATCAGATGTCAGGGAGCTCTAATCTGTAGCTCCAAGGTAATATGCAATAAAATATAACATTGGACAGTAGCATTGAATGACAGACAGAGATTAACCAGTACACCCCTCTCTTCAAGAGCTGTGGTATAAAAACCAATTTTACACTGAATACTAAAAACTTGCAGCAAAAGCATACGACACATTGTCAAAAGTCTGTTATTGTGTTGTCTAAACTGTAATGCAAATAAGTGTGAAACAACCAAAATATAGCAAGAAAATTAGATAATACATTATTTATGTCATTTTACCCAAATGTAGAAATATTATAACTGTGTTATAATGTTAAGGTAAAAAAAATAGAATTCATAGTTAATTAATTATCAGAGTCAGACAAACTATCTACAGTATTATGAAGTTATGGCAAAGTATGGCAATTTTAGCATTACTTGCATGCAAAATTATCATAAAACATATACAACCTTCAAATAAAAGCACAAAAAAATTATCATTAATAAATATTTACAAACTTATCAAAGAGTATGACCAGCATGAAGGTATACACACTTCAATGAAGTGAGAATATCAATGTTAAATATCACAGAATTTACAACATGGAACCTGGCTTAAAATGGCATACACTGTAGATTCATTATTATTTGCGGGATAGCAATATTCATGCATTACAGAGTATATATATAGGTAAACCATGATTTAAAATTTTGAAGAAAGTCCAAGTTTTCTCAAGCTTTATGTGCCGACTTTGGCAAAACCTAGCTTCATAATTGTAGCTCTTACAGCACTAATGATATTTTTGACAATTTAAAACGTAAATTGTTAATGACATTAGGACCAAAAAAGCTTAACCGTTTTGCAGCTAGGAAATCAATTATCAATGATAAAACAATTTTTTCTTTAATATTTCATCAAAATAATTGAATCCACTGTAATTGTTCAAATATAGAATAAAACATTCACCTTCATCTTTTTTAATGGAGCAAATGAAAATTTGTGGCAGAAAAAAAAACTGAGCCCAATATGACAACTACAATCCAAGGTCAAAGCTTAACAATGCACAAAAGCACACTTTTTGTATTGGAAAAATAAATAGCATGTATTTTTGAAGTATTTTCAAGGGGAGAGTACTCATTTAGAAAATTTCTTTTTAATTTGCATGCAAGTACTGGTACATGTATATAGTTCTATTGGAAATTACAGTGTGGCATTGACTATAATGGCATCTCATATTGTAATACAAATGCAAAATTTTGCAAACTTATAAAAATATATACAATATCAACATATGAATAAAAGTCAAAAGTAATTTGTAATTATCTTTTAAGAATGCTTATAAAAAAGAGCAATTTTTCTCCCAAGCAAAGGCACATAAGAAAGCAAACAGCTCCTACAAACTAGTTATGTATAACATATAATATTTTATAACAAATATATAAAAAAAAACCTTAAAAACTACATTTTTAGGTCTGTAATTACCAACGAAAGCACAATATTTTCTAAATCTAATCAATCACGCTAGTTATCCTGCAATTCATTTTGGGATAAGTCAACACTTTTTAACATACCCAACTATCTATTATTTTTCATTTGCAACCCCATATTACACAAAGCAAAATATATCCTATGGTGTCCACCCTTCCCATACATTTTATCTGGAGTAGCCCTTATTAAACTATTTGAACCTGCTTTGAAACAAGATTAAACCTAAGATGATCTACACATTTGTATGTTTATCTCCCCTTGGTAAAAAGGTAGACAATTAACAGTATGCAAACTTTCTTATTTTTTTCAATCTGTGTTATTATTAATATTAGACATCTAGTGTCTCAATTCAAATATAGCTTTTATAATCTTTAATGATATATAAAAGACCTAATACTGATGATCTATTTCATCTAAATTAATCTCATTATAAAATTTATTGATGAACATTTATTTTTCAAAATTTCCTCTTAAATTCAATTTATGCTATTTTTGAGTCTTTAAGACTAAAAAAAATATCTATAACATGAGATTACACTATTACATTAAAAAAGTATAATATTCATACATAATAAATATACATTTTAATATATAAATCAAATATCATGATTATAGTGTAATTGAAGACAATTAATTCTTGATAATTGATTTTGTTCTAAATCGTACTAAAAATGTCATAGTATGAACATGATTGATGACAATAGAGAAAAAAACAAAACAACCAGACCACTTTTCCTTTATACTAAAAATCTTTGTAATTACCAAAATTTATTCAAAGGCCTTGGACTAGCATGAAGCATATGCATTGCAATTTGTGAACAATACAGCATCTACATTGTATGTCAAGATTTGATTGTTCAAATTTATGTAAAATTGGTATTTTGTAGGACAAATTTATGTTTAATAGAAACATGATACACAAAAATGAATATTCAATCAATAA
Organism: Mytilus trossulus; assembly: GCF_036588685.1. NCBI lineage: Eukaryota > Metazoa > Mollusca > Bivalvia > Mytilida > Mytilidae > Mytilus > Mytilus trossulus. The sequence continues at coordinate 26,856,946 of NC_086375.1, read as the reverse complement.
TATCTATGATAATGCTATATACTTTTACTTTTTATAATTCATATGTCAAATTGAATTCATGATCCTACAATCATCAAAAGCTAGCACTTCATTGGTTATAAAAAAAACCTAGTAGTACAAAAATTCATACAAAAATTCTTCATAATTATCAACAATATTTACATAATACAATGATGATAGTTTATAACAACTATGAATTGACAGAGATACCCAATGGAATAAACAATGTATTTCCATCTGCCAACGTGCCCTCATTATTTGAATTTTCTTCTTCTTTGATGTTAATACTATTTTCCTGCATAGAAGTATCATCATCGTCCTCATCCGTAATATCAACATCAGAATCATTGTCTACCATTTCAAGTTTACTTTTTATTTCTGACACCATCTTTCTTACTTCCTTGTCGGGTGTTCTTCTGTATGGTTTTGTCCTGATTTTAGCAAATTCTTCTACAGTGAGAATTTTAATACCTGAAGCTGTCAACAGCTTGCCATGTCTTGTTTTTAGATGTCTTTTGTATGTGTTTCTCGTTTTGAACTTTTGAGGACAATCTGCACATATGAATGGAGTTTCCCCAGTATGACGACGCAAGTGTTCCTGAAAAAATATCATTATGAAATGCACTACCATAAAAAATTGATCATTACAATAAATGGCATTAAAATGAATACCTTAATTACTTTTAAGATGGATTTCAGCAATTAACTAACTATCAGGTTGTTTATTTTCCAAAATGCTTTTGGACACGTAGGACATCATTGTATGGTCTAATCCGAATTGTTCTCATATACTCGTTTCCCCCGAAGAATTTGCTCCCCTTATTGAGAATCATTTTTTATTTCTATTTCTGTGGTTTTACTTAAATATTTTTTTTTATTCAATGTACATTTTGCAAGGCATAGAAACATTCTGTGATTTTGCTGAATAAATACTCTGGTACCCTTTACTTATTGTTCATTGTTGGATGGAGAATTATTTAATGCTGAGTGGCTAGTTAAGTTCATTGAAACAGGGTCTAAATGAACTCAGTAGTTGAGAAATATATCAAGCATCAGAAGTACCTTATATTGTACAGATAACCATCCAAATAAATATTACGACATTTGAAGCACTGTTGTATGGGCCGACTTACCTTAAAGTGACTTGGATGTCTAAACTTCCTACCACAATCCTTGCATGTAAATCTACTTTGATTATTGTGAATTAACATGTGGTAGTTCAAACTATGTTGTCTCGTAAATGTTGTATTGCATATAAGGCACATAAAAGGCTTGATTCCTGAAAAAAAATAAACATAAGCAAAAAAGTTCTCCAGTCTTCAATTCCAGCATATGAGGAACTGAAATGACACAATATAGGGATAGTAGTATTGAAATACATAACAATATGTCAAAGTATTATTTAAAGGGGGTCTCATTTGGGGGGGGGGGGGGTCTGATCTCAGATCCCACTTACTGTTTTGACAGATTCCCGTATCCCACTTACATTATGTACGTAAACAATTTTCATTTTTTAGCAATTTCCTGTGTCCCGCTAGACTACAATTCCCGTTTTCATAGCACAATAATTCGCATTTCACGTGTCACGCTTACAAAAAAATCGGCAATCATGCGTCACGCTTACACCCCAATGAGACCCACTCTAAATGTTTCAATGATTGTTAATTTTACAGTTTTCACAGATGTTACTTGTATTAGATTTCAATTTATCATCTCTTATTTGGAAACAAAGTGATCCATGCTTTCATTGGCTATGCCTTGGATACTGTCCAATAAATTCATTCTCTTTTCTTCTGTTTTAAGTGTTTCCAGCTTTTAACTTAGGCAGATCCTTCTGTGATCAAAATACCAAGTTTTAAAAGAGGCTACATGAGTCACCCATTTAAACAGCTACAAGAATTTTTATATTTGCATAAGAATGGTTACCTGCATGACTTCTGTAATGATACATGAGAGTTGCCGCAGCTGTGAACTGTTTATTTGTGCAGATCTTACAATATAATGGATACATTAAGTCCCTCTTTCTGGCTTTCAATTCTCGTATGCACTTTAAGGCAGCTTTCTGGAAGAAAAAGTCAGTCATATTGGTTAAGTGTTTAAATGTCTCTATGAAAACCTCTTGTTTCACCATCCCTTTTGACAGAGGGTTACTTTGTTGTTATTGTTTTCTGTTATACCATTGTATTCACAAAGGTTTTTCGGAAATAAAACTTGTAAACTTGTAAACTTGTAAAACTTGTAAACTTGGTTAACAAATTCCTTTGATACACTCATGTCTATACTCTAATATTCGTATTCACATTATACAATGTATTTAGAAAGTAATATACTTTATAGTGGTCTAAATTTGCAGAGTTTAAGATGTTGTTTATAGTGAAATTGCAAGTGTTTCAGTTTATAGAAGAACAAATAATTCACCTTTAATCATTTATCAGGTGAAAGAGCTTGCATAAGTTCGCCTTACCTTTAACTTTTACTGGACTTCAATCATAGCAATTTTGATCAACATACTAACTTTTTATATAATAGAACTGCATGACTGCTTGCATGAAAACTGATAAAACACAAACTTTGTTTGGATTTAAAATTAACTAAAATATAGAAAGAAAGAAATTGAACATACTCTCTCCCATTCCGTGGTTTCAAGTTCGTTTGGATTTTTCCTCTTTTTCTTCTGTGTATGAGGACCTATATTAATAACACATGTATTGTTTGGAGATTGCTGTCGATTTCTTCTTTCTTCCTCTGACAGAGATTCATATTCTTCAGGAATTGCAATTCTTCCATGCTTTGCTATTGGGCACTTGGGCATTGGTGGGTATGGTCCTTTACGAAAAAAATGTACAAAACATATTACAATTTGATCACTTATTTGGTTAAACTGAAAAAATATAATAAAAAACACAATTGTTAATATTTAATTCCTTAAGGTGGAACCTTACACTACAGGGAGATAACTCTTTAAAATCAGCTAAAAGTTTTAATTATGTTGTGTTATTCAGGGAATATTAAGCTTTTCAAAGATTAAAATTAGTGTCTGTCAAACTGATATATAACCATGATAACCAGTGTAATTTTTCTGATAAAATGGTTGGTTCAATTTATTTGAAATTTTAGTCTTTTTGTCAAACATGTCAAAGGGTCAAAGTAAATACTTGGTCAAAATTTTATGTAAATTGAACAAGCCAAATTAATTTTAGTGAGGGTGTTGGGTACCACCTTAAACAATTTTCACCCAACATTTTTTTTTAAACAAAAATCTGATCATAGCCATGATTTGCAATATATGTCTGGTTTCCTGTTTCCATCCTTTTTCCCCCTTAATAATAAATATTCTTCTGTTAAGATTTATTGTTCTTTCAGACTTGGGATTCAAGCCAAGACGCTTGGCCTAAGAGGCTTCCAAATTTTTGTTGGCATACAGGAAATTCCCATGGTTCTCATCTTAAATGCCATTTCACCATTGAATTGTTTACCTTTGCAAAATTTATCAATTGTTTTAACAGTACTACAAATACCTACTTTGACCACTGTGTCCTTTAGAGATCACAGGATTTTCGAACAATAAGGAGGGAGATTCAGATCTGTCACCAACGATTTCTTCAGAACACACGATTATAGTTTTTGAGGCTTCATCATGACCATATCCTGACAACTCATCCATCACAGACACATTACCCAGACATAATATAGGTTCTGCATTACGTTTTGGTCGAATTATTTCTCTTCCGCAGTAAAATTTCAAGTTGTCCTCATCTTCAACCTCAACTTCTTCTTCTGCTTCACCAATAAATTCACGCATGTAGAAACTTTTCTTCCTTCCAAATACTGTTGTGTAGCTATGGTCATGATGAGGCTGAGTTCTACTTAACAGCTCTATAATTAATTGTTCATTTTCTTCCAGTCTCCTCTCCGTTTCTTCTCTGCAATAATTATCTGATTGTTCCACTGGTTGAACATCGTTTTTTCCTTTGATTATCCTATTACCAGATTTTACTTCCTTGTTAGGTTGTTTAGTAATAATTTTTGTTCTGTCACTTCTCTGTAATGAAGATGAATCATTTTCATCACCAGAAATTTGGTCCATGCTATCCCTACTGTCCTCAGTTACTTCACCACTCTTTAATTCTGCTGGGGTAGTTGTGTTTGTTATATTGTCATATTTACTTGTTTTTAATGCTGTAAATTTCATCTTCTTTGTTTTCTTGATAGCTGCCATTTCTATAAAAGAAGAAAAGTTATAAAAACTTGGTAATACAAGTAAGATATTCAACATTTTTCAAATTAGTTTGAATCTCTGTTGGTTGGCTGTGAATTGTTACCATAAGAGCTGATTTAACCACATTAATAAAATCACAAAAGTATTTTGTTAAACTGAATTCTCTGAAACATGTTCATCAAATTACAGTGACAATAGGATGTTTCATGAGATTTTACATAAGAATTAGCATAACCCCATTACTGTACAAATTATAGGAGAATATATATCTGAATCAGGGTATTTTCAAGAACTAGCAAGTCCTGATACCCGATCCTGCGACTAAACTTACTTTCATAGTACTATTTGAGAAATTACCAAAAGAAATTGTGCACTGTATAAGGAATTTACTGTACAAGAGAGACAAGTTGTGTCAATTTTTTACCCTAAGATCAGGATCAAAAACTAAGTGTCCTGTACAATGTACATCATTAGGGGTTTGCTATTGTTTTCAAGTGTAAAATTTTGTTGCTTTTTAATCAAAAAAGCTAACTGTAACTTTTTTTCTTCCATTTTCAAATCTTAGCTTGTCAGTTTTGTTGCTGGCCCTTACTGAAGTTAAAGCTAAAATGTCTACTTTTGGTAAATTAACATTGTTGGTCTTCTTGTATCCCTAACATTTACCTACGAACTTTCTTTTTGTTCATACCTGATTAAATAACAAATATGTCATAGCAACTTATAACTTACCTGCTAGTCTTTTATTCTTCATATGAACAGGTTCAGCCTCAAAGTAAAAACGTTCTTTTCTGTCAGGATCTGAAATAATTATAGATTTACAGGATTACCAAAAAGTGATATAACACACTTGGGGAACAATATCACAAATGAGACATAAATTAACTGTGCAAAATTTTCTTTGTTCTTAGTTTAAACATATTTATTTATAGTGGATTGGGAAACAAGCTTTGCAACTTATAGTAATCCCTTTCCACTTTGCAGACGCCAGTGCTGCCTTGTAGGGGCATAAGACTACTCTTTTTCGAAATCTACAAGGGTGACTTTAATGTGCAAGAGATATGGCTTTCTCTTAACACGGGTCAGCCATTAATCATTCCCATCCAACGGACAATCATTGTTTTCTCAAGACCATACTCGCAATAGTCCCTGAAATTTTCATCCTGAACAGGAATCAAACCTGAGGAACCTTTGTCTTTGTAGTCCTATGCACTAACCACTACACCACAGCTGTCTTTCTTTATTCTTATTGTTGGGCAATATTTATATTAAGTAGCAAGAATCTGATGAATTTGCGAAATTCCTCCCAAATCATATGGATAAGGGATAAAACATTCAATATTCTATTTTAATCTCTGTTATACATGCACCTTTTCCAAATACTCAATATCATACATAGTTACATGGAGTCATACTATAATAATAACTATCTTACCATTTTCTTCATCAACTAATTGCTCAAGATGTTTATGCAAATGATTCCTCATCTTCATTCTGGCACCAGATTCATTTCCAAAACTTTTGAACTGAGTCTGGCATTTCCTTGGCATTAAGTTACATGTATATATGAAGTTTCTTGTCATTTCATTTGATGACATTTCAGCATAAAAGTTGACTAAAAATTTGTCTGAGAGAGTTTTTATCTGTTTGAGGTTCAAAATCTCCAGAGATGATAACAATCTCATGGTCTGAAAAAAAGAAAATTATTTATCATTGGGTCCATTTTTATAAGAATCTAGCAAACAATTTTGTATGAGTTGTACATGTATTCCCAAGGTGTCGTTGTTATGAGAGACAAAAACAAGAATGTGTCCATAGTACACGGATACTCCACTTGCACTATCATTTTCTATGTTCAGTGGACCATGAAATTCGGGTAAAAACTCTAATTTGGCATTAAAATTAGAAAGACCAATTTATAGGGAACATGGTACTAAGTTTCAAGTGGATTGGACTTCATCAAAAACTACCATGACCAAAAACTTTAACCTGAACCGGGACGGACGGACGAACGGACAAACGAAGCCAGACCAGAAAACATAATGCCCCTCTACTATCTTAGGTGGTGCATAAAAATCTGCTGGAAACATAACTACATTTGAACAAGGGTATAAACATTATAAACAAGAATGTATCCATAGTCAGGGATGCCCCACTCACACAATCATTTTCTATGTTCAGTGGACCCTAAAATTGGAATAAAAACTCTAGTTTTGACATTAAAATTGGGAAAAAAACCATAGGGAACATGTGTCCTAAGTTTCAATTTGATTGGACTTCCAACTTCATAAAAAACTTTAACCTAAAGCGTGACAGACAGACAAACAGATTCACAGACCTTAAAACATAATGCCCCTCTACTATTGTAGGTGGGCCATAAAAAACAATTATCATAACAATTTTTCTTTATATTATAGCACAAATATATTCAATACCTTTTTATTATTTCTTTTAGGTTCACTTTCAAGTGTTTCAGAAGCAACTTGTGCAAGGACATCTAAAGACATGTAATTTGATTGGTCTTCTTCATTTTCTTCAACCTTTATTGACCTTTTCCTTGTTCTAGATTCTACAAAACAAACATATCAATATTTGACATTCATCAAGTTCATTACACTTCAATGAGCAGTCTCCTGGAAAGTAAATATTACACGACAATCAGGTACTGTAAAATGAAATCCTATGATGAGCTTTTTTTGTTTACTTTCATTCTAGTATTATAATACAGTTGTTATCCATTCGTTTGATGCGTTTGGACTTTTGATTTTGCCTTATGATTTTTGACTTTCCTTTTTGGATTTTCCTTGGAGTTCAGTATTTTTGTGTTTTTACTTTAAACATGTACTTTATAAAATTTATTTTACAATACAGGCCTCCAGCCAAATGTCATGACTGGACATACATAAATTTTACAATTGAAAACATTAATTTATTATGCCAACTGCAGTTAAACATGTTAAATAGCAACATCCTAACAATAAACATACTTACATAATTTCTAATGCAATTAACTCACACAAGCCAACTTGCTATATTTTATCTTTCCAAGGGCAATATATTAGCATTTATGATTTTCTTAATTTTTCAATATACATCTTACAAGAAAAGAAGGCATTTCATCATTAACAATGCTATTTTCCATATAAATTTTTATTTCCAGGGTGATTCAAAAATGGTCCCAACCATTACTAAAATAAACCTTTGATATAAATTTCATAAATAGCTGACTGTAACTGTAGGCTAGAGAGTGCTTACAATGCAATTTTCTACAGAATTTATATTCCCAAAACTCATCCAAGACTTTGGTAAACCTGACATATATAAATCTCAAAAATATATGTCAAAAAAGTTGTACATTTAAACAGCACTTATAAGACCAGATAGACAGAGAGGTAGCCTTTTATTGGTATGTCCCCTAGCCTGCAAAACTTCATGTAGAGGAATAAATAAGCATATCAACTCATCATCAACGTGTCAACCCTTAATAATGAAAATGCACACATATGACTAAAAATTCATGTGTAGATTCTCAAAGTTTGCATGCATAATGTAAGCTTTCTTTTTATATTTTTAGTGTTATTCATTGTGTATGATGCAAAGTGATCTAAAAAATAAACAATATTATGTAAACAAGTATTTTAACAACTAACCTTGCCCAGATTTGCAAAGTAAATTAGTGATGTGAAGGTGACTGGCAGATATTGATGGTGATGTATGTAATTTGGCTGCCCTTGACCTTGGAGATCTTGAAAGTAAGACCAGTGCTGATTCTTCCTCTTCACTGCTTTCTATAAAATACAATAGAATAATGTTACCTGCTTATCATTAATCATCACTTGAAAAATTGAGTTGAATAGTTAAATAAGTTTTAGTTAAAATGATAACCATAAATACAATTGGGATTGGAAAAAAATATATCGAAGAAACAACAACTTGACCAAACAGCAAATAACAACCTAAGTCCACTGATGGGTCTTCAACACAGCAAGACAATCCTGCACTCCAAGGTGGACCTCAACTGGCCCCTAAATAAAAATGTGTAGTAGTTCAGTGAAGAGCAATGTCATACTAACTCCAAAACATATAAATGAACTGAAACAAGCATTCTGTGTAATCTGTGAGTATTGCATGGCAATAAATAGTTGCCTACCGGTTAAAAAATCATTGTAATGGAACGAAATTCTAACTTGATATATAACTTGCCATGTTGAAACTACATAAAATAATAAACAAACATACCAATAAGTTCTTCAAACCATTTGCCTAAGAAAAGGAAAAAAAATCCAAAATGTCATTTATCTAAATACAACATGTACAATGTCTTTTACAAATCTTTAAAAAAATGATTTTTCCTTTTGAATAGAAATCAAATTATTAATAAGTCATGTAAGTATTTCATCAAAAATTTAATTCTAGGGAAAAGGCTTTCACTGAACAAGGAGAAAAGCTAAACTCCTGAAAATTGAACTTGACCTGTAACTTGTCATGATAAAACAATACACATATATATACCCAACTGCGGCCAAGCTTCGCGAAGGGTTGTGCGACATAATCAGACAAACAAACTTTATTAGATTAACTCTCTAAGGAACGATCTTTTTCATTGGTCAATTCAAACCTTCGACCTCACACCTGCAAAAATAGAACACACATACTTTAACGTTGAATGGACTGATTAATATTCACGTAGCTGATTAAGGTCGTCTAAAGCTTCTATCGTCGTATTCGCATACATGATTCTAATCACAATTCTAGCTTTATAAATGTGCAGTGCATGTGAAATTCATTTGTTTTATAATTTTCTGCAATTAATTGGTAGTAAAGTTTAAACTTTAAAATCTTAACAGTTAAAATATTAAATTTAAATATCTCCTCTTAATCAAGGGACGACATCAAAAGTTTGATGTAAGATAACAAAAAAACTCAATTCAAATTTTTTTTTCATTGACACACCCAAGTTGCTTATCTTGCCTTGTCTTTTACTCAATTGGCTTGATGAACTAACGTTGTACTTGAAAAATGAAACTGTATACTTTACTACAAACACTTGTCATATTATTTGCCAAGTTTTAGGTATTCTTCATTGAATAGTGATTTTTTTTCTGATTCCATTAACTTAAATAAAAAAATTAAATCCCGAAATTGTAAGTAAATTCATAACATGTAACACACTTTATTAAGAAAAAATGAAGATGGCCAATCATGGCACAGCGGATGATTAAATGAAGTTTATACAAACAATATAATTCATGAGGTTTTACTATTCTCGGTTGAAAAACGAACGTAAATTATATATTGTAGATATTAAACCGTTGGTTTTCCCGTTTGAATGGGTTTACACTAGTAATTTTGGGGCCCTTAATAGCTTGTTGTTCAGTGTGAGCCAAGGCTCCGTATTGAAGGCCGTACATTGACCTATAATGATTTATTTTTATAAATTGTTATTTGGATGGAGAGTTGTCTTATTGGCACTCACACCACATCTTCCTATATCTATGTAAATAGAAACAAACAATGTCTGTATTCATTAAATCATTTAAATGTATTTATAAAAAGGTGAGTTTCATCTTGTACATACATTTAGTCATCCTTAATTTCTTGATATTTTTTTTATCAGTTTATCATACACGTTTCGTTTTGTATTTTATTTTAAATACGAATACATACTACATATACTTTAGCGGATTGTTCAACAATGTTATGCAACTCTATTCTTACAGTATAAATTTAAAAAATAAATATTCACCCATTCATAATCGAAAACAACTACATGTAATATATGTAAAAAAAGGTGGGGTATGATTGCCAATGAGACAACTCTCCACAAGAGACCACAATGACACAGAAATTAACAACTATAGGTCACCGTACGGCTTTCAATAATGAGCAAAGCCCATACCGCATAGTAAGCTATAAAAGGCCCCGAAATAACAATGTAAAACAATTCATACGGGAGTTGTTCCTTATAAACTACGACATTTCTCACAAGTATAAATATTTATTTAGTTCCAAACATGCGAAAGAAATAATCTTCATTGAATTCATTCAGGTGCACAAATGATACTGTTAGAGTTATTTTGTTTCTATCTTTGGGGACAACTTCCTCCTTTTATGGTAGCTACTGTGTGTTTTTTTTTAGCATGAAAATAATAAAAGAGGAATGTCAGTGCAACCCATCATTAATTATTGTAAAGCGGGATCAGTATTATGAAATACTTTATAAGTGACTACGACATTGTAAGGATTATAACCTATCGTAGGTATGAAAGAAATTAAAAGTGGTTTATTTATTCATCCGTATAAAAGCGGCACATGTATTTTATTTTATCCTTATATTTCTCATCATGCCGGGTACAAGATAAATTGAGTTGCTGCATGCATAAAGAACTTAGAATATCAGTATACTATTTCGACCCCACTATTTGAAGTTAACAAAACATTTATTTAAATCTTTTGGCCAAAGGTGTGTAAACTATACAAATCATTATTTTTACGTTCGTAGTAACATGTAGTAAATTCCATTGTCGGTCACCTGTGTCAATTCACGTGCAAACTGACTACATTGGTGTTGTATTTAAATCTTTCGGCCAATGAAATGAGACTTTACAAGTTGTTTGTTTATGATACGCCAGAATGTTATCAATGAAATATCAAATGCTAAACTTCAGTGCATATCACTGTAAACATTAACAATAAACATATATAAACATTAACAATCTAAACTAAGGAATAACAAAAGACTCACAAAACTAAACATGCTAAAAGACATTTAAATCAACAGTTACAAATAATAAGTAGGAAACAACACAAACTCCACTAAAAACCAGGAGTGAAATCAGGTGCTCCGGAAGGGTAAGCATTTCCTGCACCATATACGGCACCCGTCATGTTATTTCTTTGTTCAGTTCAGTAATGACATGAATAATGCATACCTGCCAACTTTCACGATTTAGGCGTGTACTACACGATTTTGACCCTTTGACACGATTGCACGATCGTGTTCCTGAAAAAACCATTAAAACACGATTTGGTGAAAATCTACACGAAAAATATTGTTGTTCCCGATTTTGAACTGTGTGCAATGGAGGAAAATCGTGTTCAGCCAATCAAATTGTGTGTTTCTCATGATCAAATTAATCAACCAATCAAAAACGTTTTATCTCAAGATTGTTTTAACATGCTAGATATTGAACTTGTGTTGTATTCCACTCTTTGTTGATGTAAAAACGTGAACATGGCAAATGATTTTTCAACTGCAAGGAGTTTCTTACACAGAATAAGAATACAAGCATGGCTGATTGACAAACTTCAATGATGCAGTGCTACCATGAATATGATAAATAGTAGTTTATTCACTAATTTATTGATATTACAGTTGCTGTAACATAATTTCATTTATGTATTCAATCATTTAAAGTATAATGTACTATTTATTATTTTTCACATGGACATGTGTTGACCATATAATACCAGATAGATCATAAGATGTATAGTTCTTTGGGAAAAGTTTCTTCAAATTATATGCATATGAATGTGTGCTCATTAATGTACTTAAAAAGTGGGTTTTAATGTCCTAACATTGAGGGGAAATCCCTATGTGTTGTTCCCAACCTGAAAAAGGTCCTTCTTTGTGTATAATTTTAAATTGGAAAAGTCAACAACTATTAAGTATCCTAACACATGAAAATAATTCCTGGTCTTACAGCTACATGTTCATATTTTCTGCTGATATAATAACTAGAATTTTGCAAATAAACTTTAAAAAAAAAAAGGGATGTAAGCTCACCTTACAAATCATGCAAATATGACACTTTTTCTAGACTACAAAACAGCAAGCGCATAAAAGTCGTCGCAAAGAATTTTAAACTTTGAAATTGTTGTCGTGCGCTAAAACCCCCATGGGCATTTTCAAAAGTTGGCAGGTATGATAATGGAAGGTCGTTTATAATGACTGAGGAAGAATATCACTGATATATGATTTCTGACACACTTTTGTAATAATGGCCAATCAGCTCATAATGGCCATCATAAAATTGCTTGAGTGATGACCTTAGTTTGATTGATTCATAGCCCTGTCTTAGCAACTTTTGAGAAAGTAGTATTCCTCTTTCAACAAAATCAACATACTTTGAGCAAGCTTTAGAGTAAAGTATCAATTGAGACACATATACTTCATATGGTGGTGCCGCTTTTTCAAATTTGTAAATATATCTCCGATTGGAAACCACTGTTCTACATGTAATTGCCGCTTTAGAAACCTATTTTATAGTAAACAGCAGAAATGTGGAGAAATGCTCTCTTCAGTTGGACTGCCTACACCAAATGTATTTTGCTTTCTAAGGAATGTTTTGTTGTCCTAATAAAATGAAGCAAATGCATTGGTATTCAACATGATTACGATAAGTACAGAATAAAGAGAAACATAAACAGTGTGGAAATAATAGGGTTGGTCCTTAATATGCAAGATGCAAATATACATAATATAATTACATAAGTTGTTTAATGACTCTATCATGGGTATTGGGACAGAGAATATTTGCTGTTTTTCTACAAAAAACGAAAGGCAAGGCTAAATCTAAACCTAAGAGCTTGCTATAAATTAATAAATAAAAAATGCGTAGTTTTCTCCATTTTCGAAACTCAATAGACTATACAGTCACCAATCTAAAAAGGTTGATGCGTGTGTCAATTTCTTTATTCCAGAAGAATGTGTTCCACATTCTGACGCTTTTGGGTTTCATTAACAGTCCAAATTTCTTGACCATGTTGACACAAAGTCATTGTATAAACAAAAAAATCCAAGGTGTTTTACTCACAAACATTTGTGTCATTTGTGACATACGGCGATTTGCGTTCTTGGAGCATTTTCACGTAAAAGTAAAATAATTTTGGCCCTTAAATATGAACATTATATGCTTTCTTTTACAAACTGTGTCTTGGATTGAGAGTTGTTTCGTTGGCACTCACACCACATCCTCTAATATCTATTTAGAGCATCATAAATGTAATTATGATGTTGAATAGTTTTTTTTTTAAAAACAAAACCTTTTTTCTGTCTGCTATTTATTGAAAATTTCAAAAGCTTCAAAAGTATTAAAAGCAACCGCTTCGAGACCGTGTATATTTCATATCGGGTTAATAGGCCTGATTTTAACAAACAAGTCAGTAGAGGTAAAGAACCTGCCTAATGTCCCTTTTTATTCACATAGGACATGTTTAGGAAGTTCGGGAGTTTACTATAAACATCAGATACAAATTATCTAATACATACAAACTAAATGAGTACCATCCATGTTATAGGTAACTTTTATTTTTCTTTTATCAAAATTCATAAATCTATTACCTGAAATTGTTATTTTCATTTTTTTTTGTTATTTTTGAAATTTATAGCAGACTACATTTTTGTTTGCCGCCATCTTGAAAGCGTCTGTCAGCGCATGGTATATATTTTTACGAGAAATGTGACATTTCTAAACATCTTTCACTTTCAGAAAACTGTTAACTTGTTGAAACATAGTCTCTCTTCAAGGATGACAACATACAATTACATTGTCATGTCAAAAAGTACACATTCCATGACAAAATTCGACAATGTGTACATTTTGTCATAGCAGCCGACATTGTCACATAAAAAGTAAATTATATTGTTGATGTCGCAAAAATGAAATTGGTTACATCGTCAATATGACAGAAAACTTATTAATCTGTAACTACCCGACTCCAAATATTCATTCTGTCTCTTTTCGGGAGATTTTTCTGCTCTTTTTCGAGTCGCCATTGTCGGGCACCTGCAACTCGTCTGCTTTTACCTCATTCCTTGAAGAACATTTTGCTATTTTAAAAATATATTACACTATTTTTTACATAAACTGAATCAATTATTTTTAATTGGTTTGATTAGAAATTATATGGGATTTTATTATATTTTTTACAAACTTATTTGAAGAAATTCTATGCAAGAAATTTAGTCACGTGATTATCTGTCAAAATGGCGAAGATGGAGACATTCGATATCGTCTGAAGGAAATTATCTTTAGTTTAGATTGACGTCCTGTTACATTTGAGTGTTCAAAGAAACAATAATTCTGTAGGTATTTCAAGACTTATATAGCAATCATGGCGTCTTATTTAGTAGATAAAACTTTAATCTCGTGAAGTTGTCTTTCGTTGTCCTCAGAGTCAGAGGCTCAGTCTCAGCATCTCAAAACCTTATATCCAATTTTATTTTACCCTTTCGGCAAAAATGATTTAGATGACTGTTTATACATTTAAAATTGTATATTAAGAGCAGACCTGTACATAATTTAGGAGGAACAATTAAATACAGGACCTAGAAAAGATATATATTTAAGAAATGGCATTAAAAATGCATCTTTATTACAGTGAGTCTGACTATAATTAGCGACAAGAAGCGACAAGAACTTAGAAGAATAACTTAGTAACAAGATAACTAATATTAGCACATGAAAATAAGTTGGGGTCAAAATATCTTAACGATAATTTGAAAAAGAAAATGTTTTAGAAACATGCATAATAAGTGTGTTGGTTTTTTTTAATATACATAGTCCAATTTTTATAAAATTTCACAAGCATTTAATTATGTCAAAGTATATACATCAGTGGTTCAAACCAAATTATAGATAATCTAATCTTTATTTATTTCAAAAGAAAAGTACATATATTAAAAACAAAATATTTAAAGGATTGGTAACTAAATTGTTACAAAATGTATGTTCAGATTGATACATTTTGTTCATAATGACATATTTTAATTCAAAATAATGTAATTAAAATTTTATTTGAAAAAAATCCTTACAGAATTACTGTATGTATAGTTGTTATCTGCCAGTGTTATAGTGTGACTTGTCTTTCGTTGTCCTCAGAGTCAGAGGCTCAGTCTCAGCATCTCAAAACCTTATATCCAATTTTATTTTACCCTTTCGGCAAAAATGATTTAGATGACTGTTTATACATTTAAAATTGTATATTAAGAGCAGACCTGTACATAATTTAGGAGGAACAATTAAATACAGGACCTAGAAAAGATATATATTTAAGAAATGGCATTAAAAATGCATCTTTATTACAGTGAGTCTGACTATAATTAGCGACAAGAAGCGACAAGAACTTAGAAGAATAACTTAGTAACAAGATAACTAATATTAGCACATGAAAATAAGTTGGGGTCAAAATATCTTAACGATAATTTGAAAAAGAAAATGTTTTAGAAACATGCATAATAAGTGTGTTGGTTTTTTTTAATATACATAGTCCAATTTTTATAAAATTTCACAAGCATTTAATTATGTCAAAGTATATACATCAGTGGTTCAAACCAAATTATAGATAATCTAATCTTTATTTATTTCAAAAGAAAAGTACATATATTAAAAACAAAATATTTAAAGGATTGGTAACTTAATTGTTACAAAATGTATGTTCAGATTGATACATTTTTTTCATAATAACATATTTTAATTCAAAATAATGTAATTAAAATTTTATTTGAAAAAAATCCTTACAGAATCACTGTATGTATAGTTTTTATCTGCCAGTGTTATAGTGTGACTTGTGTTAAAATTGAATGATAAAAAGTGTGAATTGCAGGTAATTCAGTGTTTCTTGGTCAACAATAATTAAATTATTGCTAAAAAATGTTCTACCTTTGGAACTGAGAGCTAAGTTGTGTGAGGCAGTCTTGAAAACCAGATCCAAATTGGGAACATACAAGATAAAATAAGATAACTTTATTATTTTTTTTAAAGAGATTATCTCTCACATAGTTATAGGAGGTACATTTCAGAAGAAAGTGTAGTACATCTTCAATGTCTCCATTGTTGCAGCAAAGACATACCCTACTCTGCTTTGGTATTTTTAGATATCACCCTCTTTTAAAAGATAAAGTATGAGCACTTAACCTCAATCTACATAATGTTGATCCATCACATTTGTATTTGCATTGATCAACATACAAGAGCCTACTATTGAGTTTATTACAGTACACAATGTATATTAAACAAGAGGCTCTCAAGAGCCTGAATCGCTCACCTTAATTCTTTTGGTTAAATTTCTCATCACTGATTATTTTGGCTTTTCAATTTATTTAAATGTTTTTTGGATCGTCCTATTTTCTTCAAAAGCCAAAAAAAATAATCATTTTCTCCTATGTTCTATTTTAGCCATAGGAGCTATGTTTCTTGACATACAAGGAAATAAAATATAAAATTTATACTAGATACTCTGAAACTCATTTAGCCTAAGTTTGGCTGAAATTGATACAGCAGTTTCAAAGGACAAGATTTTTTAAAGTAAGTCAACATGATGAACAAATTGTGAAAAAAAGTCTTTAAAGGGCAATAACTCCTTAAGGGGTCAATTGACAATTTTGGTCAAATTGACTTAATTGAAGATCTTACTTTGCTGAACATTATTGCTGTTAACAGTTTATTTCTATCTATAATAATATTCAAGATAATAACCAAAAACAGCAAAATTTCCTTAAAATTACCAATTCAGGGGCAGCAACCCAACAACGGGTTGTCTGATTCATCTGAAAATTTCAGGGCAGATAGATCTTGACCTGATAAACAGTATTACCCAATGTCAGATTTGCTCTAAATGCTTTGGTTTTTGAGTTATAAGCCAAAAACTGCATTTGACCCCAATGTTCTATTTTTAGCAATGGCGACCATGTTTGTTGATAGATCATAACTTCGGATACAATTTACAAACTCGATACCCTAAGGAACATTCAGTTAAAGTTTGGAAGTATTTGGCCCAGTAATTTCAGAGGAGAAGATTTTTGTAAAAGATTACTAAGATTTACGAAAAATGGTTAAAAATTGACTATAAAGGGCAATAACTCCTAAAGGGGTCCACTGACCATTTCCGTCATGTTGACTTATTTGTAAATCTTACTTTGCTGAACATTATTCCTGTTTACAGTTTATCTCTATCTATAATAATATTCAAGATAATAACCAAAAACAGCAAAATTTCCTTAAAATTACCATTTCAGGGGCAGCAACCCAACAACGGGTTGTCTGATTCATCTGAAAATTTCAGGGCAGATAGATCTTGACCTGACAAACAATATTACCCCATGTCAGATTTGCTCTAAATGCTATTGGTTTTTGAGTTATAAGCCAAAAACTGCATTTGACCCCAATGTTCTATTTTTAGCAATGGCGACCATGTTTGTTGATAGATCATAACTTCGGATACAATTTATAAATTAGATACCCTAAGGAAAATTCAGTTTAAGTTTGAAAGTATTTGGCCCAGTAGTTTCAGAGGAGAAGATTCTTGAAATAGTTTACGACGACGACGGACGACGACAGAGGACGGACGACGACGGACGCCAAGTGATGGCATAAGCTCACTTGTCCCTTCGGGACAGGTGAGCTAAAAAGTATATTTTTTTTATTTTGATTGATGTCAGTCTCTTGCTTCTGGAAGGCTATATCGTTGATTATCTTTTGAATGGGTTTTAAATACATTTTAAAATGTAGGATTTAGATCAATAAAATGAAATCCATGTCTTGAAATAAAATTTCTCATATTTATTATCCAAGAGTTATTTTTTT
The DNA here is from genome assembly GCF_036588685.1 of Mytilus trossulus. Lineage (NCBI taxonomy): Eukaryota > Metazoa > Mollusca > Bivalvia > Mytilida > Mytilidae > Mytilus > Mytilus trossulus. The sequence continues at coordinate 26,839,144 of NC_086375.1, read as the reverse complement.
CAGTTGCTTTAATATATTTTTAGGGCAAGTGAATTATTTGACTCAAGTATATGAAGCCAATATCTTATTGCTGAAAATTCTATTCTGGTATATAAAGGCAATCTATTCAGCTCGGCTAAACATACAGCATTTGATGCTTTACAATGTATTCCTAGAATTTCTTTAATAAATTTATACTGCTAATGACAGTGCAAGTGTTCAAAGGGATCTGAATCCCTATGTAGTTTGCCAATTTCCCATACTTCACTACCATGTAGAGCAATAGGCACAACTAGGGAGTCAAATATTTTTTTTGATAGCTTGCATTGGTTATTCGAATTCAGTCCAATTGTTTTTTTTTTTTATTTTAAAACGTGATATATAACACCCTAGGCCTATTTTCTTGAACATTTTATTTTTTATCTATTACATGTATCTTAACCTTAAACATGTTAAACCACTTATTATCAGTCAGGGGACTTATTGAAATAAATGATTTTTAAATCACTTATTTAAGTAGCAAATTTGAAGTTTTGTCCCAAATTGTGATTTTGAAGTTTTATCAAAATTTAAAACACAAAGGTTTACATGTATAATATCTTTTCATTAGTAAAATTGAAAAAATGAACCTTTTGCTTCTTTTAAGTAGCAAGGTGTACATGTACATGTATGTTTGCCTTTGATGCAATCATTTAGCATGTTTAGCTGTAAATAATTATTTTAGTTTAAAAATTCTGTAATAAAGGCTTTTCATACATATAATGAATGAACTCATACTTTCTTACTGTAACCGATTTTTCCAGCAGTGGTAGTATTTTTTCTGTAAATATCATGGTTTCATCTAAATACAGATTTTGTAATAAATTCTTCTTTTTTCGCCACCAATATTTCACTGGTTGGGGGTGTTGAAATTAATGGGGGTCATTAGACATGTTAGAATAATGATACTTAAAGAAGTGATTTTTTTTATGGAAATTGAGGAATGATACTAAACAAGTGATTTTTATGTCATTATCTCAAATTAAGTACAAGGTCATCACCTGACATGACCAGTCTTCCCATGATATAATTTCAGTTGGTTCTGATAATGCATCCAAGGTATTGTAGACAGTATTAAACCATAATTTAACAAAATTAGAATTTTCCATTATCTAGTTTTAAATAGCATTGGGCTCCTTTATTAACTCCAATATATCAGTTTGTCAAAAAGTAGGTTTAATGAATATTTCACTGCACCTTAGTACATTATGAATGATATTCTTCTTGTTTACATTTTTATCAGGCAAGACAAAGAAATTATATGTATATTGATTATTATTTCCTTGGTCAGGATGTTGCAATTAACTTCCTCCTTGCACTTTTAGAATGGAAAATAATTATCAACAATGAGTGTTTGGAAGAGACTCCAGAGAGTAGGGAAGTCTGCATCTAAGTTCCAGTTTACTGCTTCATACCAGGAATTAGAAGTGGAATGTACAAAGAAGTGGTAAGAATGAATTTTAATACTTACAAACATGTAGGTCATGTATGTTCATACATTTGTACATGTTTTTTGATCTATTTCAAAATTCAAAACATGCTTTTGAGTTTGTTTGTAAACCAGTACGAATAGGACTGGATGTGTTGGTACTCAAACTTTATGTTTTAGTGTGGCTGCATTTCAAAGAATAAATGACTACTTGTTTTAATAAAAAAAATTATGTTAAATTTAAAAAAAAATAGTGATATTAAAGTTATTTTAAACTATATAGTCATTATCATTATTATAGTTGTTCTGGCTTCTGCTGATACAATAAATACATTACATGTATAAAGTTATAAATTCTTAAATGATTGTTGATGCATGATGCAATTCTTGCATTAATTGTAGTAAAAGTTATCTGACTTTATAAATAGATTATTAGATTTGTAAAAAAAAAAATCCAGTAAATTTTAGCACTTAATGTTCTTTAAATAATAATTTCTAACATCACTTAGTGGATTTTATCATGTTTATTGAGACAAATTTAAAGTTGAATGTAAGTAAAATGAAGAAACACAACATTACATGCATATGGTGATATCAAACTTCTGACAATTTCTTGTATTTTGGATTAATCTAGGCAACCAAACAAGCTATGTATTGTGTGGACAAGAAGAAGCAGAAGGAAATCATCCCAGGTATATTCATTGACCATGTTTCAATATAAGACAGGTATTTCTTGTAACATTACAATATAGTTTATATTTTTTTATGTATTTTGTCATTTTAAAGTTTGTAAGGGATTTCATTTAAAAAATCAACATATATATCTCCATCAAGTCATATAAAAGAAAATGGCAGTGTGTTCTTATTTTATCTCATCGAAGTCATTTACAAAAATGTCAATGTTCTCCATCCATTAATATTTATGGAGTTTGCTATTTAGCAATTCTGTCAGTAGTCTGAGGCTAACTGCCTTTTGTTGCATGTATGCTTTATCATTGGTTTGGTTTCAGGCCTGGTCAAAACAAAGATTCAAGTTCTCATTTGATGCTTCAAGGGGTCTAAGTAGTTTTACTACTATTATCAATAGTCAGTCAACACTGAGATTATGAGTTGGAACTCCCGCCAGTGCTGGTGCTGCGACTCCAATCTGAATTGACTAGTGTTGTCAGTTTTCCTATTGAAGATCTGTGGTTTTCATGGGTACTCTGGCTGCTTCTGAGATGGAAAAAACTGGCTGCAACAAAATAGCCCTATAGTGGCATTAAAACACCAACAACCAATCAATCAATTGATGCTTCATGAAACGAACATGTCATTTAGCAGTATTAATAGAAGGATCAATCAAAAGCTGTAACATTTTATTCTGTAAAAATCTTCTTTTCTCCCCTAGTTCCATATTTCAAGGTGAATTTTTGTTGTGTACCAAAACAAGAATATGATATGGTATATCAGCTTGTTAAACAAAATTTAAGGAGCAAGGTGTAAAATGAAAATACATGCAACTGTCATAGCTAGAATGTGAAACAGAGGGGCACTTTTGAAACACAGAGGGCAGTTTCTAGTCTGAAAAAGCACAAACTTGATCATGTTAATACTTGAAAAATAGTAATACATTGTAATTAAATAAAATGATGTATTTTTTGCTGATTTATGGTATTTTGGAGCTCTCAAAAGCTTTTTTTTGTAGATGCAATGATTATTTTGCATTCTAAAGGAGTATCCTTTTTTAGAAGGAAACTGCACCCTTCTATTTTGGGCTAGCTAGGACACTGTATTACTTAGAAATCAAGATATTCAAACAATTAGTTAATTAAGAAGTTTCCAAGTACAGATGCAGTATACTTAAAAAAATGAATGTTTAACTTATTAAACATAAGTACTTAAGACAAGTCTATTCTTCCTGGTAAGATACAATTACTGTAAATAACATAAAGTGGAAGAACATAGGCTATTTATAGTTTATAGGATCATGCGACATATTTGCATTATCATGCATCCCTTCTCTGTCTTAGTTTCCATTTATAAGTTCTTTAATATAATCTTTATCTTAAGAACTGGCTTATGTTATATACATGATATAGTGTATTTAGAAAAAAATTTGCACAAAAAATGAGGTTAAAAAAGCCTGGTGTGCCTCATATTTGTATATGTTTTTACCATGTTATTGAACATGAGATGTATAATATAAAGTCAAGAGGTAAATGTATAAAAAGATAAGTTGTCATGAATTTTAAGTGTTACTAATTAAAGCAATGTTTTAATTTAATAAAAAAATCCAAAAGTACATCATCACACATATTTGTAGTCATGGTAGTAGATGATATGTAATTTCAGTTGACACTTTATATTTTATTAAGTTTGTCAATTGCACACTTAAAGATCTTATTTTGTAAGATTTTAAAATTTGTATTTGGTTATATCATTTCTTAACATGTTCAATAAAAGAAATCTTTATTAGTCAACCTCTGTCTACATGTTACAATTTTCTCAATACTTTGGATTAATGGGGAGAGAGAAAAAAAACATACATGATAATTTATGTTTAGATATCATATGGTAATGATGGTGTTAAAGTTCAGGAAGAAGTACAAATATTGAAGTCTTTGATTTATCTGAGCATGAATGAAATATGTTGGAAAAACACAAATCAAACAACAACCAAATAATGTTTTTCAAAGTTCAGAATCAGAATATTTATCAAGAAAAAAATCATTTCCACCTCCCGAGTAAAATGGTAACTCCTTTCCATAAGATTAACAATGAGAAGGCCTTTGTTAATAAAGGCAGATCTTTGATCTCTGTTCGATTTATTCACACAACTTTACAAGAATCAGGGCAATTTCAAGCATTGCCATTGTATAGACGTTTGTATAATACTGTTGAAGACAATTGTTTGACCTTTTTATATCTTTGTTTGTGATGTTTGGTTGCTGCCTCAACAATGTATTCCCACATTTTCCTTATTTCACACCATAAGATCTTTATACCGTGATGGGTAAGGGCGATTTCAATACATTCTTTATGCTGTTTGTTATGTATAATTTACCTGGAGTAATCTAATCTTGATATCTATATCAAAAATTTATGATAAAAGAGATGATTTTTCATTTCCTATTGTTAATTGTCCATTTTTAGATGGTGACGTTCCCTTGTCACCATCTTATGGTGTTTGTATGTCTCAACTTGTACGATTCGCTCGTGTATGTAACAACGTATTAGATTTTAGCGAGAGAAATTTATGTATTACTGAAAAATTATTACACCAGGGTTTTCGATATCACAAACTGGTCAAAACATTTACCAAATTTTATCACCGGTATAAGGAAATAATTCATAAATATAACTCAACATGCAGACATCTAGAAATTGACAATGAGGGTCGGTTGAAGACAAAACTTTACGACAAAAGAGATTATTTCAGCTTTCCAATTGTGAACTTTCCATTTCTAAGTAGCAACATTCCAGCAGCACCTGCATACGGGGTATATATCTCCCAATTGATACGATATTCCCGTGCTTGCATTTCCTATCATGATTTTCTTGATAGAGGGTTACTGCTCACAAGGAAGCTATTAAACCAAGAGTTCCAAATGGTGAAGTTGAAATCATCCCTTCGTAAATTTTACGGACGCCATCTCGAATTGGTTGACCGTTATGGAATAACCGTTTCACAAATGATATTGGATATGTTCCTTGCGTCGTAACTACAATCTCCTTCCCTTTCATGAATTTGACCTACCGAATTAGACTTTTTACCGGATTTGTAATCACATAAGCAACGTCACCGGGTGCCTCATGTGGAGCAGGATCTGCTTACCCTTCCGGAACACCTGAGATCACCCCTAGTTTTTGATGGGGTTCGTGTTGTTTATTCTTTAGTTTTCTATGTTGTGTCATGTGTACTTTTGTTTTTCTGTTTGTCTTTTTCATTTTTAGCCATGGCGTTGTCAGTTTGTTTTAGATTTACGAGTTTGACTGTCCCTTTGGTATCTTTGGTCCCTCTTTTATAAGTTCAGGTATTTCACATCCAATTTTTTATGGAAATATTCTTTATAAAGCACAAAAATGTCAGTAATAAAAAAACTCAGTATTCTCCTCAGAAACTAATAAAACCTTTAAATAGACTTATTAAAAAGGGATATAGTTACGATACTGTTGTCAGGTCATTAAAGATTGCATATTTTGGCTTTAATATTGATTCACTGATAGGGTCTTTGCATCGGAACTAAACACATTTATTTCTAAAAAGCAGTTGTTGGCATGACACAGGTTATGTTCTTCTCATATATTTTATGATAGTATGATACTAAACCTCTAACGGGAGGGATTGTGCCTGATATTCATATGATGAAGACATAATCTTTCAATCAGTTTAATTGAGGTCTGGAGCTGGCATGTCAGTTAACTGCTAGTAGTCTGTTGTTATTTATGTATTATTGTCATTTTATTTATTTTCTTTTGTTACATCTTTTGACATCGTACTCGGACTTCTCTTGAACTGAATTTTAATGTGCGTATTGTTATGCTTTTACTTTTCTACATTGGCTAGAGGTATAGGAGGAGGGTTGAGATCTCATAAACATGTTTAACCCCGCCGCAATTTTGCGCCTGTCCCAAGTCAGGAGCCTCTGGCCTTTGTTAGTCTTGTATAATTTTAAATTTTAGTTTCTTGTGTATTATTCGGAGTTTAGTATGACGTTCATTATCCCTGTACTTTTATGCATATTTTTAGGGGCCAGCTGAAGGACACCTACGGGTGCGGGAATTCTCGCTAAATTGAAAACCCATTGGTTGCCTTCGGCTATTGTCTGCTCTATGGTCGGGTGGTTGTCGCTTTGACATATTCACCATTTCCTTTCTCAATTTTATAATTCAGATTTCTTTTAAGCTATTTATTAGTCTTGTATTATTTTAATTTTAGTTTCTTGTGTACAATTTGGAAATTAGTAAGGTGTTCATTATCACTGAACTAGTATATATTTGTTAAGGGGCCAGCTGAAGGACGCTTCTGCCAGTCCCGGTGCGGGAATTTTTCGCTACATTGAAGACCTGTTGGTGACATTCTGCTGTTGTTTTTTTCTTTGGTCGGGTTGTTGTCTCTTTGACACATTCCCCATTTCCATTCTCAATTTTATAATTTAGATTTTTTCAAAGCTATTTAACTCATTGTAGCTTCATACCTGGGAACCAACGATACAGAATCCATACAATGGTATGGTTACATGGACAGTGCCAGAGAATGTAGAAACACAAGTGACATTGTTCAGAGATAGCAGACATGCAGAGTATGAAGACAAAGAATGGACCTTTCTTCTAGAAGATGTAAATTTTTTATTGATGGTTTCTTTTGAATAAGTTTAGGGCTGTTTTATAAACAGGAGGTCCCAGGCACTTATAGCTACATTTATCACACTAAGTAGATTTTAATATAGAACATAGTACATACATTGTACACTTACAATATTTCTTTGGGAAAACAAAACTACATTCCAAATATTAATCTAGTGCTTCCTGGTCTCCTAACCTATCCATAAAGTTTGTAAAAGGCGATTATTTGATTTAACTTTAATATGGTCATATTTACGTAGAAATGAGAGAACCTAGTGATAATTTTGTGTGTAGACTGTGTGTCTAAAACATCATCCGTACAAGCATTTAAAGTGATGATAACAGATAAAAATAAGTAAACAAAAAAGAAGCAGAATATGCCAAATGAGCACTGTAAAATCAAAAGACGAAGAAAACAATTACTATATCACATCAAAGAAAAACTAACCATTAAAACTAAAGGACTCAAAAGCACCCCATAGACATTTTCCTGATGCAACTCATTTTTTAAAGTTTTCAATAGACATGCATATATATTTACTTTGAATAGCAAGCTAGAGGTGGGCGAAGGAAGATTATTGCCTCAGCACCAATCAATATGAAGGATTATGCCTCTGATGTACCAACCCAACACACAATGACTATAACCTTAAAACCAGCAACAAAGAAAATTGTCAAAGCAACCATACAGTTGACTTTGTCATGTGTCTTTCTGAGAGAGGGAAAAGCTACGTAAGTTATAAAGACACAGAGTGGTAGTTCTTATGAATTTTTGTCTGTCTCTTGGATACATTTTTTGTTGGTAAAGTTCAATAGATGACTCTGTTATGAATCCTCATTGGGGAAGAAAACTACTTGTTTTAAAAAAAGTACCATACATCCACTATGAGATATAGAATTGTACAGAGAAAAAGACAGGAATTTATGACGTTCATTTTCACTTGTTTGAATTAAAACTCTATATTTTTGCCATCTTACTGTTGAAAAACGGTCATTTTTGAATATTTGCTACATTTCAGTCCAATTTTGTTGAATGGAAATTATCATGACAAGCTAAACCTGTAGTCCAATAATCTTTGTAATTTAGAAGCTCACCTGGAGTTTTTAATACCCCCAGGATTTTTCTGTAGGAAACTGGTATATTTGATACAATATAAACAAATCCTCTAAATACTAACTGAAAAAATGTTCAAACTTGTTAAAACCTGATTTTTCTTCAGTGCTGATAACCTCCTGAATTTTCATTTTTAGAGGTTAACAAAAAATAGATATAAATCTTTATCTATTTATAAATAAACAAACACAGACATAAAAATAAACACTTTTGTCAAGTATACATGCCTAAAATAGACGAAACATTTTTTTTCATTAATAGATATAGGAAGATGTGGTGTGAGTGCCAATGAGGTTTATTTAGTGATTACCTGGTGTTTTAATGTTTTAATACATGTACTTCCTAAAATATAAAAAGATTATTTAATTACAAGATATAAACTCATTATATATAAGCCAACTATTGATTGATTAATTTATTATACGACCGCAAAATTGAAAAAAATTTCGTCTTATATTGCTATCACGTTGGCGTCGGTGTCGTCGGCGTCCGAATACTTTTAGTTTTCGCACTCTAACTTTAGTAAAAGTGAATAAAAATCTACACAAGGTTTATGACCACAAAAGGAAGGTTGGGATTGATTTTGGGAGTTTTGGTCCCAACATTTTAGGAATTAGGGGCCAAAATGGGCCCAAAGAAGCATTTTCTTTGTTTTCGCACTATAACTTTAGTTGAAGTTAATAGAAATCTATGAAATGTTGACGCAAGGTTTATGACCACAAAAGAAAGGTTGGGATTGATTTTGGGAGTTTTGGTTCAAACAGTTTAGGAATTAGGGGCCAAAAAGGTGTCCAAATAAGCATTATTCTTGGTTTTCGCACAATAACTTTAGTTTAAGTAAATAGAAATTAATGAAATTTAAACACAATGTTTATGACCACAAAAGGAAGGTTGGTATTGATTTTGGGAGTTAAGGTCCCAACAGTTTAGAAATTAGGGGCCAAAAAGGGACCCAAATAAGCATTTTTCTTGGTTTTCGCACCATAACTTTAGTATTAATAAATAGAAATCTATGAAATTTAAACATAAGGTTTATGAGCATAAAAGGAAGGTTGGTATTGGTTTTGGGAGTTTTGGTCCCAACAGTTTAGGAATAAAGGGCCAAAGGGTCCAAAATTAAACTTTGTTTGATTTCATCAAAAATTGAATAATTAGGGTTCTTTGATATGCCCAATCTAACTGTGTATGTAGATTCTTAATTTTTGGCCCCATTTTCAAATTGGTCTACATTAAGGTCCAAAGGGTCCAAAATTAAACTTAGTTTGATTTTAACAAAAATTGAATCCTTGGGGTTCTTTGATATGCTGAATCTAAAAATGTACTTAGATTTTTTATTATTGGCCCAGTTTTCAAGTTGGCCCAAATCGGGGTTCAAAATTAAACTTTGTTTGATTTCATCAAAAATTGAATAATTGGGGTTCTTTAATATGCCAAATCTAACTGTGTATGTAGATTCTTAATTTTTGGTCCCGTTTTAAAATTGGTCTCCATTAAAGTCCAAAGGGTCCAAAATTAAACTAAGTTTGATTTTAACAAAAATTGAATTCTTGGGCCTCTTTGATATGCTGAATCTTAACATGTACTTAGATTTTTGATTATGGGCCCAGTTTTCAAGTTGGTCCAAATCAGGATCCAAAATTATTATTTTTAGTATTGTGCAATAGCAAGAAATTTTCAATTGCACAGTTATAAATTCAGCAATAGCAAGAAATCTTCAATTGCACAGTATTGTGCAATAGCAAGAAATCTTCAATTGCACAGTATTGTGCAATAGCAAATATTTTCAATTGCACAGTATTGCACAATAGCAAGAAATATCTAATTGCACAATATTGTGCAATAGCAAGAAATTCCAATTGGATTTCAATTGAAGTTATCTTTCTTTGTCCAGAATAGTAGTTGAATCAACTTAAATCATTGTTTTATACAATATACAATGTATATTCACTTTTACTACCAACTGATAGATTAAAACAATCTTTACCATTCAGTCATTGTCAGTAATAACAAGCACTTTTTTTACATTTTAATATTTTATGATGTATTTAAATGAGTAGTTATTGTTGCAAACTTCATTAGAAATTTGAATTGAGATCAGTTTTGAAATAAGGGAAAGGGGGATGTTAAAAAAAAATTGGGGGGGGGTCAATTTTTTTCATTTCAGATTTCATAGATAAAAAGAAAATTTCTTCAAACATTTTTTTGAGAGGATTAATATTCAACAGCATAGTGAATTGCTCAAAGGCAAAATTTTTATTTTAAGTTCATTAGACCACATTCATTCTGTGTCAGAAACCAATGCTGTGTCAACTATTTAATCACAATCCAAATTTAGAGCTGAATCCAGCTTGAATGTTGTGTCCATACTTGCCCCAACTGTTCAGGGTTAAACCTCTGCGGTCGTATAAAGCTGCGCCCTGTGGAGCATCTGGTTGTTAATATTAAGCACTTTCAGCTCTCCTGGTTGCCAGTTTTGGTTGATGGAGAAAGTTTGTGTACTGGGAGCAAACTTTTGATACCCAAGAATCACCACATGTGGGGGAAACGGAAAATTGGCATTCTGGTGATATGATTACAATGGCATAAATATTATTCTTTAATAGCCTAGTGGCTTTAATAAGGGGCCTTTAAATATGTACATAAGTATCATTGTTGTTTTACTTATAGAGATGAAGACATGCAGAGTGTAGCCAGTTTAATGAGTATAGGTAAAACAGATATTGGTAACCTTGATGAACTTGAGGAGGAAGGAGAAAATAGTGGGGATCACAGCGGGGATCACTCATTCTGTTCCAGACTAGCAGAAATCACAACTCAGTTATCCAATCTAGATGAAGAAGACGAATCTGCTGGTAATCCCTTTGGGAACCCTTTTGGGAACCCTTTTGGAGACCCTGATGATTTGGAATGTGATGGCTTTGAATGTGGTATTTTGCTTTTGCTTATTTCTTTCTTTTATTTAATGATTTCTTGCATCTTACAATTTTAATGTGATATCTTGTTTTAAAGACACATTGTAGTTTTGTTGTATGTGCTTGCGCAACAAGTTGTATCCTGGAAAACATTCTTAAAAATAAGTTAGATATACTTGTAAAAATGGCTGCTAATGACTTTTAGTGACTGATGTACATTTAATTCAACATCTGAATTTATCATTGAAACATGATCAAAACTAAAAAAAAAATATAATGGACTTGGCTCAATTTATTGATTTCCTATTTTATATGATCTTTACTAGTCCAAGTCTTTAACTGGTAGACATAGCCCCCTCTATTTTGATTTAAAAATGTAACTTTGGAAAATAAATTTTATGGATTGTTAGAAATAATTTCATTTACCAATACGTTCAACCTGTGGAAGATATATCTATATTTCTCCATTGTTTTTATAAAACATAAATTGTATCCTATTTGCTCAAAATCTGTGACTTTGATGGTCGTTTCTTTATACGGATCTTTATCTATAAATATGATATATTTAAGGTAATCAAATTTAAACAGTGCAATATAATTTCATCAAGAAATAATGATGATTTTTTTACATAAGATGAATATTAAAAAAGAAATGATCAAAAATTGCTGTAACTTTGCACATGGGAGATAACTCATGCTTAGGTCTGATACTCCACTTACTATTACCAATCAAATATTTTACCATGAAAATGTATCCTTCAATAGAAAATGGTGTTAAAGTATCATTGTGTTTACAATATTTCAATAAATCAAGAATAATATTCATTAAAAGGAAAACAGAAATAACTACACTAACACAGACTTCTCAGAGAGATTGTAATTTTAGATAAATTTATAAACATTGAAGTTTATTAGTTTAGTATGAAGTTGTTCGGTAAGATATTATTTATCTTATCATTTCAAGAAGTTTTTATTTAGTTTATTTCCTTAGCAATGGTTTTGTTTGTTGTAATTTTTGTTCTTGCAATATTTTTTGTGCATGAAGCATATTTTTGCATCTTTTGTTAATGAAACTGCTTTGTTTCTCATTAAGGAATCTGCCTCTGTTCTTATTTGATTTATTAATTGCTTGATTGAGTGCAAGATTCTGATGGATTCTGCAAAAGCACAAATAACCCTTTTGAAAATTCTTGTTTCAACCTAAATTCCATAATTAATTTACCTGTGTAAGGATCTTTACCTATGAACTAAATGGCTTTTTTTCTTTCGCATTATCCTTGTTGTTATTTTGAATAAATGTTGTGCTTAAACATGTAACACTTACAAAAGACATTAAAAATTCAGCCTTGTATAAAATGTAATTTAAAGCTAAATAAAGGATATAAACAAAACAAAAATATTTATATTTACTGAATATAAACATAAAGTTAAAGAAAGATTGAAATTATGAGTGGTTTAAAAAAGAAACATTGATAGATATTTGTAATTTGATTTTTTAAGAACATCATATTTTAAAAAAATCAGTAAAATGTAAACTTCATTATGCTTAATAAAGACTTTTTTTATTTTTAGTGGAACAGAGTGAAAATTCAGTTAACTTAACAGAAGCATTAGAATCCTCAAACCCATTCGGTGATGATGATGATGAGGAGGAGGATGAAAACAATCCTTTTAAAGATCCTACTCCCCCAGACAGATATCTGACATCCGATGTTGTGAACTCTTCAAAAGCAAAGAAAACCAAAAGAGCTCCAGTTCCACCACAAGCAGGAGAATCATCGCCAAGTCCTAAAAAACCTCAAGCATCCCCAAGAGCCACACCAGAAAAGTCCTCAGCGGCAAAAGTGCTAAATCCTCCTGGAGAACAATCACCAAGTCCAAAGAAGCGAGCCCCTGCACCACCACAATCAATAGAAAAGGCTCTAAAAGAGATAGTATCATTGACAAAGAAACCTAAATCACCGTCAAGTCCAGAGAGACCTGTGTATGAGGGTTCTCCACCATCTACTCCAGTGGAAAAATGGAAAAGGCCAATAACTCCTCCACATTTACAGTCTAAATCAGAATCTCCTAATGAAAGGTAGTTTCTCACTTTTAAGACAAAACACTTTTCCATTTATTCTTTCTTCGAATTCTCATATTGTTTCACTATTATTCAATACTAAAGTTTTTGATCAAAATGAAATTGGGGGTTTCCTGTTAGCAAACATGGACTTTGGGATGTCAAGATCATCAATAACTCCTGCTAAATTAAACCAGTCTTCTGTTTTCAATGAATATTTTTACTTCATGTCTTCCTCCATCTTCTGTTTCATTTTGATCAGAATAATTTATAAGATCTCCAATACAATACATGTCCATAAAAGGACTTATTCCAATTAGATTGACACTGATTCTGCTATTAATCTAAGCTATTTATGATCTTACTCACAATGCTGTTTGCTTTCCATATCTGTTATAAACTCATATTTCAGACAGCAAAAATAAGAGTGTAACACAATAGTTTACCAGAATTAAATACTGTTTTCATTGTTGCAGGATTTTTCTTGAGATTAATTATTTAATAATACATTTTTTTCCTTCAGTATTACAGATGTGTCTATAGAAGTGGTTTCACCAGACAGTAAAGGGGACAGAAAGGCATTAGAAACATTGGATTTAAATAAGGTAAAATCGTCATTTAGCATCTTTTTGTGAACCTCACACATACTCTCATGAAGACTGAATTGAAAAGAGGACAGGGTTGCCAAAGTAACAAATAAACTAGTACTTTTGCTGCAATTGTCTGCTTTCATCATAGAGGTAGACTTATAGGGGTTACCTGTTGTGGGATTGAGTGGTCTCTTGTACCAATGTTAGAGTCTAGCCAATATGAATCACTGCCATCTTGTAATCATTTATTAAATTGTTTGATAAACATGTATTTCTTTATTGCATGATTGCAGAATGTGTAGGGTTTTTATCATCATCATGACTGAATTGGACAATTGTAATTAACATTTGTGATTTTTTTTTGTCTTGACAAATTATGACAGTTTTTACAAGAATTATCTAAAATTCAAAAAGGATTCATGCCTTTATTTTTTTAAGTCATTGGCAACCAAACAACAGTAATATGGGTATAGCTAATGTTATGTTGTACATGTTATATAGTAGATAAAAGGTCAAAGCCGAAACATGAATGTGATTATAATTTCCAAGTGTTTATCATCATGCATTTTTGTAAATATTAAAAACATTTCAGTGTTTTTTTTATTAAATGAATTTATCTTACAATGTTATTTAGCAGACAGGATCACCAGTAACCAAGTCTGGAGATTCTACTCAGACTTTATTAGAATGGTGTAAAGAAGTCACACAGGGCCATAAAGGTGTCAAAATTACAAATCTGACAACCTCATGGAGGAATGGGATGGCATTCTGTGCAATTATTGCTCATTTTAGACCAGATCTCATGTAAGTTAATGTGTGTTTGTGTCAAAATTGCAATTAGAATATGCTGACTAAGTCTTATTTATGGAATCAAGGTTTTTTTTTCAGATGTTGAATGTAACTATTAATAATATAAATTTGTTTCTCTGGGATCTAAATTCTAGTTTAAATAAACAAAACAAAATAACTTTTGATTATCTCCCCTTGATAACTTCTTGGCCCATGATATTACTACTCTGTAAACAGTCTTTTTTGGATGCAAAATTGTTTGTTTACCTAGTGCTTTAGTTGAAAGTAAATAGCAGTGCAAATATTATAAAAAAGAAGATGTGGTATGGTTGCCAATGAGAAAACTATCCACAAAAGACCAAAATGAACAAACTAAAAACAAAAATATGCTCAGTTTCATGAATAAATTAGGACTGAAAACATGTAATGAAATAATGGAGGTGCATAATACCAGTCTTTTATTTACCAAGCTACAAAATTCTTAAAGTGAATGGGTACCATATTAATAATATAAATTTTATGGCATGGGTTTAATGTAGGCAAAGGTGTCTTGCACATTTTTTACAAATTAATTAATATCGTCATTAAAAAGTCATAACTTATATTGAAATACATAATCTATGGGTTTTAAAACAATTATTTGTTAGTCTTGGACACTTAGCTACTGAAAAGATTCATCAATGCTTACATACTTTTATTATTTTATATTATAATCATATAATAATTTAATCATATGAATTATATGCAATATAAAGGAGATAAGGATTGATCAAGGTTAATTTTGTTGTTATGATCAAACTTAAATTTAAATGTTCAACTATTTAAATTAGAAATTTTCAAAATTTTGCAAACTTTGGCAAAACCTTGAAAATATGGTTTTTCCTCAATTTACTAAAATTGGTAACCACAAAAATAAATGAATCAACAGTATTTAGTTTCTCCTTGCAATAAAAGAGTAATTGCATGAATTTTGTTTATATTTTTCCTCATGAAAATTAATTGGATTGCCTTAAATTTATGCAAAATATTCACAGGGCAATATTCACTTATAATATTCATGCAATAACCTAATAAATCATTTGATAATTAGTTTATTTTTTTTTTATATCATTTCAGTGACTTTCGATCTCTTAATCCACATGACATGAAAGCTAATAATAGAATAGTAAGTAAACTATATTTAACTTAGAATTTGCATGCACATATTGATTTAAAAAATCCATTGAAATGTAGAAGAGTATCAGTAACAACATTTCAAAGTAAGATATTACATAGTTACCTGGACTTCTCCTTAAACATCATATCAAAACAACACTAAGATTCTTCGTTTACCTGGTACATGTATTGTTCATTCATTTGTGTGAAGCCTCATTTCTATATCATTACGTCTATTGTCAGCACCTCTCTCACACTTTTGGATTCCAGATAATAAAAACATGATAGAAACTTATATATAATGCTTATAATCACAGAACAGTATTTACTATACATGAAACCTGCATCTGTATGTGAAAGTCGCCTGATGCAAATTTACAAGCAGTGGCATCTGTTGTCCAAAGACAGGTTGAATTCCATTTTCATTGTTATCACTTTTACCATTCCAGAGATATGGTAGTAGATTTATTCAAATTTTCTTGTTTTGTAGGCTTTTGATGCAGCAGCTAAGCTGGGTATTCCAAGAGTTATAGAACCTTCTGATATGGTTTTATTGAAAGTTCCTGATAAGTTATCTGTAATGACCTACTTACATCAACTACGGGCATATTTTACTGGTCAGACATTAGAAATACAGCAGATAGGGACGAGTGCTCGTGAAAGTACATATATGCTTAGTGAAAAAGATCGTGAGTTAGAAATGCAAATTTCTAGAGAAATGTATGGCAAAGATGTGATGGACTCAGTGCAGCCGTCGAAGGAAAATGTTCCCAAACCTGATGTTGATAGTCGTAAAAAATCCAAAAGTCGAGAGACGACTCCAGTAACGCCAGATTCATTGTCTTATACTTCAAGTAGTCCCTCTAATTCGTTAGATAAATTAAGTGAACTCTCTAGTCATTCACCTGTTAAACAAAGCCCTGATCGAGAAGTGACTTTGACAAATGGTGATATTAAAAGATCGCCTAGTCCTGATAAAAATATTAAAAGATTGCCTAGTCCCGATAAAAATAATTCTTGTGATAATAATAAACTGGTGTCTCAAACCAAAGAGAGTTCTTCTGTTTCTGTGGATAAATCAAAAACCTCATTAATGACAAGGAACCAGTTGAATAATCCGTTTGATTCTGATGAGGAGGATATTAGTCCAGCCTCTGGTCACGTAGAAGGGGAGGATGATAGTGAAGTATGGGTATTAAGGAGTGATTCACAGACAAGTAGTATAACATCTGGATCTGTAAGTCCACAATGGTCTTCCAAAGAAAGTACTCCTTCCAGAGAGTAAGTTATCATATTACTTTCAAAGTTCTGAATGCATTGCATCCAGTTAAAATAGATTTAAAGTTTGTCATCCGCAACCATGCAATAATTTGATTAGATTAAAAAAATGAAATAAGATGCAATGATGCAAAAAAAATAATGGTGGACATCAATTTCATGAATTTGGAAATCTTGTAGTTTTACAAGAAATAAAGTTTTAAAAAAATAGAATTTTACTTTTTTTTTAAGTAAGAGTGGGAGACAAGAACCTAATCATCAAAAAGGAAATCAAGTCGCCCTGCTTTTCAAACACAGTCGCTTTGAAATATAAAATATCATTGCTTCATTTTTTGCCCATCAGTGGTAAATAATTAAGTATGATTTTATTCTAGCAAATTATTAAGTTGATAATATATATTTTTTTATTCTTACAGAAAAAGTCCTGTTGTTGAAAAACATACAAGGAGATACCAGAAAAATACTGAAAAACAGGTGATTATTTACTTTTAATTTTAAGAACAAATTATTTCAACTGTTGTCTGCTCTATTTATGGCCGGGTTGTTGTCGCTTTGACACATATTCAATTTGACACATTCCCCATTTCCTTTCTCAATTTTATTTCAAAAATGAGTAAAATGAAATTTGCATCTACAGATAAATCACCCATCCAATTATCATTTAATTGTCCAGTTCAGAAAAACTCAAACTCAACTTATGTAGTATGAATGAAAGAGTGTGAAACACAGTGATTACTATCTTTAAAAGTGTTGAGATAATAAAGTATGTGTGAAACACAGTTATACTAGGGATACTTATATAAATGTGAATATGAAAACAACCTATCAAGACAAATTTTGATTTTCATTATCATTTTCACTGTACATCACACCCACCTATAATAGAGAGTTTAAAGTGGAAAAGGAAGATGTGGAATGATTGCCATATGAGACAACTCTCAACAAAAGAACAAATGATATAGAAATTTTCAAATATAGGTTACCGTAAGTTTTATATAGGGGTATGTAAGCTTACTTTCAAAGGTTTCCTTAACAATCTCCATTTAACAAATAATGTGCCTTCCCTGTGTCTTGTGTACAATCGGTGTATCTTTTTATGGATCACCCCTTAAAAAAGACTTTGAATTTTAATGATGTTGATATTATTTTTTAGCCAACCAATCACAAAGCAAGGCATGAAGAGCTAAAGGCAAAAGCTAAAATACTTTTAGAGAAGGCTAAACAAGACGCAATAGTTGAAACTAAAGAAAATAAGCAGAACACCAAAGAAACAGGGAAAGCAAGTCAGGTATGTTATAGAATTTATTTTCAAGGATTTTGTGTTTCACTTTCAGAAATTGATTTCCCCCATGTACACCAATATGATTTTCACTGATGTATTTGTATACCCTACCTAACAAAGTTATTACATATTCTGGATGCTTTAAAATTTCATTTCTAATTAACTTTTATTAGAATATGTTATTTGCATAACACATTCTATAAAGTACGAATAGCATGCTCAGTCGTTTTACCATATAAATTCCTATATAACCTCATCTAGATTTTTTTTTTAAAATCAGAATCTTTTTTATAATTATGTAACTTGTAAAATTTCGTAATTTTGTAAATTTTGTAATTTTTGTAATTTTGTAATACTGTACTGCAAATTTTCTTGCTTTCACAATATAGGAAGAAGAGGATAAGAAGCTGAGACTAAAAGAAAGAGCTCGACAGTTAATAGAGGAAACAAGAGCCAGTATTGGTAAACCTCAGATGTCGGATATGAATCCATCAATATCATTGTCACAGAGGACAAAAATTAATACAGATTCAGGTAATTATCTATATTATCTGTAAAGAAATACAACAGCAGTATACATAGAACTATTTTGCAAAAATTCATATTAGATAGATATAAGTCAGTTATTGAAATTCTGCACAATTTCTGAACAGTTGTATCACAAGGATCTTTTGTAAAACTACTTCCTGTTTAAGAATTCTTGTATCTTGATCTTTCTTCATATTAATGTTTCTTCTTTGCTGTTTTGCTTAATTTTTCATTTCAACATTTTATTCAGCTTTTTTCCATGCATGTTTATTTGAGAATTTCAAGGTATGTTTGAGGCAAATTCTTGAAATTTTTAATTACACTGAAAAGGAAGAAAATTTTGAATTAGTGAGTTTAACTTCTTTACTGTGCCTTGTACAGACACTTTTGTTAAGAGATGATTTTGTCTTTGAATTAATAGATGAAAGCTCAACTTTCAGCTTGCATCTTTTAATTACATTCAAGAAATTAATATTTTTAATAGACAAAGGTAAGAATAATTAATGAATAATTAATGATGCTGAGAAATATTTGAATATGTTCTCTCTCAAGGAAATAGACAGCAGTAGGACCTGTCTGCACAACCTGACAGATTACTAGGGGTATCTAACTCCAACTATTTTCCCTCCCCATTGTTAAATGCTGTTTGCTTAGCAAAGAATCAGCAACAACACCCATTTTAAAGTATACGTATGTTACAACATAACAGATATAGAATTTTGTTATATTTATGTGTCTGGATAAAAGAAATGATTCAAACTAAAGTATTTAAAAGAATGTATACTTACAATTGCCAAACTTTCTGCTTTCTCTAAAT
Organism: Mytilus trossulus; assembly: GCF_036588685.1. Lineage (NCBI taxonomy): Eukaryota > Metazoa > Mollusca > Bivalvia > Mytilida > Mytilidae > Mytilus > Mytilus trossulus. The sequence continues at coordinate 26,819,842 of NC_086375.1, read as the reverse complement.
AATGCATATGCATGTCATCTTTCTTCTTTAAGAATTAGATAAATTGTTTTGTTATGTTAAAATTTAAAGTAAAATTGCTCACAAACTTTAGTTTGCTTTATTCATGGTACATGTGTTTATTTCACGCATATTTTTTGTTTATCTATATATTTCTATTTATTTGTGTCACCTTTATAGCAAAGACGACTTATTATTTTGCTTTAATAAATGTTGTGGTTCACACTAGAGTTTAGTTTTATTTTTGTTTACCACATTTTATTTTATTTCTGTTATATTTATGCATACAGTTAAGCCTACAAAAGCCAGGCGGATAACTGCCTCTTCACAGCTTTTCAAAGCTAGGCATGGTATGTTCTAATGCATGTAATTACCAAGCACATGACTATGTTTATATTCACTAATCCTAGATATTAACCCAGCTTTTAAAAATATCTAACATTTTGCTGGGCAAATTTTTCCTAATTGATAAATTATGTATATATTTGCTATTTGGTGCTTATTTTGTTTAATAGTTGTACATCTACTTTGCCTTGCCAGGTGATGGGCATGTCCATTTGTTCTTTATGATTGTATATGCACAGTTTTTAACCTGCAATGGAATTTCAGCAAAACTTTCTCAATCTTAAGAATTTAATAGTATTGTGCATCTCCAATTTTAATTGATAATCAGAAGGATTTTTGGGGGTTTCCTATATCAAAAAATGGACTTATACATTATTTCATATTATTACAAGAGATGATAGGATACATCTGTTGAATACCATAATTTAGAAATATGGTTCAAATTTTGAAATAAACAAACTGCCTTCATTTTCAAAAGAATGACCCATTGCAGAATTTTGTTTAAACTTATTAAGGCGAAGAGGAAAACAAATATTGCTAGATCAAAAAATATGAACAGATTTAATCAAAAGATGGTTAAGACTGTCATAATTTTATGTGTTAGATTCTGGTTAGTTTTCCAAAGAAAAATCAGTGGTTAAATTTATAAAAAAATTATTTATGAAAAAAAATAACAAATTACTGAAATCTCCTTAACTATATACAAATAACTAACACTTATAAATATATACAAATTACTGACATATTCATAAATATATACCAATTTCATCTACAAAAGGTTAGGCCTGTTCCATTATATTATGTTTTTGAACTTAATCAATTTTTGAAAGAATGCGTCTGGTAAAATATACTAAATACTAGAAAGAAGGTGAAGTATAATTGCCAATGAGACAAGTCTTCATAATAGACCAAATCATCCAAATGACACAGAAATATTTTTAGGGCAGTAGGGCAGTGGCATTGCAATTTACATAAAAAAAATCCTTGTAGCTATATTGCATGTTTAAAGATTGTATGCATCAAAGATTTCATCGAAGGAATACAAAGGCACACATCAGTTATTTGTTTTAAGTGCCATCCGTTGGAACTCCTTTCACACCACAAAACAAACCTGAGCATCATTGTTTATTAAATTATACTTGTTTTAGGGGAAAATAACATCCTTAATAATTTTTGATAGAATTGACAACTTGCAAGATTTAACATGTTTGGCAAAATAAATGTCTTTTGTTGTAACTGTGTTTTTAGTTTGTTGCTTCTGTGAAAAGGACAGATTGATATTAATGAAATAGTTGCTTGTTATAACGTTTTTTTTTATTTGAGTATAAAAGTGTTAACCAAAGCACATTTGTGCTTCATACTTTAGTACGATCAATGCTTTTGCAACCCTATAAAGTTATAAAAAGAAGCTTCAAATTCTTACTATAACTTTTTCATGCTACAACCATGAACTTAAAAGTTAAGTCAAACTTTTGTATGCATTGTTTTATATGGTTACAAACAACATATCCTATAAAAATAGCTGTTTTATTTTCTATGGAAATGAAAAATGATATTGGAGTGTCTTGATTTTATTGTCAGCCAATCAAAATTACAAATTTAAATGAAGCATACATGTAATGTTACTATTATCTCACATCTAATTGTTTTAGTCATTAGGGCGGTGGCCTGTGTATTGTCATGTATAAATAGGTTTTTGGGGTTGTGTTTGATTTTATCTATTTGAAAGGAAATAACAATAGTATAGTAACTTACTGCAACTTAACCCAGTTCTTTTAAAGTACTTAAATTTGTCTCCTAATGATCTATTTTCTGATGATATCTTTGTGCAGTTTCCTATTTTTGTAATATAAATAGTACAATGATGTTATTGACTATTGGCCTAATTGCTATAATTCATATAATTGTTTCATGTCTTTTGAATAGTTATTCCCATATTCATTCATATTCTAAAAAAGGTTGATAAAAATGGTTTGAGTTATCTGAAAACTATGCTTCTGTTTTGATTATAAGGGACAGAATAGAGGTTTAACAGATTCTTTCTTTCCCTTGTTTGTGTGACACTCTGCTCCTGTTGAAATTTGCCTTCAAGCCTTCAAGAATAAAAGCCATATATATTTTCAAGCAGTCATACCACATCTTTTTTACATGTTATATGATTGCAAATGAGACAACTCTTCACAAGAGTCCAAATGACACCGAAATTAACAACTACAGGTCACTGTACGGCCTTCAACAATGAGCAAAGCCCATACCGCAGATATATACAACATAGTCTGTCAATATCTCTTGACCCGCCTCTGTTCACTTCTATTGTAATTGTTTCCCCCTTTTAGAATTATCTTTGGCTTGATCATGTTACAGATGGTGAATGGTTACAACAGATTTTAAAAAGTAGGAAGTTCCGACAAAATGTGCACTTCAAAATATTATATACACTTGTAAGGTTCAAGATAATGATATTGACCTAAAAATATAAAACAAAGGACATGTGACCTCAGCCTTATATAGAAAACATTTTATGTAACTATATATTAGAAAGCTAAGGTTATCTTATTAAAGTGTCAAATTATGCATTTAGCTCTAAACATATTTATGCAGGTGCAACATCTGTTTATTTGTAGGTTTTCATGATTGGCTGATCGGCAGTGGTTTCAAACTGTCAATCAAACAGTGCAAAATTTATTTGTTTAACAATATTATTTTTTTTCATTTATAACTAAAATTCAAATGTTTTTTTTTGTTTTTATGCCCTATCTACGATAGTAGAGGGGCATTATGTTTTCTGGTCTGTGCCTCCGTTCGTCCATCTATGCGTCCATGCGTCCATTCGCTTAAGGTTAAAGATTTTGGTCAAGGTAGTTTTTAAAGAAGTTGAAGTCCAATCAACTTGAAACTAAGTACACATGTTCCCCATGATATAATCTTTCTAACTTTAATGCCAAATTATAGTTTTGACCCCAATTTTATGGTCCACTGAACATAGCAAATGATAGTGTAAAGTTCAGGTTAAAGTTTTTGGTCAAGGTAGTTTTTAATGAAGTTAAAGTCCAATCAACTTGAAACTTAGTACACATGTGTCCTATGATATGATCTTTCTAATTTTAATTCAAAATTTAAATTTTGACCCCAATTTCAGGGTCTACTGAACATAGAAAATGAAAGTGCGAGTGGGGCATCCATGTACTATGGACACATTCTTGTTTTGTTGATAAAATATTTTTTTATAATTATAAGCAATTACAGATTGTTCTGAAGTCCTTAATACAAATAAATTTGTTAAATTTTTACCTCTTTTTTTTACCCCCTTTCCCCTCCCCCACCTCAAAAATTAAAGATGAGCAACAGCACATTGATTTGATATTGCCTTAACTTGTGTGTTTTTGCCTAATGATGATAGTGTGAATCATTAATTTCAGTAAACCAAGCTTGTCTCACTGTACTGTTGATTATTTTATTTTGTTTAGGGTACCTGACTGAATTAAGCACATTGAGAGAAAAAAAAAATTGTTGATGTTTGACTTCCTGGTTTTTGCCATAGTCTGTATGCAAGCTATAGAAATATTTTATTTTTTTAAATGTTTAAACTTGTGGTTTACCTGCACTCTTAAAAGAAATCAACGAAATTAAGTTACCTGTGAAAAATATATGAATCCAGGAACATGTGTAATTGACAGATTTTTCAGTTTGCTTTCTTACGAAGAGGAACAGAACTTAAAATTGTGCTTAAAACTTTGTAAAAAGTAGATATTTTGTGTTGACAAACACTTATATGTTATAGGAAATTAGTATGACGTTCATTATCACTGAACTAGTATATATTTGTTTAGGGGCCAGCTGAAGGACGCCTCCGGGTGCGGGAATTCTCGTTACATTGAAGACCTGTTGGTGACCTTCTGCTGTTGTTTTTTCTATGGTTGGGTTGTTGTCTCTTTGATACATTTCCCATTTCCATTCTCAATTTTATAATATATAACTTTTTTTAAAATAAGCACCATAAAGATGAAGAATTATGTATTTGATACAGGAGCACAATTATAAATATAGATTATTGAATACATTGTAGGAGGAGGATTACATTTATGCCTCGTTCACATGGACATTTAATTCGAGTTGAATTTGAATGCAAATCGAGTTAGCTAATTGCATTCAGGCACTAATTTTTTTAATTCGAATTACCTAATTCGAATTAGAAATATGTTTTTGTTAATACGAATTAAAAGTCAACGTCGTTTGGACAGTAAAGCGAATTTGACGCCATTGTAATTCGAATTAGAATTGACGTTAGGAGGTAAAATGTTTTAATGCAAATTAAACTATTTCGAATTTGTTAATGCGAATCGATTTGAATTACATGTGAACTCAGCATTACTTAAGAATAATATATTTTAAAACTTTTTTTATTATTACTGAAGAGGATTTTTATGAATAGTGTATTTTATTTGAATTTCTTCATGACAAAATATACAATTAAAACTAAAATTATAGAAAAATGGATATTATTTTAAAGTGTTGGGTAAAAAATTTCACTTCTTGATTATTTTATTTTTACTTGAGGTTACATCTAAAGTGAAATTCAAGTCCATTCTAAAACTTTTTATTGCAAAAGCAACTTATGACTATATATAGAATACAAATAATCATATAAAGATTTGCAAATATATAATACTTTAATTTCACATGTGGTGTTTTATTTTGTGTGTGTCTTATTCCAGACGCATCAGTAACAGCCACAACAGAGCCAAGCGTGAAAGGAGACAACAAACTGAAGAGACTCAGTCTGAAGAAAGTAGATCTGTCAACACCATTTTCCAAAGACAAAACCCCATCTCCACAGGTATATATATTTTCAGAAATATTATGGTTTGAATGATACAATGTACTAGTTCAGTCCCATTTCCTCTGAAATGGAGAGTAGCAATTCTTCAAAAACTATTCGAAAAAGATATTTGGGAAAGATTAATTTGATTTAATGAGTCACCTTGAAGAAATAGAAAAAAAAATTAGAGCCAAGGCTCCATGTTGAAGGCCGTACTTTGACCTATAATGGTTTACTTTTTTTTAAATTGTTATTTGGATGGAGAGATGTCTAATTGGCACTCACACCACATCTTCCTATATCTAGCAATAGCAATTCTGTTTTCCTTAAATATACCCCATGCAACATAGGGTATAATGTTTATGACCCGTCCGCTGATAAAGTTACAATATTAAAACAAAATAAATAATAAGTAATTTATTAATTCTGTTGGGAACAAACATGATGCATACTTTAAAATATTCCTTATTTTTTTTATTAAAACATATTAATGAAACTAAATATGGAAAAAGCATATTAAAGAGTTATCTCCCTTGATCTATCTTTATTTTCTTTCTTCTTTTTGCTGATAAATAGGTATCAGAACCAGATAAAGCTGTTTTGAATAATAAACAAGAGAAAAGAAAAGTTATTCCTGCAGTGAATATTTCCTACAGTATGGAGTTCCCTAAAGAAGGTATGTATATTCCTAACTCAGCAAAGTTGATGATTTGTTGAAGTTATGTGTTAATCTGGAAAAGCTTAAAAACAGCTGAACAGAATTCAAAAAAACTGTGCATAGATTTTTCTGAAGGACATGAAATTTTGTAACTGATATTTTTTTTTTATAACTGGCAGAGCAATATTTAGGGTTTCACATTCTTAAACATGATGATGAACTTTTCTGCTTATATGATTTTAAGAGACTACAGGCAACAAACATTGTCCTAAACAGACTTAAATAATTTTTTTTCAGATTGTGGAGACTCCAGTGATAACACAGAATCATTAGAAGAAGATCTGTTGTACAAGAAAAATGAGGTAAGATTAAGTAAATATAAAAAAATTGAAAAAGATTTCTGGTTTTGTTTTGGTTCATGTTGCTTTGTCTAAGTTTCCTACGTTGTAGATGTACTAACTGTTGATAGTCTTGTCATGGTGTTCTTGTGTTGTTTTGTCTAAGTTTTCTATGTTATAAATGTACTAACTGTTGATAGTCTTGTCATGGTGTTCTTGTGTTGCTCTGTCTTAGTTTCCTACGTTGTAGATGTACTAACTGTTGATAGTCTTGTCATGGTGTTCTTGTGTTGTTTTGTCTAAGTTTTCTATGTTATAAATGTACTAACTGTTGATAGTCTTGTCATGGTGTTCTTGTGTTGCTTTGTCTAAGTTTCCTACGTTGTAGATGTACTAACTGTTGATAGTCTTGTCATGGTGTTCTTGTGTTGTTTTGTCTAAGTTTTCTATGTTATAAATGTACTAACTGTTGATAGTCTTGTCATGGTGTTCTTGTGTTGCTTTGTCTAAGTTTCCTACGTTGTAGATGTACTAACTGTTGATAGTCTTGTCATGGTGTTCTTGTGTTGTTTTGTCTAAGTTTTCTATGTTATAAATGTACTAACTGTTGATAGTCTTGTCATGGTGTTCTTGTGTTGTTTTGTCTAAGTTTTCTATGTTATAAATGTACTAACTGTTGATAGTCTTGTCATGGTGTTCTTGTGTTGTTTTGTCTAAGTTTTCTATGTTATAAATGTACTAACTGTTGATAGTCTTGTCATGGTGTTCTTGTGTTGTTTTGTCTAAGTTTTCTATGTTATAAATGTACTAACTGTTGATAGTCTTGTCATGGTGTTCTTGTGTTGTTTTGTCTAAGTTTTCTATGTTATAAATGTACTAACTGTTGATAGTCTTGTCATGGTGTTCTTGTGTTGCTTTGTCTAAGTTTTCTATGTTATAAATGTACTAACTGTTGATAGTCTTGTCATGGTGTTCTTGTGTTGCTTTGTCTAAGTTTTCTATGTTATAAATGTACTAACTGTTGATAGTCTTGTCATGGTGTTCTTGTGTTGCTTTGTCTAAGTTTTCTATGTTATAAATGTACTAACTGTTGATAGTCTTGTCATGGTGTAAGTTTTCTATGTTATAAATGTACTAACTGTTGATAGTCTTGTCATGGTGTTCTTGTGTTGCTTTGTCTAAGTTTTCTATGTTATAAATGTACTAACTGTTGATAGTCTTGTCATGGTGTTCTTGTGTTGCTTTGTCTAAGTTTTCTATGTTATAAATGTACTAACTGTTGATAGTCTTGTCATGGTGTTCTTGTGTTGCTTTGTCTAAGTTTTCTATGTTATAAATGTACTAACTGTTGATAGTCTTGTCATGGTGTTCTTGTGTTGTTTTGTCTAAGTTTTCTATGTTATAAATGTACTAACTGTTGATAGTCTTGTCATGGTGTTCTTGTGTTGTTTTGTCTAAGTTTTCTATGTTATAAATGTACTAACTGTTGATAGTCTTGTCATGGTGTTCTTGTGTTGTTTTGTCTAAGTTTTCTATGTTATAAATGTACTAACTGTTGATAGTCTTGTCATGGTGTTCTTGTGTTGTTTTGTCTAAGTTTTCTATGTTATAAATGTACTAACTGTTGATAGTCTTGTCATGGTGTTCTTGTGTTGTTTTGTCTAAGTTTTCTATGTTATAAATGTACTAACTGTTGATAGTCTTGTCATGGTGTTCTTGTGTTGTTTTGTCTAAGTTTTCTATGTTATAAATGTACTAACTGTTGATAGTCTTGTCATGGTGTTCTTGTGTTGTTTTGTCTAAGTTTTCTATGTTATAAATGTACTAACTGTTGATAGTCTTGTCATGGTGTTCTTGTGTTGTTTTGTCTAAGTTTTCTATGTTATAAATGTACTAACTGTTGATAGTCTTGTCATGGTGTTCTTGTGTTGTTTTGTCTAAGTTTTCTATGTTATAAATGTACTAACTGTTGATAGTCTTGTCATGGTGTTCTTGTGTTGTTTTGTCTAAGTTTTCTATGTTATAAATGTACTAACTGTTGATAGTCTTGTCATGGTGTTCTTGTGTTGCTTTGTCTAAGTTTTCTATGTTATAAATGTACTAACTGTTGATAGTCTTGTCATGGTGTTCTTGTGTTGCTCTGTCTTAGTTTTCTATGTTATAAATGTACTAACTGTTGATAGTCTTGTCATGGTGTTCTTGTGTTGCTCTGTCTTAGTTTTCTATGTTGTAGATGTACTGACTGTTGTTGGTCTTGTCATGGTATTCTTGTGTTCAGATTACATTCATGTAATCAAAACCCTTAAAGGACTGGTATGATAGCCATTAACTTTTGAAACTTTATCAATACGTTTTTCTAATATATGAATGAAGCATTTTATTTGTCATAACAATGAACATTTTAAACAATTAATCAAGAGAATATGTACACCATCAGATATTTAAGTTTAAAATACTCTTCAGTGCTCACAAGCAGGTTGATTATTCTTTGCCATGACGTTGTCAGTTGGTTTATACAATGAGTTTGCATATCCTTTGGTTTCTACTGCCTCACTTTTGTCATCATGTTTTATTTTTAAATCCCATAAAAGGAATTCTATGAGAGTTGTTGTGTGGTCTTTTACATGTAGATTGTGTTTAAAAATACTATTATAATTTCATTGCATGTATATATGTGGTTTAGGAAGTAATTTTCTGTACTCTATCCCAATGTATGCTTGAACCAGTTTCTATTGTCTAATCATTCTACAGAATTTTTTATAAAACTCAATTCCATAAGAAAATTCTGTCAATCACTTGTGGACAATCAAAATTTGATCAATCATTCATAGCTTTTCAATGGATGCTTGATTTCATAAAAAAGTCAAAACAGGGTTATCTTTCTTTCAATATATTACATTTGTATATCATTAAAAATAAGTTTTTGAAAAATAGCTGATTTTAGATTTGATAATAAATCTGCTGATAACAATAAATAAAAAAAAATGTAAGGGTTCTGCGTAACACAGCGTCTCACCTACTTTTGCTATCAATTACAGGCTCAACAAAAATTGATCATAAACAAGCTTCTGTCCAAGTTTGGTACGAATTCAAAAAAGTATAAGAAAGTAATTAAAATTTTAAAAACTTTAACCACAGAGGGAAAGTGTTGTTTCCTGGCAGAAAATCTAAGTGGATTTAAAAGTAAAATACAGAAAAAACATATTTATTTTTTTACAAAATTTACTTCTGGATACCATCTTATGATGATAAACAAGCTTCTGTCCATGTATGGTACAATCCTAGGATAGTTTACGAAAGTTATTAGAATTTAAAAAAAAAACTTAACCACAGAGTGAATGTAATGTTTCACAGTAGAAAAACTGTTTCCTGGCAGAAAAACTAAGTCCATTTATAAGTAAAATACGGAAAAAAATAGAATTTTAGTTTTACAAAATTTACTTCTGGATACTATTTTATGATCATAAACAGGCTTCTGTTTAAGTTTGGTAGAAATCCAGGATAGTTTAAGAAAGTTATTAAAATTTCTAAAACTTTAACCACAGAGTGAATATTTGTGGATGCCGACACCGACGGAATGTATGATCCCTTAGTCTGGCTTTTTCGACTAAAGTCGAAGGCTCAACAAAAACTATTAAAAATTTATCCTAAAGATTTATAGAAACAAATTGAATTAAATGCAGTGTGTATATTGTACTGGTACGAAACCGCATTTGTTGGTGTTACATCATGGAATTGTGAGCAAATGCACTCCACCCACAACCAAAAGTATTTCATAATTTTGAACAATTTTAAAAAACAAAAACAGTTTCTTAAAATCTAATGTAGCACCTGCTAGTTTCTTCTTGACTTATTAAAGATAACTAGCTTAAAAGGAGTTCAGATTGGCTATTGATGACTAAAAGTATAGATAAAAAAAAAAAAAAAGCTATTGTTAGGTAGATCATTGAATGATATCTCATTATGAGAAACAAATTATAACCAAACCTGTATATGATGGCAAGAAATCTTACTTAAAAAGAGGGGAGATCTTTGACACAAAGTTCAAAATCCCCAGTAATTACTAAATTAGGACAAGATACGGTGACTAAGATAGTTTTTTGCATAATAAAGGTGACTTTATAGCAGGTTTAATGTCTGTGTTATTTGTTCTCTTTGGAAGAGTTATCTCATTGGCCATCCTACCACATCTTTTTTGTATTGACTAAATTCATAGAATTTTCTATTTAGAATTTCCAAAGTACTAATCAGTATGTAATTGCTGAAATGGATGCCTTGGACAGGGAACAGAAACAAATTGATGCCGAGGCTGGACTACTGGAGGAAAAACTCAGAAAGGCCATGAATGGTAATGCTTAATAGAAAAAGAACATCTTTTTCTTGATAAATCCATTTTAAAAACATGCATTTGAAATTTTGATTGCATCATTTCTATGAAGTACTTTCTAGAACCACAATGATAAATCATAACATATTTCAGATATAAATGCACACAATAATTTCCAAAGGAGTACTTTCTTTTGGCTTTAAGCTTTTGATGTTGTTTTTTTTTACATTCAGAACGTAGAAATTTTAGTGATATCATTATTAATACAAAATAACTTCTCTTTGGCACATCACATCATAAATTACAAATTATGTAGTGACCCCTAAATTATTTATGATTAAGTTCAAATCAATCCTGTATTTGGCCAAAAGTTAACCCTGTCCTTTTCAGTTTTTAATTTTGACCTATATATGTTTGTCTTCTACAGGAAACAACAAGTCTTTAGAAGAGAAATTGATGCAGCAGTGGTTTTTACTGGTCAACAAGAGAAATGCTTTGATTAGAAGACAGATGCAGCTAAATATTTTGTAAGCTTCTAGTGTATTCTCTATTTGTATATCTTCTATCCATATATGGTAATATTAATGCAGGGGTTCATTTTAAAATCTTGGTGTGAAAGAAGAAGGTACACAGTGAATCCCCAACTTATTTGCTATAGAAATGAAATACTCATTCAAATAGACCACAACAATTACAAAAAAAAACTTTTGCTGCAACTCACAGCTGGCTCAACAAATATGAGGAAAACAATCAATAAAAATATTCCTCTTGATACTATCTTTTGATTGTAAGAAGCGTCTGTCCAAGTTTGGTAAAAATTTCAGGATAGTTTATGAATCGAATAAATGTTTTAAAAACTTTAACTGCAGACTGTATGTTATGATAACTGGAAGATTAACTAAGTCCATTTATAAGTAAAATAAAGATACACAGGTACCAAATATTAACAAAATTTCCTTTCTAGATACTAGCTTTTGATCATAAACAAGCTTCTGTCCAAGTTTGGTACAAATTTAAAATAGTAAAAGAAAGTCATTAAATTTTTTTTAAATTTAACCACAGAGTGAATGTGTTGTTTCCTGGCAGAAAAACTAAGTCCATTTAAAAGTATAATACGGAAAAAATGAATTAATTTTTTTACAAAATTTACTTCTGGATACTATCTTATGATCATAAACAAGCTTCTGTCCAAGTTTGGTACATACCCAGGATAGTTAAAGAAAGTTAATAAAATTTTAACAACTTTAACCACAGAGTGAATGTAATGTTTCCCCGCAGAAAAACTAAGTCCATTTATAAATAAAATACAGAAAAAATGGAATTTTATTTTTACAAAATTTACTTCTGGATACTATCTTATGATCACAAACAAGCTTCTGTTCAAGTTTGGTAGGAATCCAGTATAGTTTAAAAAAGTTATTAAATTTTCAAAAACTTTAACCACAGAGTGAATATTTGTTGACGCCGCCGACGACGCTGACGCCGAAGGAATGTAGGATCGCTTAGTCTCGCTATTTCGACTAAAGTCAAAGGCTCGACAAAAAGAAAAACGTAAAGATTGTGTATTTTGTGATTATTTATTTGCTGAAGGCAACTCTTATATGTTGACTCTTGTCCCCTTTATTGATTTAACACAAATTGTCTTGAAATTAGCTTCTTTTTAGTTTTTTGCTTAAATTTACCAAATTGATTCTTTAATATATATATGTAGGACTCAATTCCTAATTTTGATATGCATTTGGTATTAATTTATTAATGATATCATATCACGGTCAATTGTCATCAATATTTAACCATAATAGCTACATTTTCATAAAAATCTATATATTAGCAGGTTTAAAATGTAACTAGTTATATACATTTTTTGTAAACATTAATATTTTGTGGCCAAAATTTTCTTTTTTTAAAAATAAATAACATATGAATTTGCAAAAAAAAAGTCAGTTATTTCCCTTTGATCATAAGAATATTTATGAGTTAACAGGGTTATTTCCCTTTAATCACAAAATAAAAATCATAAAAAACAGGGTTATCCCGTTATTCCCCTTTACATATAAGCGATGGCATCACATTTAGGAAATTAAAAAAAAATCATCTTTGTATCTAACTGTGTCTCATTTAACACTTTCATTAAGATCTATTGCTAAAAAAGGACTTGAAGAGTTATTAAAGGTGTGTAGATTCTGTTTGTCGTCAATTTTCTTAAGGAGGTACCCAACACTATACCCCAAAAAATTCCTGTCGTTTAATTTTTCTTAATTTTTTTTCATTGATAAACTAGGCCAACCTTAACATCTTGTAAAAATTTTAAAAGATTTGAACCATAGGTTTAAAAGATTTGGAAATTCAAATATGGCATCTTTTACATACTAGTATCGGCCAAAATTGGAAGTTTCTGAAATATGGGTATAGGGTTGAATTTGTTAAAAACAATTTAATTTAGTCCTAAATTGACATTAGCATAGCTAATAATGATAGCTGAGGAGAATATTAGTTCACTGATACCCCCTTCTTGTAAGTTTTTTATTCCGGTTAAAAAAAATTGCCAGAACTTTAATAGGGGGTATCAAAATCAGCCCCGAAAAAGTGAATGCTGTGCTTCTAGTATTTGAAGAAGAATTTTTTTTTGAAAAAAAATGTGTCGTTTAATTTTTAGCTCACCTGGCCCGAAGGGCCAAGTGAGCTTTTCCCATCACTTGGCGTCCGGCGTCCGGCGTCGTCGTCCGTCGTCCGTCGTCGTTAACTTTTACAAAAATCTTCTCCTCTGAAACTACTGGGCCAAATGAAACCAAACTTGGCCACAATCATCATTGGGGTATCTAGTTTAAAAAATGTGTGGCGTGACCCGCCAAACCAAACAAGATGGCCGCCATGGCTAAAAATAGAACATAGGGGTAAAATGCAGTTTTTGGCTTATAACTCAAAAACCAAAGCATTTAGAGCAAATCTGACAGTATAAAAATGTTTATCAGGTCAAGATCTATCTGCCCTGAAATTTTCAAATGAATCGGTCAATCGGTTGTTGGGTTGCTGCCCCTGAATTGGTAATTTTGAGGAAATTTTGCTGTTTTTGGTTATTATCTTGAATATTATTATAGATAGAGATAAACTGTAAACAGCAATAATGTTCAGCAAAGATAGATCTACAAATAAGTCAACATGACCGAAATGGTCAGTTGATCCGTTTAGGAGTTATTGCCCTTTATAGTCAATTTTTAACCATTTTTCGTAAATTAAAGTAATCTTTTACAAAAATCTTCTCCTCTGAAACTACTGGGCCAAATTAAACCAAACTTGGCCACAATCATCTTTGGGGTATCTTGTTTAAAAAATGTGTGGCGTGACCTGGTCAACCAACCAAGATGGCTGCTACGGCTAAAAATAGAACATAGGGGTAAAATGCTGTTTTTGGCTTATAACTCAAAAACCAAAGCATTTTGAGGAAATCTGACATGGGATAAAAATGTTTATCAGGTCAAGATCTATTTGCTCTGAAATTTTCAGATGAATCAGTCAACCTGTTGTTGGGTTGCTGCCCCTGAATTGGTAATTTTGAGGAAATTTTGCTGTTTTTGGTTATTATCTTGAATATTATTATAGATAGAGATAAACTGTAAACATCAATAATGTTCAGCAAAGTTAGATTTACAAATAAGTCAACGTGATTGAAATGGTCAGTTGACCCTTTAGGAGTTATTCCCCTTTATAGTCAATTTTTAACCATTTTTCATAAATCTAAGTAATCTTTTACAAAATCTCCACTGAAACTACTAGGCCACAATCATCTTTGGGGTATCTAGTTTGAAAAATGTGTCCGATGATCTGGCCATTTAACCAAGATGGCCGCCACGGCTAATAATAGAACATAGGGGTAAAATGCAGTTTTTGGCTTATAACTATGAAACCAAAGCATTTAGAGCAAATCTGACAAGAAGTTAAATTGTTAATAAAGTCAATATCTATCTGCCCTGAATTTTTCAGATGAATTGTTGTTGGGCTGCTGCCCTCCAATTGGTAATTTTTAAAGAAATTTTGCCGTTTTTAGTTATCTTGAATACTATTATAGATAGCGATAAACTGTAAACAGCAATAATGTTCAGCAAAGTAAGATCTACAAATAAGTCAAAATGACCTAAATGGTCAATTGACCCCTTAAGGAGTTATTGCCCTTTATAGTCAATTTTTATCAATTTTCATTAATTTGGTAAATTTATATGTAAATTTTTACCAAATATAGTTCTCTGTTACTAATGGGCAAAGTTCATTATAAATATAATTGTAAGAAGCAAAATCGTTGAGTAAAGTAAGAACTTCAAACACATCACCATCACCAAAATACAATTTTGTCATGAATCCATTTGTGTCCTTTGTTTAATATGCACATAGACCAAGGTGAGCGACACAGGCTCTTTAGAGCCTCTAGTTTCATAAAACTAAGCATTTGGAGTGCTATACTAGTCAGTTGTTCTTGCGAAATATTTTTAAAATTTAACCGTTAGAATTTTTGAAATTTAAGTTTAAATTAGGCCCCACCCTCAAATTGGTTCATTAAATAAGAGCAAAATCTATTCAAAAAGTACATAATGGCCATAATTTTGTTTGTCTTTTGAACTAGGCCTTAGCTATTTGGCATGTGGATGTATCATCACAGGGTTAAGTGTCTTGCATCATGATGACCTTTGTGTGACCTTCAAATGTGACCTCAAGGTCAACTTTATGGGTGTTTCCCGTGAAAAACACAACCATGTAGGCCATAACTTCTTTGCCTTTTGACCTAGGCCTTACATCTTTTGCATGTGGATGTATCACCATCAGGTGGTGTGCCTTCTTAAAATTTTGACCTTCATATGACCTTGAACTTTGACCTCAAGGACGATAATTGTGTTTTTTTGGTAAGAAACGCTTGTACAGGCCATGACTTTCATGTAGTTATGAATTCATATTTATTTTAAAAAAATCATGTAACAGAAGCTTAAATCGACCATACAACAATATATAGACACATTTTATGACATTTCAAGCCATTCAATGCACAGGAAATACACAATGGACATGTAGTCACATTCAATTGTTTGAAAAGGGAATCTTTTCTATTGAAGCACAGTGTACGTACTTAAATACTCAACAAACAGCGAGGTGAAAACGTTCTAGGAATCAAACAATAGGAGGAGGTATGCCAAATAACTATATACCAATAAAGAGACAGACGGACAGGGGTAAAAAAAATCCCCCCCCCCAAACCGACAATCAGTTTCAGGGGGAACAAAAGGATGTAATTGATTTTTGATTTGAGATACGAGCTGTTGAAACTAAAAGCATGACACACCAAAAATACACATGATACATAGGCAAAAGCTTTAAAGTTGGCAGATGCTTTACATGATCAAGATTGCAATTTATTGGTCGTTTGGCCAGATTCAAAAATATACGATTCAAAACATAACGTCAAAACCATTGGTGCAAAGAATTACGGCTTATGAGAGATAAGATAGAGCTGACTTTGCAAAATCATTATACTGTTAAATCAAGTTCGTTAAACATAGACCTTTTTTTTAATATGTCTGCAGAGGTTTATAAATATGACAATTAGATACAGCTGATTTTTAGTTAAAAGCAGGGCAGTTACAAGTTTTACATTATTTTTGGGCCCCTTATGAGGGGGAGGACAGTGGTAAGGGAGACAGGGAGAAAGAGGGTAGGAGAAAGGAGAAAGGGGGGTCGGAGAAAGGAAAAAGGGGGTAGGATAAAGGAGAAAAAGTTGGAGAAAAAAATTAAATATGAAAAAATAAAATATCTCTCTTTTTTCCGGTAAATTAAAAAAAAAAATAAGGATAAGAGGGGTAGGAGAAAGGAGAAGAGGGGTGGGAGAAGGGTACCCCCTTTCCTCTCCCTCCCTTATTATGATAGAGAATGAAATATTCCAAAAACCTTATGCATTTTTAGCATGGATTTCAAGTGATATATTACAAAAAATGCAAATTGATGTTAATTTTTGAAAATCAGTTACAAATAGATTTGTAAAGACAGAATAGGGAACAGTATATGTATGTCCAATAACAGAAATGTTAGAAAAACATAGTTCATTGGTTCCAAATTTTTAGTTTATCTTTTGTACCAGTATGAGCTTTTAGTTGATCTTTTTCTTCTCTACAACTACTAATCAAACTTATATAAAACCTCACATGATTGATCTTTTTATATCTATATTAAAGTTTTTTTATCTGATCCATCAACCAACATGGCTAGAAATAGAATATGCACAAAAATTTTGAAAGCTTGTCATAATATATACAAAAAATCAGTAATGATCCGGACCTATTTCTATTGAACCAAAATTATAAACACATCTGCATATTGGAGTTATTTGTCCTTAAATTACAATTATTTTTTTTTATCAATTTTAGCATTTTTGTTTAGTAATTTGAAGACTTGTTAGATACACAAGACAGATCAACAATAAAATGTATCAGTGTCAGAACAAAATCTACAAAACTGCCAAATTATAATGAAACCATAATTGAGTCCCTTCAAGGAGACCATTGCCAGTAAATTATGTTTTGGATAACTTTGCTCATTTCTGGTTATTATCTTGAGATGTATAATGGATGGACAAAAACAAAAAACAACATTATACATGATCAGCAATACATGTACAATACTGTGGATTCATTTATTTTCGTGGGTACCAATTTTCGTGGATTAAAGAAAATTTGCATGTTCGTGGATATTTAATTTCGTGGTTTTGCCGAAGTCTGCATACAAACCTATAGAAAATTTGTTATTCGTTGAACATTTAATTTCGTGGTTAGACTCTACCCTCGAAAGCCACGAAAATTGGTATCCAACGAATAATAATGAATCCACAGTATATACAATGTGTCAATACGACTGAACACATTAATCGTATATTTGTTACTAAAGAATCAGGTTTTGAACATGTGATAATTGTAGAATTGCACTATGTCAAATCTATCCTTATTGACAATTACATTGTAATTTCCTTATTGGCCCTGGTATCAGGCACAGACTCACATCTCAATCCTGAGGGTGCTAGTTGGCATATACTAAGACCAATATTGAAAATGCATGTAATGATCTATTTATCAAATTTTGTTTTTTTTTTGTTTTTGTATAACTAGTTTGCCGAAAGTAAAAATTTTGGAGCACATTATGGGTATTTGAGGGCCAACAAAAAATATTGGCCCCAAGGACAAACAACCGACCTTCTTGATATTATTGGACATGCAAAAACATACATATTAGTTTACAACATGTGATAAAAAGTAATATTTAAAGTAACCTTAGCTATCAGGTGCTGAACCAGATGTCTATACTTTAATTGTTGTGAAATTGTAATAATTGACTTATGATATAAAGCTTATTTGATTAATAAAAAGTACAGTAAAATCTTTATAAACCAAACCCTGCATTACCCAGACACCTTTGTAAATCTAAACAAAATCATTTATATTGAATAGTATAGTGTTGACAGGTTTCACTGTTTGTATCATCTAATGATATTATCACAAAATATCAAATTGTGTAAATGCAATATACCAGTACTTTCAGGGCATCAGTCCAATTAACTTAAGATTAGTAATATTGAGAAGTTACTCATTTTTCATGTGTATATATGTCCCTTAAAGATACCCAGGTTTTCCCAACTTTTTTTTGATTTTTTTTACTATAATTTTACATTGTAAAAGTGGGGTCTACACTTAGTATTGCAATCACCTTGTCGGTCCGTCTGTTTGTCAAACAATTTTTTTTTTGCCAGCAGCTTAACAATGAAGTTTGTTCAAACCAGTCATATATATTTACTTCCTGTTTGCTGAAACTTTGATATTATTTGTTGAAACACTTTTTTTTTTTAAATTCTCAGAAACTAATATACAGAATAACTTCCTATTTGGTCAGCAGTTGAACACTGATTAGTTGTAACTCTTGTGAGCTTTCATACCTGTCAGACACTTTACCTTTTCATTTCCTACACTTTGAATTACAAGTGGGGTGATGCTAAGAAGGAAAGGCATGTATGTTTGTTAAGTGCAATTTGTTATATAACTGATATATTATCCGTAACATCACTGAAGAGACATTATTGTCGAAATACGGGTCTGGTGTACAAATTTCTGCACCTCATGTTTGTAGTATTACATCTTTGCCGCAAGTTTATTGTTTTCTGTTAAGTATTAAATTAATATTAAGATCCATTTCGTTCCATCTTATGATCAATTTATTTGGCAATCGCCAATGGCAGTCAGCAGGGTTTAAGAACATCAGTTGTTCGTCCTGTTAGTCAAATGTGTTTTGTTTAAACATACTTTTTCACTCTTTTGGTCTTTTGGAAAATGTTCTTTGTGCTGTATTTAAGACCCTTCTACAACGAAATTTGTTTTACATGCACACATATAAAATTGCAGTTTTTATCCAACGCAATCATTGGTTGGAACCTAGTTTTCAATTTAGACTTGTTGATATATATATTTAACTTCTTTAACATTTTTCAAGAATCCATGTGAGGATCTAAAAATTGAAATAAAATAACAAATCTCAGAATGTACAACCAAATTAAGTGTGTGAAGTTCACACTCTAGACATTTTAATCTTTTGTTTTGATGGTGCATGTTAATCTTCAATGAGGACACAATAAAAGCTCTAGGAAGTAATTAGAATTATGTTTAATAAGTTTTAATAAGGATATGATAGTTATCTTTGCTGTGTTATAGATAGTCAGATAAGATATATGTACTTATATGTCTGTGGACGATCCCGGATTCTCAAAAGGGGAGGCCAGCAGTTATAACTAAGAAAAATGAACTACATAAACAGGAATCTTCTTCTTTCAAAAAATGGGACTGAATGGTTTAAGTAGACTTTACTACTGTAATCACTTGCCAGTCAACACTGGGGTTGTGAGATCAAACTCTGCTTGTGCGGGTGCACTTGTCTTTTATCTTAATTGTCTGTTTTCCTATAGGAGGTTGGTGGTGATCTCTCACCACTCCAGCTTTCTTCACCAATACATGTTTGCCTCCACAAAATAGCTCAAATTATGTTTTAAAGTGGCATTGAAACACAGAAAATCGAAATCAAAATCTTTCTTTAATGGGATCCTCTTAGATCAGTCCCTATGGTTTAGTAACACTATCATCTGTCAACAATCTCTGTTTTAGTAAATGGATGGTTTTATAGTTTTACACTTGCCCTTCTTTTCTTCTTTTTTCATTACATCATTGTGACATATAGCTTTTTACACATTTTGTTGCAGTTGTAGAAAGTGATATATATTTGAAAAAAATATGCATTGCAGAATGACTTACTGTGATTGCGCTATGGATGATGGACTTAATGACTTATAAAAAATGTCTTGCACATTTTTTGTTGGTTATTCATTGTACATGTAAATATTTATATGACCATTGATAAGGTAAAAAATGACAGAGCATGTAATTTATGAAGAAAATGCAGCAAAACTTGTGTAAACTCAAAACCTGTCTAATATGAACTCTTGTATTAGGATTCCTTTAAATTGAAAGTAGCAATTATTATCTTTGAAACAAGAATATTAAAAAACATGTCAATATCTTTTCTGTTTTCTTTCTTTCTTGGTGCTTTATGATCCTTGTTGTTTTTATGTCAGATGAAGGAAGGACTCAGGCTTGCATTTTTCCACAAAAAAAAGAAATATTTTAAATACTTTTCCAAGTCTCAAAAAACAAAAACAGTTGTTCTCCGAGGAAAAATCCAGTTTGCTATAAAACGTGCCAAATATTTTTCAATAAAGAAAAAAGTAAACTCAAATATTCCAATTTTAAAAAAATCAAGTAATTGAATATTTCATTGTTTTTGTTTGATCCTATATTCTTAAAAAAAAAGTTAATCTTTTTTCAACTTTTAAAAATAAAAAGTAAAAAGCTGTTAGATTGATTTCCTATACCCACTGTATATTTTTGATAAGCATAAAAATGTGAATCATATATTTCCATTTATTCTTAATGAAAATATTTCAACCCAGGGAGATTTTTTTTGTTTTACATTAATCCTGTTTACTTGGGTTCACTTTCTGTAATTGAACCATCGTGGATTACTGTAATCCTCTCTGAAAAACTTCATTTTTGTCTAATAGATACATTGAATTGTGCGTGATTTTAAAACATACTTGTTCGTAGCCAATTACGGAAATTTTAACAGTTAAATGAGACTTGTAACAATATAGGCTTTTAATTCAAAGAGAGATAGAGAAAAACGTGAAAGATCGGAATGGAATTGACAAGGGATTACGGCGGAGCAGTAATAAATCGTATGTTTATTCAGATGACTCCAACCATTTCACATCATTTCCTTTGCAATACCAGCTGATTAACCACCATATAGAGATTCAGAAGGAAAAGTAATGATTTTTGTTTTTAATCCCCTGTTTCCTTGTTGGGGAAGCACAGTCAATAAAAGCTCATCCGACTGTTTTTATTTCTAATCTCCTCTTACAACACATGTACCCATTAAAAGGTTAGGATGTTTATATTGAAAATAGGTGTCAAAACAAAATACATACTCTTTTTACAACGTGTTAACAGGTGCTTGTTAAAACAATTCTATTTTTCCTTGGCGATAGAAATACCCTGAAATGACTACTCATAGATTGTGATAACATTTTATCATGAAGCTTGTGTTGTGATAAATACAACAAAGGTTGGGCATTGTTAAATAGACAGTTATGTAATTACCCCTTTAAACAAACCCTTTTTATATCGTACTGGTAATTATGACCAAAAACGGTTCCTATGTATACACACAAGCTAGAACTAAATATGTTTATTTAATAAGGTTTGTATTAAAAAAAAAAAGAGATCAAAGGGTTGCAACTTTGCTTGTTTGATAACGTTATATGTGTAGCAAACAAAATGTTGGTTTCTTATTCCTGTACATATTGTTTTAAAAAATAGTTGTGTTATGAAAATTTTGAGAAATAGAATACTACACATGCTGGTCCAGGATTCCTGGTTAAAGGAAATAAACTTCATCTTTTTACATTGCTGGGGTTAAATAGAATGAAATTAAGCAATTGAAATCTTGCCATTCAGATTAAGAATTTGGTTGACAAATTCGTCAGACAATTATATGATCATACAAAACATTCTATTGGTGGAAAAAATAATTTAATGACAATTATCACAGATAGAAGTAATATATTTCCATAGTATTTGCATCTGACAGTTTAAACTTACAACTTTTTTAGTTTAATTTTTTTTTGTTTTTTTTTGGTCATTTGGACTAGATGGATAGAGGGGGGATTTAACCCTACAACATCATGTGCCTGTACCAAGTTAAGCTCTCTGGACTCTGTTGTTCCTTGTTTAACTTTATCTAGATGTCTATTTTCTCAGGGGATTTGAGTTTTACATGGTTTGTTGATATGGTCTGTTGTAACTTGTATTGTACAGTATTGTGTTATCCCATTTACATTTTACTGCAAATATTTATAAACTAAATTCTATGGAAAACCATTCTGTGTTATTTGTAATGATGGTTACAGTTTACAAATAAAACTTCCACCTAAAACTTCTGCTTTTCTGCAAAAAAAAATCTAATAAATTTACGGAAATTACTTTAATTCCAAAGAATTGTTTGTTCAAAAGTATCACAATTTACAATTTACTATTATATATTTTTTAACTCACAGATCTGTAAAAATGTATATTGAGATTTTAAAAAAATGCTTATTTCATAACTTTCCATAACTGTTACATTTATTATAGATTACAAATTTCAATAAAATATACTTATGCATGAATAAAAAAATGTAATTGGAAAATGAATGATATATCGAAGAAAAAATTATATTTTTTAAAGCATAAATAATTGTATATCTGAACCCTTTTACTCATATAATAGATTGATAATTTCAATAAAATATGCTTATGCACAAATAAAAAAGTGTAATTACAAATTGAATGATATAACTAAAAAAAAATGATATTTTTTAAAGCATAAATCATAAATAATAGTATATATGAAACCCCCTACTTATTCTCTTCATTATAACAATCATTTGCTTCATTAAATAATATGATTTCAAATTTATTGATTTCCCATTTGGAGAGAAACGGTATATATAAAATTAATATACATGAAGAAATGTGGCACGTTTTTCTCATTGTTATCATTTCCTCCTATGTGATTTTCTTTTTAGTATTGCAATTTACTTTAAAGCAATAAATTTCTAAAAAATTAATAATATCTGTTGGGAAAGAAAGTGATTAGGCGACTGATATTAAGTGTTTTGGTTTGATACATTTACCTCAAAGATGTAACAGGTTGCCATAATGGAGTTTTAAACGCGGCACACATGCCACACAGAAAATCAAATTCGCATATTGTTTGTTTATTGCTAGAAACAGTTTTATTACGGTAAATTGTTTTCAGATAAAACGCAACTTCATTCACCAATAACAATAATCCCGGAATGTCACATCTTTTCTTAATTTTAATGTTCGGCTATTGTTTGAAGTGCAGAATAATATAAGATTTCGTCAGATGGCAATTGTTTCCACATTATTGAAGTGATTTTAAGAAAGTGCATGATATTTTTATGTAGAAACGACATTTCGCAAGCATATAAATGGCCAGATTTATTTTTATGCCATTATATAAAGTGTCCTTTTTTAGTATGCTATTGTGTGACACTCATAAAAGTAACTTGTTTGAAATTTATAAATCTTAGATAACGTTTTTTTTTGTAAAATGTTTAATATTCCGAGTTATGATTATTTAAGATGTTAGTACAGTCTGAATCTTATTATTTTTTTAGTGAAATTGCCAAATTTTGGCAGCAATTATAACATAATTTAAATTATTCATATTTTTAATGATGTTAACTGATGAATATTTAAAACTTTCTATTTACAGCGTCCATTCTATTTCTATGGATCCTTAAATAAAAACAAAATCTGACATGAGAAAGTGTAATCTTGGTACAGTTACCCGTATTGAAAGCAGTGTAATAGTGGATAGCGATGGCAGACCTCTGATTCTTTTTGTTAAATTTATTCACAACTTTTATTGACCCAGGACAATTTAGGCTTGACATTTTGTTTGGACACCTGTCTATTGTTGAAGATTGTATGTTGGTCTTTAGATGTATTTGGTAGTTATTGTCCATTGGGATTGCTGTCACATTTAACTCTATCTGACACACCTTTTTTCACTGTTATATTTGGGGTTATATTGATGGATATATTTAAGATTATTGTGACTTATATGAATTGTCTCCCTTTAATAGTGTTTTAAAATCAAAATATACTTTAATCATAAAAGAACTTGATTTTAATTTTGCTTTTTTAAAAAAAACCGAATATTTCAATATCACACAATTGATTTAATTAAAATGAAATTTGATTAATAATAAGGTCAGTTTAAAGTTTCTTTAACGATAACTTTTGTTGAAAAATTGTGTAAAAATTGGAAGTAATATAGAATGTAATACTCCCTTGGTACAAATAATGTGGATATTGATAAGCATTTTCTTTTCAAATTCAGAAGGGGTCCATACCTGTAGCCAAGGGGGTTCGGGGGAGGAACCCCCTTGAAAACAAATAAGCACTGTTAAAGTCAATGTTCTGTTCAAATTGTGACTGTTAAAGTCAAGTTTGTGAGTCAACTTCTACATATGTACAGATATCTTCTTGAATTTACCTGCTATGTTGCAGGTTTTACATTTGCTCGCTCCCCTTATTTTCAAAAAAAAAAATTACTGGTGTGGTCAAAAGTGCTAAAAATATCTAGTGTTGGCGTTCTAGTTTCTTTTACTTATAAATTGACTACCATGCAATGTACATGAATGTTGTTGCTGAATAAGGGCATTATAGCATTTTCTCTGCACATTGTTGCTTTATATCTTCAGTTATTTTCCTTCCATAACTATCCAGATCTATTCTTGGCATTCCTGTTCTTTTACTAATAAAGTTATATTATAGGAATTAATGTACCATGGTGTCAATTCCCACTAAATTAACATCGTGATGTCATAGGTTAGATGTCCATTCCAAATGTGAGAGAGATTTGAAGTTGGCCTTAGTTGGAATTTTGTATTTTATTAGGTTATTTTTGGTCATATAGCTCTTCAATTGTTTTGGTACTTATAAATCCCTGGCTCTTGAATATTTTGCTTTGAGTGTTAACCTGATAAAAGTAAATCCAGAAAAGCACTTCAGACATAAAGTTTATATAACATTTTTTTTCATTCTTGCATTGGCGTTTGTCTTCATGTTGTCTTTTGTTGAGAACAATTCAAAAGAAACTTTTAACAATAGACAGACTGTTTCAAATCACTTAATGCATATCCAGTATTTATGTCCTCGTCATTGAGTCACTTTAGTAAAGTACATTTTTACATTCTTATATTCATTTTATTTCAACCTTCAAGCACTCTCTAGGGTTGACC
The DNA here is from genome assembly GCF_036588685.1 of Mytilus trossulus. Taxonomy (NCBI): domain Eukaryota; kingdom Metazoa; phylum Mollusca; class Bivalvia; order Mytilida; family Mytilidae; genus Mytilus; species Mytilus trossulus. The sequence goes on along the minus strand of NC_086375.1, from coordinate 26,794,915 downwards.
AAATATGTACAATAATGTAGTACCAACGTCCAGTAAGTGTGTACCGAATTCTGGAGTATTTTGTTAAAGACAATTATAATTATTTTATAAAACTATTTAAATACGAAAATAAAATTTTAATTATTGATTTTAGGACTGTCCATTTCTGTGTAAATACGACACTTGCTCAAAAGAATGTCAACACAGCTGCGGATGTTTTTAACCGATTGTATAATGGCGAAAATGGACCCTTTCACTTAGTTAAATATCCCTCTATTTAGGCCTGACTTGAAGTTGAGTTGATTACATACTCAAGGGGTAAATTAGTCTGTGATTGTTTAAACCAACAAAAAGACGGAAAACATCGTTGTTCAGTTAATATTTGACTTGGTCAATGAGACTGCATTCCCCCTCCCCGAAATCAGTATGGGTGAGTTGGTTTTCTCTCCTAATTAGATTGGTAAATGTCTTGTTTAAACATTGAATTTTGTTTATGTAAACATAGAATTTCTCTTAGTTGTAAAAATATTGACACAGTTTTGTTTGTCTGTTGAAATTTTAACATAATACGTTCCTGCATTGTACATTAATTTTATTTAGTCTTCCTGTTGAAAGATTTCAATTTTAGAAAGTGACCACAGGCCTTTTCTATTGTATTGGAACCAATCATTTCATTTGCAGGACAGTTAATAGAATCGTTGTTTATTTAAGTGTTAAATTTAGGTCAAACTCTCGATAAAAAATCGTTCTTGTGTATAATTTATTTATTTAATTAATAATTAATTTGACATGTTTTATATCAATTGGAAGAATTTTATAAAAAATGATATAATAGAATTTTAGGAAGAATACATTTCTTTTTAAAAACAAGAATTGAATTTTTAATTATTTGTTAAAATAAAGTTTTCTTTTGTTAAAGGCTGTTTAAATATAAAGTTGAATATGTGACATCTTTTATTTCCTGAGTCATATCAATTCCAAAAAGTATGTAGATTTCAAGAGCACCTGAGATCTCCCCTTGATTTTGGTGGAGTTCCTGTTGCTGAGTGTATAGTTTTCTATGCCGTGTTTGGTATACCGTTGTATGTCTTTGTTTTTTGCCTTGGTGTTGTCAGTTTATTATCAACTTTCTTCCGAGTTTGAATGTCCCTTTGGTATCGATGGCCACTCTCATTTTCGTGCAGGATGTTAAGCAACCAACAATCAATCAATCAATCATTTTGTGCGACATAAATTTATTTTTTTGAATGACACTGACACTCTATATTGAGGAAAGAAGAAATTCTTAAATTTATATATTTGAAATTTAAGCAATTTTATATGTTTTCATAAATCATCCTTTTAAATCTTGTCACAAAGTTAAGATATGACTGTGGCAAAGATTGTTTGACCAGTAAAGTACATTTTAACCATTTAATTTCTCGTTATTGCTGATATACAACATGTACAACTACCATTGAATTTCTGTAAAATATGTAAAAGGTTCCTAATTTAGCACATTGAACATAACTCCTGTATATATGTAAGTGTCTATCAAACTGACATATAGATAGATTTACTTATCATATAATCAGATTTTAAAGGTTGTCTTTAATTTTTCCTATTCAGTGTCATTGAACAAATAGAAATATAGTAGTTATTTTAATATTTTGCCTATCCATTTGGGTGGCAACTATTGCGGTATTTGATTAGTGTTAATGTGATAGCAGACACCTTGTTAGTCTATCTAGTTAGGTTTAATGGTATTTTGAAGAGCTTTTAAGATATCTTATCTCTTCGATTTAAAAATTATTGATTTGAATAAAATGATTACATTCAAGCCATGTGAGATTCTTCCCAAGAAAAACAGGATAATTGTGATAAAAATTTGTTCAGAGATAAGAGAAGATAGAAGTTGTTCAATTTTTGGAAATATTTTCACATTTGAAATTTTAATTCTTATTGTACATGTACAATATATCATTATATAAAATATTTGGAAAATTAAATTTTTTAATTAAATTTTTTTTTACCACAAATTTTTTGTTTTCTGTTGGTTTTTTTTGGCATTTTAAAAATACCAACTGCATATGTTTCTGAAAATATTCAATTTTTTTAAATTTTGAATGAAAAAAACTACTTAAGTTCAAAGCAAAATTCAAAATATGAATTTGGACAGCTCTGAAGGAGCAAATGTAAAATGACACCCTTATATCTACTTTGTAAGAAGCACCTCCCTCCCACACAAAAGTACTAAGACAAATAACAATAAGTAGATAAAATATTTTGATTTTAAATCTATATTTAATAATTTACTCAGATTTTAATTTATGGATTTTGATATTGACATGCCTTTAAAACTTGTTATTCAGGATTTATTATTGTTTTTAAGGTGAATCACTAATTAAATGCCAAACTAAAGACAATTTCTTATAAGAAGGTTGCATAATTCATATTACAAATGCAGAATTTGCCAAGACCATGAGGTCAAGCATCCACTTAAAAACATGTTTCTTCAGTCCACAAAAATAAATGATTAAGGTATTTTTTCATTATTCAATTTTTTGGGAATAAATTTCATGTGTATTGAAATTCCAATCATATGACAATTCATAATTAAAATATTTTGAATTCAAAATTTTTTATTTCCTATTTTTTTCAAGGAGAGCGGTTAAAGCTTGAAAGAACACAGTAGAAAAACGTTACAGGGGGGATTACTGTGTAAAGCGGATTTGGAGCCTAATCTTATAGTACCTTGTAACAGGTCATTTGTGATCTTACATCATAACATTTACAGGGTCCTTTGATAAATTTAAAGGTCTCTAAAACTATAGCCCGATGACCCATTGGCGACACTTTGTAGTTACCGAACTTGTGTTTTCCCTTAGAAACCCATGTGGAGAACATTCTTGTTTCAGCCAGCATTACATTTTATTTAGATGATTCAGAGTTTTTTTGTTATATCCTTGTTGACTTTTTAAGTACATTTATAGCAGTCAAATTTGCTCAGTTGATATTTACTAGTTAGTAGTGTGGAATTTTCATCCCATTTGTGCTTGTTTTTTACTACTTTAATTGAAGATAGTACGTGTTGAGGATATACATGAAATAATTGCCAAGTTGTATATTAGCAACAATTAATTTTTCTTTGAAGATTTATAATACAGTAAACCCAGATATCTCTGTCCTGCTTTTCAGATAATATTTTTATATGTTTCTATTTTCAATGAGCAAAACATATTTACCACTGTACGAACTCAACAACTATTATATGAATAAATTTCTTTTAGCTGATCTTGCCAAGATAAGGCTATAAGGCTTGTCTAGAAAAGGGAATTATTCCCTTTCTTTATCCTATATTCTATGAGCAATACAGGCACAATAAAAAGTATTTTTTGATAATTGTGGCCGAATATATTTATAACAACTGGAAACTGAGAATAATTAGGAAGAGTCAGAAAATTAGCCTCACAATAAATCACCTAGGGACCCCTACAAAGTTCTTGGCACAGTTCTTTAATGTATTTATCAAAATATATATTGTTTATATCTTATTATTTCATGGTATAAATGTTTCATGTGCATGCATCATTTATATCCATTCTTTTCCACATCAATGGAATCTAGATTGGAAAAATTAGCCCTATTAAAATTTAGTATTGAAATTTAATTTAGTGAAACCTATTTATACTGATCCATTTGTTAACTGGAAACCTGTATGAATAGAACTCTTTTTTACTTAGTATAAGAACATACTATCAATATTCTTCAATAATTGAATCTGTATAATAAGCTAAACTCGAGTCAGAGCTCTATGGATAAAATATTCAGCTTCTAAGGAAATCGCTTCAGACAAACTTCGCTGTATTTTTACAACCTACAAATTTACAATTTCTTGTAAGAAAAGTACTAGTGCCCCCAATCCCTTACTATGAATAATTTGTCATCTATGTCTGAAAATTTATGCCATTAAATTAATCCTATGAAATTATTTCAGGTAAAGAAAATCTGTTGACTTAATCAATCAAGATTTTGTGGACTTTTTCTGACAGCTTCTGATAAATGGAGATGCCAATACACAATCTTGTGTGACCTAATCCCTTCTCTCACTTATAGAAATTTTGCATGATGGTTGTTTGGCCAAGTTGCACTTATTGTTCAGAGTGGTCATTCAAAAATTGATTTAAGATTAGGATGAGAGAATAAAGTTAGAATAGGTGAAATATTGCAGTCCTCTTGTGACGTGTTTCTTTGGTCTCATTTTGACAAAGAAAAATATTTCATTGAAAGGATGATTATTCTATCAAATATAAAAAAATAAAGAGAAAAAAATGGTGGGAGGGAAATGTATTAAGACACCATCCCTATATATGTGCTTGTCCTTAACATGCTTGAAACATTTGCCACTGGACATAAAGTAAAAAACAATTATTCAATCAATCCAACTATATGTAATGGTAGACATCTAACACTGGTTGGTGACCTTCTGCTGTTGTCTGCTCTATGGTTGGGTTGTTGTCTCTTTGGCACATTCCCCATTTCCATTCTCAATTTTATCTAAAAGAATTAGAGGGGTAAAAGGAAAAAAATGTTTTCTCTCTCCATAGTTTAACAAGAATATCTAGAAAGCAGTTTTTGTTACATCCCTTACCTAAAGAATATAAATGGGGGAAAAGAAAGCAAGAATTTCATTCTCTTCTTCCAAATTTTTACCGGAAGGTTTGAGGAGCAACTTAATTAGTCAGGAAAGGTCCATATTTGGATGAGAATTATTTTTCTATCATTTTGATTTTACAATTTGGCGTAACTCCTCCTCTTGTTTCCACTCCACTTTCAACTTTTTTACACTTGAAAATTGCATCACAGTGCATCACACATTGAAAAACACCATTGAATCCTTGAGGTTTAAGGGTGAAAGCTCTTATCATGCAAATGAATGCAGTGAAATAAAAGACTGCATTAAGAATAATTAGGAACGAATCTCAATAAGAAGGAGCAAATCTCCTATGAGGAATAATTATAATAAGAAATGTCAGTTTTTTTGTAAGGAAGAACAACGGTTGTATCCAATCTTTACAACTAGATAAGAGACTCAGATCACTTTTCATATAGTATTTGCATTTATATGGAATTGAAAAAGAATTAGAAATAATTTTCAAATAAATATTGACAAAACTCATAAATTTTAAGTGTTTTAATCCGAGAAATAAACAATAATTCAAGATATTACATGCTATATATTTCACCTGTTCTAACTTTCTAAATCTCTTTGTAACTACCCACAAATCCTTTGTGTAATACATATTTTATAAACATATTTTATCAATAAAAATTAAGTTCAGGATTAAGTTCCTTAATTCCTAATGAGTCTAAAACTATTTGATCCTGTATTGTTACAAAATATAAATTCAATTTCTTGGCAAGAAGCCCTGTCGCTTGAACTCCTTTTGTGGTTTGTAGTAATGAAAATTTCAAATATTTTTATTGTTATATAACAAAATTCTGTAAATATTTTTATTGTGAAGTTCGGTTTAATCTATCAAATTCTTCTGAAACCTATTTTTGTATTCTGAAAGATCAGCATTTTGTCTGTCTTAAAAACAAAATTATTTTAGAATTTTTTTCTTTAAAAGATGGGGGAAAAAGTGGCATTTTAAAAATTTTGATTTGAACATCATTAAAATGCCTATAAAAAAACTATTTTTTTAATTCAATTTGCTAACACCCATGTCATTTTGTCTCTGGCAGAGCAGATAGTAATTGTCTCATTGGCAATCATGCCGGATCTCAGTGTTTCAGTATTTTTGATTGTCAGCAAAATGCCCCCAAAAAAAATAATTAATATTGAGGTGTAATATAAGAAAAAAAAACTTGACAAAAAATTCATTTCCATGTGCTGTTATTGTAAAAAAAAAATCATTGAAACCACAATTCCCATGACAACGACATTTTGGGGAAATTCCAGTAAATACTTTGCCTAAAACCCTTTAATCACCATCATTTTTTTAGAAAAAAAAATTTTTTTGGCATGAAGTTATAAACCATTTCCCCTTGGTTAATGTATTATTGTAAAAAAAGACATTTCATCTATCTGTCTTGTCTGGTCAGTTTTAAGACTAGAATTTGTCACTACAAATCTTTTGTTTTATATCCATTCAGTCTTTGTAACTATGGAAGCCTTCATTAAAGAAACCATGCATGTATAATATATTAATATCTTTTTCTATACAAGACATTAACTAATCTCTGATGAGCTTCTATTTCCAATGAATAAGGTCGTTCCTTATCTCTTTGTAATTAGCGACCGTCACATTTTCTAATAAATAAAGATTACCAACACTTTAAAAAATGAAATATTTCCATGACAGAAACCTTTCAGTTCGAATCACTCTGACAAAATAAATTTTCACAAAGTCGTTTTAAGATTTATCCAAAACATTATTTCAAGCTCCTTATAAGAATAATAGCATAAGGAGATTTCTTTGGTTATACTGTAGTCACATAGGGCACATCAATTTAAGAATCTTATAAATCTCTTTAGCTTCTTTTCTTATTTATATAAATTTCTTTAACTTATTATATGAATAAAATTCAGATCAGAGAGGAGCATCTGATAGCATTAATATTATAAAAAGAATTGTGTAAATTGTTTAAGCCCGGGATGAGGTTTTAAGGTTTTAAGAAGGGATCAGTTTCCTTAATATCCCAGGAGAAAACTTGTAAGGCTTGTAAGTATATTGTGAAAATATTATCATCTTTAGACTTAAACCCATTAGGGTAATACTAGTTAAGAAATCAGCTTTTCTGCAAAGTTTCTATATAATACCAAACATTAGGTTCTTTAGTTTGAGCCAAGAGTTTTCAGTTTCAAGAAGTTAGGTTAGAAATGGAATTTTTACATGTATATTTGCAGGGAAAAGGAAGACGATTTAGAGCAGAGATTCGAGCTGCTGAATCGAGAGCTCCGTGCTATGATGGCGATGGAAGGTATATATTCTATAAGAAGTTCATGTCTTTTGAAAATTATGTGCTTTGGATGTTGAAAATCGTCACTTTATCCAAATATTTTTGAAATGATCTCAAATTTGTGCTGGTATGAGGAAGATGTAGATTTTATATTGAGAATTAGTTTAAGCTTATGTTATCATGGTTATGGTGGCCATTTTGGATAAAAATTGTTATTTTGAGGATTGGAGGATAATGAAAACCAAAAGTTGAAAAAATTCAAATTCATGGATAAAACCAGGTAGGTAAGAAGGTTTTCAATGAGATATGGATTAATGGTTCGATGAAATGCACCTTTACATTGGAAAAAGTGGCATTTTTGAATATTGTGGAATTTCCGTGCAAATAGGAATTACTGCTATAACAAGGACTTTAGAATTCCCTTTGATAGCATAAGTCTGAATGCATTTTTTACTGGTCAATGATCATATAGATAAAGAATTCTATTAGTCATCATGATATAGAATTATACAGGTACTTATAGATATAGGAAGATGTGGTGTGAGTGCCAATAGTTGTATACATGTATGTATGTATACTTATACATGTATGTTGAAACAGCAGGTGGAAAAGTCAAAGTTTAAGTCCTTACTTCTTAGAAGTTATTGTACCATTATGAAATAAGAAATTGAATATATTTTGTTTAATTTTAGAATATTAATTCCGAGGTTAAGAATTCTGTAAGATGTACATAAGGATAAAAGGAGATGTCGGATTTAATCTTAATGAGATGTAATCCAACTACAGGAACAGGCAAAATACATTTTTGTATGGTTTTACAAGATGAACAAAATAATAGTCAAATCATTAAAATAACAATTGAATTAAAATAAAACACACAAGTTTTTGTAACATTAATAAAAGACAAATGGGTTAAAACAAAAATTGAGGAAACAGCAACCACAAGACAACAATCACAAAATATTATTTGATAATTTTAATTTTTTTTTTTTCCAAATGCGTATTACCAAATTTATCAGATTTATTTTATCATACATTGAAACGAGTTTGACAAGTTGGGCATTAGTTTTGTGATAATTGGAAAATATTCATTTTAATTGTTACTTCCGTTGGTGTCCAAAAATTGACAGTTTTTGATACAAAAGAATTTTATGGCTATAAGTTTGATGTTCGTAACAGCCCTACTGAGATTAATTTGGTTTTACCGGCACAAATATTTATTCCACTCTTGGTAATTGCTGAATAAAGCGTTCAATAATTTGCTTACACAAAGTCCATCAAAATTTCAGCTATAATTTTTTTCTCTATTTATTTTGCACCAATATTTTTTTTAAAGAATTCTTAAAAATTCATAAAATTTTCTCTTTTCTATTCCCTTTAGGAGAATATTTGTCAATTTAATTGTTTTTGTTCAAATTGTTTTGATCAATTTCTTCATATTTCCTTAATGTTTAATTGTTTTGATTTTGGGTTATAAAGTATTTTAATCAAAATAGTTTTGAAAATTTGTTTGTACATTTTTACATATGAAATATAGATTAAATAAAAATTTATATATTTTAAAAAGGATTGCTAGAATTTTTCTAAGATAAAAATAAAACTGTTTTGACAGTTTGTAAAAAGCGAATTAAGTACTCATAAAAACAAACAAAAAATTCAAAATTGAGAATTTCTATTTCCCACGCAGTCATTTATGTTGTTTTCATTTCCTTGAGTATTTTTTCACAATTTTTGAAAATAGAATGTCAAACTTTTTATATTGGAAAAAAAATGCCTAAAGCTGAATTTTCTCGACTAAAATAAGAAATATGGAAGTGAATTGTCCGTTGACAGGTAAATGTTTTCTTGGGTTATTTCTTTTTAATTTAAAGGAATGTAATTAGACGTTGTGAGTATTTGTACTACGAGGAATTTTGTTGATATATACGAATAATAGACTATTGTAAAGTCCATTTACTTCCATTGTGAATGATAATTTTACAGGAGGTCTTAAAACAACTCTTTTGAACTGAAATCCCTAAGAGTGGTATAAAGTGTTTATTCATGAGGGGTTAGTTGATTAGTAATGTACCCCATTGGGTCAGGTCCATTCTTTTTATTGATAGAGATCTTTAATGGAGTCACTTTTAGAAATATACTTGTTTTTGTAACTTTATCAATAAACTTTGTCTTTTAATTGTTATCCCATGTTTTCTTCTATTATCTTTTGACCTCCTCGGACTGTTTTCTTTATTTGCCTCGATTGTTGTAAAAATAAAAATATTGGAATTTAATATTATTTTTGTTTCAGGTGTGTTGAATTTTATTTTTAGAAATTTAATTGAATTGTTCGCATTTATGTTTCGGATAAAAAAAAATCTACATTTTAAAAATATTTTTGAACATATAATTAAAAGTCCAGACCTGCGTTTCACAAAAACACTTACGACTTAAATTGATCGTAGGTCATGATCAATTCAGAATACTTACGACTAAATTTAGTCCTACTTTTTTTTGGTGAAAAGCAGGTCTGATTAATTGTATATATTGGAAGCAAGACCTCTTGAAAATTTCCAACTTCATTTTATTTCTTCTTTATATCAAACAAAGAATGATAGCAGTCTATAATTTTTTTTAATTCAAAAACAATTGCAAAAAACTTTTCAATAATGGAGAATTAAGCTGGTCAAACAATTTCATTTGAAAATGCTACTTTTATTATGGTTTAATTGTTGTCGTATTTTGTAAAATTACTTTGTATAACATGTTAAACAGCAATTAGCTGTTCAAATACAGATCATTACACAATGACAATCGGCAGAAAAAAATCTTTTTTCATGATCATGGACTTTTGTTCCAAGACCAATCATAAAGATCTTTGGTATTGTTGAAATAACCCTTAATTATTGGCCATCATTCTAATGTCATGTAAAAGCTGCTTAAACACGTAAATTTTCATCCTTTTCAATAATGATACATTAATGCTATCTCCTTCTGCAAGAAGTAATTAATTTACTAATCTTCTCATTAACATGGCCAGCCACCTGATCTAAAAGTCCTCCAAACTTAGAACTCAGAACGCTATCATCCTTTTACATGTATGTATTTAATACAGTTCTTTAAGCTTCTTTAAAAAATTAATTAAGGTGTAATACCTTTTTCATTCAAATTATTTTCTAAATATTGATGTAAGCTCTCATAAAATGTGACAGTATCGTTATTATATCTACTCCCATCTATGATTAGGGCAATGAAATTTGTCGTGTAGCATGATCTTCGAAAGAGATGAAAAACATATTATTGTACTCTATGCTCTTTTTTTCTTTTTTTTCAGCTCTATTTAATTAAGACAGAAAAGTTATTATACAAATTAAATTATTTCATTTTGTCACAAGTTCAAAATCAGAAAAGCTTTAATAAGTCCAGGCCTTTGGTCATAAAAATTTGGAGCATGATTATTGTGCATGAACGTAGCAATCAACCAATTAAAATACTAGATTTGGTGTTTCAAGCACAAGTTAAGTACTAAGTAATTTAAGTTTCATAAAAGAGCCAAGAAACCAAATCATGGCTCTTAACATACAGCCTCCTTTGACTTAAAACATACCTAAACCTGTAGCAGGGTATATTCCAGGTTACCACTGTTCATCCTAATATGTGTCCTTTGTCTATCAATACATGAAAATATATCACTTTTTTTGCAAAAACTACATCTCTAAGATGTAATAAGAAAATATGACAAAATTATGGTCTTGGCCCAGATTTGAAGATATTCCTGTCATACATCTAGTAGAGAATTCCACTAATATAAATGCTAAGAGTCAAAATAACAGTGCAATGAGTGTTTGCTTCAGCTTCATGTTAAAAGCCACACAGTATTGAGACGAAGAACACAAAAAAAAGCACATGTTTATTTGTTTGGGATTTTATCAAGTGCATGATTTTGTGTTCTGAATTTATGCACCATACCTATTCTTGACCATTTTTTTTTATCATATATTATGTTATTTTTATTCATAACAAAGTGCAAAGTTATTTTAATTTTCAAATTGCATGACCGAGTAAAAAAGCAAGACTTAGGTATGCTGTTTCCAACGGTGGTGGTAGCGGCATTAACAATGTATTAATTTGTGATGAGGTCTGTTTATGAGAGACCACTAGTAGTAGGTTAATGATATTTGGTATCTAGTTGTATTAGCATTGGCACATCTCATCGCAATGGAGATAATGTTGCCCCTTCCCCTCTGTCATGGTCTTTTGACTTTAAAACTTTTGCTTACAGTACTTCACATGTACCAGTATTAGTTTGTGATAAGGTTGGTGTAAGTGGAACCACAAGTGCTAGGTCAATGATATTTGGTATGCAGATGCATAAGCATCAGCTTAACATATTTCCATGAAGATCATTTAGCTTTGAGTGTTTTGAATAGTTTATATGTTCAAGTTTGTGATTAGACCAGTTTAAGAGGAACCGCTCATGTTATTTCAATAGTACATGTACATGTATTACCATTTGCAAGTCTTATAATCATGAAGATTATTGTTCCCCACCCCTATCAGGGTTCCTTGACTTTGAATCGTTTATCGTTTACATTATTTACAAGATGAACTTTGTGATTAGGTAAGTGTTAAATGAACCATTTTTATGATAGGTCAATAGTATTTGGTATGTAGTTTTATAAGCATCAGCATTTATCATATCCATTGAGATTATTTTGTCCTGTTCCTTAAGTCATGGTTCATTGACTTTGAATGTTTTTAATACTATATATGTTGAAATATTGCCATTTGTAATTTTGGAGTCTATATTTGCATTCTACCTTAGAAAAAAATAAACAGCCAGACATATCTCTGTGTCAACAATATATAATTAATACCGTAGTGAGAGCTTGCATTGACAAATGATTTCAAGGGACTTTTTCTCATCCATTAATTGTAAGATACTTGTAAATTCTAATTAAGTGAAAGTAAATCAACTGCCATTTTTTCCCACACATACAAATTAAAACAAGTGCATTGAAATTTGAAAGTTGTAATGTGCTGAATTCATATCAAAATTTAGAAAGATTAAAAAAAAAAAAAAATCTTGTGTCATTGTTTTGGGAAATTTCAAGATTTGTATGTTGCACTGATATTTGCAAATAGGGAATTCGATAACCAGCAGACTTAAAAATTTGTTGTGTGGGTTATTTCTTCCTCAAATTTAAATACACATACATCTTTGTATCATTGCATTACTATAAAAATAACCACTTTAATGCACTCAAACATGCAGGAGATTAAATGTCAATGTACTTACATCAGACAACAACAAAAACATATTCTTCTAACAATTGACTTAAGGAGGCTTGTGGGTATAAGAATTTCAGAAAAAAATAAACATTTATTTTTCAATACAAATTTTATAAATTACCTTTAGTAGTTTTTACTTTAACACTTGGTACAAAAATCATTCCAAAAAATCGATTCGTGTTGGCCCCAGGTGACTTTTAAAATGTAGATATCATTGAAAAAGCTCCAAATTATCTCCCTTTGGTGTAAAAATGCCGTTTTTTGGCATTAAAATTGAAATAACTTTTTTAACTCATCGGTGACCTATACTTTTTATTGTCGTTTTCTAATAAACTTTACAAAAACTAAATAATTGTACAATTTAAGCGATTTCTGTAATTTAGTTCTTTTTTAATTTCGATATTACTGCTTTTTCTCCTATTAGTTCAACAGAAAAAAGGACATTAACAAAAATGTATGGTTTTTTTTAAAGCCAGATTGTGAGCGTAAATGAACGGTGACCCCATTTTTTTATTTTATTTTTCTACTAAGCATAAGATAAAGTTCATTTATAGAAAAATATAGCAAAATCTTATATTAAATAAAAAAAATGATTTAGACCCGCGAGCCCCCTTAATGCATGACTTTGAAGTACACTTGACCATTACAATGGGGTTAAAAATGTCAGAATTGTTTGATGTTTGAAATTATGTGCATACTGTAAATTCAAAATTATTGCGTGCATTTATTATTGCGATTTTGTCATTTTACACTTGAATGTGATTTTTATTTTTACGATTTTGAGAAAAGTCATGCTTAATTCAGTTAAAATATTACAAAATGCGAGTTTTAATTATTGCGTTTACAAATCAGTCCCATTATTCGCAATGATAAAAACCTCGCAATAATTTCTGAATTTACAGTATTACATTGTGACAAGATTGATACAGATGTGAAAGTAGAATACTGTGATACATGACTGGGAATGTGACAGTATACAATGACATGTGAATTGTGATTCAAAGTATGATAGTAGAAACATGTGATTTTAAAAGATGTGAATGAAGAAGACTGTGGAAAGTCATGAAGAATTTAAAATTGTAATACTATGAGGACTTGTGATAAAAGATGTGAAAATATAAGGTTGTCACATGTGATAAAAGATGTGAAACTATAATGTTGTCAAATGTGATTTGAGATGTGAAAACATAATGTTGTTCCATGTGATAGAAGATGTGAAAATAAATTTTGTCACATGTGATTTAAGATGTGAAAATAGAATTTTGTCACATGTGATAAAAGATGTGAAAATATAATGGTTACATGTGATTTAAGATATGAAAATATAATGTTGTCACATGTTATTTAAGATGTGAAAATAAAATGTTGTCACATATGATAAAAGATATGAAAATATAATGTTGTCACATGTGATTTAAGATGTGAAAATATAGTATTGTTGCACGTGATTAACGATGTGAAAGTAGAATTTTGTCACGAGTAGTTCTGGGTTTTATGTCAAACACAGTCACAAGTGATAAATGGTGTGAAAGTAGAATACTGTGACTTGATTGAAATAGGATTATGAGTATGTGTTTAGTCCATTGTCGAAGGCTGTAGTTTTACCTGTAACTGTTCACATCTTTGTCCTTTGTCTATGGATGTTTGTCTCATATGCAATCCTACATCATTATAATTATACCCCTGCTTTAAATACCCCCGCTTTAAAAAAGGGGGGGTATACTGTTTTACCTCTGTCTGTCAGTCCGTCAGTCCGTCCGTCAGTCCGTCCCATGAAACTTTCGTCACATTTTTCTCAGGAACTACACATCCACCCTTTCTGTAATTTGGTATCAACATTTATATATGTCAGCCATACCGTGTGATGCGTTTTCAGATTCATCATTCATCGACTTCCTGTTTACCGAACACTTGTATGATTTTACACATGATAGCCAAGTTGAAAATTTTTGTCACAATTTTCTCAGGAACTACAATACAAGGATTTCTGAAATTTGGTTTTAGGGTTTATTTAAGTCAGCTATACCGTGTGATGCGTTTTCAGATTCATCACTTGACAAATTCCTGTTTACCGAACACTTGCATATTTTTACACTATTAATATTATCCACTTGCGGCGGGGGTATCATCAGTGATCAGTAAGTAGCTCACAGTTTCACTTGTTATGTACTGTGGATTCATTTATTTTCGTAGGTACAACTTTTTGTGCATTGAGGAAAACTTGCACTTTTGTGGATATTTGATTTCAGGGTTTTCCAAATCTGTATACAAACCAATGGAAAAAATTTTGCAATTCGTTGAACTGTACCCATGAAATCCACAAACATTGGTATCCAACGAAAATTAATGAATCCACAGTAGATGTGAAAGTAAAGAGAATAAAATGTGATTATCTTATCACTTATCACACTTCAATTCAATGTGATTATTAAAGTGTAAAAGGGAATAAGATAAAATGATTACCAACATGAAAATTAATGGCATGATAATAAAATAATGTGTTAAAGTGAACAGCACAAAATGTGATTTCTAGATTACAATGTAAATATTGAAGACAAAAGTGTGGTGATAATAGATGTTTAAAGTATTTAATGAAGAGCATTAAAATTGCATGGATATAAAGCAGTGGCGGATCCAGACGGGGGTTCCGGGGTTGGAATCCCACTTTTTGTGGACGATCAATGCATTTGAATGGGGACATATAGTTGTAACCCCTCCCCTTTATCCTGGGTTGGGAACTCCCCCTTTTAAAATGGCTGCATCCACCCCTGCAAAGGTTGAGAACAGAAGTTGTTTGCCAAACCTTGTCATCCTTATCCAGGGAAACTATCATTATTTTTCTTATTCATCTATTCCTGTGTTTATAAAGCTTTTTGGGAGACGGGCAATGCATGTTTAAGCCAAATTGAAGTATTAAGGACAAACCATTCCAAACTAAAGTTCTCTTTTTTTAAATAAAAAAAAATGATAGAGAAACAAGTAATGGTATGTTTGCATAGGTTAGGCTGCTATACACATTTAGAAATTTATTATATCTTCTCTTACAAAGACATTTTCTAGCATTACAATATAATTATGTAAAAGCAAATGTTTGGACCTGTGTTGATGAAACAGTAAACTAACAAGATAAAACCAAAAAAAAATACATCTGCACCATTGCAAACATTCTGTATACACTCATTCAGTACCTGCCCGGATTTCAGGTCTATAAGTTCTACCTGCCGTTTTATTTACTTGACCTTTCACTCGCTGCAACATTATTCAGAATAATATCCCATCTTTTCCATTAGTAGAAGTCTTGATCATTAATTTTCTATTAAGGAGGTTGTTTTTTTCTTGGGAGGTCTTTGTTTTTTCTCTCACTTTAACAAAAAATCATTTGTTAATGTAATAATCTTTATGTCAGGTAATTTATCAGAATCTCATTATAATGTACTGATGAAACTATTTGTGGTTTATGTTTTTTTCTTCAACTTTTAATTACTATGATAACACTACCATATGGTAAATTTAGCAGTTATTATTTGTTCTGATTTTCACTTTAATGAGATAGAGAATTTGCAAGAGAAATGGTCAGAATTGCTTTGCCATTAAATGACACCAGAGAAACGTGTCTCTCTTTCATGCCCTTGTTACCTGTCAGGTGAGAGGCACAGCTTTAATTGTTTTGTCATCACTGTCTTGGCAGATAGATGTATTGAAGAGTTAATTTTCCAGTCTGTTCAATAGGAAGTCGTGTCTTTTACCACAGAGCTGTCAGAGTCCATATGCCTCTCTTTGCTGTAGCCATTTATCCTTCAAACAAGACAAATAATTCTGAATTCATCAATCTGCTCTTTAAGTCCTTTATTTTTTTACACTCTGACTCAATGATTCATATTTTCGTTAGAAAGTCTTTTTTGTTTTCTCAAGGTAAATACGCTGAAAGGTGATGTGAAATTAGAGAAAAGGAAAAAATCTTGAAAGACATCAGAGTTCATTCTCTTATTAGAAACCACAATTGAAAATTATGAATAAATTAAACTACGATGTTAATTCTATAACAACAATAATAAATTATTTTTGTAGAAATACCTGTCTACTTAGTTGATCTTTTTTTCATATAAACATCTGTTATATCATTCAAAACAAAAAATTTCAAATTAAAGATAAAAAATGTGTTTGAAAATAAACATAATCAACAATAACCCAGGTGGAAATGTATTGTTTGTTTCTTTTCATTCAGGTGTAATTAATTCAAATGAGAAATACGGTATTTTTATCTGTAAAAAGGATTCTTTTTATGGTTCGTAATAATAACACTATAACACGAAAATATCATTGTATAATTAGGTTCAAAATTAAGAAGTTTAACTGTGTGTTTGACCTATCAGTTCATTCCATCATTGTATTAGTAATACGATTCTTTTTTGATGAAAAAATAAATAATAAAAATTATGAAATATCAAATTAAGATATTTGTTATATGAATATAATTTGATTTGAGTGCATATGATATGTTAATTAAACAGCGAGTTTACAGCATCAAATTAAAAAAAAAAACTCTATGTGAGTCTTGTTAACATTGCAAAAATCTCTTGTTCCAGAAACCTTTGATTTATACAAATGAATGGAAATAGATGTATATCTCTATGCAACAGAAACACAACATTTTGAAAAGTCTGGATATAACACCACTGTCTTAACATTCTTTCTTTTTCATGGGTACATATGTACTTAATTTAGAAATTAAACAATTCAATTATTTTAATAGGATTGAGCAGATTTAAACAAAATTTGAAGGCATTCTATCTTTATCATGATTATATCAATATGCTTCAAATCAAATACAGGAATTTATACAAATGACAAAATTTGTTGAATTAATCATAAATTATCAGACTATTACTTGTCCATTTGTACGATCGGACAATATTCACGCATTAGAAATTTATTAAGTTGTTGTATTTTGCCGAAGGCCAGTTTTAGGTTGAATGCTGACTAGTGCAGGGGATTTAAGCTAGTTGAACTAATTAATTGGTATTTATTTTGATTGAAGGCTAATCACTACCTTAGTCTTTGATGAACTAATCATCGACAAATTAAAAACTGTCATTAATTTCATTCGTCATTAAGGATCTTGCATCATTGACGTTAAGGTTCTTAGAAGTGACAATAGTTGCTGATCCTATTATAAGGTCAGCTAAATCCCCTCCAATACCTAGAGGGCAGTATCCTTTGTTTGGATTCAGTTTAAAACAATGTGTATTCTCTATGTTTTGCTCTTTTTGTAAATAGTTAGCCATTTCATTTCTTAAGTGAAGAAAATGTTAATGGAGCCTATTGCTTACTGTTTTATTGTTATCAATAAATTGTACAGAACTTGGTTGTTTTTGAATAGATAAGGTGTTTTACGGATAAAACATATTGTAGTCAAGGATTTTGCTCATCATTAAAGGTCATACAGTGACCTTCTATGAAAAGGTCCCAAAGGTCAAAACATTTTGTTAGGGTTTTGGCTTTTGCTCATCATTGAAGGGTGTACATTGACCTACAGATGTTTAAATCCTGGTTCTTTGATCTATGGTAGCAAGTTGTCTCTGGCAATCATACAACATCTCCTTATTTGTATTATAATAATGTATGGCCACAGTCCAACTAAGGTTCATTGGCATCATATTTTTGTTACTAAAAAAAAATACTTAGGGTAAAAGATTTTGTTTCAATTAAAGTCTGCATGATATTTTACTGATTTTACAGAGTTCAAAAGCTGTTAACCAGTTCTTCTTGCCCTTCCAGAGCACCTTAGTTAACCCTTAGGTGTTTATACAGGTTGAGTTCTCATGATGTTTTATTTGGTTGATTTATGCAATAACGATTGTTGGAATTTGTAATGCAAGATTGCAAGTCTTACTCACCCAGTTCAATAACCCTCCTATGTGATATGTAACACAATGTTAATGTTGTTTAGGTTACAATCATTGTATAGACTTTATTGTGTCCCATTCTCTTTCAAGTTTACATAAATATACACAGTATGACATTATAAAAATGATGTAAGGACATTTCAGTGTAACAATTGGTCATTCAAGTGAAAAAAGGTGCATTTCAAATAATGCATTATGAATTTTACCTTTGGTTTCAAATGATGTTACATATTCATTGTGGTAAAAACAACATGATCAATTTTATAAGTGTAATACAGAAAGTCATATTCCTTTTAATACATCAGTCGAAAAAAATAGATGCCTGCATTATTTTAAAAATTGGTTTGTTGATTTCTTGATGTCTTTTTGTTCGTTTTCTTTATCGTTGGATTGTTGTCTCATTGATTTGTACCTACATATTTCCCTTTTCTTTTTTTTTCTTTTTCTATGATGTCTTTTATGTCTTTAGTTTTCTATGTTGTGTTTTGCGTAATGTTGTCTGTCTTTTTTAGTCATAATTGCAGTATGGGCTTTGCTCATTGTTGAAGGCCGTTCGGTGACCTATAATTGTAAAGGTTTGTGTCATTTTGGTCTTTTGTGGATAGTTGTCTCATTGGCAATCATACCACATCTTCTTTTTTATAGTTTGTTTTAAACACAGACGGCACAAGCTGTAACAATGTAAATGTTTGCAGTCACACTCAGTATCAAATGATGAAGGAGGGCTATAATATTTCCTGGTCTGAGTCTAGTTGACTGATTTGAGTGTAAATCCTGTATCAAGATAGAGATTTTGGTTCAAGAAATGTATCATCATTTGCACCTGAGATCACCCCTAGTTTTTGGTGGGGTTCGTGTTGTTTATTCTTTGGTTTTCTATGTTTTGTCATGTGTACTATTGTTTGTCTGTTTGTCTTTTTCCTTTTTAGCCATGGCGTTGTCAGTTTGTTTTAGATTTATGAGTTTGACTGTCCCTTTGGTATCTTTCATCCCTCTTTTTTTTTATCATTACTGATTCTGAAATGTACCATCATCATCACATATTTGTTATGATCTGAACTCTTTAAAAGATGTGCTGAATTTCAGTTTTTATCCAGATTTTGTGATTTACTCAGCATTGGAATGTGATGGGATAAAAGAATTCTTTTTTGTATATAGCTGTTTGTTTACCTCTGATGGACAAAGCGGTTATGTGTTGTTTGGTTGCTTTCTTATTGATGTAAATTCTGTAACTACTCTTACTCATATTTGCTTTTTTTTGTCTTTTGTTTTCTTAACTAGAACATTGTTTTTTATAATGCTGTTATTCTTTTGAGCTTATTATATCATTTGCCTCTCTTTAATAAAATAGATATCATGATTTATAGATACCATATAAAGAACAATGTTTGTTTAAGATCACTTTCATTATGCAAAGAAAATATTCAATAGCTGTATAATAAATGTAAAAATATTTGACTGACTTTAAGATTTAATTTTTTATAATGAGTAGCTGCAGTGATAACAGCATGATACTAAGACTATGGCGGAAGCTGGTAATTCTATTGTTCCTTCGTGCTCATGAATTAAAAAAAACTGACTTTTTGTCTAAAATTACAAGTTCAACACATTTGTCAAATGATGGAAATCTTACAGTCAAATTAGCTGTAAAGATTAAGACATTATAAGGTTTCAGGTGTTACGAGGTGGACCTCATGCAAGATGGTAGTAGAGATTCACACTAGGAAGTCTGTATTAAGTCTTCCGTATTCAATTGTTTAAACTAATATGTCATTGAGTTCTGACAAACAATTTACAATTTTGTCGCTATAAGGTCGGCATAGAGCTTTGTTATGATTTTTTAATCAATAATTTATAATATTATTTTAGCCTTTTCATGCTGTTTTTCTTTGCTTTGATTTGCATGATTTTAATGACTCGTATGGAATTTTTTAATGCAAGAAAACGACATTATTTGCAATTCCAATAAGTCATTTGTTGAGTTCTAGATAATGTTGCAGGGTTTATTCATGATCTATTGAAAGAGAAGAAAAAGCATAGATTAATAGCTGCAGTTAGCAAATTGGAAACTTGGTTTGTTAGTTAATGATTTTCTTTTTATTAGATACATGTATTTATGCAAACAGCTACTACTCGTTACTAGGAAAGTAGGTTAAGAATGAAAATTTTGATGAAATATTGAATTATAGTGATGTATTTTTGTTCAATTTGGGACTAAGTATGGGTCTCCTTTCAAATACAAAATAAAATATATTCCTCCCATGTTTATTTGAAAAATGGTTCAATAGATTTACTTGATTATCAAATACTCTCAGGAAAATTATGACATATAAAAGATTTTTTAAAACTTATGTTTTTGGAGATTGGAATTTTTTTTTTGTATTTGGCTAGTACTTTTGCATCAATTGGTGTTTTGAATATTTAAGATTGACGGCTAGCTGAGAATGGTACTTTCACAATATTAATTTGCCAAAATGGATTTTTCAAGTTGATTTTTCTAATCACATTTATGGTGAAAGGGTGTTAGTAAGGAGCAAGTGTAGTTTCTGAAAATTTACTTTCTGTTTTCTTGAAAAATTGGGATGCATTTCTTTGCACAGGTCATAAGTCTGGAACCTGTTGTTCAGGGGTTGTTGTTTGTTGTAATGGTTCATAAGTGTTTCTCATTTCAATTGTTTAACACTTATAATTTTGGGCCCTTTAGGTGTGAGCTAATGCTCTGCATTGAAGGCCTTACTTAGAATCACAATTTACATTGCACATTTTGACTTGGATGGAGAGTTGTCTCATTGGCACTCATACCACATCTTCTTATTTCCATGACTGCATCATAATATCAGTTCATAATTAATTTCTGACATTCTCAAGAAAACATATTTTGTTATAATTTCTTGGCTTTTTTTATGTTTACACAACACTCGGGCTTCTCTGCCAATAAAAAGAAATTCTGAAAAAAGTGAAATAAAGTGGTATCAAATGCCATCAAGCAAATGAATAAAAAATTATAATTGAGCCATCAAAGTTCTACTGTAACGAGAAGACTTTAAGTACTGCTTTGAAGACCATTTTGTTAAAGAGCCATGTGAAAACTCATTGCTTTTGAGGTTTTAATTTGGAGGTTATGTGTTTTTTGACAAATTGTTAAGCTACTAATCCCACGGTAATAATGTGGGGTCCAATTTTACAGATAAACACCTACTTTGTACAGTAAGGTCTTAATACACGATGATCGGTAAAGAGCTATGTAAATAACAACCGGCTGGCCTCCTTCGTATTATCATTACAATACTGCACAGTTATTTTGGGGAGTAAAAAAACATTATAGATATGATTTATGAATAAATTTCCCATTTCCAGTCTCCGAAGTTATTGTATAAAGTAACAGTTTTGTTCAATGTGATGGTATGACATTTTAATAGAGGACCCATATATTACACATTTTGACGTGGGTTTAAATGGCCAAGTGAATAAATGATTTAAATGATCAATGGTATTCTTGTCTGCCTCCATACTTAAACAGCCATATGCTTTGGTAGTTAGCAACTTGTTTATTGAAACAAGAGACAACAATAAAACCCTCGGACAAAAGCCATGTGACACCTTTTCGGCATTATATTTGGACGAAAAATCAATTGGTTTACATTTAAGTGAGAGTCAGATTGTTGTGTGACAAACATGCTGTTTCGCAGTAATCATTCTCGTGGAAAAGTCAGTGTATTTGGCATTGTATGAAAATTCACCATATATTCATTTTATCCATCATATTTTAATCATAACTTCAACCCAGCTGTTGTAAATGTTACAATCCCGACAACACTTTATACCTATGAAAATCTAATTTAGCGAAGAAACCAAACTATGTTTGAATAGATTAAGGGAATGGCGAACATTGAATAAGTTATAATGGGATATCTCAATTTTCAAATACTAGAAAAACATGACGATTGTCTTCTTTTCTATCAGTAATCTTCTTATTTCAAATAAACTTGCAATCATCCTTTTAACAAATATAATTCTCTTTTTTTGACAAAGAATCGTAAAGTTATCAACAAATTTGTTTGAGAGTAATCCTCTTTAATAAACCTGATCTGTTTACTGTAGTGTATTGTGGTATGTATATAAAACTCTCACTTCTCACCCTATAATATAATTGTAAACATTACAAGTTTGAATTGTTTCACTACTATGGTAAGATTAAACTTCCTAATATTTATTTACCAATCATATTTTTGCAGTTGTTTTTTGCTTCCTGGTTTCAGCCAGACAACTTTTTCAGTAATTGTCTTATATTTTCTACATTTTATCCAATCAGTATTTCTTTTTGTATATAGAATTCATTTCAATTAATGTTATTTGTTCGTGACAATAAGTTCGGTATAATTCTTTGCATATATTTTTTTCATGGCATATAGGGTTTATTTATGGCAGCGGCTTTGTGTTGAAATCCTCTATAGTAAATTTTGTTAAATTGTTTTGGACTTAAATTAGGCTGTTAATTGTTTCTTTCAAATGTTTCACAATATTGTTTTTCTTGTTGTAATACCATATAGTGACCTTAATTATAAGAATATGAACTTGCATGACCTGTTTTCGTTCTTTGGAACCATATTTTGCACATTTTTAATCTCAATGTTTTATAACATGTTTACTACTTTAAAAGAAGTTAAAGCCATCTAATTTTTTTGCATCATTGGATTGCTATCTGTTGCCTATTTGCTGTATTGCCCTCATCTCGAAAATTCTTTTAACTTGTAGAATATTTCCTGACATCTATAGTGGTGTTTGTCTTGCTTTCACTCATAATAATCACAAAATAAGTGATACCAATTGATTTGGAGTAAAAAAAAAAGATCTTACAAGAAAAAATTACTTAGTCAAGATATTTTGATATATCATATGAGAAATTTTGGTTGTAAAATATTTT
This sequence comes from Mytilus trossulus, assembly GCF_036588685.1. NCBI lineage: Eukaryota > Metazoa > Mollusca > Bivalvia > Mytilida > Mytilidae > Mytilus > Mytilus trossulus. Next base: position 26,771,890 of record NC_086375.1, on the reverse strand, counting down.
TGGTGAAACTGATTTGTTTTGAACCTTTTAAAAGTTGCAAAAAAAAAGAATTATTTTTGACAATTTATCAGAAAGAAAATTCTTCAAGGAAAAGACTGGGATAGTCTGTTAGCTATTTTCAAAAGTCTGAATGTGTGTTTTGAAAAGTCTGAATGTGTGTTTTAAAAAGTCTGTGTGTTTTGAAAAGTCTGAATGTGTGTTTTAAAAAGTCTGAATGTGTGTTTTGAAAAATCTGAATGTGTGTTTTCAATCTCATCCTTATTTGATATATATAGCTACATAGTGCATAATATATTTGAAATATTGAACAATGTACTGTTCCATGCAACAATTATGAAATCATTTATATGACTAAAGTTGTAAATTTTACTATGTAGTAGTAACAGAAAATCCTAGACATTATTAAAGAAATAAATCATCAACTTGAAATAGTATTTTATAACACAAGAAAAAATTAATCCTTTACATCTTTCAGATAATTAGTCTATTTTGAATTTATATAACTTTTGTCTACATTTTTTTTTTTTCAAATATGTCACATTTAATTTATAATAATATTTCAAAGGTGTTGCATTAATTTTTGAAATTTTTGAAATTTTCTTTTATTCCATACTGAAATTGATATTATGAATAGGAATATCTCCACAAGTTTGTTGTGATTTTTTTTCTTTCTATATTTGCACTGAAATTGTATATTTAAGATTATCTGGACTGCACTGATTTCATAAAACAGTAATTGGAGTTTATGCTGGATTTAATGTCTAAATAAATGCATTCTTAGCCTGAGCATGGAAAAATATTGACATAAAAAAATAACAAATTGGCTGACTTTGTAATGCTTCTTAGAGTCAACTTTTTTTACAGTTATTTATCATAATGTCTTGAAGTCAATTAACATCATTTTCATCTCCTCTCTGTTTTGTGTGATAGAAGATTGATATTGCTAGAGGATTAAGCTAGAGAATTAAGCTTTTTTATAGACTGGCATACTAGTCGATGAAGTAAAAATCTTATTCTCAGGAGTGTGGCAGAAGATATGATGATGGGTCTTGTATGATCAGACATAAAGAGGAAATAACATGGTATTATTTAGTAAAGATGAGCCGTGCACCCCGTTGGCCATGGACGATGTATTTCACATACAAAAGACATGGCCACTTATATTATTATGGCATGAAAACTAATACATCCCAAGTTTCCATTTTCTTTAATGGATTAGGTGATATGTTGACAGACACGTGGACGAAGTTAAAGCATGAACACTGTCTTACATGACACTAACGTTGTTTAACTATGGAGTCTGAAGACAAGTGAGAAATTTAAACATTCTAGTGATCGTCTAATTCAGCACCTGCAAGCGGAAACTGACAGTTTAACACTCAATTAGTCTACCTGTTTGATCACGGGTATTGTGGCGAACTACAATGAAAAAGAAACTGGATCTCTTTTATTACTTTAACATTTTTCAATTCATCATTTTATGCCCATTGTAATTATACAATATGAAGATTTGTTTAAGGAGTTTTACTGCTTATTTATTTCTATTTCCTTCTGTGGTTTATTCATTTTCACAAAGAAATTAGATCATTTTCTTAGTTTCATAGTAGTGTCATCTTAACAATGACTTTTAATCAAAGAACAAAAGGAAGTTGCGGAATATAGTCAAAACTATTTTAGAATAATAAACTTATGATCAATTTTGTTGAATTAATAACCAAGTACAAATATTAATATTTTTTTCTGACATACATATATTGCTTGATATAAAAAATTATTAGGGCAAAATAGAGATGAAAACGTCATTTATATTTTGATTATTAAATATTAATTATTATTTTGATAACCTATTATTTGAATTTTACTACATGTATTTATAGTTTTTAAAATTACTCAATTCACTGTAATTTAGCCTCACATGTGTACTTGTAGTGTGTTACAACATTATAATATATACTGAGCAGTAAACAAATTATGAGTAATTCCAATTTTTTGGGGATAAAGTTTTTAAATATCCTCCCAAAAAAAATATTTATAATAATAACCTAAACAAAAATTCAATTGGAAGTTATGCATTGTCTTTCAAATAATATTCATTTGTTTTCTATATTGCATCAAACTCTGAATAATATTGTAGTTTTACGGATATAATTAAAAAAATATTATATAAGTTTTGAATTCTGATTCTGGAAGGTTTCATGGGCAACTTTCTGATTTTGACCGAGTTCATGAACAAAGATTGTGGAAAATTGTCCATACCTCCTCACCTAGTTTCTCTTCATTTAAAATAGTTGGCAACATCATTATTTACCGATCGTGATATTAAGAAATAACATTATGATTCATTAGGCATTCATTTAATTGAAAATATTTTCTAATGTCAATTTTCTGTATGTTTGAATTTGGGACATGTTTCAGCATTGTTAAATATCTTGCCGTTTCAATTTGTCTCCTTGGAAGGAAATAATAATAAAACTGCACACGCTGCACAATTCATGTAGGATGTGCGCTTGACTGCAGTAGTTTAAAGATATTTCTGATGTGTATTTACATAATAAATAAGATTTTCAGATGATAAATTACTCGTGTCAATGATTAATTGGTCTTTTCTGGGTTTGTACATTTTTGGGCTGGAAAGTACAACTAAGATTGACATTAAGCCTGGCTAACGGTCTTATTAATTTAACTCTTCAATGCATTGTATATTTTCTCCCAATAAGATTACCCCTCTCGTTTAAAAAAAATACTGTTAAATTGTTTAATGGCCAAGTAAGACAATTATTTCAGCATTAAAAGATAGAGAAGAAGATTTTACTAAAGACATTAAGTGTGCATAGCTAATTCTTCTTTCAAGTTTGTCCAAGCAAAAATCTTGACAGATTCAAATAAGATTGCATTTAATGATATTTAAGATTTTTTTCTAAAGTACATATTTTCTCATTTTATCAGGGAAAGATAATTAGTTTCATCCAATTTTTTTAATTATCTTGTCTCTACTTGTAAAAATTTGTAAAGATCACTAATTATTTTGTTAAATTTCATTATCTAATAGCTATGTTTGTTTTCATAAGCACCCCATTAATTAATACAATCATGGGACAATTGTGCTTTTTCACACCTCCAGCTGAAAATTTGTATTATCTAATTTTATCATGTCAATACCTATGGCTTTGATAATACCCTAGAAACAAATTCCTATCAGTGGACAAGGGAGGCAATGTTTTTACAAGGATACAAAGGAGTTGGATATTGTTTTTTTGGTTGTAAAAGGGCTAGGTGTTAAAAATAGATAAGTGTGGAGCCAGGTGTGTTCTATATGGTTTTGTTGTATTGGTGTTCAGATAACAATACTGTCTATTAAATTGCAAAGGATAGTCATTATTGTTTAATTAGTGTCCAATTAGTATTATTGAAAAAGAAAAACAACATTTCCTTATAATCTAGTGGAACATTTCACATTCTTGTCAAGTGCCATGCATATTTGTTTTTTTCTTGAAAATAAAAAAGGACAATGTTAATTAAAAGCAATTGATAAATGTGTTAGGTTTTTTAAATGCAAGTTTGTTGGCATCTAAATTAACAACAAAATATTGAAAAAATATCCATGGGATATTTTTATTCTATGAATAATTAATATTCTATCTGTCTTCATATTTTTTTTAATGAATTATATAACAATATATCTGGTATGCAAATTAGATATTTTGACAACAACAATATTTTTTTTTGCAGTGGAAGTCAATAAGTATTGTAATTTATGTAGTCGAAAAAAAACTCTCTGTTACCAGTAAGACTTATATTTGTCAAAAAAAGTTGACACATTTGAAGATTCAAAGTCATCAGCTTTTGTGTTTAGTAGCCTCCATCAATTCCAATTTTTCTCCCACTTAGAATAACAGTATATATATGCATATGCTTAATAAGTAGGATATATATATAACAATAAACAAACAATCTAAACAGTGTTGTACAGATCAAAATGTTCGAGCAAAAACAAACTAAATGAAATGTTCGCTTTTTGGGTCACTGTCTTACATAGTGTCATATTGGTATCATAGACATGCTCTCGTCATACTGAAATCTAAGTGGCTTAAAATAGATTTTAAGTAGCCACAACAAAAAAATGAATCTTATAACATTTACAAAAGATGAATATCTTATTTTAATAGTTTTGTGTACACTTGAATTAATAATAGTAGTCTGAGGTTTATATAATTTTAATCTCAATATTACATGATAAGTATTTCAATATTAGTTATTTTTTATAAATATTACATAAGTGATATTCCCTCATGACTTGTATCAAAATAGAAGTTTGTCTTTTTATATGTTTCAAAGATGTGATGATTGGACCTGATATTCAGATATTTTCATAGAAGTATACCTTTTTTTTATGGAAATACTTCACAGAATTTTTGATGCAATTCATTTTGTAAACAGTTTTACAATTTTCCTTGACATCAAAAAGACGTATTAAATAATCTGAAAATATTTTTTTTCAACTTGATAAACTATTGTACAATGTACTGTGTTGTCTGAAGTATTTTTGATCGGTGTTACATAATGATCGTTACAAGCAATAAACATACATCAAGCATAAGTTATAGAACCAGATATCCACCATGCATCCAACAGTTCTTAAATTACGTTTAAAACCATTCTTGACCTATAGTTGTTTATTTCTGTGTCATTTTGGTCTGTTGTGGATGGTTGTCTCATTGGCAATCATACCACATCTTCTTTTTTATATTTCACATGATTTGATTTTTAAAGCATGTCTATTTTTCGAGAAGGGTTAGATGTGAGGCGTTGGACTGTGAGAACTTTTTTTTAATTCCTGTTGTCCTTTTTATGTATCCACGATACGCCATATATGCTTCTAATTAAAAGGAAATCATTTTGTGGTTTTATGTACTGTTCCCATAGTTTTGGTAATTCATGTTTTTTTATGTAATGTATTTTTATCCTGTGTTTACCATACTTGCTTAAAAACAAATTGGAGTAAATTTATGCAAGAATTTATTTCTATTTATAGACTGGCAGAAGACTGAAGCCCAAAAAAGGAGAGAAAAGTTATTGCTGGAAGAGTTAGTTGCCATAGTAAACAAGAGAGATGAGTTAGTCCAGCATTTAGACTCTCAAGAAAGAGCGTAAGTGTCAATTAGGGGAGAATTAAATAGCCAAATAAATGCTTTGGTTTGAGTTCGTCTCATGATGATGATCTCCCTTGTTCAAACTTTTACCTCATCTGTTACTGCAAAAAAGGCTGAAAACTTAATTTGAATTTAATTTGAATTTTCAATTTGATTTTTTGGTGTAAAAAAAAATATACTCATCCCTTGACCTTTGTCATTAGTGAAAGTTTATATGCAGACAAATTGTATCATTACAGTACACAATAAATGTGCATCATTTGAAATAGACTTCATATTTTTAATAGAAAAAAAATATAGATATTGAGTGATTATATTTTGCACCTCTGTTTACCAAAATTAATGTGCTTGAATGAGAAATGTCAAAATTAAGTAAAAGTATGAGGGTTTAGATAGGGTTAAATGATTAAAGTATAATGCCCTTAACAAATGAAGAAAAGAGAATAACGGGGGGAAAAAAATAAGATTAGAGAAAAAAGGGGTTAATTTTTGAAAGATTAAAGAAAAAGGGGGTTAATTTTTTGAACATAAGAGAAAAAAAAGGGGTGAAAATTAAATGTTTACAGAACAACAGTCCCCCAGACCCTCAAGTATAGTTGTTAAAAAAGAAAGAACAAATCCAAATAAAATTCACATGCTGAAAAATAATTATTGCTGTCATTGAGATTAAGGGAAGTCCTCCTATTTCTTTTGAAAAAATATTAAATACATTTGTTTCAGGTTTTAAAGAAACAAAAGATATAACCCTCCTATTTAAGAAAAGTTCTATTTAAATTGCATGCTAGTTAGCCATCAGGAAAAATTCACTTAACATTGTAATAAAGATATAGAAGTTCGGTAATGGAATAATTAACCGTGTTCGGTTACCTGTACAAAAGCCAGGTAATAAAAGTATGCACTTTTCCCATTAAAATATCAAACTCATCAAATTTGCTCATCTTTTATAAAATTCTGCTCTACCCATCAATCAAAAAAGAAATTTATAACCTGATCAGAGGTAATGACGAGGAAAATTGTAGGGTAGGAAAACGGACGCATGCCACGCTAATAGAAATGTGTAACGGAAAACGACCTGTCTAGTTAAACTTTGACTAACATCCTTTTAAAGGGGGTCTACGTCGTGTACAGGTGTTGACTCCGGTGATAAATCTTCAATATTTTCTATGATTGATCTTTTAATTTGACGTGAAAATTTATCGATACATAAAGTCAGAATTGAATGAAGAAAATTAAATTTAGCTGATGCACCAGGTTGGTTGGACTGCATGTTATTAATTCAATATGCATTGTGAAAATTAATTTGTTTGGTAGAAAATTTGAAATGTGTTTCGTTATTAAGGAAAGGTGAAATAAATTCTTCTGTTCCAATCCTTGTTCTCTTTGTATTGTATCCCAAAACAGGAGTGCTTATTTTTAATATTTTTTGTATTTTGGCCATGAAAAAGGTTCAATGATTATTTTAACTGGAAAAACTTTATGCAATTTTAAGAAGTAAAATTCAATTTCAAAAAAAATCACGACCTCCATTTTACCTGGGAAAACTATATGCAATTTTAAGAAATAAAAATCGATTGCAAAAAAAATTCAAGACCTACTCCATTTTCATATAAAGTTTAATGTATAGTTGGGAATTAAATTCTTTATTGCCTTTTCTTTTGAGAATTATACAAAACTTATGTGATGTTAAAATGTTAATTAAAGTTTGTTATTTTATAAAAAAAATTAGTTTGAGATCTTTATTACTGTAAATTTTCTTAACTTTAATGTCTCACAAATGTATTGGATATTTGTTTTTACATTTTAGTCCATTAAATGTTGAAATAAAGTAAAATATTTCATACGGGCTTAAACATAATTGTTGAAAATCGGTAGTACTGGGAACAAGAAAATGTTCGTTGTTTTGTCATTCCACTTTTATTAGTAAGAGTTCTGTCAAGACAAATATAAATATTTTGTAAGAAAACAATGAAGAAAATTAATCTGAATCATCATTGCCTATTGTGTATATAAACCTTGGTCTTTATATTTTGTCAATAATAAAATCTCATCGAGTGGAATTATTTTTGTAATCTCCCTTTTGACAAAACATATTTTATAAGCCTAATCAGATTAAAATGATAGATTCCTATCGATAGTTTTTACATTTATGATTAATAACAAATTGCAAGTGAAAAAATGTCTAGGACGGCGGGTTAGAGTAGTTTTACTATAGATTGTTTTGTGCTACATGAAGTCCTAAATTTTTAATGTATTTTTGACCCCTACTTCAAAGGTGATAACAATTATGGGACAATAGCAAAAATGTCCTAACAGCCTATTTTTTGGTCAATTTTAATCTATTTTTTTAAAAGTAAAGGGTTTTATCTTATTTCTAGAACCACCCAACCTAATATTGATAAGGAATTGCATTTCTTCCAAACAAGCCCATATCATAATTTATAGCAGAGTATTTAAAGATATTCTTTTTTTTTATTTTAAAGTATCAGAGGTCAATGGTACTAATTTCCTTTCCAAATGGTTGAATTTTAAGTTATTCTTCTTAAGCCATATATTTTTTTAAGATTCAGTAAAGTAGAAAAAAATAGATAATTGAAAAAAAAAAATTGATTAAAATTTCAATTGATTGACCACAATTGCGTCAAATTAAAAAATCTATTTCAAATCTATAACTATTTAGGTAACCGATCGAAATTAATTAATGTTTAAATATAGATTTTGTCCGCTGGATGCATCTTTTATTGTTTGACTTCATGTATCGATCCCGGACTATCAACCTTTAAAAATTGACAATTATAGAGGTCATTTTGGTAAACTATCACACTAACTATTGTTTCTCGACCTGAAAAATTATTATTCAACTTCCTTTCTGCATTAACCGCTGTGAATTTCAATCCCGTTACAGTTAAAATGAATGTAGTTGGTTTCACACTTACTTGTTCGTTGTCTATTTGCCGATAGTTTCTATTAATGAGCTAATGGAATTTTGATGAAAAGACAAAATTAAGGGTGTTTATGATGACTGATGTCTCCATATCTCAATGATTTAATGGAATCATGTTTTTCTACGACATCAACACAACTGAATGAACCTAAATATCATAGGTAATGGTTTTTAGATGAAAGAATCGCATCTTCACGTAGGATGCCTATTGAAAACCACTGACTGAAAACAACTAGTGCGATGTTTTATCAGGGAACTGAAACAATTTCAGCGCATCTTTTTATTCTTCAATTAACTTGTCTACTGCATCAGAATTGAAAGACTTGTACGGTCACAAAAGTGGAAGTAACGGGGGCCGTCTATACATTAAAATAACAGGTAAAATGAATGTTTTCTTTCACAGACGCTACGATAATGGAGGGCTATTCTTCCTTCATTTCCCTTTCAGTTCAATATTTCTAACATTTAACTGCTTGGGTTGATGTTTGTGAATGCCTCATTTGGTCCGATTACAGTGATTGCAGTTCTATTCTGCACGGTCCTAAGATCTTTACATCTGTGGATGTTTATTAGAGATGTGACATCTGGGTTTGTAAGTTTGCCCCTGTTATTAATATTTTTCATTTGATTTTGACTTGTTTTATTAATGTGTCTTTGCACTGCTGCCATATACATGTATTAGAATATATAATTGTAAGAAGAGGGGGTTGTGGGTAATATTTAAAAGTGCATGTTAGAAGAGTAACATAAAAAAAGCATGAAAAAGCATAATGTTTTTATGTGTAAGACTTTCATGCAACTTTGAAGAGTGAAACCAGAATTATGTAATTCACTAGTGAGGCCCATCATGGGGTTGTCTAAGTAATCACATAATCAACAATTTTTTGCCAATATAATCATGAAATATTTGGTCTTGTTATCAAGTTATCTCTATAAAAAAAGGCAAAGTAATCACATAATAAAAAAAAAAACATGAGGAGGTTCATAAGTGAATTTAAAAACAAAATTGAAAATAGTTCAATGTACAAATTACTATGGAAATACTTATTACTTATATAAAAGAAGATTGTTGATAAATAACATGAGGCAATAACCCAAATGCATAAAATCGAAGACACAAAAACACTTTTATCCAGCCATTAAATGTGTCCACACTCCACAATGAAAATCTCATTTTCCAAAAAAAATATTATTTGTCATTATTTTCTCATTGATTTAGATAATAAGTGAATATACTTCCACAAACAATATGTCATTACAAGTTTTAATTCCTTTATCTGTCAAATCCTTTAAATGTACAGTTAATTCCTATTAAAACCAATAAGACAACAGGACACATGTATCTTTAAGCAGGAAACATATTAAACATCAGGAGGACATCAGTCTCCAAAATATTGTAAAATCATCAAATTCCACTTGAGAGGTGGTATTAAAAGTAATAGTAAACAAATATTGTTTTATTGTTTCCAAATTTTTAAGTATGAATGGACCGAGATGTAGAGATGTGTCAATGAAACAGGAACCTTATGACATACAGTTCTCAATGATAGACAGGTGTCTTCACAGTAGTCAAGCATTAAACCCAGAGTCTGAAAGAATTGTAAAAAAACAGAGACCTTCAAAAATATTTTCTCCAAAAAAACAAAAAACAAATATATTACACAAGATATAACAACCAACCAACCAACCACTAGAGTTTGGTTTGGCTGAAATTATGATGACCCTGCCAAGGTGCTGCTCAGTCTTTCTAAGTTGTGCTTTGTGTACTGTTGTCTGTCTTTTGATGTCTTTCTTTCTTTTGATATCTTTATTCAACTTATGAGTTTGAATTTTCATTTGGTATCTTTATCCTCCCTTCTTCATTTATTGACATTTGATTTTGAGTCTAAGTTTTTTTCTAATCCATAGCTTGTAGCCACCTATGATAATTTGAGGAATAACGGTTTTTATTTGTACATTAATGGGTGAAAGGTGTTATAATTGATAGTGTTGAGCATCATTACACAAAGTGACCATATGATGTTTTTATATGTTTTCTGATAGGTTTAATTCTATTGAAGTGACCAGGGATAATGTATTATGATGATATTCATTGTCATTTAAGTTAATTACATTCTTGAAAAAGAAACTTCTCTATTTAGTTTATAATAAACCTTTTTCAATGTTTAATTTTATACAATAAACTCTTTACAGTGTTTTTTTTTCTTTCTGACAAGTGAAGCTGTATCTGTAAAATTATCTTTTGATATATTTATATATTCTATAATAGAATTTCTATTTTGTAGTAAGGTGTGCTGTCTCACTGACATTTTCCTCCCCAAACTTCCCAAAAAATTATCTTATTCTTAATATGATATGAAGTTCCCTGACAAATCTATATTATTTAGTGGGTCTTATTGGGGTCTAAGTGTGAAGCGGGATTGCCGATTTTTTGTAAGTGTGACACGTGAAAATCAAATTATTGTGCTGTGAAAACGGGAAATGAAGTATAGCGGGACACAGGAATTTACAAAAAATTGAGAATTGCTTACTTACATAGTATAAGCAGGATACGGGAATCTAATAAAACAGTAAGTGGGATTCGGGAATAGAACCCCCCAATGAGACCCCCTATTTATAACAGGACAAAGATGAACCTTATAAAACTTGGGTGATTCAAAATTCAAGATGGCTGCTTAGGCAGAGGATATTTTTCCAAAGTTTCCTGATAGAAAGACAAGTTATCTGTTTATTCTTGTAAATCCTGTTGTAGATAAACCCTTTAATATTAATTAATTCAAATTCCTTTATAATAATTTTTGTAATTAATGGTTACAATGTTGGATCCACAAGATTGGTATCACAAAATTAAACTCAAATTCTATGAAAAACTATTTTTTCCAACAACTAAAATATACCAAAATTTTGTTGTATTTTTTAGAATTGAAGAAGAAGCACAGCTTGATAGAAAGATCAGTGAAGGGAAACTGTTAAAAAATGAAAAGAAAGAATGTTCTATACAGTGAAAATCTGGTACCCCTTGGTTGTCTGGGAACCAGACTGATTATGTTCCTTTGAACATGTGGAGGTCAGATGTCAGCTCTCTACAGAGTCAATAACAATGTGTATCCAAGAACCTCATGTGTTGCTAATGTGTTCAGATCATGGCTTTAAGTTAGCTTAAAGTTTACACATTCATAATTCTGTTGTAAAACCAATGCACATATGTAGATTGGTTCATAAAAGAATGCACTGTTCGCTTTGCAACCAAATGCTGTAGGTGTATTGAAGCAGTTTTTAAAATACACTCTTTATGAGACAATATATAACTACACAATATGTTGTGTATTATGTTCACACATGAAATTGATGCTTTTTACCAGCTATTTACTGGTGTTATTTAACTACTAGATTCAGTCAAACTGGAAGATATATATTTAGAATACATTTAATTATTTTTCCCTTATTTATTGAGACACAAGGTATTTATTTATAGATATGATATTTGAAAACTTTAACATTGAAATGCAGTAAGTGTATTACTGCTACATTAGTTTAAAACATCAGTTTGCCATTGATACCATGTATAGTTTTTTTTTCCTGATGCTTCTTTTAATTAAAAGAATCGAAAGTTCACACTCTTGTCCCAAAAACTGGTGCCATGATTTGTACAAATACTGTAAGACCAAACTTACCTTGTTATATTTAGGGATATAAAAAGCTGCATAATTGATTGATTGCTACCAGGAATTATTGATTGTTTGTGTTTAACTTTAACAGCACTGTTATCCATCTTGGCTGCATTATGACGCTACTTTTTTTATTGTTGAAAGATGTCTGAGGGATCCTCTGACATAAGACACTGTCAGAAAAAATTTGCAATTTTTGTCAAGATGCAGTTCATCTAGTCATGTACATGTAATTAACAAGGATTTGATAGACCAAAAAAGTTTCTTTAATTGCTGAGGTGGTTTTTTTCGCAATGAAATGCAAATATAATAAATCTATAACACCTGTGTTTTATTACTACTTGAAATGGCAGATAATAAATAAAAAATAAAAGTGGGAGCATATTTTTAAACAAATATGAAGTCAATATCGATACTTCAGTATAGGGTTTTGGTTATATAGTTACAAGTGCTCTCATATAGAAATGATTTATAAGGTTTATATTGTATGTAAGTTTTGTAGCAGAAAAAAAGAGTTAAAATTATTCCAAATCAGGAAGATAACATTTCCCATTCAAAAAATAAATATGAAGTTTATAAAAATGATCTTTATTCTAAATGGTTTGAGGGATTCTGATCTTTTTTCAAATCCTAATTTCAAACTTTCATATAGGCAATCAATTCAAATGTTTGTAATTGTTTTAATATTTTATATCATTTAGGTAAATTTGGATATTTCATATCCTTAAAAAGCAATAATCAATATAGGAAATTATAAAAATATTTGACACAAACAGTCATCTTAAGGAGTTATGTCCATCAATATAGGATGTTCAAACTTCAGTAAAACTTTTATATGTGGAGTAGGTTTCAAAGCCATTGCATGATTTTACAATTATCTGATGAATATGACTATTCTATGGTGATTACTTGATTTATCTAGATTTGAAATTCATGATTATTTTTTTAACAAGAGCATTCATGATTCATGATAGACTAAAAGTCAAAGTTAAACAGGAAAGCAAAGAGAGTTCAGGATTTTCAAATTTATCCAGTACACCCCCATGCAGGGACCCAGGTCTCTCTCTAGCTTTAACTTTTTCCTCCAGACAGGCATCCAAATCAAGCTGAGAGTTACAAGAAAAAAAATCCTTAAAATTTTCAAAAATATTTCTCCTGCTAATCTTACAGTTTAGTAAGTATGATAACAAAATGTTAATACAGAATCAGGATACGTTAATCACACAATTTGATATAGGTGTCTTCCTTAACACTACCTAGGAAATATTAAGACTTGTCGGGGGGAAAAAAAGAAATTCTGACGTCAATATAAGACTTTCTTGATTACGTGATAGTTACATAAAAATTTACTTGTAGTTATGTAAATGTAAATTTCATGAATGAAATGAATATCTATGATATAGGTGTCTGAAATATTAAGCCTGTGAAAAGAAAAAACAAAAACAGACATTCTTGACGTCAACGAAAAACAGAGTCTTTGACGTAAAAGTTACATAAAAATTTCGTTGAAGTTATGTAAATGTAAATTTCATGAATGAAACGATTAACTTAAATCTTTGTAATTTGAACTCTGGTAGTGATTGTCTCAATGGCAATCGTACTACACCACCTTATTTGTAGATATGAATGAAATAAATATGATATTGTGTAATTGTCATGGTAGGGGTGGTGCATTGGATTGTTTTTTTCTGTCTTAATATACCACTTGTGGTTGATATTTTATCTTTAGTTCATATTACCAGTTTCATATTTAAGACCTCATATTTTCTTAATTTTATATCTAGCATGCTTAGGGTGGGTGGAATACAGCATTAGATTCATAGATCTGATTAAAAGATTTTGTATAATGTTGCAGTAGCAAATTTTTTTTGTTTTTGGTTTTCTGTAATTTGCTTTGGAATATAGCATAGACTAATAGATAATAGAATTAGATTTTTTCTGGATAACACTTTTTGGAATGATTTTTCCTTCATTTACTTGCTTGTTTTTCAACAATTTTAACTTTTTTATAACGTACAGTATCTATGTTTCCATTGGTTTACTTTAAATTGCTTTGGAGAACTTTCATGCATCTTTTAATTGACAATTTACATGTAAATTTTGTTATTTTCACTTCCCTCACAATTTCAAATTATCATAAAAATTAATTTAGATCATATTCATCTTTATTGAAGGCGATCTTTGGATTTATATTCTTTCTTATTTATTCTCACAAAAAGACGGTGAATTATTTGAGAATGAAAAAGTGTTACAAAAATTGGCTGTGATAAAATTAAGTCAGTTGCATTGATAAATATTCAGTAATGAAGATGAAATAAATATATTATCATATAAATGATTTGCGTCAAAGAAATCAAAAACTGTCAAAATTACTCAATTAAACTATCTATTCCCAAGATGGTAGAAGTCATTATTTGTGTCAGTGATGTTTCTTAAAAACTTTTAATCTTGACAAGTTTTTTTTTAAAGAAATTTTGACCCTAGTACAGTGCATTTGTCTGAAAACTTGAAATTAATCCTCGATATCCTAGAGAAAGTTTCAATTTTTAAATCATAAGGGTACATCATTACCATTTTGTTTATATTTTTAAGCCCCACCTACTGATGTTCGCCAAAGTACGTAGATTTTCAAACTTAACACTATTTGCTTTTCCTTTGTTACTGTCTTTTAGATGTAAAGTTTCAATTTAATATTTCTGAAAGATCAGACTAAAGTTTAATGATTCTGTTTCAATCAGTACACATGCCAAAAGCTGAAAAAGAAGCAAACACGGAAAAATAAAAAAAATACATGAAACAGTTGATCTCACTTCTGACTTCAAATTATCTCTTTATAATAAAAGTAAATTATTTCTTTGACGTAGAGATATAAATATCTCGGGCAAAAAAAAACAACTTGTGTTTAGAGTTAAGCCTATTTATTTTACTCATACCGAATAATTCCAGGGTACTTTAAGCTGTCTTTGCACTTTTGGTAGTTAATTTTTATAACATTGCAAGTCATCCCATGTAATACCTAATGAAACTTTAAAAAAAAATCCTGCTTACTTCCCCTCCTTATATTTCTTTTGGAGGAAATTCCAAAAAAATAAATACTTTTTTGTTTGTCCTCAGTGGATTAGATTACTAACATTTTCTGATAAAGATATTTTGTTTCTCGTTTACAAATTTTATAACCTCTTTCAATCAATTAACTTTTCAAATCTTTAGAACTATTGTTAATTTTATTTGTTTGTACCATAAAATGAAAATAAACATCTTTGGTTAAATATCCATTGTTAATGATGTTTTTACCCTATCAATGTTTTGGTGTACACTTTGGAAAATATTACCCAAAATGAAGAAGATTCTAAAATGGCCAGTTAAAGACAATATAAAATTTAAAATATATTGGACTCTGTAAAGATGTAATATATTTTCAAGCTCAGTTTTGAACAGTGTAACAACAGTCAGGTGCAGATCGAGGGGGGCCTCTTGTGGCCAGTTTTGTATTATAGAGCCTAGTCACCCTACCATTAACTTTTGTAGAGGTCTCTTTTTTTTTGAAAGTCTTAATTCTGCCAGTGATGGTAGCAATAAATTTGAAAAGAGACATGAACTAAAGAGATATGTACAACACAAGTAGCCAAACAAAACAAAACCATGTCAATTGTGAAGAATGTCTTCCTTTTGCTGACACAGTTGTGGTTTGTAAGATAACATAAAACAATTGAAGAGGGTTTAATCCTTCCATGTAGGTCACTAGGTCAGCATCCCTTTCCTTTACTTTCAAGTTTTTTTGTACTTTTAGTTTACTGTCAGTGCGGTCAAAATAGTATTGACCATGTGAGTACTGCAAATTTAGGAATTTAAACAATGTTTTTTTTTATATGCAAAAAATGCAAAGGAATATAATCCCAATAAATAAAACTCACATTTTGTTGATTTTTTTTATAAATCAAACAGGATTTTTTTGGATATCACAAACATTTTAATTACAATTGACTCTTAAATGACAAAATCGCAAAAATAAATGCACGCAAAAATTTCACTATCTGTAATTAGACAATCTATGACCGTTGAAAGGGAATATATCTATGTAGGGCAACATGTCTAAATTTGGAAGTTTGGATATTAATACTAGATGAGCATCTTATTTCTAATCCTTTACCAAAAAGATTGATATTTTCAATTAAGTATAGCATTTCTGCAGTTCTGGTACTCTTTACCTTTATCTATTGTTGTTTTGTTGATAATTTTTATAGTGTTTATAGATTGTTTCCGAGATACTAGTTTTAAAACAAAAAAAAGAAAAGATACGGTATTCTTTAATGATTCTATTATTTCAATTGTGTTTTTAAGCAGACTGTATTTGCATGAGAGTAATATATTAGACCTATAAATAAACAGATATTAAGATGGACAATCTTTTATTTTGTTGTATAGAGAAAAAAATGTTATATTAGCTAGTTTTCATTAAAGGAGGGAGGGTATGCATGTTTTATATTTTTTCATTTAGTATATCTAAAGCTTTTTTTTTTTCTCTTAAAAATATTGATGATATTTAACTATTTGGGAAGGAAAGGTGGGCATATTCTTTAAGTAGATATGTAAAAGTTACCCCTTTATATTTTTTTTTTTTATCAAATTAATGAAATATTCCATTTCATAAACTGCTATGTTGAATGCCTTGAACTATTTTGTTTTTGAATATCATGTTGTATATTATAGTGGTATTGTGATTTTTCTGTTACATGGTGCTTTTTAATCACATTTGTATGCTGTGCCATTTTGTATGACATTGTTACATATTTATGTTGTTAATGTCATGTTATAAAAATAAATATGATGAAATGTATACTTACATTCTGTATGTGCCAGTCCCCAAGTCAGGAGCCTGCATTGAATTCAGTGGTTGTCGCTTGTTGCTATTGATGATTATTTTTTCATTGAGTGTTTATTTAAAAATTAGGCTGTTAGTTTTCTGGTTTGATTTTGTTTAACATTTGTCATGTTTGAGTCTTGAGTAGTTTACTATGTGGTATGGGTTTTGCTCATTGTTGAAGGCCATTAAATTGTTAACTTCTTCATTATTTGGTCTCTGGTAAAGAGTTGTCTAATTGGCAATCATACAGCATTTTTTTATATTAAAAGTTTTTATATGGTTTACAGGGTTAATAAATTATAAAGTTCAAGGTTCTTGACTTTTTAAAGTGAAACAAACACATCCTTCTTTGTTTAAGATGGGTGATATCAAGGTAGCAGTCTGCCAGTAGACAACCTACACAGACACATTTTATTAATCAAATTATCCAGTCTTTGCCTTATTCCAAATTCTGCATGCTCAGGGCAGAAACGGCAAATACAAATTTTAAAGTCTTTGGGTTATCTTACTAGGGGATTGGACCCATATCATGAAGCAATTGGAAGATTCTCAAATTCATTCAATTTAAAAGGAGAAATAAACATGAGTGAATGACTTCAAAGTCAAAATTGAAGACACAATTTAGCCATGTTTTTTAAATGATTTGTATGTAGGAGAAGCCCAAGAAATTCATTAAGTACTTGCTACATTAATCTTGCAACTAATCTGATGCATGAAGTTGTTACCTTTTATTAACTTTTAATAGAAGCATTAATCAAAGTAGAACCCTAATTAGCTGACCAATATACCAGGGTAATGTAAACAATAATAAGAAAAGGACACAAGCATATAAAAAAAGAAACAAAATCGTATAATTTTGCTTGAGATAAAATTACAACTTCAACAAGCTAAGTTGACATTAGTCAGTTGAGGTGAAACTATGTGTTTAGGATTTCACCAGAGATGTTCCGCTACGACTCTCTATATATATGAAAACGTCACCGTTGTTGTGAGGTTACTTATCTTAGTTTCAATGCAAGCAGATGTTTTTATTTCTTAGTCTTACTTTGTTTCCGACACAAACACTGTACGATTTTGGTGCCGTGACCAGGATCGTACAGTGTTTTTTTTTCAATTCACCTACAACCTTATACTGTGTACACTCCATTAAAACAATGCTTATACTTGATTTAGTTCAAAACCTTTAATGTAAGAACGCAACTTATTTTGGGGAGCTTCTTCTTAATGTGCTTCTTTCTCTGGATTATACTATCGTAAATACGAAATACAAAATTCTACAGGGCAACTGACAAAAGGCTGAGCAACACGCACCTAACCAAAATCCAGGGGTTCTAAGGTGTTCCATACGGATAAACAGATCCTGTTTCGCATGTAACTCCCGTCATATTTATCATGAAAAGAATGGAATCGTTGATTTCATAGTCTAGGAAAAAAGGATGGGCTTGAATCTACAATTTGAGTTAATCCGTGATCATCTGTGGCAAGGAAATTCCCAAAAAAACTTTCGAAAGAATGACTTCAACTTTAACAGAGCAACCTTTGGTTCAATATCTTCATTGTAAGCAGACACTTTTATATAACTATATGGAAAATCGTATATTCCATGTACAGTCGTTGTTGAAATGTTGCTACATAGAAATGGCAAGTTTACAATAAGAACGCTAAAATCGTCTAATGTGTAGTAAAGTTTATTTCTGAAATGACCCTCGTTTCTTATTTGATATGTTACACGCTCTTGTAATTCTTAATGTTCTTGTCCAGAAAGTACGTTTAACATAATCACAAACTTTCAATTATTTAGTGAGGGGATATTATCTATAGTTAGACACTGTTAGTTACCATCGAAATGCCGTTTGTCAGTTGAAAAACACGTCCTCCAATTGTAAAATAAGGTTGAATATAAGATAACTACCTGTTTCTCAGAGTTTTGATTGAATCGGAGTGTGGTTGGTCCAACAATGACCCTTTTTGTCGAGCCTTCGACTTTAGTCGAAAAAGCGAGACTAAGCGATCCTACTTTCCGTCGTCGGTGTCGTCGTCGTCGTCGGTGTCGTCGTCGTCGGCGGCGTCCACAAAAATTCACTCTGTGGTTAAAGTTTTTGAAATTTTGATAAATTTCTTAAACTATACTGGATTTCTACAAAACTTGGACAGAAGCTTGTTTATGATCATCAGATAGTATCCAGAAGTAAATTTTGTAAAAATAAAATTCCATTTTTTTCCGTATTTTACTTATAAAAAGACTTAGTTTTTTCTGCGGGAAAACATTAAATTCACTCTGTGGTTAAAGTTTCTAGAATTTTAATAACTTTCTTAAACAATCCTTGCTTTGTACCAAACTTGGACAGAAGCTTGTTTATGATCATAAGATAGTATCCAGAAGTAAATTTTGAAAAAAAATAAATCCATTTTTTCGGTATTTTACTTTTAAATGGACTTCGTTTTTCTGCGGGGAAACATAACATTCACTCTGTGGTTAAATTTTTTAAAATTTTAATAACTTTCTTAATCTATCCTGGGTTTGTACCAAACTTGGACAGAAGCTTGTTAATGATCATAAGATAGTATCCAGAAGTACATTTTGTAAAAAAATAAATCCATTTTTTCGGTATTTTATTTTTAAATGGACTTCGTTTTTCTGCGGGGAAACATTACATTCACTCTGTGGTTAAAGTTTTTAAAATTTTAATAACTTTCTTAATCTATCCTGGGTTTGTACCAAACTTGGACAGAATCTTATTTATGATCATAAGATAGTATCCAGAAGTAAATTTTGTAAAAAGATAACTACATTTTTTCTGTATTTTTCTTTTAAATGGACTTAGATTTTCTTCCAGTTAACATTACATACAGCCTGCAGTTAAAGTCTTCAAAATATTTATTAGATTCATTAACTATCCTAGATTTTTACCAAACTTGGACAGAAGCTTCTTACAATCAAAAGATAGTATCAAAAGGAATACTTTTATTGATTTTTTCCCTTTTTTCATTTTTGATGAGCCTGCGATTTACAGCAAAAGTAGGCGAGACACTGGGTTCCGCGGAACCCTTACAATTTTTTTGTGATTTCCCTACTATTGAAGTTTCTTGGACCTGGTCAAGTGAAAGCAGATATGTTGTTTAAAAAAAATGTCAAATAATTAATTGAATTTTGATATTGGACGGTAATCTTTAAATCTTTATATGAAAATAAATACTGCTTGTCCTCTTTAGGTTGTGGATTTGACTGTCAGACACGTTAACCCCTTTCGTGTCAGGCACGTGCATATTGTAATCGTTACATTTTAAGGAAAAGAGATTGACGCGATGTGAAACGCCTTTTTAATACTTTTGTGTTCTTGTATTCAAAATTGTGCAAGGGTAAGACTGTACCTTATGAAGACTATTACAGTAAGGAGTATTGATTTCTGGATGAGCTAAACCCGGTATCAAAAGTTTTGTATGATCTACATGTGAAATTAATTATTTCCATCATAAGACCATGTAGTTTTCTAGCAGTTTAGCAATTTGATCCAAATGAAGAAGAAAAAACACATTGCTGACATAAAAATACAATTATCAAAATATTAATTTAACATAGATTATGTTTTTCTTTTGTTTTTGTATTAGTTTAAAATAAAATGATAAAAACAAACAGTTAGTATAATAGTACCAGCTCATTTTAAAAAATGTTTTACTATAATCATGGAAGTATTATATTGTCTATATAGCCAATATTATACTTCCATGCTATAATCAAATACTATATATGAATAATGAACATGGAAGTTTTATATTACTTCCATGATATGAATAACTTTATGTAAAATAATTTTACAATATGTTCTATATTACATTTAAGTGTCTAGTCTATTTCAATAAACTTAAAACCAGCCTACAACCTCAAGTTGTATTCAACTTAAAAGGTCAAAGCGGTTAATTCGCTGCAAATTAGAAAAACTTTGTTTAGAAATTAGTTTTATTTGCATGAATAATAATTATATAAATATCAAAATTAATTTACTGTGAAAAAAATGTAAAGAAAAAAGATAGCGCGGCAATTGGTGTCGAATCTGCAGAATTATAAATTTGTCAGGAAGTTTTAAGAAGTGTAACAATCCAATTTCATAATGTATTGAAATTGCTTCCGCATCCAATGAACCATAAATTACATAAGGTATTTATAATTCATAATCTGCATAATTTATTTACATTTTACAGACAAATCAGACATGCAGATGTATCGAAACCATTTAAGATGACTCCAAAGTATCAGTTCTCATCATATACTTTTCCCAGTCAACCAAATTCATCAAAAGAAATTAAAATACATGCTTGACCAATCTGGTTCCATTTCTTTCTATACTCAATGCTTATAACTGTGCTAGTTATACCCTAATAGGCGTAGAATCTAAATTTTGAGTGCATGTTTTGACGTACAACAATCCGGTTTTTCAGTGCATCGCTATGCCATGCCCCGTATTTATGTTTTGTCATGGATTTCCAGCTACGCCCTTTAGTTTCTGCCGTCAAGGCTGTTCACCCAGGCCCTGTCCGTCTATCCGTGAAGTATTCACACTTAGTACCCTCTTGACGTGAATGATGAAGTAGAAAACCTTCCCCGTGTGTGTTCTACGTAAAACTAACACATGCCTTCACCGTCACTGTTCCTACCACTTCTCCTTATTAATTTTAATACACAGTGGCTAACGACAAGTCATCAATTTTTTGACAGATATTCAAAAATTTATAAATAATAAAATAAACGAATCTGTGGTTCCTCTCGACATGTGCTTTGAATATTGAGTATGGCCGACTGTGGAAATTGAATGATTCATTGTTGATGTAATTTTAATTTTATCAAATGTTTAAAGTTAAAATTGAGACCACCTTCTAAAACTAGATTTTAACAAGTGCGCTGTCATGAATTTCATAAATAGACATTTTTACAAACTGAAAAAGACAGGTTATTCATTAATAAATTGTATTTAAATATAGTTATGCGCTTTACTAAAATTATTTGTTGAAACGTATTTTTAGAAATTAGAAGTTAACACGCCTTGAGGTATCCTAAAAGTGAAATAGATAAAAATAACGAACTCTGAGAAAATTCAATTGGTAAAGTCCGTAAGCAAATGGCAAAATCAAAAGCTAAAACACGTTAAACAAATGGACAAGAGCTATCATATTCCTGGAGTCAATTTCACAAAAATACTTACGACTTCGGACTAATATTTATAGTAAGTATATATACTTATGTTTTATGAAACGGAATTTTAGCGTTACGTTTTGTTAACGTTCAAACGTACGCTAACGATCGTTTTATGAAACGGCAGGTTGAATTGTTCCTGACTTACGATCGATCTTAATCGTAAGTGTTTTTATGAAACCGACTCCTGATTCCTAATTGCTCTTACTAAACACTGTGACAATAGTTGTTGCAATTAATCTGATATACGTATTTTAAAAATCAGTTTCCCAAATTTGTATTATCTTGTACAATTACCGGATTCGTGATTCTTTGCATCAACTAAGGCAACGTTTTAATGCATATAATAAACCATGTCAAACCGTTATTTAGAAGAAATTAACTTGACTCCGAGCTTGGCTGCAAAAAAAAATCTTCTCACTATCATTTGTATAAAAAAATTTATAGTCCTCTTCTTATATTTGATGTGTTTCCCCCAGATTTAGTTTGTAACCTGGATTTTTTTTTTATCAATCGATTCATGAATTTCGAACCGCGGTATACTACTGTTGCCTTTATTTTTCTATTTTCTATGTTTACATACTTTTGTTTTCGATGTTGCATTTTCAATATGAAATTTGAAACTAACACATTTCTGTTTTGAATTTGAGAAGTATATGTATGACAAAACCAAGGTTTCGTGTTTCGTGGTCAATTGACTTGTCGCCTGCAGACAATGGTCAATAATAGCGTAACGGACAATGATCAATAATAGCTAACAGACAAAGCAAATATGATGATCACATATGCTTTTTTATGCATGGATTATTTAATATTGCCAACATTTTCCTGTAATTTTACCCATCAATAGCTTGATTTAAAGAACCGTTATAACAATTATCGCCAAACAAATACTAATTAATCAGTCCTACTGACCAGTGTAAACACCTGTCTGACCACAAAAGCCACGCCGACATCCGTGGCTTTATTGAAGCTGCAACTGATTGTGCTACGATGCTGAACAAGGCTCGCCGACAAAATTTTAATTTATGGTATCTTTTGTGCAGCCGAATTTCTAACGCCTTAGATGGTTGTGTTTCTCAGTGCATTAGCATTTTCTAATTAGCGTGTTTATGTGGATAATGAAGTAGTCATTATTGTTTTGCTTGATTGTTGATGACAAAAATGGCCGTCGATGCTAAAAATGCAAACCCGCATGTTGTAAATACGCGGCTTACATTACTACCGAAGCCACACATGTTGCTAAATGTAAATTTATTAGTGTAAATTGAAAATTAATGGTCCATGTAAATGCATGATAACTTAATAAGACTAGTACAGCAACAAGAAAACCACCATTTTCGTTCAAAACGCCGTGTATGGATAAGAGTGGCTATATATTTTTATTTCCGTTGAAAAAAATTAATTATACCTTTGATCAGACACTGTATAATTTTACCTAGTACAGATTTATATAATTATACGTCTTTTACCAGCAAAAGATAGCACATCGTGTTAATCTTAAAACAGGTAAGCCGTCAGGCGCGTGTACATGACAGTTTGCGGCCATTCAAATGTCTATTGTTTCACGTGTTAACGCAAGGTGAGGTCTTAATCCATTTAATATATGTAGTGGATTTCACAGGTTATGTTGGAATTTTTCTACCTGACAAATCTGCATTGTGACATCGCATACTTCTGAAATAATAATATTCAAGATGATTGTATTCTTTTCAGGTCTTGCTAAAACGCTATATATCAACGATCTTGTCAAATAGCTACCAGTAAATTGAATTCGATAAAACATCGCAATTATTTTTGGTTTTATTTGTACACGAATTGAAAAGGTAACGATCAGTGTCAATGTAAAAATAGGCTTATTTGGTTTGTAAAATCTTAGATAATACAAGAGCGTCTAAAGTTAAGAGTTGGTGAACTTAAATATTTTGTGTATAGCCGAACATCTGTTCAAGTTGTCTTTCGGTGCTCGGCTTTAATGAAGTTGCAAATTTGCTTTTTTATGCATACATATAAACTAACGTCAAATAAAACATCAATGAATGAATTTAACAAAGTAACACTTCTGATATGTTTTACCTCCAAGTGTTAATGTATACATGCGGTAGATCTATTCAGGGTTTGCGCTCTCAGCTGAATTGCACGTGTTGTATTGCCATCTAGAATTACTACAGCAATGAACTAATCCAGAAGTGTGAAATTGGCACGCGCGTTGTCAAAGGTGCACGCGCATCCTAACATATGTCATGCTACTTAAAAGAAGCTTAGAAAATTATCAAGAAATACAAAATCGCCATGATTTGTATAAAATACTATAATATTTTACAAACTGGTCAGATTCTTCTCTTTTATTTATTATATATTATTTCATTTTTCACGAATCATTATGAAGTGTAATTTCTCCTTCTAGTCATGCATCATTTCGTTCAATCGATCTCTTTTGTAAATTTATTTTTGTCACAATAACACTATCCTTACCGTCACATATATACATGCAGTAACTTAAACTTAACCCGGTTGTGGAGATATGATATTTTGCTTCAAATATATATATAGTAAATTGATTCAAAGATACATCAACTAAAACACTATACATGATGAGTAAGAATATGAGAGTAGAATTTTCGAGTCACCAATCATAATGTTGAAATTGTCTTTCACGTAATGGACTAACGTATTGTTTAAAGTGGTCCATTTTGTACCTTTTTAATTTGTCAATTCGCGTAATTTTGGCTATCAAATCAAGGTGATCAGCTTATTCGAGAACAGTGATGGATTTCTTTTATGTTCATTCTGATGCGTCTTTTTAAAGTTTAGTCTGAACTATATCAAACCAAAGGGGAAAAAAGGATGTACTGAATTCATAGATTATTAAAAAAATAAGAGGGGACAAACAACAACACCAACCCTTATTCCTGATGCATTTCCTAAACATGGAAGATATATTTGCCACTGGACGTTTATCAAACATCAGCCAACTAGTCAACAGTCAATTGACACCTATAGTTCGAACAATTGACAAATGACTATCATAAAATGCATAATAAAAGTCGCAGACATGGGTGAGATATTTTATACTTGTCGTTAAGCATACTAGCTCCAGTCAGAACCTAGAAACAATTGTTTGCGCATTAAGTTAAAGATTCCAAAAACCCGATTGAATACCTAGAATTTTGAAGAAATAATGCAACCTAGCGATTTAAAATCAATAAAAACCGCATCGTCTTGAATATAAGTGAAATATGTGCCACTGAAATTTAAGCAGAAAACAATTAATAAGTACATAAATATAAGAATAACTTCGAACTACACAAAATTTACGTATATACTTGTTGATTAGAAAGTTCATCTATCTCCGACGATATGATTTTATATGGGTTTTTTTTTCTACATTTCATGTCATGGAGTTTTCAACCCAAAAACTTAACTTCGCTGCGGTGAAAACATAATTAAATTTCTTGATTGTCCACAGTCATAAAACCATGCAGATTTGTTAAATCAGTGTGTGACTTTTATATTTTAAGAATCTGTTTTATTCATAAATAGTATACATAACGAAAAGAACATGCTTTTTTGCAGTTTTACACACGTTTTGTGTCGTATAATACAGTAGAACAGGTGTTGCAAGGTACTTGTGGACACGTTGAAGGGCTGTTCAGATAACTTACTTTATAACAAATACATTTTAGGATGAAATAATTAGCCCGTATATCAATACATTTCAACACTTTTCCATATCTTAAGGAGGGTACTATTGAATAGTAATACCCATGTTCAAGTGACTGTCGCCGTACTCTTAAGCATAACCATTTTGTAGAGACTTTCAATTTTCTATTTTTCTTAATAATTCTTTAGGGACTGCATTTTTAAGTGACCAGGTAAGATGTGTACGTGTTAACATGAATACTTATTTGTCGTCATAAAGATACGTAATTTCAGTAATTAATACAGAAAGTAGACGCTTCCTTTACTACTAACATCAGGAGTGCCCTTCCGTATCATTATAATTGGTTTAAGTGTGTCCAGTTCGCGTAATTACAGGACACTCGGTCAACACATCTTGTTAACATACAAAAAATGTGTATTCAAATATTGTCCATGGCCAAAGGGTAATATTCACATTGTACAATTCTTTTGGCGGGACTTTTGAGGAAATTGTGCCTCTCAGTTGGACATAACGACAAAATAAGCAAATATGTGTTATGATGAGGAAAAAATCACGCTTTTCGTATATTTTGAGGGTCATGCTTTATTTACAAACATTAATGATACTGATACATTTCAGGTTTTTTATTTACTTGGTCGAACAGATTTGTAATTCAATGTCTTTAACTTTATTATTGCCAATTTAATCAGCGAGCTTACCAATTGGCCGTTTTTTTTCAGAGATGTGAAGACATCTTAAATTTTTGTCAAATACTAAAATGTCTGCTCACATTTTTGTTTATGTGTTCTAACTGGGACTATCAATTTATACTAAGTATGATAGGCCCAGGTTCTAACTTTTTACATTTGATACAGGTTTGTTTCTGAAAAGTCCATTCTATATATCATTGACGTCTAGTCCTTCCCGGCAATGATTCAAACAAAATATGTTTTAATTACTTCTACGATAGAATTGTCCATATATTCCTTCTTCAAATTGATAAAAGATAGTCAGGCTGACTATTTATAACGAGTTACGGGTATAACAATTCACAACCATTGGACGAAACCTGGCGTGATAATCCTTTGTTGACAAAAATAGTTGCTTAATTTTGTTTGTAGCCCCCTACACTCACTAAAATACCGTATCATCCAATTATAATTCTATAAGCAGTATGTTTGAGACAGTGAGCTGGTCGAAGGAGTGTCCGACCCGTATCATAGCTACATATTTACACCAGTTGTCTGTTTTTGTTAGGTACGTAGCACTTGACCATACCCCTATCCTTTTGTATAAAAACTTACCAGGCTTTAATTTACTAGCAGGGGGCAAAGTATGGTCACTTCCCGACAAAGTTAGTGACAAATTATTTTGTTCTCTAATAGGCATCTCTCGGTTTCTGTTCATTACGCGAGAACAATAAGGAGATGACACGTTAGGATAGCCCGAGCAGTTACACCAAACGCAACTTGATAATTCCGCTCCGGTACCTTTCTAAAATAAAAACGTTGACGTAACGTTTACTCCGTCGCTGAGTGTGTGTCAATGATTGCGTGAATTTTCCAAATTGATATCATTCCCCTGGGAAAGGATTTACCACTAATCTTTTCTCAAAGCAAAAAAAGTGTCTTTTATAAGTGAAGTACCTGACACAAAAGACCGATGACCCTTACATGAAAACAAATCAACCATGTTTTGTCAGCTCTTATATCAACATGTTCAATTTTATTGTTCAAAATTAAATTCCGTAAATTTGACGCTGCCTTTGGAAGGAAAACAACTTAGGCAGTGTTTTATTGGAACCCAATTAACTGAGATGTCTATATCTATATTCACTTCGTTTTTCGCTAATTATGTATTTTTCTTCCATTATTCGGATATGACTTCTGGTTATTTTTGTTTGACAATTTTCTTACGTTATTGTGACCTAAATATTACTCGACGATTATATTTTAGCGCCTTTAAAAAGAACCGTACCAGTAATGATCAGTAATGTTAGTCTTACATGAATCTAAGAAAAGGTGCTTTTAACTTTTTATTATATTGAATGTAGGATTTACCGTTTTATAAAAAATAAAAAGATGAGGTAAGATTGCCATTGAGGCTAATATCCACCAAAGTTCGAATAAATCGGATTTAAGCAATAAAAAGGCTTCATACGGCCTTCAATAATGAGAAAACCCCATACCGTATGTCAACATGCCAAGTTCAGCTATACTAAACAAATAGGATAGCATTTTACAGTAAAGTGCATCCATGACACCAAGTTAGTTATCTCTTATCCATTAGAAATGAAAAATAAGAACCATTTCTTGCAATATCGTTTCTTTGCAATAGAAATAAAACTAGCAAATGAAAATCAGTTCTTAGCCCTCCACATGCCTATTTTTCATTATAGGCTGAGTTAATTTGAAGCATCCATTTAATACGATACATTGAATAACACATTGTTATTTACATGAACAGTTATGACAGATTTTTATTATGTGATCTTTATCCACATTCTGCTCCTTTATATCCAAATACATGTGGATGAAATAAAAAAAATAAATGATGTGTAAACATGTTATATATTTTGTACCGTCTCGGTCTATTTTATTGTTTCTGTCCTTTACTGAAATAATATTGGGTAGAAAGTTATTATAATGCATATAGTTTGCCAGATGTTGATTAAATCATTTGGTATCAATGTATTCTTCATTTTTTCATAGTTTAATTAAGAAAAGAACACTTTAAACAACATATACTATCAACAGTCTTTTTTTCCCCCACTGAGGCGTGTTTTTTTTTTGTCACTGTACTTTATTGATATTTATAAGCGGGTAAAGATAGTTTAAAAGAGATGTGCTATATCGTCGTTTTTTTCCTAATCCATGGATTTTAGAGGTAATCCTTTAAACTATTATGATAATTGTTTCTCACTTTTCTTTTGAGGCCTTTTTTGGTCAATTTCCTGCTGGGCTATGTTAATCGTGAACCTTATTATTAGATAGGATTACAAAAATATAAACCATTTATTATCAACACATATACTTTGATATGTGCCGCATCTTAGAGGGCATGGGTCGAACTGTACTCTGATATGGTTCTCTTGGTCAGGAAATACCTTAAGCTAGAAT
Source organism: Mytilus trossulus (assembly GCF_036588685.1). Classification (NCBI taxonomy): domain Eukaryota; kingdom Metazoa; phylum Mollusca; class Bivalvia; order Mytilida; family Mytilidae; genus Mytilus; species Mytilus trossulus. Next base: position 26,743,317 of record NC_086375.1, on the reverse strand, counting down.
TAACCTTAGTGCTAAGGTCTTAGTGACTCGTGTAAGACCTGATCAAATGCAATCACGCAGCTACTTGTATAAAAGTTAGACCCCTTATATTATTTGATATTTTTTTTAAACATGTCATTAAACATATCAAAATATATGCATTAGAACGGATGCTTATTTTTTTTTTGTAATAGCGTTACAGTGTCTTCTTCTTCTTCCGAATACGGGAGTAGACTCCTAGGTAGGAGTGTAAAACTTCCCGGAAATATTTACACACTCTCTTGATCAATGTTATTCAGAAAACAGATCTTCGAATGCACTTAATTTATAAAATGTAAGTTTTATTAACAAAACATTCGTTTTAAAACCAAATTGATTTCATATCATACGTTATTCTTCTAAGCATTTTTGTGACATACCATAAAGCAGAGATTTGGAAATTATATATAAAAAGCATTGCCAATGATTCTGAAAAGTTCATTACTTTATTTAAAGCCTGATTAAATAAACACATGAAAAATACGAGGCATTCCTGCTATAAGAATTGTCTATATATACACCCTTTTCGCCCCGGTGGGTAAACGATTCTATTTTGTTTAATTTGCAGGTTTCATTAGACCTCTCTGGTTTTAACGATATTACGCTTACGTTATGATCTCCAATCCTTGTTTGTTTAATTTTTACGTTTTAAGCTACAAATCTAAGACAACCTAATCGACTTTTTCTCCTGTCTATTTTAGTAATTTATTTATTTGGTTTAATCTTTTAATCTGCACTGTCACAGCTAAATGCATTAACTTTTTAATATGATAAAATTGAAGCACCAAAGATATTTCTGTTCAGAAAACATACTTCGATCCTAAAGAAATGGAAAACTAATGCGTTGTGATTTTATTGAATGGCATCAATTGATCTGCACGGCGCATACCTTGCCTTGATCAAAAGGAAATGTTTGACTTTCCGTCACCGGAAATTTGCGTTAGAAAAGGAACCGTTAAAAGCTACGATTTTCACCGACACGGAAACTGAACCGGATGGCAACAATGCATTAAAAGACAATGTAATAGAACACGAGAAAGACACACATAGACTTGTCTATCACTTAATAGAAAGTAGCATCTCACGCAGAAACATCCCCTTTAACAAAAGACTTGCTCGGAGTATACTAAGACATAACACGAAGATTAAGCATATTAAGTAAGGAGTGTGCTTGATACTAAGAACTCCTTATGTCGGAACACCTCTGGTATCGATAAAAAAAATAATTGTTTTGCTAAAAGTGTGATCGGATAATTATACATGTGATAAAGGTACTCAGAACGGTGGTATCAAAGAATAAACATAAACAAATATATTTAGATGAAAATTGTAGTATTTTAAAATAAATGTCGCAAAAAAATGCAAACACGAAATAAAAACAGAAACATAAAAAACGGCAAAGAAAACTGTCACAATTTTTTGTTTATTAGTGTAAAAATGTTAAAATTTTATCATTGTGTTCTTATTTTTCGTTTTAACTAAAATTCCAATAGTTTCAGTATCTTACTAATTCTGCTATACGGAGTTTTACTTTTAATCAATAACAATCAGAGATTAACTAAGTAAATGCACCACGGCTCACGTGTTTGTCGATGGTTTACTGCGGAAGGAAAGTTTTACACTTGGTCACTAATTAAGATGATAGGTCCTCTTTTACCGGACACAATCAGAAGATGACCACATCCGCGTTTTGAAATATTTATCATCTTGTCACACTTCATAATGCCGTCAGTGAGGAGCCAGAGTAAGAGGTTTAAGTACCTCATGTGATTACACTTTACAGTGGCATTTTTTATACATATTATGAAACGGACTCATCACATATTCCTTGACTAGATAACATTTGTTGAGGAAAATTTTAAACAGCAAAAAACAAGATTATGTCCCTAGTACACGAATGCCCCATCCGCATTATCATTATCTATGTTCATTGGACCGTGAAAGTGGGGTAAAAACTCTAATTTGGCATTATAACTAACATAACATAACATAACATAAAATAACATAACATAACATAACAACATAACATAACATAACATAACAACATAGCATACCATACGATAAACATAACATAACACAACACCATAACATAACATAAAATAAAATAACATAACACAACATAACATAACATAAACAAACCATAAAATAACATAACATAAACATAAACATAACATAACATAAACATAACATAAACATAACATAAACATAACATAAACATAACATAAACATAAACATGCATATTAAATTAAATCAATGCCAAAAATGATGCTGGATTCAGATATGTTTGAAAAGTATATTCTAATATTTTTTTGTGTATTAAATAGTACTAAACGTCAGAATATGTATGCTTTTGTTTAAGTGCCAACATTTTTTCGTGAACACCAATCAAACTGCTTATTTTTTATTTGAATGCCAAATACATATGTATCATTTCTATAGAAACGTATAGACAGATTTTTGCTATAACCATTGAAGACCAACCGCGCTTCTATTGTCATCCAAATAACCATGATGCATATCCATATGCTATGTGAAGTCATGTAGAAATTTTCATAGATTTCTTTCTCATAGATTCTATGTTTAACTACGTCAAAAAAGGACCCTGCAATACATACGGGTTATGATTTGTATAGGCCACTCGTAAGTGTATCCCATATATTTAAAAAGCGCATCTGCCGCCCAAGTCGATACATAAAAATATAGTTTCAATCATTTATGCAGACAATATAATAGAGTAGTTTTACGGATATAAAAGCGTGAAATATCAAATGATAATAAAAAGAAAATGTTTTTTATTGATCAGGCCGTAAATGGACAAACCCAATAAATGTCAGCCTTAGATTTTGCCATGTATCAATTCGGAAAATGTTAAGTCAAATGACCGCATGCATACAATGAACTCTTAAAAAGAATACAATGCTGTATAAAGTTTAACCACACCATACGCTGGCTGTCCAGAACCCACGAGGTATGGTATACTAGTGGTGTCTCCTTATTCTTGTTTTTTTTTGTACGGATGATGTCTCTCAAGCATTTACGGAAAATATAACAAAATTTAATTAACAGCATATTTGTTTAAATTTCTTTATGACATATAAGTACTTGAACACTTAAATATATATTGGTATTGTTTATCTTATGTTTGAGAATATTTGAATTTTTAGGTGGATTTGATGTGATCTGCAGTTTTTGGTGATTATAGTATATAGTTCGCATCAACCATTCAATAATGATTTACTGCACAATTATTTTCACAAGGGTTCAATCTGATCCCCTTAAACAATTCACGGATTATCCACATCCCAAAGACGTACAGCTCATAGAATACATAATAAAGCGAATGCAATTGCATACCGTGAAAGCTTTTATGAAATATAAAATATCACAATTTCACCTAATTTTAAAAATCATTTCCGGGCTTTTGATTTATTACCCAATTCATTGTTTAAACTCGTTTTCTCGAAAACCTCTTCTTATCATTAAAGTGCATACATCAACAATTTTAAGAAAAACTCATTCTTGTCTTGCTATGTCTTGTGTCGTGTTTTCTCTTGTGTTTTGTCTTGTCCTGTGTCTTGTTTTTTCTTGTGTTTTGTTTTGTCCTGTGTCTTGTTTTTTCTTGTGTTTTGTTTTGTCCTGTGTCTTGTTTTTTTCTTGTCTTGTTTTTTTCCGTTTGTCTTGTTTTGTCTTGTCCTGTGTCCTGTGTCTTGATTCTTGTCTTGTGTCTTGTTTTTTCTTGTGCCTTATCATGCCTAGTGTCTTGTCTGTTCTTGTGTTTTATATTTGCTTCTTGTCTTGTCTTGTGCCACGTTTCGTCATTCACTCTCGCTGGAAACTGCAGAATCGAGATAGGCATTTGAACAATAATTGAAAATTATATAAGTGACCCATAACCCAAATATTTTGAAGGTCGTTGAGAATGCTGGTTATTTAATGGGTCAATAGAATGTTCAATGACTTGCTTCCTGACTGTAGATATACATCAACCCACTTTTGAATGGCCTTGTAAGGCAGTCCAAAATCTTATATAAAACATCACTTCAAAATATTTTTTCACACTGAACGTCTATCAAAAAACTGTTATAAATTGATCATTCAGATCTTACTATAAGAAAAGAAGGTGTGGTATAAATGCCAATGAGACAACTCTTCACCAAAGACCAGATGACAAAGATTTTTACAAATTACCATTATATCGTCCCAAACATGCACGAAATATTTGCCACTGAACGCCATGCAATCAGCAATCAATATAAAAACGAACGTAGATATATCTCCCGTATACTTTTATCTGTATGAAAATATTTACGTGGATATTTTGTAACTTTCAGTGTTCAAAATTATATAAATTTTTTCACATTTTGCCAATAACATAAGTGGTAACTCCTCCTTCAAAATTATCTCTACCCATCACGTAGTTCAACATTTGATGCTCGTCTGAAATTTTGCACATTTGACGGCTATTTTTATCATTTTCAAAATAAAAGGAGAAATCTTTAATTCACAATTTGATCTGAAATAAAATATTTACAAATTATTACCTTTTCCGTCGTCAACTAGAAATCAGAAAGATAAAAGTTGAAAACATTACATATCTATTACTTGAAGATGGATAAGTATTTTGCGTCCGTGACATTGAATATATGTTTCTTCGCGGTAATAAATTCATTAGAGCTCGTCTCTGTGTGATCTGATAGTCAAGAAAATAATTAGCGTTCATTTTTGAGGAAACAGTTTTCCTATCAGATTTGTGTTTAATTAGTAATATTTCTTTCGTGTCCTTTTATTAGAAATTATTTGAAAAGTGATGAGTTGTAAAGATTCAGAATAAAACATCTGAAGATAACTGCGAAAATATGCTTTTGTCTACACGCGCCGATTGGAATTAGTCAGTCTGCAGAGGCTGTTAGCGGGCGCGATGTTCATAGTGAGAACGTGCGTTAAGGCGATAAGCCAATCGCACAGTGTCATCTTCGAAGTATCGTCTGCTTTATAAATTGAAGAATGGTTTCTGCCCCACTTTATTACTTTTTGAATGATATCTCGACCTTTCAGGAACCGACAAGTGTTTCCAAGAAACAATTCTTTTCATTAAAAGACGAAATGTTTAATTTGAAGAGTAATGGAAACAAAAGTTAAGGCTTAGATGTTAATTGATAGTTCATATGATTTTGATAAATAATTTCAAGATGTGATGAAGTCTTTTAGAGAACAGCAAGATGATACTGTATAAACTATATATGTCATAATGTAGATTCTAAAATCGAATTCCCGAGGGCAATTGAAAAATCGAAGTCCCGATGATAATGATAAACGAGGCAATGCATAGGTAACGAGAAAGATGTAACGGCAAATAGTGAGTTAATTAAAGACGTGTGCAAACAACTCATTTTTGGAGTAATATCAACTCACAAAAAACCGGAGATGCCGATATCAGAAACTTTGAAAGGAGACAGGTAAACAGTATCTGCTGCATGCAGGCTATTTACATGCATACATACGTGATTATAGTTGCGAATTTTCCGCTTATAAATATGAAATATACAAGTACCGCCATAGAGTACATTTTATAATTTTCAAAAATTAAAATAACTGTTGAAAGGGTTTATAAACAAAAAAAATGAAGACTGCATGAGGTGATGCCATAGTTTCGTTTTATTCCCTCTATATGAAATAAGATTCTTTTTTAAAATACAAAAGCAATACTATTTTCATCAGAAATAGTACTCCTATCTGTATCTATGTGGTCTTTGTAATGTATCTTATTTAATATTCCTGATCAAGTGAATGACAAAACAAGTTATTTTTATCCTTTTTGCATTACAAGAAATATTGACAAATACTGCACGCATCTTTTTCCTTGTACAAATATCTAAAACAATATTTAAACATTTAGAAACCCAAATTTCAAACAGACATGAAAGTCTTAATGTCGCGTATCGCCTTGGATTTTATTTGGATAGTGAGAATTTCTCTTCACGTTGTTTGGTCGGCGCAGGTTTCACGTATCGTCTGACGACGTGGTGTCGTTATTTTGTGTACCGGGTGATATCTCTTAATTCGTGGTTAATTTACAGTTAATATTTGTAATGATATCGTATTATATTTGAAGAACTCGATCATTTAAACGATAGAAAATAAAGGAAAGTCTTATGTACTCAAAACCTAGTATTTACATTTTTTATTAAAAAAAAGCCGATGTCGTAAAAGAATGCTTTACGGCCACCTAGGCCTATCTAGATCCGATATTGACTTTTTTTAACCGAAAGTGTCACCAGATCAGTTTTTTCAATACAAAGTCGATACAGTTTAAGCAGATTTAGAGAAGAGGGATTTATCGAACATAATATGTTAAATACTTGTGTATTATCCGGAAATCAAACATATGTATTGTTATATATCTTAATAATGCACTATGATGCTACCATATATCCAAATATTATCGTAGGGTGACATTTAGTTGGAAATGGGGATTATAAATAGAGGGTCTTTATCGCTGTATTATTTACTTCATTGACAAAACACTTGATTGACTCGGAAACATAACGTCAGCCAATATTTCTGATTCTTGAGAGGAGAAACTTTTAAGATAATAAAAAAAGTAGGCTGGAATATAGGGTTTTTAGATGTGAATCTCAAGAATCATTTCCAAAGAAAGCAAATGCACATTAAGAACTTATAAAGAACTATGGTTCTAACTCCTTCAGGCAAAGTTGACCATATATAGATTTCCTTCCTAAACGAAAATGTGAAAGAGTAATAGTACCCTCCAAGAAAGTCCTTCAAGGGTACTCTGAGAGAGTTGGAACATACTATTGTTTTTTTGGCAAGGAATTCTATTGACCTTTTGTTTTCCTTTTGGATAATAGACATAGGGATGATAGTTTCAAATAATGTAGCATTGTTGTTTCTAAATCAATGTCTTAAAAATTTGAACCAGTCCTCTTACACATTATAAAAACCATCATTACAGATATAAACACAAGATATTTGCAAATTCTTGTTATTTTCAGTATAACAAAGATATACAATAAATATATCCTAGAATCTGCTTACTGCATTGTCTAAATTCCTTCGTCTTAAGGATTTCTATTCTTTTGAAAAAAATTAGAATAAAAAACTTGATGCTATGCATGCTTATACCATTGAGGTCATATAACCTCCTTGGTTTATACTTATTAAATTATAAATAAATCATAATTCAAGACTTGTTATAATTTTATGATTTTTGTTTTTAGCTCTAAAGCCTATAAAGCGATTTGAAGCGATAATACTGTGGACATTTCATTTATAAATCTAATTCAATATTTTTTATACGAATAACGAGGATATATATGTTCATAAGTAGCTACACCACTTTAACCGTTGTGGATAGAAACGAGTCGTGAATTTAGATCCATCATTTTTGGGAACAAATTATGTTGCTGAAATCAGAGAATCTACTTTACCATTTTACAATGGCATTTCAAACTGATCAAAAAGCGCACGAAATATGCTTTAATAATTACCGTTTCGTTTTTAGGGTATGTATTCAACTAATTTCAGAGAAGTATACTATGAAAAGAAATCTACTTAGTAAATTTCGTGAACAGACTTTCAATAGTTGCGGGATTTCTTCATAAGGTGGAAAGGGGACCTTTTCATTTTGCTGGAGATGGGGATGGCTGTTGCCAGTTGTCAGGTTTATTTAGTTTACCCGCCGCAACTGCATGTTTGGTCGATTTTGTTAAAAAAAAAAAACACTGTATATATTCTATAGTTTTGTCGGGCAGAACATGTATGTGCTTCTTGTCTTTAGCAGTGTTTTTGTTTTCAGTTCTTTCCAAACAAACATAATCATTTCAAATCCCTATTCCCATTCTCAGAAATTGAAATAGTTGTTTTGAAAGCTTCTAGTACTATCGCCGATGATAATTCTATATGATCCTTAATAAAATACATAGATTAATAAGCATTCAGAAACCAAGAAATTTGTAGCTTAGTGTTTCAGATGCAGGAATGAGTTTCACAAAACATATTTTAACTATAAATTTCTCGTAAGTATTCTGGATTATGTAAGACATGCTGTATGTGACGGGCTTTCCCAAGTTATTGCATGTAATTTATAGTTGTCGTTTGTTTCTTGCAACACATTTGTTTTCCGATCATTATGTTATTTATAAATAAGGCAGTTTGAATTGTTTTATATTTGTCTTTCTGTGTCTTTCTTTTTAACTGACTATATGTTTTGGTCATTGCTCATTGTTGCAGGTTTTACGTAACCTATAGTTGTTAATTTCATTGTCATTTAGTCTCTTGTGGAGAGTTATTTTTGTCCCAGTGGCAATCATACCAAATCTTATTATTTTTATATTTAAGATCATCTTTAGTTGTAAGATATGATGTGAAAATTTTCCAGACCATTTCGTGACGATGTGACGTTAATTTTTTTGATGACTTCATAAGAGTACTTAGTTAATTATTTTTAGTTCAAATAAATCTCCACCCTCTTCTTGGAAATTGAGGGGGAAAACATATTTCATAAAGGCCCATTTATAGGTGTTGCACATTTTGACAAAAGAAGCTTTATTGCAGAAGTCGTTGCTAATTGGCTCAAGCCCCTCAAGAAATATTTTTGAGAGTGATTTCCGTAATGATAAACAATACGACACTTAAATTGTAATTTCTTTTACTCTATCTTAAGATTTTAGTTTCCTGTCATGATGTGATAAAATATATTATAGAAGGAAGAAGAAAATTCACAGAAAGAATAAAATATAATAAATAAATAAACACAATGCCATCATGATGTGCAAATAAAAGTAGTTTGTAATTTCGGATGTAGCCTCTCTGACAAAATGTCACGGTTTTGTGACGTTTCCTGTCCCTATTTCATAAGTAAACAAATTATCTGTAAATATTCTGTTGTCGTTTTGTTGATATTGACATCATACCAGGATTTTGAATAAAAATCCTTTTCCGATATAGATCTTATTTCCGCTCGTTAAGGAATAAATATTATGCATTGATTTAGAAATCCGTTTCAACTAATATATTTCTATACGAGAGAAATATTTTACTGTATTTCGTGATGCTGTTATTTGTTTAAATAATAATAATAAAAAAATTAATAATATATAAATTCATCGATAAGTTGTTTTAAGTTACGTATAAATATATGTTAATATAATATAGATATGAATAATTTTAGAAATCAAATAATATTTCATAAAAAATAACATTTTTTGATGTATTCGCATTTTTTATGTTCATGTGCATGCGTTTACTTTTTCTACCAAACTTGTTTTGTGTATTCGCAGAAACAGATCATGTTAATATGCAAGCGCATTCCCGTTTTATTCAAATTACTATATTTGTGTATTCGCAAAAACAATGCGTGTAAATATACAAGCGCATTTATGTTTTTCTACCAAATCTTTTTAGTGTATTCGCAACATATAATTCGTGTCAAGATTCAAGCCCATTTACATTTTTCTATTGAATTTGCCACCATTAGCTTTTAAATGACAGAAGAAAAAACAACAAACATTGACATGCCTTGTTCAAAATAATTTGGCATGAAAGCGTGTATGAACGGAACATCTCATTAATCAACTTCGTATTCTCTCTATTAAGATGGTGCCTTATTGTTATAAAAACATAATGTCACATTTTTAAATGTTTCCGTAGAAAAGAACAAGACTTTACAAGCTTTTTAATGATTACTGTAGTAATAGCTAAGCGGATAAACCTCTCTAAGACGATTATCATCATATCTACAATTAACATGTGATTATTCGCACAAATTTTCACAATAAAGGCTAAATTTTAATTAACTCGTCTTTCAAGGCTTCGCCTCGATGTCGGGTGTGTTTGATGTCCTTTTAGGGCCTTAATTTTGAGATTTCCGTTGGAATCGGTAAAGGGAATGTTTTACTAGATTTTAAAATTCATTGTTTTGACTCAGAAGGGGTTCTTCTTAACTCAGTGTGTATCGACGGTGGCTTGTTTGTTTGCTCAAGAAGCTTTAGCAAAGGGGTGAAAAATTACACTAACTCTTTAATTGTTAATTGATTAATAGAGCTACGCACGTCGATTCTTGCTCATCTGATTAAATCAGTAATCTTACTGTATTCCAATTACTGATGAATCTAATAATATATATCTTTGATCTTACAAAATACCGTTAATTTGCACAGTGCGATACCGTAAAGTCAAAATAATTAATAAATTATACCTGATAAGACAAATGTAAATTTTATCTTGTGCAAAATTTTGTGGTAAAATATTAAAATTTCTGTGAAAATAGAAGGAATATAAAATATACACCCCCTTACAAATAAGAAATCATTTTTTTCTACCACTTGATTTATTCTTGATTCTGTTTGGTTATATATATTTCAGTTAGAAAACTTTTATTTATTAAAAACTATGTTATCTAAAAAAAATTAGCAAAAAGTGAACTAGTGTCCGCCTTCTGCATTTATAAAAGGCGATACACTCTAAAAAAAAAACGACATTGTATACAGTCTTGCGTTTTACGTATGCTAATTAATTACAAAATACTGCGAATGTTGTTCTAGAATATCTACTGTGTTTTTTTTTTTTTATACGAAAAGCATTCGTTTAGGTAAAAACTTACATGAAGAAATAAATACCAAGTCATTTCCCATGTCGGTTAGATTGCAAAGAAAATCAAACTTTCACCTTAGCTTAAGATTTACAATATTGAAATTTTAACTATAATTCAAATGAGTGGACACTTTCTGAAAAAAAGAAATTCAGAAGCATTTCTGAATCAGAATGGCGTAAACTTGTAAACTCTCTAAAGAAAAGTGAACGGGCTAATGTGGAAGTGTAATGTAACTATCTGACTAAATTATATATGTTCCTAGACTATTGGAACGAAGTTCCACTTTATGAATTGAAATTTCGTTAAATAAAATATATCTTACTGGCGTCTGAAAAGAACATATATCTGTGGATATGATCTTGGAATCTGTGTTTAAGTTGGAAGGAAGTTGTTTTGTCTATATGAATGTTCTAAAATAATTTTAGTGGCTGATTTATTCTTGCTAAAAAGATATATTTCTTCCCAAACGCCCTGCTTCGATTTAAGCATGTATATATATTTTTTTTATTATCGTCCAAAAAATATCGGAAATAACGCTCCATCCAACATCCCTGGTTCGGGCTCTAGTTTAAATCCATTGTAATGCAAAGGCACAAACATTGTACATTTATCTATTCACCCCTTCGTGTATGTTTGTGTTTTTGTTTGGTTTTAAAGTTTTAGAATGGCCAACTTTGGATTGATTGAAATGACTGTTGTTTGCATATAGCGTCCAGTGGCAAATATTTCATGCAAGTTCAGGACGACCCTCAATATTTAGGTTTACAAAAAAAACGGACAAAAACCACATTTCAAACAAACTGATCTGAACATCCCTTTTAAAGCTGGGCGCCTGTTTTATTGATGTATAACACATATTCCTCTATATTGTTCTCAGAATAAATGTTTTGTTAACATGTCGCAGTGATAACGGACACCAAGTATCAAATCTGGAGAACGGAGACATATATATTTACAGCACCGGCGTTGGGAAATATTAAACTAGTTTTAAAGCAATAATTAAGCGTAGCCCAACCATCCATTTTTTTTAAACATTGCAAGCCCTTTTCACATCTTAAATTCATCCTTCTAAAAGTCCAGCATCCATGAAATATGTATGTGAAAGAAAATAATACAGTTAATATAGTAAATATCAATTGGTTTTACCATAGATGTAATACCCATATCGGAAATACATATGGTTTTACGAAAGGCTTAAAACAGTTTTAATTTTATGCACACAGTATTATTTGTTTTTTCTTACTTTTATTTGGTTTTAAGTCATGCTAATACACTTAAAATGATTGATAAACTAAAAAAGGAGATAAATGTTTTATAAGCTGGATTATGTTGAGATTTATCATACGAGCAATATATATATGTTGTGGTAAAACTGTATATGGGTGATATCTTAAGAAGCATAAGCACCAAGACTTGTCCCTATTCATAAACATTAAAATTTTATGTTTGTATTATTTACATACTTTGTATTAGCAAAATAATAATATGTTGATTTTAGTTTTTGGTTATATTCTGTCTTCTTTTTCTTATAATTTTATTTCCATCTTTAGATAAAATTTTGAAAAAAATCAAAGATTTAGTCATTCCATTTTTAGATTAATTATTTCAAATATTAATAAAAAATACAATTTTGTCCTAATTAGATTTTAAGAAAGAAAAAAGTTGAAGTTAATTAAATTAACTCAATATTTTTGTTGTAAACAATTTTTTCGACAGAGTTCTCTAATTTGATTGGTTATTAAAAATCAAATTGGGCGGAGCTATAATTTCGCACGAGTACTATACAAGTAAGGGAACTCCTAGCAATATCAATCATTATTTATTATTTATTGTCACCGAATTAAGCCGTGCTTTACACAGTTAAGACGATTCTAAGCTTAGAAGTAATTCAACAATTTTGTATTTTACTCGAAGATTTTCGTCTTAAATTGTTGGCAGAAGACCGTATACCTTTTTTAATCCGTCAGTTTTTAACTTGAAGTTTAAGTTCACTAACATTTAATTTTTGATGCGACACTTGTAATACGGATTATCCTTATTTAGAACACAGGTGATCGGTAGGAAAAATACAGACATTCTACAAGCTGAATGACCAGAGCAGGTAAGAATTAAATTAAGATTATACTTATTTAATTTTCTAAATTAAGTATTAAATATTATAGTCACACGTATTTACTTACTTACAAATTGAACATATACACACCCGTGTGTACCTGCTCTAAAGCATTCATTCACTAGGATTATATACTTAAAGATTTAGAAATATATGTTTGTGAAAATAATTTTACAAATATTCACGAATATTTATATGGATATTTTATCAGTAAAAATTCAACATTGAACTTAATATTATTCGCAATGGGAAATTGATCAGTTATTATTAGAGGAAATACGAATTTAATATTAATTCAAAATGTCGGTGGAAAATATTAACATGACAAATGTGCTTGGCTCGGAACAAAATTTAGAACGGGCCCATTTAGAAGGTAAGCGTGGGACAAATTCATGACAGAAAGTTATAAGAAAATACTTAACCAGTTCACTTTTAGAATATTCTTTTAAAACATAGAATAAAACATATTTGAATATTTCTATTGAAAACAATAATACACAATATAAAGAATTCTTCAACCGAATATGAATATCATGGCTATACAGTTTTTAATTTGATTTTTAAAACAGTATTTCTATTTGTAAATATTCTATACACATGTTTATATGTGGACGGACTTTGTCCAGTTTATACGTTGACCACAACAGCTTACATCATTTAGGACACAGTGACACTTGGGTTATCATCTGTGCTGATAAACCGTCCCAAACATGTCCTTCATTTTCAAGTGTGTACTTAAATAGTTTCGAATCTTCAATTTTAATTAGGCATATATCTTGTTAAAATTATCAGAAAGTATATTTACGTATAAATTTTAAATTTCTATAGAGTTCAGTTGTCGTATATAATTTTTCAGCACAAAATATACTTGAAATAAATAATATTCATTATATTCATTTACAATGTAATAGGTTAATTGTTGTATTAATAAAATAACACAATCTGCGATAGCTAAAATATTGTCTATACAAGAACAATTGCTAAAATATTAAAATCACATTTATATTTAGTTTAGTTAATTCACACCAAAACAAATAAATGTTTTGTTGACGTTACCGAGCTAGTCTGTTCAGCCAAACATACTGGTCAAAAGTAAACATTTTCAAATGCCCAATGGTCGCTCTAATGAATTTGTTCTTTCTGTACAAATTTACTTTTCGCAAATAGTTCCTGTAAAATTGTGTTGTTCGTGTTGTGAAACTAAATCACAGGAAAAGGTAATATTTACATTGTAAGTTATTCTTTTTTAAATGCCACAAATTTTGTTGACTTACCATTTATCATAGAATTGTCCCATTTGTCCTTGATTTTTCCCTCGACGTTTTTGAATTTAAAAGCAATATTTTATAAGTTTATTTTTATAAATTTTCTTCTTCCCCCCAAAAAGCAATGATAAGTGTTGTTTCGGTAAATATTGTGCACATTTTAAACTAATCTCAACTTCCGCTGTATACTAAAGACGAAATGCTTAACCCAAGTTCTTCAATTGCCGCCATTTTTGTCAGTAAAATAATAAAAAAAGCTGAAATGTTGGTATGTTTTTATGTTTGAGTAACGTTGGTCGGCCGAGTCTTTCAAATAGTTAAACTGTTATGTATGCAAGAATGTATGCATGTTTGGCATTAATATGTACAGCCGTAGAACTTCAACAGATTAATTGCAATAGAGTCCCTGTCGGCTTACCCCTTTTAAAAAATAAGGGGACTTGAATTTTACTTTGACCACCAATGATAAGAAGAAAATAACAAAACACAAGACAAGAAAAAATTCGATAAGGGACCAGAAAATAAACCTAAAAAGAAATGATAGTATGGATAATAAAGTTGAATAAAACACTTCAATAAAATTCGGATCACATAAGCCTCTTTAATCGGTTTCAGATTCGCAATGTTTACAGAAACTTATGTTCCTTCAAAGTCTGAAATTTATAACATGTTCTAAATGCCAAAAAATACCCATAAGACAACATTTAAAATGAAACCAAAGTCACCATGGCCAAAGGTCTCTTTAAAAAAACATTTTACAAGTGATATCGATTAATTAGTGACCTGTGCTCATTTAATTAACAAAAAAAGAATAATTGATTGTTAGGAGACAAAACTCGCGGGTGATCGCATTTTTACTGTCACCAACACGTCACGGATATGATTGGTCAAGTCCATCCTGTTGTCCAATCAAATTCGAGGAAATGTGTTGACAGTCATTTAGCAAGGTGGGATTTAAAAAGTGGGTGTTAAGACGAAAAGACAAAATGAAAGATAATTATCCCATCATACGTATCGTACAACAATAGACAGGTCAAATAATTGTATCATTTGAAAGTTGAACATATTCATGGATCATTTAATGGTTGTCCATTTGTAGTGAACATCTTAAGAATTGGCACACCTGTGTTGACAGCTTCATTATTACTGTCCCGTCGACAAATATACATTTAAGGAAATAAGACGTAAACTTACAACCGAATACATTTCTAATTTGAATAAATGCATCTGTTTACAGTTCAAAATAGTGGGCTTTCGGACCAGGAATCACAAAACACGGACAACTATCTAGATTCATCTTCACCTGACCACCATCTTCATCATCCAACAGGAATGACAAGTGTAGCCTACAGTCAGTCGTCTGTTCTACCTCCATCATCAATGTCCGCCAAGGCACCACCATACTCAGTCAATGGTCTTAGTCTGGGACAGTCAAACATGGATTTGATGCATCCAGCTATGGGATATCCATCAGGTAAGCTGATTGTCCGTAATTGTGTGCTTAGTCCGAACTTGTTATATTTTTTTAATTTCATAGAATTGTCCGCAATATTTCTGCACAACGGTGCAAATGGAGTTTACGTTCATTGTCCATTTGTTTACAATGGTTTTTAGTTGCTTTTCTGTTATTATTTAATTAATATAAGTAAAAGCATACTGCTTTATACTTAACTAGATTATTGCTACATTTTTATAAACATTATTTACAAATAATACTTTAAAATTGAGGTACAAATTTGAAAAATAAATACAGAGGTTAACCGCGTGTTGGTTTTATTCAGAAAAAGAAAGTGGTATGGGTTGGTGAAATGATTTGATTAAAATTAGAACGAACTTCCACACTAAAATTCCTCTGTTTTGTGCTCTTAATTATGCGAGTTTTTCTCCGCGAGTGGCCTTTATTTTCTCCGGATATTTTCAATAATAGTTTGTTGGATGTGAATGGGGTATAAATGTCTTTTGATCCGTGTGTATCCAGATCGTCTTTTGTTGGTATTCAGTGTCCTACTGCGGTCTTATTCTTGTTTTATATTAATACTATGAGGTTGTAAACATGAGCTGGTCCTGATACATTTTTCGGTTATAAACGCACACCTGCATACTATAACCGATCTTCTAATTCAATATTAAATTTGATGGTTAAAAATTCATATATATATTTCTTATTTTGTGGGTAGAGAATCGTTTCATTTGAAAACGTCGAAGTTTTCTTTTTATTTAATTTGAAATTTGCATGCATAGAACATGAATAGAATTTAGACTGAATCCTTATATATACATCATTTAGAAACAGGGATCTTTATTTTGAAATAAATTGAAAATATGTGTATATTGGTAAACATTATTTAACATATGCATCAAAGATCTATTCATTTTTTGGGACGTTCTATACAGAAAAAGGAAATATTTGTCACTGGTGTACAAGTTGTTTGTCGTTTGCAACATTGATTTTAACACGAACTAAAATTTAACGTTTAATTTGAAAATAAAGTGATTTCAAAAGAAATTCCGAAAGTGAAAAATTTTCACATGAAATCCAACGTTTTGTATTCTGGCAGTCACGAATTCTATTCACAAGTTCTCTTTCAAATCAACGGTACATTGCATTTTTATGAAGGCGATGCTCCTATAATTGAAAAGAAAATAAAGCAATTTAGTTTGTAAATTTTGACGAGACGGAGAAGAA
This sequence comes from Mytilus trossulus, assembly GCF_036588685.1. NCBI lineage: Eukaryota > Metazoa > Mollusca > Bivalvia > Mytilida > Mytilidae > Mytilus > Mytilus trossulus. Next base: position 26,726,623 of record NC_086375.1, on the reverse strand, counting down.
ACTATACGTGAAGTCACATACTTTTACAAGCAATACTGTTTCGACGGGGCAACAGTTTCTAAAGGTTTATAAATAATACAATCGTCGGTCTTTATATGTGTTAGATAACAAAGTATGTGTTCTTGTGTTTTCTTAACTTAGTGTGAACAATGTTTGTGTGGTCTCCTGCAAATTTTATTGTAGGCTTCGCATTTTTCTTCAACTCTAAAGGTGTAATAGATTGACAAATTATTGTCGCATTCGCGAAGGAACACATCCGTCCGATTCTTATGAATGAAGTTGTTGTCAAAATTTATGTATTGGTGGCGTCAGTCCGCTCTTCAAATAGGCAATATATCTTCACATTGTAAAACGTGATCGACTATTAATATAACATCAAATATGTATATATTTTACCTTAAAGTTTACTCAATTGCGCAATGACATTTTCAAATTTTCTAATGGGCCATTCTCTTTTTCAAAACGTAGCGTTTGTTTTTAATGGAGGACATTGATAACAATTACAAGAAAATATCAATATTTTGCCCCATTTTCATTAAAATATTAATATATTCATTCTCTCTCATTGTATGTAAATCGATGAGATTGAACCAAATAAACTCGACTTGTATGAATTCTAAAACATCTGTTGACTCAAAAGGAAGTCATAACTAAATGGACAGGAAAATTTATTTTGATTCAAGAGAGTAAACTTTCGATTTTTGTATTTTTATGAGCAATAAGATGTGTTATAAACGGGAGAGGTGTGGACAAATTTTCCGCGCAAATGAGGATTATTGTGTATTAGCATACAATAACCTGTTTCATGATAGCATAGTAATGTCGTCTGCCCGGTAATGACTAGATGTCGTATGGATAGTGACTAGATTTCAGCCATGTTGTATGTTGTGACTTGATGTTCATGTTGTATAAAGTGACTAGATTTAATTGTTGTGTATATTTATTTATAAGTTGTCCAAATAGTTAAATCATCTTTTATATAGTGATTAGATTTTTATGTTTCAGTTGGAAATCCCCGCAAACAGAGACGTGAAAGAACCACATTTACAAGAGCACAACTTGATGTACTCGAGGCTTTGTTCCAAAAGACAAGATATCCCGACATTTTCATGAGAGAAGAAGTAGCCTTAAAAATAAATCTACCAGAATCACGAGTACAGGTATGCATCCTTTTTTCAAATTTTCATTTAAAGAAATTTCATTAAAAAACCCGAAGAATCCAGTTACCATTACACCAATGAAGCAATGATTATCATCGTATTTTTTTTAGATTCAACACTTGTTTTTTTGACCATACAAAAAATAAGAAATATAGCTATTTCAAATTTGTAAAAAAAAATCAAGATATACCTGAAACTGATATGTCCAAACATTTATAGAGAATTTTTCACACGGTCTTGTATTTATCTACTTTAATGGATAATTTCTTACAAAAACATACAAATTAGAGATAATCATTACCAAGTAGTATCTCTTGTCAGTTTCTCACCCTGGGGGATTACCTGTTACATTCATGTGTATTGTCCATTTGAATTAAACCTAATTTTATTTCAATTTTCAAAATTTCACTTAAATTTTCATTTTCAGTTCTCCTTTTCATGTGTTAAATGACAACAGCTATTTGAAATCATTATATCGATTAGAATGTATTAGTAGGTCGGTCTTCGTGCATATAATATGATTTCTTTTTTTCCATTATATTTTTTTTCATACACGGATCCCGTTTTAGCAGACTTTTTGTCTTATCGTCTCATAATTGCAGAGGACACATGTATTAGTAAAGGTGTTAAATTTTATACAAACACCTGAAAAAGTTGTCATGAAATTAATTAATCTCTTCGCCGAATATTTGATATCAACACATTCTTCGCTCAGATTTCTTTGATCTCGTTGTCAATACAGGCAATATGATGATACATTCAATAAGAACAATCTTTACCAATATTCCGATGTTTAACATATTATATAATAAAAAGAAAAATATATATAGGGAGAAATCATTGCAAAACAAACATCGCGATAATATTTTTTTAATGATTGAACATGACGGATATATTTTCGTATCTTTTTGTAATGGAAAAATAATAAACCAAGCGTCATCTTCACTTCATCTAAGTAAATTTGTTGGCAGCCAACTGTACTAAAATAAGAGCATGCTCATTATATTTGGTCTTTGGTGGAAAGTTGTCTCCTTTGCAATTATATACCACATCTTCTTATTTTTATATGTTTTTCATTTGTCATTTCAGGTTTGGTTCAAAAATAGAAGAGCAAAGTGTCGTCAGCAACAAAAGGCACAAGAAGGAAAACCAAAACCCCCAACACCAAAGAAGTCTAAATCTCCACCACCTCCATCAACCTCTCCGGTATACTGTAAACCTCCAATAGTCTCTAGTCCTGTTACCAACGGTGGTATGAATACTGGATCATCTATATGGAGCCCGGCAGCTATCCCACAAGTAAATGATATCATGAATTCCAATAGCTGTATGCAGCGAGGAGGCTATCCTATGTCTAATTCACAACCAACATCTTATCCTCATCAAAATTATGGACATTCATCTTATTATGGAAGCATGGACTACTTGAATCATATGCAACTTCCAGTGATGACAAATCAAATGAATCAATCGGGTCTAACAAATGGTAACCAGGTTGGATCATACGGTTCCTTGGCCGCACAAGGTTATTCACGTCCAGTCGAATGCGACTACAAAGACACATCATCATGGCCGAAATTCCAAGTCTTATGAGAGTCAAATACTAAACAGACAGATATTATTCAAATGATATATTGAAACGAACAAAAATTATCTACTCGAGCGAGCAGACGTTTATCGTCAGGGAGATATGTTACCTCGTCTGCAGCGCACGGATTCGTGTACATTCCACTTCTAACGATCTCATTATAGTGGACAGATAATGATGAACTTGCCACATCCACGGAGTGGGGCCACGTCCACCGAGTGGATTTTTTTACAGTGCTGTATTGTATAGTGATTGTGGTGCAAAAAACGTGTTGTTAAATACAAAAATATTCACACCTCATGACAATCTCAACATCGTGCATAATATTTGGTTGTCGTTTTCATGGGGCAGCCATTTTAAAGCATTTTAATTTATATCCATGACGCTTTTGTTTTCGTATTTAATTTTATTGAAATATTACCAAATACTCAAATTGTTCTTATATATTTCTGACACCATTGACAACGATTTACCAGAACGAAATTTTCTCGATCATCATTTTTTTTTTATTTGAGATTCGTAATTTTTTTTTATTATTCCTGAATGAGAGATGAATGATTGTTAATTGATTGTTTTGTATACAATGGGTGATGTAATAAATTATATATATTTTATTTGAGATATTTTGCGTGAATTGTGTAAATGTAATGTGCATGTTCATACTCATCAACCACAAACTCTGTTTTGATGAGAGATATTTTACATATTGGAACAGTCTGTTCTAATAAAATGTTGTTTGAAAACAAAAAAATGTGTTGTGTTTATTGGGACAATCTCTCCCTTTATTTCTTGCTGAATTTTATATTGCTGGTATAAACTCATCAATATGACCAGATAATATAATCGTCACCTAATGTTTCATGATTAACAGTAAAAAAGAATCCCCAATTTCCAGTTACAGGCGATTTTCCCGCCTTACTACCCGGTCGAACTATTTGACAGAACAAAAATACTACATTTATTGTAATTCTATTTTCGTCTCAAATATTCACATAATGGAGTTTGATAATTCAAATCTTACAAATCAACCAAATTAAACAAACCAACCTATCTACAGCAAAACTACAGCAAAAATAGAATACACAAAAATAAAACAGGAATCGCTAAAAATATAGGACAGAACAACCTACCACAAATCTGGAAAAAAAAGACTTGTATACAAATATATACAGACCTATAGTTGTTAATTTCTGTGTCATTTGGTCTCTTGTGAAGAGTTGTCTCATTGGAAATCATACCACATCTGCTTACTTTTATAATCGGAGAAAAATAGCAGAGCATTACTGGCGTGGTCTAAATTGCCCGACTTGGCACAGACAAATGCAACCTGATGATGTTAAACCGGTTTTACGCGCAAGCAACCCTCACTTCCCTTTTGTATTTATATCTAGACAGTATTCAGAATATTTGACACTGAGAGTTAAGCAAACTGAAATCAATCAATCATTCTTCTACAAAATTAAAGCCGTAAACAATATTAAAAAAACCCAACCAAACAAACATATGAGCAATGGTTAGGTTCTTATATCTAGAAGGTATGCCATAAAAGCCAAAAAATAAAAAAAAAACCTGGGTAAATCTATCTACCAACAGATAATCAATAACTCGAACAAAGAACAAAAATTTAAGACCTGGACCAAAATGTGATACTATAAAATTCCTAAGATACCAAAGTTATCTTTTAAAACAGCTTATATACATCACCAAACAATATCGAAATACTGTACTTCTTGCATCTAAGATGCATAGGCTATTTCAATTTGTTTAAAAAGTTCGTATAATTGTATCATTTCTGAGTGGACAAAACACTTTAATTACAGAATAGAGAAAAAATAAACCGAAATATTAAAGAATATATAATTATGGGGTTCTAAAAGATAAAAAAAATAAAATAGAGAATACGAAGAAAAAATATAAAGAAAGCTGCAGAAAGCATTGAGTGCGAATATACACAAATGGAGATGATAATCCATCTTTTATGCAGACCTTCATTTATACCCTTTCAATGAATATTCTACATTTATATTCAATAGGATTTATCAACTTTCCGATTTTGACCATGTTATCAAAACAACTATCTTCTATTTTTTTTATTTTTTTTTAACTTTAATTAAAAGGAAACGTGGATGTTTATTATTTAGACAGTAAACCAACAACGCATGTGTAAATAAACACTTAAAAATAGAATAAAAAAGTATCTTATATCAACGTCAACGGGTGTCTGGTGGATAGTTGTCTCATTTACAATCATACCATATCTTATTTTTGTTATGAACATACATCACACGCATTTGAATATATTTTTAATAGTGTATTTTCTCTGGGGACCAGTGACACGCGCTATGAAACATACCAATAAAAGGGGGCTTCATAAAAGTAGCGTGGATCACACACCGACGAGACAGGAACGCATTTTAAGCCTATCTCACAAATTTCAAACCCAAAAAATGAATGAGTTAACACCCCAAGTATAAAGACGCATTTGCAGAATGGAGGCAAACTGCAAACTAAAACTGAATAAACATATAAGGGGGATAAACGCCAATCATGGAAACAGCTATAGAACGATATAAAATTGGAAATTATGACCGAAAATATAGAAGCATAAGGACACTTTGTGCCTCAACTTTGTACACGACGATGCGTTCGACCATATAAAAGGAATTGTAATTATAGATAAAATGACCACGTGATCAACAGAAAGACCAGCCCTATGTTACGAAGATTCCGTCTGTCACGTGTCCACTGTCTTTGACCTTATTTTAATGGTTGAGCAAATGCTTGGATTTATTTTATCATTGGATAAGTGATCAAGGTAAAAGTTATGTGATTCTGTCCGTTTCTTATCAGAAGGTCATTTATTTGCAGTGTATATTATGAGTGTAAGGGTACGCGCCAGTTTGGGGGTTTAATATGACCTTTCACCTCCTTTTCATGCTTTACGGATCAATGTCACGTTGTTTTTTCTTTTGGTCTGTTTTTCAAATACGTACTATAAGCATTAAGTCAACTAAATTTGTTTATGGAATGATTGTAAGGCGTTTATGTCTGGTAGTTATAGACTGACCTTGACCTTATTTGAACGATTCCTAGGTCAATTTTTAGTTTTTGTGTTTTGGTATGTTTTTAAATTACCATAAGCACTATGACAGCAATATTTGGTGTAGTGAATTATTCAAAGATGAACTTGTCTGTCTGGTAGTATTTGACTAACGTTGACCTCATTATCATTGATCTTCAGAAATGATAAGTTTCTGTGAAACTGGAAGTCAATTTATTTTATCTTTAAGACTTTCAAAATACAATTAGTGTCCAGCTAAACATGCTAGACAATTCAGCGTCTGCACTCTAGTGATGTATTGTGATATATTGAATTGTTTGTATCAAAATATAATATTAATACATGCATATAGTAACTAAACAAACTTGAGCGTATCTGTCTGCTTTTTCATTTGACAGTCATTCATTTAGGTATAAAGATAAAGTTACTGCCATCTGGGGAAGGCTTTTTATTCATTATATGATAAGCTGAATGTATAAAGTCAGCAAATATTGCATAAGAGTAAAAGAAAAATAGCTAAGCAGATATGTTTCTTATTAACTTAGAGTAATTCAAGGATACAACCTTAGCCCTAATTTATTTAAGATTTTCATTAATGATCAACCAAAATATCATGAGAGTTCTCCTGATCCAGTGATATCAAATGGTAAACATCTCAATTGCTTAATGTATGTCTATGATATTATTCAGTTACCCTCAATTATTAAAGGCATCAAATTTAAAATTTATATTCTGGATAACAATTGAAATGACTAGTGTTGGACTATCTATCAAATTAAAACCAAAATATTAATCTTCAATAAGACGATAAATGCGTCAAAAATTATGAAGTATCGGAACTTGATCGAAAAAAAATTACAAACAACATTACACAAAACATAACATAGAAAACTAATTACAGGGCAACAAGAATCCGAATACAACTGAGATGATTTCACGGAATCCGGGAGGGTGATGATATCCCACTCCACATACTGCTACTGTCGTCTTAATCGGTCAGTCATATTCGAAGAACAGATGATATGATTATTGAGTGTGGGAATGGCAATTGGATAATATCCGTCTCCATCTGTATTAACAATTATCTAAATCGTGATGTTCATTCGTAATATTTTTAAATTAATGATTTCAACTTCACAACTTGGTCAGGAGCACTCGGTTTGGTAGTTTCATTTTAAACAGCAATCATCAATCAAGGAACTACTGATAGCAAATGCAAACTCTGAAATATCATATAAACTGGGAGATATTTACTCCAACCGCTGCATGAATTTTGTAATATACAATGGAAGTTTTACAATTGGTAAGTAACATCCTCTTTTATCGTACATATTTGTTTTCAAACGAATCTCATTGTCAATGTCTAAACGTAAATCAAGAAATGAGGCAAACTGAATTGTATCTTTTGTATCCTTTAAATCAAGTTCTATGGAGAAAAACACTTTGGAATATTTAGTGATAGGACAGTTAAAGCAAGACAGCATTCCCTACAACTTCCAAGAAGACAACTAACAAGTCAAAAGTTAAAATCAAGGAAAATAATTATACAAGGAAAAACGGTCCAACAGATCATAAAACTTTACACAAATAACTAAAGATTGATTAATACAAATCTGACTAAAACTATTTAGTGTCCTGTAAAGAAAGCAGTTCCCTGTCAATTTTTTTAACCCCGAGTAGAGCGCCAATCATGCTTGGAAAAATCTAACGAGAGTTTAATCACAAGTTTTACATACCAGTGACCATATTTGACCTAAATATTCCATTCAAACCAAATCTTGATAGTCTCTAAAACCTGTGCGAAAGAGTACAGAAACTTTACCCACAAGAACCCTTGTATCAATAGCTTCAAAGTAAACAACAAATATCATAAAAAAAAGATTAGATATTTACACAAACAATAATTCAACTGGGAACTATTTGCTAGCTATTGCTTTTGAAATATAAGCTATACATCTATTTGCTATGTGAAATTCACTGTTACGCAATTGAAATCATAACGTTTGTAGTAAAGTCTCTGCTGTATTCTTATTATATCTACAAGACAACTTCTATGTGCAAGCAGACATAAAAACGAGGAAGAAAGTTTCTATCAAAATCAAATCTAAGACAAATGTAAGAAGACAAATCAATGAAAGAAAACGACGAAAAGACAAGCAAAGGTCTACAACACACTACATATAAAAACAAAAGCAAGAGAAAGACATAGCCTAGCAAAAACCGAAGTCGAAATAAGGTTTTTTAACAATCAAGGAAAACAGAGTTGAATTGTGGCAATGACAAATGGAACATATCAGTTTCATCTTTGGCATAGATATTAAGTATTCCATGGTGGCATCCATAAACAAAGAAATGGCTTTAACTCTATAATTTGGAAACCATGGGTGAGTAGAAACGGAATATCAATGTCATTGTGATGGGAAAAGAAATCCCTAAAATATTGAATCAGTTGGAAGATATTCACTCCATGTACACACGTTTCTGCATGGAATGTTGCTACAATTGTTGTTCACAGATTTAACCCACCGTTCTCTACATACGAAAATGTCTGTACAAGTCAGGAATATGTTATTCATTCGTTTGATGAGTTTTAGCTTTTGATATTGCCGTTTGCTTAAGGAATTTCCGTTTAAAATTTTCCTCTGAATTCGTTTTTTTGTTATTTTTAATGTTTTTCTCAATTGTCCCTCATTGTCAATTTTTGTATCAAGCAAGAAATGAAGCATTCTTAACTGTATCAGTGGCAACCTTTGTTTCGAGTTACTAGTATATTCATGCGTTCAAACCATATTCACCAACATTTTGAGTTATTCGCCGAAAGGAATCTATAACTGATGATGAATATTATTTGGTATAATTTGTATAATATATAAAAAGTATATACGACTATAGGCAGAATATCTCATATATCTTTAGGAATATTTTTCTTTGACTATATTCGAAACCTATTTGCTGCACGATGTCCTATCAACAGTTTGTGACACTATCCAGATGCCTAATTGGTAGATTTCTTAGTCTTACGTTTGAAGGACATAATTTTTCAGCAAACAACGGCATTCCCATAAAACCAATCATGCTCCTAGGTTTGCACTTGTTATGAATTCATACAGAAAATCTCTAAAAGAAAGAAAATAACTTAGTTTTATCCTTTATCTTCACTTACCGCAATATATCTGATGTTCTCTCGCTAAATAATTCAAATTGTGGTGTCTATATCATCTATATATAACGTATCTTACCCCTCCAATGTGGGATAAAGGATACAACAGATACATATAAGTATTCCTCATATCTGGACTTACATATATAAATCGACAATGAGGATGGGTTGAAAACGAAAAAAAGTACCACAAAAGAGATGATTTCAGCCTCCCAATTGTGAATTTCCATTTCTATGTAGCAAAGTTATAGCATCGCCTGCATACGGAATATACATCTTCCAGTTGACAGCTAATGCATGGTTTGTATTTTCTATCATGATTGTCTTGACAAACGGCTGCCGTTCATTAGAAAGCTATTATGCCTTTTTGTGTTCTTTGATACATATGACGTGGCTCTGTTCTTATACATCCCGTCATTGTTTTATCGTTCTATGACAATTTTTGTATTCTTATCTTTCATTTTTGTACATATTTGTGTATTGTTATAGTGATTACGATTATGACACCATGTTGACTGCTGTACCCCTATTTTGACATTTTTACTTATTGTGTCTACTAGTATTTGTTTTGTTCACACATCGTTGTCAATATAATGCGACTTTTTATGCAACTGTCATATAAGTGAGCGATAAAACCAGATGTTTACCAACCATTTTTTATCATTGGCATTTAAAGTCAGTATAAAGTCAGGAATATGACAGTTGTTATCGATTCGTTTGATGTGTATAAGCTTTTGATTTTGCCATTTAATTAGGGACTTTCTGATTTGAATTCTCCTCGGAGTTCATTTTTTTTAAATTTCTTTTTTAACCTAGAGTTGCAAGTGTGCAGTTGAAAGCATCCCTTCATAGCTACAACACAAGTCATCACGAGTTGGTTGACAGTTATGGAATACCTGTTTTACGAATGACAACTGATATGTCGTTACTACAGTTCTGTCCCCTATCCCCGAATGTGACCTACCGAGGTTTGTAATAACATGATCAACACGACGGTGCCACACACCGAACAAGATTATCTCGGTTCCTGGTATTATACATATCCTTGTATGCATATCTTGCAGGATAGTTAAGGATACAAATGTGTACAAAATGAAAAATAAATTTTCGCATGGCCCAAACTCCCCCTTCCCACCTCAGACTATCAAATGGTCATCCCTCCATGTCAAGCTGTTCGTTTGATCAAGTGAAATTATAACACACATAGTTATCAAAGGTACCAGGATTCTAACTTAATACACCAAACGTGCCTATATAAGACTCATCAGTGACGCTCAGATCAGAATAGTGTAAAAGCCAAACAAGTACAAATTTGAAAAGCATTGAGGACCCTAAATTCCCCCAAAACTGTTCCAAATACGGCTAAGAAAATTAGGCCCGGGATAAGAAAATCTATGTTTTTCGAAGATAAACAATTTTTCTTACAATGTTTCTATCTAAGGTGTATGGAGTTTTTTTGTCAGTATTAACGGCCATACATTTAAAATCCATGAAACTACAGTTTCTATATTTTTCAATTTTCCAAACTACTTACTTTAAAAAGAAGACTCATATAATCTACGAAATAAAACCTGGATGACAACATGGCAAAACAACTATATTGTTTAACTTTTTGGCTTAAAAAAGCATATCTGACGAATCACGTATCGAGCAGACGTAATCAGAAACGGTGGTACACGTTTTTATAATGTATGTTGCCTTGAAATACAATTTGTTCATATCTTATTTCACATATCGAATAGGTTATAGACACAGAAAGCACAAACTATAGTTCATGACTGGTCTGACTCCCTAGGGCTATAACTATAACCTGGTGAAGATTATTCCACTTGTGTTCCAGACGTCAGAGACATATATGTATATCATGTGTACTAATAGTATATTTTTCTGCAGACGGTAATCAGTTTTACACGTTTTATCATGGAATGTTGAAATATGATTTTTTTATATTATATTTAACACATTGTAATCACTATCTGCATTATCATTTTCTCTCAGTCATTGTCACGCGTTTCGTTTGATGAGTTAGAACAGTATAATACGTCCTTGTTTTTGGTACTTGAATATCTGGCAATAGACGCTAAGAATGTGAACTTATAAAAATCGTAAGAAACTAAAATAAACTTCAAGTACGTACATATACAACAAAGATCAAAACAAACAAATACTTGTAATCAAACAACAGTACCAAAAACATACTTGAAGAATTATATCATGTGGTTTGAAATAGGGGAAAACGAAACTCAAGAAGTTATCATGCAACAGGCAACAGTCTGAGAAAGTAAAAAAAAAAACAGCCAAAAGAAAACAGAAAAAATATTTAACAACAGAACGCAGGACGTAAATGAAAAAAGCACCAAGGAACAATGTTGGTGACTTTAAAGTAAACGAACAGCGTCTAATATTGTTCTTAAGAAAGATTCCTAACAGATGTCGCAACCATAACCTCTATATATTTCAAAAATTACGTAACGTGCTTAAGTTTGCCACTACACTATTTAAAAAGGCATATTACTATTTTGAGAAAGCGGTATGATTTTTCATTTTGTCATCGTCTTCCATTACCTGTAATGAAACATTTATCAACTAAATTGGATACCTGAGCTATTTGTGTTGTGTTGCCCTGTATAGTACATGAAAACAGAAGAAAAAGTTGTTCACAATCATAATTGTTATTTTTCGAAATGTCTGAAAATCAATGAATCTTCGAATCATGCTCATTTTATTCCTTAATGAGTAAAACGTTTATGTTGTTTTTTGTCTATGAAACGAAATAAGTTTCTGCAACAAGCTTATGTGAGTCAATATATTTGATGCTGACTGTACTGTCATTGTTTTTGAAATTATCGAAATGAATACTTATGTTCTTCTCATATATGTTATGATGGTATGATACTAAACCCCTAACGGGAAGGATTGTGCCTGATGTTCATATGATGAAATCATAATCTTTCAGTCAGTTTAATTGAAGTCTGGAGCTGGCATGTCAGTTAACTGCTAGTAGTCTGTTGTTATTTATGTATTATTGTCATTTTGTTTATTTTCTTTGGTTACATCTTCTGACATCAGACTCGGACTCCTCTTGAAATGAATTTTAATGTGAGTATTGTTATGCTTTTACTTTTCTACATTGGTTAGAGGTATAGGGGGGTTGAGATCTCACAAACATGTTTAACCCCGCCGCATTTTTGCGCCTGTCCCAAGTCAGGAGCCTCTGGCCTTTGTTAGTCTTGTATTATTTTAATTTTAGTTTCTTGTGTAATTTGGAAATTAGTATGGCGTTCATTATCACTGAACTAGTATATATTTGTTAAGGGGCCAGCTGAAGGACGCCTCCGGGTGCGGGAATTTCTCGCTACATTGAAGACCTGTTGGTGACCTTCTGCTGTTGTTTTTTTTATTTGGTCGGGTTGTTGTCTCTTTGACACATTCCCCATTTCCATTCTCAATTTTATTAGTATCCATGTAAGACGATATAAAACTTCTAGTATCACTCTGCTTTTCTTCATAATTTAAAACATTTCACAGTATGTTTTACAGAAGACAGAGGATATGTTCCAATTGTCGTAACTTAAATCCCTTGCACATTTATTCGAATACGACCTACTGAATAATATTTATTACCAAACTTGTTTTTGAGATAGCAACACAAGTGCAAATGTGGTTATCTGGAGCAGGATCTACTTTTTTTTGTGATTTACTTCTTCTATTTCGGTCGGAGAACCTAACATCACCCTTGTGTTTGGTTGGGTTCTTATTGCTTTCCATGGTATCTTCGATTTCTTCCACCTCTAGTTTGGTTTTATGCTGAGAGCGAAATTATACTTTTATGTTTTTTTGTTGGCTTTGTTTCTAGTTTCCATTATGTCCGAAGTCTGCCTCTATTTGACTAATATATTCAGGCATATAAGTTAATGTTTCTACTACTTCTAAAAAGTCTTTAATTTAACTATCGCTTTTATTTTTATAAGTTAAATTAATGTTTTAATACAAAATAACATACAATGCTTTGTTATTGTATATGTTCAAACAACAAGCGATGTGATGCTATATTTTATACATTAGAGACAGTAATGGCACAAAAAATAAAAATAACTGACATGACCCTTTTGTGAAGCAGATTAAGTTAAATAGGAGAATATCCTTCAATACATACTACAAACTAATTATATATATAGATGCTCGAAATATAATACAATTCTTAACTGATACTTCTGTGGTTAATATAACAAGCAATCTAACATGCATGGACTTGAATATTGCTTGAATTTTCTAATTTGTTTCAAGTAACAAAGTTTAACTTTTTAGAAATTCATTAAGAATATCTATATAAATGCTGATAACATTGAATTAATAGTCATTTTACACAACCATTGCACATTTTTGTTCAAGTGCCTAAGTGTCTGACTGTTTTGATCTGGCGGAATTTCCCGTAATATTTCAAGACATGCTCATAGATAAAATGTGCAAAGCAATTATAGAATTTTAATCCTATTTTAATCCGTACTTGAAAATTTAATTTCTGAACTGGTAAGGAAGCAATTGTTTTGGGGAACTTGATAAGTATTATATACATCTCATTTAAGAACAATATATACTTAGTCTTGGTATGCGGAATGCGGAAAGTTGTACAGCTAAATACTGACCTTTTTCTAGATCTAACAGAAGTGTGTTAATACCTTGAATTAAAAATAACAAACGGTTTCATAAATAAAGGTTAATTATGGGAGTCCGAAACGTCGTACATGTTATGGTGACCACCACGAATTGGTTGACCGAATCGATATTTGGTTCGCTCCTTTTAGAATTCGTTTGTTTTCGTTACCTTGATTATTATATTAATGATATTTGAACACCGATTAACTACTGTTGCCCTAATGAATTTTACAAAAACGTTCTGGTTGGTATGTACTCGTAGTAGTTTAATATACTGCATGAATACAAAGACAAACTACTAACGGAGATACACTGGTCAGAAAAAAAGTTTTATAGCTATAAAGACGTCCAAATAGTTTTGAACACTTTAGTTGGTTGCACTATTTAGCTGAGCTCTGTAACTATACTTGATATGTTCAGAAACGCCTGACAAAGTAAAAGTCGGATATTTACTGATGTTTTAATGGATTTTTCTATCATTTTAGGTATATTTTGGTCATTTAGCTCTTCATGCTCGCGATCAGGTATTATGCATCCTTTGAGCGTTCATGATGAAGGTGAAATTAAAAAGGCGCTTTGACTGCATACAATGAATTCTTTGTTATTTTTATTTACTTGAGACAAGCATAGAAAGAAAATGTAATTAAACTTAACTTTAAGATTGTACTACTGTAACAGGACATTTTGGACTTTTATGACTCTAGATCTGAACTACACTGTCTCGTTTCTAAATGTAAAACTAACAAGAACGTGTCCCTAGTAAACGGATGCCCCATCCGCACTATCATTTTCCATGTTCAGTAAACCGTGAAAATGGTGTTCAAACTAATTTGGCACTAAAAGTAGAAAGATCATATCCAAATGTACTACGTTTCAAGTTGATTGGACTTCAACTTCATCAACCTTGACCAAAACTTTAACTTGAAGCCGGACAGACGGAAGAACGGACGCACAAACCAAAAAACATAATGCCCATGAATGAGACATAAAAATTGCATAATCTGTAGTTATGATCATCATCATTATACTTTACCTATACCATTGGTGATGTCTTTATTAAAGCCTATTTGCAATACACCAATCCCGAGTTACTTCTTATGAATTAGTTACACCAATTGACGTCATCTAAAATTCTGTTTTACTGTGACGTTATATTGTATAATAAGCATTTTGACATATAAAATATGTATACACGTAAATGTGAGAGGAATTCGAAAGTCGTCTATTCAGTGATACATTATCCGTTTTGTTTATATCATACCTAGACGAAGCTTCATTTACTACCTTTTTATTATCTATTAACTGATATTTGAAAACAACTGTTACGAATACTCTTTCGGACCAATACAAACTTACTTGAGGCAGGACAATTGCAGTTGTTCTCTTATAGTTCGTTTCTGTGTGTGTAACATTGTCGTTTAGTTTTTTGTTGCACTCAAGTGTTTCTGTTGTTTCGTTGTTATCCTCTTATAGTTGATGTGTTTCCATGGGTTTTAGTTTGTAACCAGGATTTGTTTTCTCTCAATCTATTTATGACTTTCGACCAGCGGTATTTAGTCCTGGTATCTATGATGAGTTTATATACTACTGCTGCCTTTATTTACAGATATCATCTTGGAAAATGCCAATCAGAGTCATTTCTGACATGCTGCCATTGTAAAAGAAGGAACCGGAAAAGATCCTCCCTGAAAACACCATTTGCCAACAAACACCTCAATACCATCAATGTCGAAACCATCCTTTATTATCAACTAGTTAAATCGAAAATATTATATGTTCCTTATATCTTTATCAAACCAATTGTGAATTAAGCAAACAATTAAAAACACGTTCTTCTTCAAAAGACTTATCAGTGACGTTCGATTAAAAAAAGTTAAAAAGGCCAAACAAAGTACGAAGTTAAAAAGAGCATTGAAGACCAAAAATTCCACAAAGTGTTGCCAAATACAGCTACGGTATTCCTGAGGTTGAAAAGCCTTAGTAAATCCATACTTTGGTAAACAGTTAATTTATGATTAGGACCATATCAATGATATCACATGATTACACAGCAGTGCTGACTACTGAGCTAAAAGATATGTGTTTACTTGTTTTTATTTTAACCATTTATTATCCAGTCCAAACTTAAAGACAGATTAAAAGAACTGGTCTGATTGTGTTTATTCACAAAGAACACAAACTCGTTGTTTAGGGAAGGTTGAATCCTACTGTGTAAAAACGCTTTGCTTCAAAAGAAAATTTTTGACACTGACTTATCAAGAGGCTTGATTTTTATGCCCCACCTACGATAGTAGAGGGGCATTATGTTTTCTGGTCTGTGCGTCTGTTCGTCTGTCCGTCCCGCTTCAGGTTAAAGTTTTAGGTCAAGGTGTAGTTTTTGATAAAGTTGAAGTCAAATCAACTTACAACTTAGTAAATATGTTCCCCATGATATGATCTTTCTAATTTTAAAGCCACATAAAAGTTTTGACCCCAATTTCACGGTCCACTGAACATAAAAAATGATAGTACAAAGTTCAGGTTGAAGTTTTGGTTTAAGTTGTTGGTCAAGGTATTTTTTGATGAAGCTGAGGTCACATCAACTTGAAACTTAGTACACATGATTCTTATGACATGATCTTTCTAATTTTAAATTCAAACTAAAATTTTTACCAAGGTCCAATAAAAATGGAAATGATAGTGCAAGTTGGGCATCTGTGTACTATGGACACATTCTTGTTAGTTTTACAAAATATCTGTTACGTGTGAAGGACGTGTTTTACCACAAAAAATCGGCATTCATATGGATGCCAATGTGCTCGGACTTTATTAGTTTAAACATATTTATTTATAGTGGATTGGGAAACAAGTTTTGCAACTTATATAAATCCCTTTCCACTTTGCGGGTGCGAGTTCTGCCTTGTAGCGGCATTAGCCTACTCTTTTTCGAAATCTACAAGGGTGTCTTTTACGTGCAAGAGATATGGCTCTCTCTTAACACGGGTCAGCCATTTATCGTCCCCTTCCGACGGACTAACATCGTTTCCTCAAGACCATACTCGCAAATAGTGTCGAGGGAGAGCCGAAAATTGAGTTCCTGAAATTTTCATCCCAGACGGGAATCGAACCAGGAACCTTTGTGTTAGTAGTCCGATGCACTAACCACTACACCACGGCTCTCTTCCTTTATTCGTATGACTGATACTGAATTCATGAGCTTAAAGAAGAATGAAAAGCAAAAAATATCCTTTATCTCCTCAGTCGGCTAGAAACAAAATGTTTTTCCAAAAATTTGTGTTTGGTGATGCTTCTCATTTTTATGAATTTCCTGTTTACAAAACTTTGAAAAACTAAGGATTATCTTATAAAGAGTAAAATCACAAAAATACTGAACTCAGAGGAAAATCAATACGGAAAGTCCATAATCACATGGAAAAATCAAATAACTAAACGCATCAAAAACGAATAGACAAGAACTGTCATATTCCTGACTTGGTACAGGCATTTTCAAATGTAGAAAATGGTGGATTAAACCTGGTTCTATAGCGCTAACCCTCTCTCTTTAATAACAGTCTCATCAAATTCCGTTATATTTACATGATGCGTTTAAATAAACAGTCACAATTAATAAAATAGTCAGAATATGGGTACATCAGTCATCATCGCATAACAATTTTAAAAGGGACAATTTAACAGAACACAAAAACATCTATCTACGAACACATGGATTGACTTGAGTGTCTGACGTCATAAAATTTGTATACGTCACATAAATGTGTCGTGCAATGTGCATACAAACAGTTTTAAAAATTTACATAGGCAATGTAAGCATACAGAGTTTAAAAATCAAAAGTATGTAAGAATAAATTACAGATATAGACCGAGATTTAAACTAGTCCAAAAATTATAGGTAGAATTTATGAGAATCCAAAAATAGTTAATTTCACTACGCGATTGAATGATTTTGACGTTAATGGTTCAACGTATATAGTAATTCATAATAGAAATATATCATAATGACATATAATAGACCAAAATAATACTGACGGGATCTTTTAAAGTACAGAGCCACGTTATAAGAACAAAAGAAATACAAAGAGTCGCATATACAAAACAAAGCACCAAAAAATGACACTGATGACGTTTTACAAAGTCTGAGTAGGAGCTGCTAGCTCTTGAATATCTAATAAGTTGGGAAATATATATCCCATATGCATAAATTACCTTAGCCGTATTTGGCACAACTTTTTGGAATTTTGGATCTTCAATGCTCTTTAACTTTGTACTTGTTTGGTTTTATAAATATGTTGATATGAGCGTCACTGATGAGTCTTATGTAGACGAAACGCGCGTCTGGCGGACTAAATTATAATCCTGGTACCTTTGATAACTATTTGATGACTACGTTAAAAGCACAAATATAGTTGAACTTGAAATGAAGGATACCACAGAGACAGACAACACATTTTCGTAAAATTACTAAAGGGTCGGTTTAAAAAAAAACACAAAAGAGGCGATTTCAGCTTTTAAATTGTATTTTTTCTCTCATTTCTATACGTAGCAACATTAAAGGAACGCCTGCATTTTGCACATATACCTCGTAATGATTTTGCTTTTATCTCCAAAGTGATGGTTAAGGCTTTGTATCCATGACGAGTTTTACTATTCAGTACAACTTATTTGTAAGAGTTATTTCTTTAATTGTTGTATAGTTATTAAGATTATAACACTATGTTGATTGTTGTACCCTTATTTTTGACATTTTTACGCATTATGCCTGTTTGTTTTGTCAGAAATCGTTGTCATAGAATTTAATTTTTATGCAACTGTTATACAAGTGAGAGGTTGAGCTAGCTATGAAACAAAGTTTAAACACCATTTTCTACATTAAATAACACATAGCTGAAAATATGATAGAGCTGATTTTTAGCCCGAGAAGCCAAGGTCGACAATGTTTTTTCAAGGGGTACTAATCTGCTATATCACCCTCTCAGCTATGTGTAATTTTATTTACTATACTGAACGTCCTCTAATTATTGTATTTACTCTTAGATCAGGAATATACTATCGTTTGATGTGTTAATAGATTTTGATATTGCCACTTACTTGAGGACTTTCTGTAAAGAATTTTCCTCAAAGTTCGGTATTTTTTTTTATCTTGATTTAAGATTTTCATCGGAAAATGTCAGCACATATGTCATGGAATATGACAGTTGTTTTACACTTGTTCGTTTGATTGATAGCATTTCATTTTGTCAGTTTGTATAAGTTCCCCTTTTTGAATTTGAATTCGAGTTTAGTATTTATGTTATACTTTTGCATCTCCTATCTCGACCTTCTTAATAGATGTTTGTTCATTACATGAAGCTATCAAACCATGGGTTTCAAGTGGTTACGTTGAAGTTGTCCCTTTGAAATATTAATGGACGCCATTACGACATGGAATATGTAATATTTTCATCACAAATGACGGATATCTTTCAATTATAATAAACACATTCTCGTCCTCCTTTCCCAGAATTTCACACCAACGAATAAAACTAATCACGAGCAACACGACGGGTGGTCCGCATATAGAGCAGGAGCTGCTATACCTTCCAACGCACCAGAGATTATCTCCGTATTTGTGGTTTTCATGTTGCGCAGTCTTTAGGTTATTAAATTGTTTCGTACTCTGTTGTTTGTCTTTCCGTCGTTTTTCTTTTTTCGACATGATTTTTTGGGTCTCTTTTCAACTTATATATGAACTATGATTGTCCCTTTAATATATTCGACCTTTTCTTTTTTGTAATTTCAGCAAAATTCATTGGTAATAACAAAAGTATTAATTCAATAATAAATTTTCTATTTAAGTTTTGATCAAGAATGGCCGAGGTTTAGAGATACAAAACTACAAAACATAAAATTTCGTTTAAATTTCTTTATCTAACAAAATAAATAATAGACGTGGCTGGGTGATTCGACAGATTAAAACACATGAATGATAGAAATGATGAACTTTCGTAATATAATTATATATAGAATTGAAGCTGAAACTATTTGCTAAACGATGGGTTTAATGTATCTCCTGTGAGGTTTCAGTGTCATCACATAGATCATTTATACATTAGAAGTTGACATCATCAAATGAGACTTATCATTTAAATTGTACGTAACCGAACAACACGACGGGTGCCAGATGTGGAGCATGAACTGCTTACCATTCTGAAGTACCGGTATCTGAGATCCACGATGGTTTTCGATTGCATTCATGTTGTTATTCTATAGTTTTTAATGTTGTGTTTGGCGATTGTTCTGTGTAGTTTTTGCCATCGTTTTGTCGGTCTCACTTCAAATTTTAAATTTTGATTGTTTCTTTGGTATATATTTCACTTCTACCTTTGTTTTGGTCATTGTCAACAGAACTCATTGGCATTACAAAACTACGAGTTCAATAATGAATTTTCTATTCAAGTTTTGATCAAGAATAGCCGAGGTTTAGAGACACAAAACATACAATTTCGTTTAAATTTCTTTATCTAACAAAATAAATAATAGACGTGGCTGGGTGATTTGACTGATTAAAACACAGGAATGATAGAAATGATGAACTTAAGTTATGTAATTATATATAGAATTGAAGCTGGAACTATTTGCTAAACGATGGGTTTAATGTATCTCCTGTGAGGTCTTCAGTGTCATCACATAGATCATTTATACATTAGAAGTTGAAACGAAATGATGAGCCAACGAATTCAATAACTGAACCAAACAAGATCGCTAGCCATCATACCGTGCAGGTATTGTATTCACATATTCAGGTAAAAATCATAATTAGTTTTCAGATGCATTCGTCAAGTGATATCCGATGGCTGATAGATTTCATGCATTTGTGTAGTAAAAGTGAGGTGAGCAAGTTGAAATCGAACCCTTTTACTTGTAAAATAAACCTGTTCTATTCATCTGATTGTCAGTTCAATACAGGGGGTTAAAATGATAGAGGCACGTGATGTGAATAAAAATTAAGAAGTCATTTGATGAATCCTTTTGAAAGAGACGCTTTTGATAAATAGGAAGCCTAACATGAAAACACTTGATAAAATTAAAATGTACAATTTACAAAAATATTTACTTAAAATTGGCATAGGTCTTCAACTTTTATAACTATATTGAAGAATACGTCATTCATTGATTATCTATTTCATAGATTGGTGTTTTATTTACGTCCAGTGGCAAAAATTTCAAAAAAAAACCCAACCTAACTCCAATGAAAATTCAAAACTGAAAGTTCCTAATTAAATGGGGAATCAAAATCTCAAACACATCAAACGAACGGATAACAGCTGTCATATTCCTGACATGGTACAGGGGTCATGAATATAAGAAAAAAAAAGGCAAACATTTTGTTTGATGATGAAAAAATGCTGCTATCTATGTTTCATGTGTCCTTCAGCACTTGTTAGTGAGAGGTGGAATTTTGAAAAGTAAGTATGTATGTCAGCTGTATTTCTTATTTTAACTATTAATAAGCTCATCATAAAAAACATATAATATAAGGGTTTCCAATAAAAAAAAAACCACCAGCATACATATATGTCCAGCTTTGTTTCTGATTCTATTCATTTATAAACTGATCATAGACACAATGCTTTAAATTTTGTAAGCAAGACCGCGAGCACGTTTCGTCTACATCGGTGGTGACGTTAAAATAGTTAACAAGGCCAACATAAAGTTCGTAGTTAAAAGTCATTGAGGGCTTCAAATTCCGAAAGGTTTTCTCCAGATACGGCTAAAGTAATCTATTCCTGAGGTAGAATGTTTTTGGAAAAGTTATAAGTTATGCTTGAGTGTTTTTTTCTGTATATATAAAATTTTATAAATAAGAGACAACAGTAGTTAACCTATGTTCAAATCAAGTCTAGTTCTTCATTTCGAATATATAAATCAAGATAAAAGTCCTGAGGATGTAGCACGACTTAATTCCAATTGGAGCGAGACCGGGCCTGTCAAAAGAGTAACATCTCATACAGTACTACTACTCCCTATATTTTGCTACATATACCATAACCTTCTCTGCTTGAAAAAAATGTTGATATTCTCTATATATATCATTTCATTGTTGTGGCTTTTACAGAGCACTTGAAAATAACATGAACAGTTTGTAAATTAGAGGCCAGTACAGAAAAGTTGTCGTCATAATTCCACACATAACCTGCATGAATATTTTTTCTCAATAAAACTGTCTGTAATAGATTGGTATATACATAATCGAGCTGTTCGTATTATTTTGGTAGATACATAATCGAGCTGTTCGTATTATTTTTGGCAGATGCATAATCGAGCTGTTCGTATTATTTTGGCAGATATGTAAACGAGCTGTTCGTATTATTTTGGCAGATATGTAAACGAGCTGTTCGTATTATTTTGGCAGATATGTAAACGAGCTGTTCGTATTATTTTGGCAGATATATATTCGATTTGTTCGTATTGTTTTGGCAGATATTAATCGAGCTGTTCGTATTATTTTGGCAGATATATAATCGAGCTATTCATATTATTTTGGCAGATATATACTCGAGCTTGTAATGGCTTTACTTAAGTTTAACTGAGCTGTCTGTTATGGCTTTGTAGATGTTTAATCGAACTGTCCGTTATGGTTTCGCAGATATTTATTCGAGCTGCCCGTAATGGCTTAACTAATTGATATTTCACTGGACCACATGGTAAGGTCAAGTCACTGTGAAAAAACCCTGCGCGAATCGAATTTAGAAAATATTGCGACATTGTATATGTTATATATACCTAGTTCTGTATGTTTACCACGACTTGAATTCAAGAGCACAATGGTTACTGGAAGTTAGGAAGTACACAAAACAGGCAACTATGATCTGGAAAAAAAAACAACGTACTGTTTCCTCTTTTTTTCAAATTCATTTATCTTTTATAATTCAAAATAGATAGATATTCAATAAGGCTTTTATAAATGATCTCCAAGAATGCAGATTTCATGTAATTAAAAAAACACCTCAAAGTTGCTCAGACATTTTATATATTAAAAATTTGTAGTTTTGAGAGAAACTATTTTGCTTTAAAAAGTTCTTTCGGGAATTTGTTGCCACTATCCATCTCGAAGTACGGATAAGCTGTTCATGCAACACTGTTTTGTATTTCTATCTTGTATAGGAAGATGGGAAAAAAGTGTTAATACTTTCGTGAGTTGAGTATACATATACATGTACATATACATGTACTTCTCATTTCTCATAAAAGGTGTGAATGTGCTTATATAGTATTATATTCGTGTGTATTTTGCACTATTTCAAACGATTAAATGATCGAATAGTCATGTCACAGTTGTTAAAAACTATTGTAATTCTGTAGCCATTTTTAACGGTGGTATAAGGATTATGTCGCATCTCTCTTCATGTAAAGAGGATTACATTTTCTCAAAATTACAAGAGTGATTGGAATTTAATTACCCATAACACCTAAGTACATTATCGAATTAACTAAGATTTGTTTTGCATGCATTATTATTTTAATCTGTACACGCGTAATCCACACTGCTGAACGATTTCGGTAGAAAGGAATGAACATGCTTTCAGTTTAATACTAACAGAAAACATTTTGTTTACAAAAACATATCGGATTAAATTTGAAATCCAATAAAATACACAATTTGATCTTTTTAAAACTTCTCATACCTTTTCCACTCGCATCAGTCGTTCGAAGCAATTAAATATTAGGGGTAAACTGGTGCTTATGTTCAACGAGGCATAAAAGTTGTCAGAAAGAAGAAAATAGGGGTGAAGACTTCACACGTCCACGCCCCGATGCTTTGCCTTTCAAAGTCCTGGTTGACATTAGCTCCTATTGATAACTTCATTGCTATTTTTTCTATAGTAAAGTTATCATTTGCAATTTAATTTGACCACACGATGGAAGTATAATGAAAAGTGGTTTTCAGCACAGCTGATTGTGACTTGGATATGGTAATGAAGAAGACATGACAATATACGGGTATTGAAGACGTCAAACTTTCAACGATGGGAACACTATCTTTGAGGCTGGGTCACAAGTCAATTATTTGTGTCATGAGCATACAAAACAACTCACAAGACGTGACCGAATCAATAAAAATACTATCACTTTCTCATTAATGTTGCCGTTGAACTTCATTGAAGTTAATAACTATAAGGAGCTAAGTGGCTTAATTTTTTTACCGTCTTATTTTTTTTTTCGAAGTTAAAAGGTCTACGGTTTGGTGTTTGCACAAGATGATAAGTAAGGACAATTATCGGGTAGATTTTTTTAAGGACATAAGGGAAGGGAAAATTAGTTTAATTCAATTGAATTTGAAAGGATTTTGAAAATTTCTGGTTTCTCTAGAATGTAATATCAAAATATAAGTTTTTGAATTTACTTATCTAATTGACGTATCATGTACCATCGCAAACATAACCATGTATATGATTCTGGTTAATAACACAATTAATATTGAATACATTTCATTTATATGTAGTTGTGTTATCAGATACGAAACTTTGAAGGACTTGAAATATTTACGAGAAAAAAATACCGAAGAAAAATAGATAAAAGTTTAAATCTAAATTCTATTTTGAAAAACATAGCAGCTGCGGTCTTCTGTATTGCAAAATATGCAACCAAAAACCACGAAAGTAATTTATTAATAAAACACCAACTATATGAATATATAATATACATATATCAAATAAATGTTATTATTGATTAACATTAGAAATATTTATATAAAGAATGAGCTATATTTTTTTTTAATGAACATTTATTTATAGTAAGTACTTTATGTGCTTTATTAGTTAACCGAGTTGTTCTTGATGACTATAATATTTAAAGAAAACCCAAAAATATAATCTTGTTGTTTAAAGGAATTATCGACATTCTCAGGAATTGAGGTAAATCTTACATTGGAATGTATTAAAACAATGCTAGCAGCCTTTTTTAAACAAGTTTTGTATTTAACATATATGACCACTTTTTCGACATAGCTTGAGCATTTTAAGGCTCCATCCAAAACGAATAACAGACAGGTCTGAAAAAATGCACGGTGGTCCCCAATTCAATTTTTGAACATTATTTTCCAAGATTAAAGTGCACTTCCATGGACATGTTTCTCCCCGCCGTATATTTGCGCCTATCCCAAGTCAGGAGACTCTGGTTTTTTTTTATTGTTGTAAGTTCATTTTGATGTTTTGGAATTTAAAAGTATGACGTCCATTTTCACTGAACTAATACACATATTTATTTAGGGGCTAACTGAGGCTAACATCCGGGTGCGGGATATTCTCAGACTGTGTTGAAGACCTTTTGGTGGCCTCTGGCTGTTATCTGCTCTTTGTCGGGTTGTTGTTTCTTTGACATATTCCCCATTTTTATTCTCAATTTTAATCGATTTATGCTGCTAAATCGGAAAGAAGCGACCTATTTATTAAATGTGTAAATAACATTTTTGAAATCCAAAGCGATAATACTGTGGTTAATTGTAACATTAGAAACACTTAACAAGTGATATAATTTGTGAAAAGGCAATTATAATAAATTACACCATCGTCCATGAATCGTGGTACTCAGTAATTCGATAAGGAATTTGAGTTAGTGTAAACTAGGTATAAACATCTCCAGGCAAAAGAGTATACAGTAAAGAACTCTTTTTTCCCGCTGTGTCCATTAATTATTGAAAAAATAAAATTGAAAATGGAAATGGGGAATATGCCAAAAAAAAAACCAACAACTTAACAAAAGAGTAGACAACAGCCGAAGGCCACCTATGTGAAAATCCCGCATCCGGAGGTGGTGCTTAGCTTGCCCACTGGTTTTGCTGTGTCTTTTTTGCGTTGCACGTCTCATTCTCATCCAAATATCCAAATGATAAAAGAAGTGCCCAGGCCCCTTGCAACAGGTACTAGTAGTATGTCCAGTTTCGGAGCACCCTTTGGCTTGTTTTCGTCGCCTCATGCACTTTATTTTTATATATTTTGAAACTTTTTCTGTACAAAACACACACAAGCACAGCAGATTTGTAAAACAAGCCTAACCATCTGCGATACTTTAATGTCACAATATGTTATAAATAGTGGAATTAACTATGATCTATTGCCAAACTATATACATGTACTTGACATTTGCAATGGGTTTTTTTTTTTACAAATAAGTATAAAATAACCTCCTAGAATATGTATGAAATGTGTCGCACAATAATTATTAAAAACATCATTCTTTCCGTGTTCATTTTTTAGCTAGTTACTTACCTTGCGACATACGGACATTTTTTCCCGTTTGAATGGTTTTACACTAGTAATTTTGGGGCCCTTTATAGCTTGTTGTTCGGTGTGAGCTAAGGCTCCGTGTTGAAGGCCGTACTTTAACCTATAATGGTTTACTTTTAAAATTGCTACTTGGATGGAGAGTTGTCTCATTGGCACTCACACCACATCTTCCTATATCTATGTGAGTCCGAGCCAAACGGATAAAGGTAAATGAACCATTCTATTTGCCATTTCAGAATAGACAGGATTGCATCAACTCTGATAATCGTGTCTAATCCAACCACCCTCTGTATAAGTCTATCCCAAGTCAGGAGCCTGCAATTAGTAGTTGCCCTTTGTTGCTGTATATATTCAGTTATTTTTATTTTTATTTTGTTGCTGTGTACATATCATATTTGTTTTTATTTTGTTGCTGTATACCGTATTTGAATTTCGTCTTTTGTCTCTTACATACATCCTGTTATTCGCGAGTTTTCTCGAGTGAGTTATTTTAGGCTTGTCATGTAAGAGCATTTTATAGCATATTATGCGGTATGAGTCAGAGTTTTGTTCATTGTTGAAGATCCTCCGTTGACATATCTACATCATTTTTTCTCTGATGGAAAGTTGTCTGATTGGTAATTATACCACAACTTCTTATTTGTATATTGAAATCAAATCAAATATCATGCATGCATAGATACTATGGACAAGATATGTAAAGATCAGACAACGGATTTTTTTCTTTAAATATAGTCATCCATTACAGTGATAAATGTGTAATTTTTTTTCTCCCTTACTCACTCAATTGAACGTTAAAAGATAAGGAAGTTTACCCTTCGTTGCAGACTAAAACAATAAAAGGGCAAACAAATTAACAACAATGCAAAGCTTGCAAATAAATAAAAATAGACGCATCCTTTCTTACCAAATCAAACAATTTACTTCCTGTTCCAGACACTGAGTGAATTATCATTGTAAGTCATATTCTCCGTTCTGAATTAAACATCTGCTAAATTAAAATATCGAAAATGGTAATTGTTCGTAGTTTCCTTTTCTTTGCTTTTCTTTAGAACTGACAGAGATCGCTCTGCTGCAGACATTACCGTCTTTATTGATCTATACAGAACAAGTGCCGTTACAACGGAACTTGTAAAAAATGCAAGATTGCTCACGAAATAAAGGTAAATTGTGAAACACGGGATATCGTACTGTTTTCTAGCATGTTCCAATCATACTGAATGGAGAAACATAATAAACAACGCACATTAGACCCGACAACAAAGAACTTAAGAAATGTTTCTTTTGTAGGAAAAAAACATAAAAAAGCGTTATCGACAAATTGATTCATTTTGAAAATATCACTTCCAGCATGAAATTGATACGGAATGAGCATTGGTCTACTAAGAAATTTATTCTGTGCGGCACCGAGACACAACCGTAATCAATTATTGCAGCATGAACGGGTTAACAATACCCGTTAATTTACATTGTTTATATTTTAATATAGAAAAGGTACTGAAAAAAATGTTATGGATAGATATAAGTGACTTGAATAGTGAGGAAATATTCTATGCTTATATAAAGGAAGTGCACGATTGTAGTAATTCAAAGTAAATTAATGACAATGTTATATCGAACAAACATAGGGCCACAAGGGACAATAGCTGTTGGCTAATACGCCTCTTGAGTATCTAAAGGACTATGGGTAGTAAATAACGTTACGTCATTGGCTGAATTAGTCATTTTGAACATATCAAAACGTTTTGAATAATGTACTTGTTCGAAAATATTGCACATAATGCATAAACCGGAATAAACTCAGGTCGGTGGTCTGAACAGGTAAACAGTCATGCATACATTGGTTAGAGGTATAGGGGGAGGGTTGAGATCTCACAAACATGTTTAACCCCGCCGCATTTTGCGCCTGTCCCAAGTCAGGAGCCTCTGGCCTTTGTTAGTCTTGTATTCTTTTAATATTAGTTTCTTGTGTACAATTTGAAATTAGTATGGCGTTCATTATCCCTGAACTAGTATATATTTGTTTAGGGGCCAGCTGAAGGACGCCTCCGGGTGCGGGAATTTCTCGCTACATTGAAGACCTGTTGGTGACCTTCTGCTGTTGTTTTTTATTTGGTCGGGTTGTTGTATTTTTGACACATTCCCCATTTCCATTCTCAATTTTATTGTAGGTAACATATGGTTATTTTGAATTTCGCACCACTACTTACGTTTTTCCGAAACTGCAGTGTCTAAGGCTAGTCCGCCTCTGGGTGTGGAATTGTCTTGCTGTGTTCAGGGTAATAAAAAAATTACACAAAATAGTTTATTTTACATGTTTTGTAAAAATGTTGTTTTAATATAAAGATAAATAGAGTATCTCAACACGAAAAGGTTATCGTTATTAACTTTGTAAGCCATTTTTCAAAGAGCTGAAATGCATTTTAATAAATTAAAGCGCAATTATGAGACAGCTTAATATGCAAATTTAAAACGTTTCGCTGGAGGAGGTTTTTAATTCGTATTTTCTTAGATGGACCAAAAGTCCAAATCTTGCGATGTATCACCTAATTTGTTTAGCATTTAGTAACAATAAAAAGATGTTAATAGTTAAGCAAGAACTGCTTACCTATTCCAAATTTTCAAGTTAAGTCCGGTTGTGATTTGTGTTGTTCATTCCTCTTCTTCTATGAGATTTCTTGTGAACTGTTGTCTGTTCGTCTTTTTTTTTTTGGGTAATGAAGTTGTCTTTTTTTCTTTGACTTATCGGTAATAATTGCTCCTTTTGTATCTCCTCTCTTCTCTATTGCCTTTGTAGAACTTGAGCTAACTGCAATCGCATTTTTTTGTCAGACTGCATGGAGGGTGCGTATAAATGCTGCCTTTTGGGCTGTATCTTCACTTGGTTGTATAAAATGAAACCTTGAAATTTAAAAAAAATGAAAAATCTTCATATCTTTACATTGTAGGTGAATTTAATTGATGAATTAAAAGAAATGACTAAGTCGAGTCAGAAAAAAACATCTGTGATGTTACAGTCAAGTCGAAAGTAAACAGATTTGAAAACAATTGGCAATTTATAAAAAGTGTATTACCATGATTGATATTTTACCTACATCATAGTTGTATAAGACATCTTATTATAGCAGCTGGGTTTCTCTTTTAAATGGTTATACATTTTTTATACGGTGCCTTTTATAGCTTACTACACGGAAGTGAATTTCAATGTTGAAGACCTATATGGTTGATTAAACATACGTCAATTGGTCTCATTGGCATTCATACAACATCCTCTTATTTTTATTATGGGTTGTGAACATCTGATGGGTGTTCTTTAAATCATTTGTAATTCTGACAAAAAAGGCCCTAGCATACCTTCACCTTTGAATCTTCAAGCTCAAATTGCATATCATGCCTTCAATAAATTCAAGAAAAACTAAGGCAGACAGTCTAGGAGCTGGGAATTTACTATAATGTAGTTTTTATGTCAAATTCAGCAATGCAAGCGTTTAATAATTCCTTTTTTTTATTTTTTCAAAAGCTTTTTTCGGATTCAGAAAACCGAAATTATCTTATCAGGTCCTATCGTTCTTATGTTTTCTTTTATGGCTTACTACCTTTTTGAAAAGTTTAATCTTCATGCCTACAAATTAACTTTAAAAAATAAAATGTATGTTCACATCATTATGCTAAATATAAAAAAAAGAAGATGTGGTATGATTGCCTATGAGACAACTCTCCACAAGAGACAAACATTACACAGAAAATAACAAATATAGGTCACCGTAAGGCCTTCAACAATTAGCAAAGCCCATACCGCATAGTCAGCTATAAAATACCCCGACATGACAATGTAAATCAATTCAAACGAGAAAACTAACGGCCTAATTTATGTACAAAAAATGATCGAAAAACAAATATGTAACACATACAACAAAAGACAACTTTTTTTTCTAGGTCTGTTTGATTTCATAAAATAAGACAGAACAATTTGTTAATAGTCGTTTTTCCCTGTATAAGAATAAGTTTTTGTAGATAGAATCAGTCAATCAAATGCTTTACCCTTGTTCATGCGTTATCCATCTCTAGCTAAGAGGTTCACATTAATATCAATTTAATGAGGTCAAAATATTAGCTTGTAGGTGAATAATTCATAAGAAATGGTTTTTTTTGTTTATTTTGACAAATCTGAACCAAACTGGCTGCTAAAAACTTCGTATTTCATTACTAGTATTTCACTTGAATTCTAAAATAAAACATATTTTGTTTTTTCTATATATCGTAGCTTAAATTAAGATTAACCTATAACGGTTTTCCTAGTGACTTATTTGGATTAGTGTACGACATGTACTAACATTGCATACATTCTATTTTTAACAAACATATACAATGGCGATGTTGCATGAAAGCCAACTTTAAAGATAACCACCCGACATTAACCATTTGTTTTAATAGTTAAGAAATGATATACATGTAATAAGCTTCCAGACATTTTTTAAACCAAGTTCTATCATGTTTTACACTGCGTTACTGTGTAATCTCACAGCCAAACGGCCGTGTGCGTGTTTTTATACATCTCACACCGCAAAACGGAAGTGGCTGTATTATTATTACAATCGAAATCTCCAGGCATACTCCTAAGCGGATATATCTAAAGTTTTTAAGTACTCAGTAGGAACATTAAGGTGGTATGGGTGTCTTTCTCCATGTTGGATTGTAAAAAACAGAGAATCTAAGGTCCATATTTTCTATCAAGTTAGCAAAATTTGATGCAGGAATGCAGATATCTAATGTGAATTTTCCTTTAAAAGAACCAATTTATAAGAATATAAATTAGAAATATTAATATTTTTACAAGTGTAGATTATTTTTGGTTGTTTTTGAATATTTTCAAATTGGCATTTTAAGGGGAGGTAACTCTCAAACAGTGCATTTTCTGAAGGACTCTTCATGAAATTTTCCTATTTTGTCTTTTAGCCGGAAAAAACGTACGGTGACCCTATCTTTTCTTTTGATATTCTAAAAGCATTGTCTAAAAGCTATCTTTTCCTAACTTATTATACAATTCTATCATTTTGTTTAGTTTCTATTCACAAAATTGTGTTTTTTCCTGTATAATCCATACAAAATTTGTCATTTTGTCACAACCTGTAGCTTGAGAAAATGCGCGTTGACCTATCATTTTTATAATATTTTTGAACATGTATCAATAGATACTACATTTTGACAAAGTATGGACAAATTCTATCATTTTTATTTTAGACTCCCATACCACCTTAATAAGTATCTAAACGTCCCGCAAATCAAAATGGTCTCAATTGGAAAAGGCATGTGTATGAGTCCACTATATCACACATAATCTAAATTTGTACTTTATTTAAATATTCCGAAAACATTGTTCAACTAAAATACAATTTTTTTAATTTAGAAAAAAAATCGGTTTATGTAGATTTTGTAAGTGTACATGTAAATTGTTTCATGATATTTCACGATTTGATAATTCAATGTCACTATAGTTTAAAATTCATTACTAATCGAGTAATACTGTAAATAATTATACCATGATTCCTCTACATGACTGTTCGGAAAACATCCGCAGGCAAATATACGTTTCCCCTGTTATTGTATGGAATGTTTACGTATTTATCTAAACATACAAAGTATGCTGTACGGAAAAATTGTACACAGCAAATGTAAATATTGGAAAGGATTTTGTTTATTTTGTTCAAATTTGGACGTTTACTTCCGGTCAAACGAAATTTGACGCTAATTGGTCAAACGACAGAGAAAAACTTTTAAACTCTCTCGTTTATTTCAATTTTGTCTTGTAAAACTCAGATTTTCTTTTCTTATCCTTTTCCTTTTCCATTTCTTTTAATAGAAATATACTAATGGATTGTGTTATGGTGATTTATACTTACCACCACGCAATTATTTTTTTTTAAACTAAAAGTCTATATACGGATTACAAATGCGCACCTTCGCTAGCCAAGGGTTATGGCGAAGATGGAAATGGATTGTAACCCTTGGCAAGCAAAGAGGACAAATGTGTCGAGGTTTGTGATTGGATAACTGGTTATTGAATGTAAAGTTCATTTTCAGGAACTGAAAGCGTTGCCTTTAAAGACGTACGCCAATCTTTTACCATTTGAAAAGCAGTAAATTTCAGTTCCAAAATCTCTGTAAGTCTTTTAAAAACAAAGTACTAAAAAAAAACTCTGTGCTTTTCTTCTTACGCTCATTAAGTATGCTAGTAGTTGATATAGATGTTGTAATTTGCAAAAGTAACAATTGTATCATACAGAATCAAGAAATCAAACATTAAGTTATATGCGATAAAATCAAGTATCTCTTGGAATTAACCAATCGTTATTTTTTTTAAAAGTTTATTATAATAACTTACCATTTTTAAATAGCAAAATTCTAGTAGCATCAACATATTGAGTATATGTTTTATTGATACGATATATCTAGGACTTGCATTACCTATAGCAATTTCTATTATAGCTTTCATACATTATCGCAAATAAAAGAATATAATCGATACAATTGCTTTAGTTTTATAATAAACAATGGTATCATGTATACAGAACAAAAACAATTGTATCAATTTTTATAATTAAGGATACTCGCTCCTTTTGTTTATAAAGTTTTGCCAGATATTCGCTCGAAAACAAGCACGGACTCATATTTTTTTCTGTATTTTTGTTCCTTTTTTTTTTTATATAATATCAATCTATAATAGTCTTTAAAAATAACTTGTTTTTTTTTTTAAACATAGTAGCAAAATTCTAAAGTAAATATTTGACTTGATCTTCTGTTAAATTGTTTTTTTTTATGATAGTCATTAAACCATCTTTGAGTAGCACCATTCCTGCATCTTCATATGGAGTATATTCCATTTTCTCACTGAAACGTATTCTAGGACTTCCATTACCTACTTAGTATATCATGTTCTATGATGGAAGATTGATGTTTATAAGGAAACTAGTTAGGCAAGAGTTCCTAATAGTAAAGTTGAGACATCTTCTCGATTACAACTTAAATGAAAGAGGAGCGAAATATACCAGAGGGACATTCAAACTCATATATCGAAAATATACTGACAACACCATGGCTAAAAAATGAACAGTCAAATAATAGTACACAAGACAAAATATAACATAAAAAACCAAAAGACCAAGCAACACAAACCCCACAAAAACCTGGAAGAGATCTCAGATGCATCGAAAGAGTAAGCAGATCCTGGTCCACATGTGGCATCCGTCGTGTTCCTATTGTTATTACAAATCGAGTACATAGTCTATTTCTGTAGGTTACATTCGTGAAAAGGAAACGGAATTGTAGTTACGACACAAGAAACATATCCGATATCATCTGTGAAACGGAGATTTCAAATAGGTCAACCAACTCCGTACAATTTACGAAGGGATGATTTCAACTTCACCATTTGGAACTCTTGGTTTAATAGCTTCCTTGCGAGTAGTAACCCTCTAATAAGGACATCAAGATAGGAATGTTGTATCAATTAGGAGATACATACAGGCGCTGATGAAAAGTTGCTACATAGAAATGGAAAGTTTATAATTGGGAACCTGAAATTATCTGTTTTATGTAAAGTTTTGTTTTCAATAGACCTTCTTTGTCAATTTCTAGATGTCAGGTCATTTATGAGATATACTTAACTGTATCTGTTGTTTCCTTTTTCTCTAGTTCGATGTGATATATGTGTTCAACATAGTCACCACATTTTGTATTATTTATTGACTGTTGTGGAGATGACATCGGATATATTTCGTTTATTTCTGTCCTATTTCCCCTTTTTCCTTGTTGACACCACCGAGTCATTGTCTGATTTTTCTTGCAATGAGTATCAAAAGGGTTGTCGTTATTGCATTATGAATTGGATAACTTTCTGAAGCATATACGTTCATCCCCTCGGGATTTTGTTTAATCTTTGTTGCCCAATCTAATGTTATTTGTATAGTGTTTTGTGGTATGATTTTGTCTGCTCGACTTTTTTACTTTGAGAAATAGTGTTTGTTTTTTCGTTGACATTCGTTGTTTTTTAATTGGTCTTATGATCATGAATAAGATTATAATTTAAAAAGATTTGACAAACGTTCGTAAAATAATACTGAAGAAACAAATGAACGTATGTTTTTTAATAGTTTTGTTTTGTTTATTTCATGTATACAATAAAAGTTGAACATGTTAAGATAAAAAAAAAACAATTCATTAAACCTTTTGAGATTTTTTTTTGTAGGAATCACTTAATTTGTAAATCATAACCATTAACAATAACTTTATACTGATACTGACAATTAACAACGCATTTTGATCCAAGTTCGAGATAGTACGTTCATTGAAAGCATGAAGGAAATTGTACTACAAGTTAAAGGAAAGGAAAGTTACCTATAGGAGAAAACCGTATGGGTTTGGTTAATTTGTTTTATGTATTCATACATTTTTGACTACCCGATCATTTGGCTTGAGTCTGCCATATCATGTTACTTTTGAACACAGGGAAACAAAAGCTCCTGATACCAAAACTAATAAACTAAACATATTGATTTGATATCACCAGTGTCCGATATTTTGACACTTTACATGAATGATTCATTTTTTTTTAAAATTATTTCTAAGACTGTTTAATTTCTTCACCAGTGTCTCTCGACACATCTTCACACCACACAACTCTTAATTTTGAATTGAAAGATCGCCAATCATTGTTTATTAATCGTAAAATATAAAAAAAAAATATAACTAAAAACTCAGCTAACAGTTTTCTAAGGAGGAGACAAGTTTTGGTTTGTTAAAAAAACTCAATGTTTCAAAGAGGTGTACTAATATCCAAACAGTCAGTGTTCCAATAAAAGTATCATTGATTGAACGCTTTAGATAGAAGCCTTATTTTTGTACTCACATAAAAAGGAGTATAACACAACTCATTTAAGACCTTTCATTACTGTGAACTTATTTCCTATTATTGTGTAGCTACATTTAAAAAAAAACATTTAAAGGGATCAGATACAATATTTCTTGGATTGTGTCTCCTTCAATGATTCCTCTGCCAGAGTCTAAGAAGCCATTGACACAACTTGCCTATTTTGTTTGAATTTTTGAAATACTAAGGCTTTTCTACCTCAGGCATAGATTATCTTAACTAGATTTGGCAAAACTGCTAGGAATTTTGATCTTCAATGCTCTTCATCTTCGTACTTTATCTGGCCTTTATAACTTTTTTGGATATGAGCGTCTTTTAAAGACAAAACGCGCGTCTGGCGTATATAAAAAAAATTTAGTCGTGGTATCTATGATGAGTTTATATATATCCTACTTAGTCATATTGCTCTCCAAAGGATTTTGTTCTTATACATCCTTAGCTTTTAAAATATTCGGTTTGAAATGTTCCTTAAGAAGAACATAAATACTAGTAATAATGTTTAAAAAAAAGCGCATCGGACGCATTAAATTGATAAAGTGTTGTTCCTTTAAGTTTTAAGTTGATGAGCGCCATCATTGATTGATTGACAGTGTCACAACTGATTACGGATATGTTGCATTCGTCGTACAATCCCGACACCAAGTCTTCTGACTGAATGCAATTCATCACTGGATGTTTACTCAGAATCACGCGAATCAGTAACACCATGTGTAGCTAGTGGTGCATAACACTACTGTTTTTCGAAAATACTTGACTGAACATAAACCATGAAAACGCTAAAACATGTGGTTCAAAGTGAAAAATTGTCAATTATTTAGACTATATATTGATGAGTGTAAAATTCTGTGTCATAAATTAAGGCAACAATAGTATACCGCTGTTCAAAAGTCATAATTCTTTGGAGAGAAAACAAAAATTCTACGCATTTGAAAAAAGGGGGAGAAAATACCAAACGATATTCGAACTCATAGGTAGAAAAAACAATAAAAAAAATACCAAGCGATATTCGAACTCATAGGTCGAAAATAAACTGACAAACTGACAATACCATGGCAGCAGATGAAAACGACTAACTTACAAATAGGATACAAAACACAACCTTGAAAAATGAAGATTGAACAACATTCATTGATATGACCGTCAATAAAACTTTTGATTTGTAGTAAGAATTAGGGGCCTATGGTGTATTGACTCACAATGAATAATGTTTATTCGAACTTGAAAACAATCGAAAACCGCTTTTTGTGTTGTTTTTACATCTCAATGTAAGTTTCTTTCACTGGTGAAATTTAATTTTATGTTTCTGCAGCTTGCAGTGATAAACAAAAAAGATTTGATGCCAAACATGATTTAATTCTCTATTTTGGTATGTATAGTCTGTTGTTTGTCTTTTGGTTGTTCGTGATTTTCCTGGAATTGTCAATTCATTTTTGACTTGTGTGTTCAAATATCCCTTTGACACCATTCGTTATTCTTTATCGTAAGCATCACGACGTATGACACCATTGAAACAGGGACTTCACATAAGTTCAATCTCGTTTTATTGTTGTGTAATTGTGTTACTCAATCGGAAGTATTCTATGTTGTCAAAATATATGTGTGGACTGTTGTATTTTCCCCGTCATATTAGCAATTTTTCCATAGTTATTTTTAATGTCATTCGAATAAAACAAAAAACTAACAACTACCTTCGTCCAGATAGTTTGGTACAGACATACTTGTGGTTAGCATTAAACCAAACAGAATAATCAAAAACTCCCTATGGCAGGCTAACTTTGCCTGGTCATCATGAATCATAGTTTTATTTTTTTTGTCTAAATAATATATAATTCCACTATATACATAAAAATGTATATTAGGTGAAATCTGTTGGAAGGTAGATAACTCCTGTTTAAATTTATTACTGGTAGCCTAGACTCAGTTTTGCTGCTGGTCATTAGTGTCTATTTGCGTATTAAAATTACACAGCAAAATGTGTTATTCGATAAATGTTATGCATATACCAGTTGCTTATGATGCTTGACGATTCACAATAATTTTTCAAGGCATCTTTTTATTTCGGTACTGACATGATTTAACAAACCTTTCTAAAATTGTCCGTTTATAAATTTTGAAATTATTATGAAGCTAAGGTTTCAACTCCCTCAGGCAAAGTTGACTTTAGATGAATTTGGCTATTTATTTTAGTATTTTTTTTTATATATAGCTCTTCAACGGTTTCGGTACTTATACATCCTCGGATTTCAAATGTTTGATTTTGAGCGTTCCTGATGAAGGTAAATCCAGAAAAGCGCCTCGGACGCATGAAATTATTAAACGTGTTGTTTTCATTTTTTTTTCATCCCATGAAAAAAAACCCAGCTATAATACATATTGAAAAATAGTATCTCTTATAACACAAAATCCATACTGGCTACAGTCTGTTCGAAAACCTTAACTTAATTAACTCATCATATATATCAGGATTAAAAATTTGTACACCAGATACGCGTTTCGTCTGCATTTAACTCATCAGTGTCGCGCAAATAAAAAAAGTGGAAAAAGCCAAATCCTACGCGCCTTTTTTTAGCAGATTTTTTGGTTAAAGAACGATAAGCTGTATATTGCTGTAAATCATTTTTAAAACGTGCAATGGAATCTAACGAATACCAATAATTAGCCAAATTATCTGCTTGGAAAGTCAATACAAACATTAAGACAATAGATATTTTATTGAGCTATCTATTTTGTTAACGACACAAGAAATTTTGCACATAAATAGAGCCTGGTGTATAGGTTTTAAAAAAAACATTTGCTTCGGTTACGCACAATTTTTTAAACTGTTTTTGTTTTGCCCAATACTGCAATTTTACAGATTAAAAAAAAATGAATATTAAAATAAAAAGTGACTTCTTATACTGATAATACAACCAATTGGGACCATAACAGATACAAATCAATTCAAATGTTTCGAATAATCATATACACTGTTTTTGCATTTCTGTATAATCAATATGTTGCATACATAAATATATCTAAAATATTGTGATTCAACAAGGTTTTATAATAGAGGCAAAAGGGATATTCAAACTCATTGCCGGACATTTGTTTACAACACCACGACAAGAAACAAAAAAAGACCAAAAGACCTACACTAGTATACAAAACACAACATAGAAAACTAATGACGAAAGTTTTGGATTATGAGTGAAACTTGTACAAAAACTAACGTCTTTACTTATTTTTATCTTTGACAATCCTGGCAAGAAATATTAATAATAAATTACTTCTGACACGCGTGTGTTAAAAATGTTCCATTAAAATGACTATGATATCTCTCTTGTCAGAGTGTTAAATATTGTTTTCTTGATTAGTTATAGAAACATATTTGAATATAATGATGATGGA
The DNA here is from genome assembly GCF_036588685.1 of Mytilus trossulus. Lineage (NCBI taxonomy): Eukaryota > Metazoa > Mollusca > Bivalvia > Mytilida > Mytilidae > Mytilus > Mytilus trossulus. The sequence continues at coordinate 26,688,422 of NC_086375.1, read as the reverse complement.
CTATTGTCCACACCATAAAATGCCCTATTTTGATATTTAACGTTCTGCATTAATAAGGTTGCAGTTCAATTAATTATAGTGACCACATCTGATGTTTTATGTTTTCTTTACGGAAGCGTGACCACCAATGCTGAAGTGTTAATGCATGTGCATTATATTATTATAATTATACCATTGACCAGTTTAATTATTCCACATTATTTATAAGACTTTTCTCTTACCCTTGATAACGAACTATTTTTCAAGTAAAGTTCCAACCTCTTAGAGCATAAATTTAAAGCTTTCATGGAATATGGACTTGTTTATAGAATTTGTGTATAAAAACAGAATTTATTTCTACATTTGAAAATGCCAAGTCAGGAATATGACAGTTCTTGTCCATTCGTTTTTGATGCGTTTTGTTATTTGATTTTGCCATGTGATTATGGACTTTCCGAAATGATTTTCCTCTGATTTCAGTATTTTTGTGATTTTACTTTTTGCTAATTTGTTTTTAGATTTTAGTTCATAAGCAAAACATCAATTTTGGCTAGGTCTTGAATAATAACTTAATGTGGATGGCCAAATCTCAAAATGATTCTTATTTATGCATTTTAAGCAATTATGCATTTAATGCTGGAAATCGAAGCTCTAAAGCCAATATGTAAGACATTTTCAAAAATAAAAATATTGATTTCTGTCTATTGCACATCCAATGAAAGATATGTGACAAATTCATAATTCTTTTCAATTTTTAATTTCAAGGAGTTGTACCTTTTAATTAGAACAAATGATAACAACACAATAACTTCGTTTAGATATGTCTTAGCGTTAACACATTAACCAAACTGCTATTTATAATTCATACAATTTACCCAATTCTAAAATGAACTAAACGATGGATGTCAACAGGAGCTGAAAATTATGAAATTTTCGGAGCACTCTAGTTTGTTAAATTGTGTTGCTAATATTTTGGTTTTCAATGTAGAAGTTTGTGGTCTTTATGTTCTATTATTTGTTCATGATCTTGTGTATCATTTTCACAGCATACAACAAACTCAACATGTGTCATTTCCCAATAACACTGATAAAAATGTAATAATAATCTGAAACCAATTTTAACAAGACAGGCTCAATATAGAGTGACGTTAACAATTGAGGTTACGTTGATCCCCCTTCATTATGTATTGTAATTTTGCCAAGAGTAGCCCGTCTGCCTCTTCGGGTGAACAAATTCAAACCCAAACTTATTCGGTAGTGCGAATATTCTGTAGCAAATGGTGGATATAGCTAGCTAAATCACTCATTTGTACGACAGTCTCATTAAATTCAATACATTGTAATATTAAAAACGACGTGTGAACAACACAAACAGTCCTAATAGTGAGAAGTTCTGGGCAGTTTAACTTGCTCCATCAAATGTACTTATCGATTTATCAAGTGAGGACAATGAAAGTAAATTTATAATTTGTAACCATGGTATTCGTTTGCAGAAATGTTTACCTAAAATAGTAAATAGATAAGGAGTTGTACAGGGATACAATAACATGTGAATGAAAGATAGGGATGGAAGTGGAAGTATCAGGAAGGGATTTGTATATTTTTGGGGAGGTGATGAGTTTGAAGTTTGAATCAGAAACCACCTGTTGACCTCCTTATTTGTTAATTTGCTTTCCAAGATTAATTTCCAGAGTATGCTGACCTTCCCAAAATTTTCTTTTCGTCTTTTTTTGTTGTTCTTTTTCTACAAAGGCAAATATATGTGATGATGTTGTGCTTATATTTTATAGAAAGGTAAACCTGATAGAAAATGAATGTTTTGGCACTTTCTATGTTTTGGCACGATTGATGAATTTGGGTTCCTTAACTTTTTACCTAAGGTGCTAATGCGATTTTTTATAATTGTTTAAGAGAACTGATTATCGAAATTGTAGACTGCTTATGAAGAAAATATGTTGCGAGTAACAAAAGAAAGTTTTTTTGTCAAGTGAGCACAGTGAAAAGAAAAATTACAAAATACTGAACTCTGAGGAAAATTCAATCGGAAAGTCCCTAATCACATGGCAAAATAAAAAACCCACATCAAAACCGAAAGGACAACAACTGTCATATTTCTGACTTGGAACAGGCATTTTCAAATGTAGAAAATGGTGGTTTGAACCTGGTTTCATAGCGCTAAACCTTTCACTTTTATGACAGTCGCATCAAATTCAGTTATTTTAACAACGATGCGTGAACAAAACAGACACAATCGGTAAAATAGTCAAAACATGGTTACAGCAGTCATCACTGTGTTACAATCTCAAGTCAAACAAACATTTACAAGCACACAAAAAGCGTCTATCAAATTAAAAAAACCCACATTCCTTGTTTCGCGTGTTGGGCGTCAGATATACAAACGTCACAAAAAAGACATTTTGTCGTTTAATATCTATACAAAACAATTATAATTTCACATGGAGATGTGAACAAGTGAACGAGCATATAAATGCTTATCATTTGTCTTTTGCAATATGTCTATAACAAAAATCACATAACATTGTTTGATGAATTTGTTATTTTCATATATATTTATATACTTCAGCAAAAGGAAAAAAGACAAAAAATAATTTAAAACTTTTACAAAATGTATTTATTATATAATGCTTGTCGTTCATTTTTCCTAATGTATTTTCTTATTTCCTAATATTTGATTTGCATCCTTCTTTGTTATGATTTGTACTAAAACGTAGCATCGATGTTTATTTGCCGAGTTATATCGAAAAGCCATGTGAAAACATGTCGGAAAGGGAAAGCAGTAAATAAATGTTTCATATCAACCCGCTAAGCACACTTTTTTGAAATTTTGGGTTCTAAATGCTCTTCAAATTTGATCTTCCTTGGCTTTACAACTATTTTGATCTGATGAGTCTTATGTAGACGAAACTCTCGCGTATCAAATTATAATCCTGGTATCTTTGATAACTAATTAATCAAATAACAATATCTCAAAGATGCTTTGAATTGTTTTATTGGAAAAAGAAACAAAAATGTCTGTGTAGCCAGTATATTCCTGCTTCATCTGAAAAAAAAAGTTTTAACATCTATTTTCTTTTATATTCGTTGTATGAATGTAAGTTAACACATGTCAATTTAATGACATTCGATGCGACTGTCATACAAGTGAGATGTTTAGCTAGCTATAAAACCAGGTTCAATTCACCATTTTCTGCTTAAGAAAATGCCTGTACCAAGTCAGGAATATGACCGTTGTTATCAATTCATTTTATGTGTTTGAGGTTTTGATTTTGCCATTTGATTACGGACTTTCTGTTTTAAATTTTCCTCGGAGTTTAGTATTTTTGTAATTTTACTTTTTAGATATACATAAAAAAAAACTTTGTTTTCGTGAGTTCGAAAAACACAACATGAATCTGATATTGTAGTAACAAATCAAAACTTTCAACAACTCATTGTATTTATTTCTTTGATTAAATAACATAAAACGACACCTAAAGTTTTGCCACACCGTAGCATGATTACAATCAACATTTTCTGATGTTTTTTCTTGCTTGATTTGAAAAATTTTGCTATATTATTTCAAAATTATTTGTATGGTTTGCATAAACGTTAATTAATCATTCGGGTGCACGACGGGTGCCATAAGTGAAGCTGGAGCTGATTAATGTTTCGATTCTATAATTAGTTTATTTGAGAACTGCAGGTAATTGACTCTCCACATGTAGTATCACTAATGAAGAAAATCCTCTCATTTTCCTAAAATGTTAACACGTTTTGTATTTAACATCGACAATGTTTTATTTGACTATATTTACCGTATGCGATCATTTTTTAGGGGAGGTATCATTTATCGATAATAATATACATGTTTTGTGTTTCGTTCTGTTTGATTTTTTCTTAATTTATCATCTTATAAATTTTGAATGACTTACTTTAAAATTGGAAAGTCTTACTCGTCATTAATATTTATAAAACAGTTTGTCTTTGATATTTCCATAACCGTCGTTATGGTAACCATATTCACTTCCTTTGTTTACTATGATTTTTGTTTTTCCATTTCCATTACCATAGTAACCATAACCATACCCATTTCCATAACCATATCCATAACCGTCGTTATTGTAACCGTATCCGCGTCCTTTATTAACTATGATGTGAGTTTTATCATTTCCATAACCGTTGTTATTGTAACCATATCCATTTCCTCTATTTACTACAATTTTTGTTGTTTTTCCATTTCCGTAACTGTTATAACCATCATCATACCCGTTTCCATATCCGTCGTTATTGTAACCATATCCACTTCCTTTATTTACAATGATATTTGTTCTTCCATTTCTATAACCGTTGTCACCATAACCATATCCATTTCCATAACCATATATATTACCATAACCATATATATTTCCGTAACCATATCCGTTTCTATAGCCGTAGTTATTGTAACCATATCCACTTCCTTTATTCACAATGATATTTGTTTTTCCATTTCCATGACCATATATATTTCCATAACCATATATATTTCCATAACCATATATATTTCCATAACCAAATATATTTCCATAGCCATATCCATTTCCAAAGCCACCGTTATTGTAACCATAACCCCTTCCTTTATTTACAATGATATTTGTTTTTCCATTTCCATAACCGTTATCACCATAACCATATATATTACCATAACCATATCTATTTCCATAACCATATCCGTTTCCATAGCCGTAGTTATTGTAACCATATCCACTTCCTTTATTTACAATGATATTTGTTCTTCCATTTCTATTACCGTTGTCACCATAACCATATCTATTTCCATAACCATATATATTTCCATAACCAAATATATTTCCATAGCCATATCCATTTCCATAGCCGTTGTTATTGTAACCATATCCACTTCCTTTATTTACAATGATATTTGTTCTGCCATTTCTATAACCGTATCTATTTCCATAACCATATATATTTCTATAACCATATCTATTTCCATAACCAAATATATTTCCATAGCCATATCCATTTCCATAGCCGTTGTTATTGTAACCATTTCCACTTCCTTTATTTACAATGATATTTGTTCTGCCATTTCTATAACCGTATCTATTTCCATAACCATATATATTTCTATAACCATATCTATTTCCATAACCAAATATATTTCCATAACCATATCCATTTCTATAACCGTTGTAATCATTACCATATCCACTTCCTTTATTTACAATGATATTTGTTCTGCCATTTCTATAACCGTATCTATTTCCATAACCATATATATTTCCATAACCATATCCATTTCCATAACCGTTGTAACCATTACCATATCCACTTCCTTTATTTACAATGATATTTGTTCTTCTATTTCTATAACCGTTGTAACCATAACCACTTCCTTTATTTACTACAATTTTTGTTGTTTTATCGGTCCCGTAACTGTCATGATCGTAACCATATCCATTTCCTTTATTTACAACAATTTTCGTTGTTTTATCATTTCCATAACCGTCGTTTTCGTAACCATAGTCATTTCCTTTATTAACAACAATTTTGCTTGCTTTACCATTTCCATAAGCATCGTCATCATAACCATATCCATTTCCTTTATCTACAACAACTTTTGTTGTTTTACCATTTCCGTAACCACTTCCATTTGCTAAAAGAGAGGTTAATACTCTTTATGCCTTCTTTTAGAAATCGCCTCTTACAATTTTGAAAATTTCTTTGTGTGACTTTAGTTGCAATATGTCTTATATAATGGATGGCAATGATTTATAGGCGTGTTTGGTTTTTTTGGGGGTGTACAAGGCCACTGTCAGCGACCTTGTTGTTATGATGATGGCCAGTTAATATTGATATAGAAAGCCGGAATGAGAGAAGAACACACAAATCTTTAGCACTAAACCTGGTGATTATTTTCAATTAAGGTCGTGGAAGATATTGTGGGAATGACATAGGTTAAATTATTTAGGATAGGACCCAGTTTTTTAAAAAGAGGAGCGAAGGAAACCAGAGGAACAGTCAAACTCATACAGCGAAAATAAACTGACAAACCATGGCGAAAAATGAAAAAGATAATCAGACAAATAATGGTACACAAGAAACAACATAGAAAATCACGAAGCACTATACATGAAAAATCTATGATGGAGCAACACCACCAGCTTAACTAACTGATATGCTAACATGTGCTCAAGAATATTAAGCCATTCCTGACATACAGCATGTTAGAATATCTTTTAATTCATTATGAATAAAGTGAAGTAATCTAATGCAAAGTTAAGAAATGGGCACATTAAAGGACGTTCTAATTGACCAAAACAATATTTACAAGAACATTTAGCATGTTCTGCCTTGTTTATGAGGATGACAGCAGTATGTTTAATAGGGCGAATTCCGTTTTTTATATTGGTAAATTTGATACATCTTTAGATAAACTCATCATAGATACCAGGACTTAATTTAGTATATACGCCAGACGCGCGTTTCGTCTACAAAAGACTTACCAGTGACGCTCGAATCCAAAGTAAGTTAAAAAGGCCAAAAAAAGTACGAAGTTGAAGAGCATTGAGGATCAACATTCCTTAAAGTTTTGTCAAATACAGCTAAGGTAATCTATGCCTGAGGTAGGAAAGCCTTAGTATTTCCAAAATTTCCAAAATTTGTAAACAATCAATTTATAAATATAACCATATCAATGACAATTCATATCAGCACAAAGAACGACAGTAACAATGTCATCCATTAATATATCACTCAACAATATGAGTTAAGCTTTTCAGTGTAACGACTGCAAGGCATGATGACCTTAATAAAGTCCCAAATTAAAAAATCCTAGCGTTATTTAAGTAATGAACAAGAGAAGAACTTACCCAATGCAATAAGAAGCAAGACCAAACAAGGCTGTGTCAACTGGAGCATTGTTGAATAATAGTAAAGAAAGAAATATGGAAATTTACTTATATAGTTTAAGAGGCTCATTAGAAGACTCGGAAAATTAAGCAATGCTCACACCTTGTTTAATAAACACAGAAGGACACATGTTTTGCGTAGTATACATTATACAAATGCAATATATGATGCAATCGACTTCGGACAAACAAATTTGAAAAATTCAAAATTGCAACATTGAATGTTATATAATTTCTTGGAATTCAAATTAAAGACCCACGTTAAATTTTTACAATAGAAGAAAAACAAAAAAGAAATAAGGTATATTTACCTTTTTGTACCAGATTGGTAAATCATAAAAGGTTGATCAAATGATTCATAATATTTCCGTAAATCGTTCACAGTTTGTAATGTACAGTGGCATCTCAAATTGGTGGATATGAGAAAATATAAATGAAAAACACAGGGAAATTATTGTCTTAAAACACATTTTGTTTGATAGCTACCAACAAACAACATCAAACAAAACATTAATAAAACTAAAAGAGTGAAGAAACTTGTCCACCGAGGCCTGTAAACCTGTTAGAAGACCCGAAGAAGGTTACTTCGTTTACTGCTGATTTGGGTTGTTTTTTTACCTGTCATCAGCTATTATTCTTACTGAAAATTTAAAATGTAAAGAAGCTATGAAGTTTTTTACACTGCACATCTACCAGATAAACAAAAACCCAGAAAAAGGTCAACATTTACCTACTCCTGGAAAACCATCAATCATTGATAATTTAACTAGTTATGTTCTTAATAGAATAGAAACAAATTCATCATCAAAACACTTCAGAAACAACATATAATCATATTGCATATTAATAAATTTATACAATTATTGTTGATATATGAAAACTCTCTGAGGTTATATTTTGCGAGGTAACTCAACAGTAAATATTCTAATATTATTTATGACAGGATGCATATTTTACTCTGAGCCAACCCCTCTTATATCATTTTTTCATAGAAACAAACGAATTAAAGCGAACTGTATGTAATATTTAGCTCACAAGGACTCGGCTGGTCAGCGCAAGCTCAACCCGACGGCCGGAGTCTAGGGGTGATATTACATTGAGACACCAAGTCCAAGTGGGAAAACTATTTTACATCCCTGCTCATCATGGCTTAATGAAAAATAAATCATTCTTCATAACATCTTATTCAGAATGCCACATACAATAATTATATTAATACATATATTACTATATAAAATATACCCTTTATGTTAAATTAACAGTGAATTTGTATCGTGTTGACGATATGAATTGTGACGTCATATGCTTGAAGTCTTGAGTTCGATAAATCGCTCAGACACCAGAAATTAAGTAGATTTTATCGACATGACATTGAAAAGTTAGTCTTTATGGCGCATTACTCAGTTTATTTTCTATGGTCGGCATTTCTACAAAGATGTTAAATAACAAAGATTGGCATGAAGAACAACAAAAGTCAAGATAGGGTGATCTGAAAGAGATGGTCCGACTAAAATCTCATATGTTAAAAGAAGGGACATTCACAAAACAAAGATACTTAGCTGTTTGAGGTAGAAGATCCAAATATAACATTTATAGATTACAAAACTGAAGCTAAGTTTTTTTTTAGAAAATTACCCCAATCAAAAAAGGTTCATATGATAATGTTACTGTGTTCCAGGCGGTGTATAACCCAAAGATTCATTGTTAGTTAACGCCACTTTAAAGCACCACTTTTGGGGTACTTCGTGGCAGACAGATTTATTAGTGAAGGAAGCCAGAGTGCCCAGAGAAGCCACCGACCCTCGATAGGGAAACTGACAACCCTCGTCAATTAAGATGACACGGAGTCGAACTCACAACCTCAGTGTTGATTGGCAAGTGATTACAGTAGTTACTACTTAAATCAATCAACCACCGATGCCCTTAAAACACATAGATAATTTTTAAATAACGTTTCTAAATATTATAGGATGTGTATTACCCAAAGATAACATTTACACAACATTGTAAATGATTTGTTTGGAGTGATTATCCACATAATTATATCTCTTCAAGACAACACTGGTACCACCATTGAAACTCATGAAGCTTAATCAGGGCGTATGACTATTAAGAAAAGTGCATATATGAATAAAGGCAACAGAAGTATACTTGTGTTCGTAAGTCAAAAACCGATTGAGAGGAAACGAACCGGGTTACAAATTATAACCGAGTGAAACATATCAACTTTAATAGGAAAACTAAGGAACAATATGAACACCAAAATGCAACAAAAACAAACTTCAACACACATAAAGAAAAATTATTTGATAACAGTTTCCATATTCCTGACTTGGAACAGGATATTTTAGGGGAAAAAAACCTCGTGGGCTGAACCTGGTTAAACGGCTAGCCAAACCTTCCGATTGTAAGACAATGTTAAAAAGTATTATATATACTACTGATACTAAAATATCCCAAGAGTAGTCCTATTAAAAATAGGTTTTTATGACGCTTCTATTGGGTTGATCCAGGTTTTTTACCCCTAGATAACAACCGTGTGCCACTGGTGCTGAGATGTTCGATGTGTGTGTCGCAATATTACTTTCATATATAAGTTGTTCAAGGTCTATGACGACCAGAAAACGGTCGCTTACAACAGCTACCGAATTATTATTAAAGCTCTGGTAATGAGTTGTTAGCAGTATATCATTTCCAAAAAAACATTCCTACAACACCAGTAATGAGTTTGGCGAGGAGGATTAATACAAGATAAAGTACACACAACACTGAGATTAAAGAGCGTTTGACAAAAAGAAAACGCTGCTACTTATTATTCGAGGGAAATGATCAAAAGGTACTGTTCCTACAACATTTTTGCTGAAGTGTTTCACTTTTTTGTACCTCTAGATAAGGTTCCTACAACACTTGTTCTAAATTGTTCGAGGTGTATGACCACGATATAGATATATATTAGGTAATACAACCAGCAAATTAAATAGGTACCGGATTGTCTAGTATAGTTGATACTGCGCAGATAATAATGATAAGGAACAATTATATAAGTCTGAAGATTTGTACTAATATAATCATCTTCGTATATTTTTCATTTATATTAGTACTATTGTGCACGTCTTTAGACATTTATATATAAGTAACTACACATCAAAATAATGTTACTGAGATATTCGAAATTTTATACTTTCTTATTGTTAGAGATTGATGACCCCTATATAATATTTCGTTAAGATTAAATTTGGATGTTCGAGGTAAATTACCGTAGTGCGGGGTGTAAATATTCGCGTATTTTCGCGGATAGAAAAAAAAAACGCCAATTTAAAAGTGCCCATGCAAAGGTATTGATAAAAGTTTGAATCCGCAAAAATTAAAACCGCCGAAATATTTCGTATACCTAATTCAATGAAAATTGCGAAATTTTACATTCGCGAAAATAACCCGCTAAACGGTACCCACTGGAACTAAGATGAGCGTTCATACAACAGAGCTACTTACTTGTTCACGTCTTATGATTACTACATAACGTTCGAACAAAAGTGGTACTGAGGAATATGATCTCTATAAAATGTTCAAGAAGCACTGCTTCTAAGTTGCTTGAGGTACATGCATATGATTCCTATATAACATTCATACAACAGTGGTCCTAGATATTGGTAATTGGAGAAAAAAGTAAAATCACAAAAATACTAAACTTAGAGGAAAATCAATTCGGAAAGTCCATAATCACATGGCAAAATCAAATAACAAAACGCATCAAAAACGAGTGGACAAGAACTGTCATATTCCTGACTTGGTACAGGCACTTTCAAATGTAGAACATGGTGGATTAAACCTGGTTCTATAGCGCTAACCCTCTCACTTTAATTGCAGTCTCGTCAAATTCCGTTATATTGCATTGATGCGTTAAATAAACAATAAAATAGTCAAAATATGGGTACATCAGTCATCATCATGTAACAATTTTAAAAGGAATAATTTAACAGAACACAAATACATCTACTATCTACGAATACATTGATTGATTTGAGTTTCTGACGTCAGAATTTTTTTATATGTCACATAAAATTTGTCGTTCAATGTGCATACAAACAATTGTAAAAGGAGTAGGTCCCGTAAGAGCCCGTTTTGGCCCTAAAATAAAGCAGATTTCAAAATTGTAAAAAATGTTTAAAACTTTTATTTATTTATTGGATAGTAGAATGGTTCTGCTACATAAATATGGGCTGTTTTTGACAATACAATGCACATATATTGGGTACCAGAACCATTAAGTCATGCTAAAATACTGAAATCTTAACAATTCCAGCATTTTACTTAAATTTTAGACGGTTTCCGTGTCAAACGAAAGTGGCCGCATTCGTGTTCATCACAAATATTTAAATGGAAGTTGTATTTGATGATAATACATAACATATATAAATTTTGAGATTGAACACAGATGCGGCCACTTTCGTTTTTGACAAAAACCATCTTAAAAGTGACATTTTTTCGCATTATTTGGTAGAGTTTTCCTATTTGAGCTTGAATCGGATCGTTTTTAAGGCCGTCATCGTACCTTGACCCGCGGTAGCCCGCTATCAGGTCGACCACGTACCTTCTCACCCGCGGTAGGACTAAATAAGATAAAATCTTTCACATAAATTAATTGAATCATATGAAATAGACACTTTAGGGTTTAAAAAGTGGTCAAAATCTTTCGTCAGACGAAACTGATATTTGAGGCCAAAATCGGTTCTTACCGGAACTACTCCTTTACATAGGCAATGTAAGCATACAGGGTCTAAAAATCAAAAGTATGTAAGAATAAATTTCAGAAATAGACCGAGATATAAACTAGTCCAAAAGTTATATATAGAATTTATAAGAATCCAAAAATAGTTGATTCCACTACGCGATTGAATGATTTTGACGTTTCTGGTTCAACGTATATACTAATTTATAATAGAAATATATCATAATGACATTTAATAAAACAATATCATACTGACGGGATCTTTTAAAGTACAAAATCACGTTATAAGAACAATAGAAATACAAAAAGTCGCATACAAAAAACAAACCACTAAAAAATGAGAGCCAATACAAACACATTGACGAGATGTATAAGTACCGAGCCACGTCAAACGGATATCACATAAAACCATTCAACAGTAAAAGTAATATTAATAATAGAACAAACACAAATGAAAGAACAATAAAACACGTTGTTAAGATGATAAACAACATCAGTACGCAGAATCTATACATCAAGACCATCGTGTATTATTTGAGAAGTTGATACGGAATATTTATCAACAAGGTCTTGGTACCTTCCGATGAACTTTTTTTTAGAAAAAACATACCCCTGGTTCATCAACTTTCTACTCAAACACTGATGACGTTTTACAAAGTGTGAATAGGAGCTGCAAGCTCTTGAATATCGAATGTTAGGAAATATATATCCCATATGCATGTGAAGTTGGTATATTGCTACTGAGGTGGAGGTGTTTAACATCTAGATAACCTTTCTTAAACACTGGTTTATATATAAATAATTGCTATAACAGGAAAATGACCAATGTTAAATGTTTATACAGCACTGTTATAAAAAAAAAAAAATTTCAAAAATACCGAACTGAAAGGAAATTTAAAAACGGAAAGTCCCTATCAAATGGAAAATTCAAAAGCTTATCACATCATATAAAAGGAAAACAACTGTCTTGTCTCTGACTTGATGCAAACATTTCCTCGTTTAAAAAATTGTGGATTTAACCTGGTTTTATAGCTAGCTACACTTCTCACGTATTCGACAGTCTTAAGTAATTCCATTATATACTTCACTCGTTCAATTTGAAGTCAATAACAATAACGGTATCATTTTTTTTGGCACACAAGATGCGCAAATGCGTTGACTGTATATTTCTATATCATTTACAGTCACTGACCCGATATCACTTTTCTTCATGAATAATATAAATTAGTTGCCGTAACTTGATTTGATTGCTCATGACAATCTCTTTGTCCTGTCTTTGTTTTAAAATGTAAACAACGAAGCGTTGAACGACTCAAACTTATTTCTTTAATAATTTACTTTGCAAGTATGTTTGTTGAAAATGGTTTTATGCTATTGTTGATATTTTATTCCATACTCCAACGAATTCGTTCACCATCGGATATTGTGTTATAATTTTACCTCACCAGAAATTATATCTTTTTAAAGGGGAATACTTTACCAATATTTATTTCAAAGCAATACAAAAACACAATTAACCACAATTGAGAATAGTTTTTCTTTCTATTTTACAGTATAAAGACAAAAACATGAATAAATAGTTGATTTGAAATATAAACGATATAACAATTTGGCCTAAAAATGTGTGAACAAAACAGACAGCCATAGTATGTTAAAAATAAGTGAGCAGCAGTCATCAGTGTGTAATAATCTTAATCCCTATAAGAATAAATATGTCAGGAAAGAAAATAATAATTCCATATGTACAAACAACAGAATAACAAATGAAAGAAAATATAACAAAATAATGACCATAATAACACAAAGGCGGAATGTTAGGTCTCTCCTAAAAGACATTACAAAAAAAAAAAATGAATCGTTAATGTAATAATTTACAACGGCAAATAAAAGAAACGCTTTTACACGTTATTAAGACGACACACCAACGTCAGTATGTTGAATCTATTCTATAAGACCATCATGCTTTATTTGTGAAGTTGATTATTTATCAACAACTGGAGTGAATATTGATGGAACCAATCAGAAAAGTTTGGATTGTTAATGGATAGAACATTATCAATATACTTATATCTGAATGTAATAAAATAGGTTGGATTATTTTATTATCTGGTTTTTGAATTGTCTGAAGGAACTCAGACTCATTTGGAAATAAGAAAAGGTAGGCACGCAGAGGCTCACATTTCGTTCCAAAAGGAAACCCACTTAAGATAAAATCTACCTCCAAATTCAACAAATATGTTGTCAATAAGAAACTCCAGTATACTGATAACTTGTTCCTATACGTAGCATGTTTTACCTTTTTTATTCACGTAACAAGCCATACATACATAACACTCGTTATCAAGTTGAATTGAACATAATCATTATACTTGACTTTTATATTAACGAATACCGTGTCTATGTTTGCAATTCTGTTTATTTTTTTTCTGTGATAAGGGCCGGATTAGATATATAGATAACTGATTAACCCTATTAAAATAAAGTATTGTCGGTGTTGTTGGTGTTACATCCATAAGTAATGTTCACCTCTACTTAACGTTCCATCAAGAGTAGTGTTGAGATTTAAGAGGTAATTAATCATGAGATAACGTTCCTATAACACCGGTATCGAATTTTTTAGAGGTGTATTAAACATCAATACCGTTCAAAGAACACTAGTACTGAGATTATTTTACTGTTTGTGTCAGATGTCCTTTGAAAATGTCCCTATTTGACCGTGTGCGTATGATGACCTTCGTTTGAAAATTTCAAACTGTTTAATTCTTTAATATGTCAATTTAAGAATAGATATGTCAATTTCAATTTAACAAGCCTATGTGATATTCCCAATTGAAGCTTATCATATTACATCAATGGTTGAAACTTTATGTTCCTTATGTCGTAACTACAATTCCGTTCCCCTTTCACGAATATGACCTACCAAATTAAATTATTTACCGAGTTTGCAATACCATGAATAACCGCATATTGAGATGGATCTGCTAAAACTTCCAGAGCACCAGAGATCACCACCAGTTTTTGGAGGGATTCGTCTTCGTCTTCAGTTTTCTATGTTGTTTCTTGTATACTTTAATTTGTCTGTTTCTTTTTTTTCATTTTTAGCCATGGGGTATTAACTTATTTTCCATCTATAGATTTAAATGTTCCTCTGGTATCTTTCTACCACTTTTAGGCCACACCAATTTAATTTCTTGTTCTACGGATTTTTTTATTCCAAAACGTTGGTCGATGGATCGATTTGAAAATTTTGAAAAAAATAAGAAAAAAATGATTTGTAAATGTTTGGGGCGAGGCTTGAAAAGTAAAGGCGAGTGTTTATAAATTATTTTTGTTAACATAAAAATAATAGGTTTTGACAAAATTGAATGGTATAAAACTTAATTTATCTCTTACACTTTGAATTTTTTTTTAATATCTCCATTTTTACACAAACAAAAAAATACACAGTATATATGATGTGTACAAGATGTATGTTTGTACAGGGTTTTGTACAAGTTATGAAGTTTTTTTCCCAATACCTTCTTGCAACAGGTGATACAGGTTTATATGCTAAAATGTACCAGTTATATGTTTTAAATTCAAATACATATACTTCAACCTCTCATTTGGAGCTTTTTTCCTTGTCATCAAACTAAAAATAAGGATACCAGAATGGTTTAAATTCTAATTTATTTTCCCGTTATGCCATATTCATGTCCTTAATCAGTCTTCTTCATGTCGTGTAATGTTTTTTTTATCAATGATCAGTATTAGACTGCATCATGTAGTTATGAAAATAAGAAACATGCGAGTCAAAAGACTGTGTGCTTGCATTATCCATCTATGTTAATAACCGTTTCACAAATGATATCGGATATGTTCCTTACGTCGTAATTACAATCCCTTTCCCTTTCATGAATGTTACCTACCGAATCAGACTTTTTACCGGATTTGATATCACATAAGCAACACGACGGGTGCCACTTGTGGAGCAGGATCTGCTTACCCTTCCGGAGCACCTGAGATCGCCCCTAGTTTTTGGTGGGGTTCGTATTGTTTATTCTTTGGTTTTCTATGTTGTGTCATGTGTACTATTGTTTGTCTGTTTGTCTTTTTCATTTTGAGCTATGGCGTTGTCAGTTTGTTTTAGATTAATGAGTTTGACTGTCCTTTTTGGTATCTTTCGTCCCTCTTTTAAGCAGTTCATACAACACTGATAACTTGTACAAAAAAATGTGTAAAAATTATAATTTGTACAACATTATAACTTGTACACAACATTAATATATATAACAGGAAAAGAACAAGATAATTAAAAAAAACCCATTTTATTGGAAGCAGCAAAAACATTTGTCTTTATAACCAGTATATCTAGTTCCACCTGAAAAAGAAAAAATCAGAATTTGTTACATATTTTTTTATTTTCCAGCCGTTGTATGAATGTAAATAAGATATAAGTAAAACACATTTTTCGTGGGTGTAGGTCATGTCCTCTCCTCTCCTTTAAACGTTAAAATCCTAGAGTTTAAAGGGGCACTAGCTACGAGATATATAAACAATTTGATTTTTTTCTGTTCAATCAATAATGAAAGTAAAATAGTGAAATAACAATTCGCCTTTTGCAGCCAAAAAGGTTCAATTTTGTCAAATTACGCTAAGAAACATTGATAATTACTAATTCACTTGCAAGTGAATGAGTCGACCTCTTTAAATCCGTATTCATGTGAACTTCAATTTAATCCCTAGCAGCTAGAGATTGACAACGCATGCATTGTACGTGTACTGGTTGTTTAAAAAAAAGGAATGCCAACAATGAAAGTGAAACTACGGTAAATCATTTGATTACTAATTCGATGCACATAAAATCATTCTCATACGGTTAAAAACAATGAGAAATATCTATGTTTAATCTATAAAAAAAAATCAAACAGACCTATAAAAATCCAATTGCACGTGTTGGTTAAAAACCGTTTAATCTATTCATATCTTTATTTATGTTCACATCGCTTATATGGTCATGTGAGGTCAAATCGATAGTTAATTAATTAGATGGCGTCTTGACTAAAATACACACGAAACGAACCTATATATTATCTACCCCATGCTCTGTAAACTGTTAATTTATACTGTTGATAGTTTGAATAAATGTTTTACATTGTTATAAATCAAATATGAGAATTTCAGTCAAATCGGTGACCATGAATTTGACAGCTAGTGCCCCTTTAACATACAACAACATAAATAATAATAGGTTGATGATTAAATACTTTCAACTGCTACGATCAATTCACAAACAAGGGGCAAGTAACAAATAATCAACGTCGACAACTGAAAGATGATTACGGAAGAGATAATTGTGGAATTAATCATGCACATTTACTTAACCTACTCGAAAAAACTATACCCTCTCTTTCCCGTTTTCAAACAACATATTATTCATAATTATAACAGAATGGATACAATTGACTATCGACAATGAAACCATTAATATCTTTGTTATAAACCATGCCGTTTGTTTAGTTTAGATTTGTTTCATGGTCTAAGAAACGTTAACATGCGAAATAAAGGCAATAGTAGTATACCGCTGTTCGATGGTAAAACTCACATCATAGTAAATAAAGGATATTTCAACAACCGCTAAAAAATCTAGTAGGTACACAATAAGAAGTCTATATTAAAAAAAGAAATAACTTTAAATGATTCGATACAGATTTCAGTGTTCATGACCGATTTTGATAAAAAAAAAAAAAATATATATATAGCTAGGAGCTTGGAATTCAAATGAATCGAAACAGAAACCTTTAAATCCTTATAACTTAACTTTGCATTACTTATATCATAATGATAAGTACCACATCAAAACCTGTGAAAAGACAATCAATGTTACTTATGATAAGTTAGAGTATTTGAAAACAAATAAGACATCATTTCCATTTTTTTTTAATAAATCATCTTTGCCTATCATGAAAACCCGATAAAATCACTAAATAACTAAAAAAAGCACTGATGGAAAAAGATCACTTCTATCTTCTCTGAAAGCACCCTTTCAAATCTGCTTTAAGTAATAAACTCATAATTTTAAAGAATATAAATCAGCTGTATATAAGGTGTCGATGGAATGAAACATATCTATACGGCTTTTGCAATCAAACCAAAGAGACATTATTACATTTTTGGGGAATGTTAAATTGTTAAAAGTTTTTTGCTTCAGCTTATTAATATTGTACAATCAGATTGCAATTCTGAGATTCTGATATCAAAACAAAACATCATCTCGGGATCAGATATTTTTTTCCCTTCTTTTTCATAAAATACTATTTTGATTCTTCACTTTTACCTTGTATCAAATTGTACTTGAAGTTAAAAAAAATTACTTTACAAAAAAAAATACCTTTCACAGTTCTTCTGGAATATGTAAAACAATAGATAAAAGAAAATCGGAAATCAATTATACAACTTATTTTAAGATAATTCATAAAAACTGCAAAATAAATGTGTAGAATAGAATAACTGGATGTATATCACAAATTAACAGTGGTTAGTGTACATCCTATAGATATATATGTATGTTAAGACTTTTAAGTTTTTAATTGAAATAAAGTGACGAATGTTGTTGTTGTGTTGTTATAAGCTATACAAATGTAGATTACATCTATTAGTTTTTTTTTACATAAATCTATATTTTTATGAGTTACAAGTATGCTGCATCAATACTAATCTGATCTATCTATTTAATTATATATAGATATAAGTTTATGTATTCTGGTTGTTTTTGTTTGTATTAAGCGCTGAAACTGGCGGGTCATAACACATATCGCATCCTTCTTTAAAGAAACGAAAAATGCATGTACATTTCGTATGAGATGAAGAAAATATATCGCATGACATGAAGAAATGGAAAAAATATCGCATGAGATGAAGAAATAGATAAATATTTTGCACGAGGTATCGTAACCTTTGTTCTTACCTTGATCTTATACTATACACCATATCCTCTATTAGTTAAGGTAGTACTTTTTATGGTAGATCTCCTTCCACCATTATATCCTCTATTTCCTCCGTAAACAGTCCTGACTAAACCGTTACCATTACCATAACTACCGTAATCGTTACTATATCTATGTCCTTTGTTTACTATTATTTTCGTTGTTTTACCATTTCTATAACCGTCGTTATTGTAACCATATCCATAACCGTCCTTTCTGTAACCATATCCATAACCGTTGTTTCTGTAACCATATCCATAACCGTTATTTCTGTAACCATATCCATTTCCTTTATTTACTATGATGTGAGTTTTATCATTTCCATAACCGTTGTTTCTGTAACCATATCCATTCCCTTTATTTACTATAATGTGAGTTTTATCATTTCTATAACCGTTGTTTCTGTAACCATATCCATAACCGTTGTTTCTGTAACCATATCCATTTCCTTTATTTAATATGATGTGAGTTTTACCATTTCCATAACCGTTGTTTCTGTAACCATATCCATTCCCTTTGTTTACTATGATGTGAGTTTTATCATTTCCATAACCGTTGTTTTTGTAACCATATCCATTTCCTTTATTTACTATGATGTGAGTTTTACCACTTCCATACCCGTTGTTTCTGTAACCATATCCATAACCGTTGTTTCTGTAACCATATACATAACCGTTGTTTCTGTAACCATATCCATTCCCTTTATTTACTATGATGTGAGTTTTATCATTTCTATAACCGTTGTTTCTGTAACCATATCCATTCCCTTTATTTACTATGATGTGAGTTTTACCATTTCCATAACCGTTGTTTCTGTAGCCATATTCATAACTGTTGTTTCTGTAACCATATCCATTCCCTTTATTTACTATGATGTGAGTTTTATCATTTCCATAACCGTTGTTTCTGTAGCCATATCCATTTCCTTTATTTACTATGATGTGAGTTTTACCATTTCCATAACCGTTGTTTCTGTAGCCATATCCATAACCGTTGTTTCTGTAACCATATCCATTTCCTTTATTTACTATGATGTGAGTTTTATCATTTCCATAACCGTTGTTTCTGTAACCATATCCATTTCCTTTATTAACTATGATGTGAGTTTTACCATTTCCATAACCGATGTTTCTGTAGCCATATCCATAACCGTTGTTTCTGTAACCATATCCATTCCCTTTATTTACTATGATGTGAGTTTTACCATTTCCATAACCGTTGTTTCTGTAACCATATCCATAACCGTTGTTTCTGTAACCATTTCCATTCCCTTTATTTACTATGATGTGAGTTTTATCATTTCCATAACCGTTGTTTCTGTAGCCATATCCATAACCGTTGTTTCTGTAGCCATATCCATAACCGTTGTTTCTGTAGCCATATCCATAACCGTTGTTTCTGTATCCATTTCCATTTCCTTTATTTACTATGATGTGAGTTTTACCATTTCCATAACCATTGTTTCGGTAACCATATCCATTGTCTTTGTTTACTACAATTTTCGTTGTTTTATCATTTCCACAACCGTCGTCGTAATTATAACCATATCCATTTCCTTTATTTACTATAATGTTCGTTAATTTACCATTACCATAACCGTTGTTATTGTAACCATATCCGTGTCCCTTTATTTACTATGATGTGAGTTTTATCATTTCTATAACCGTTGTTTCTGTAACCATATCCATTCCCTTTATTTACTATGATGTGAGTTTTACCATTTCCATAACCGTTGTTTCTGTAGCCATATTCATAACTGTTGTTTCTGTAACCATATCCATTCCCTTTATTTACTATGATGTGAGTTTTATCATTTCCATAACCGTTGTTTCTGTAGCCATAATTTTCGTTGATTTACCATTTCCATTACCGTCATGATCGTAATCATATCCATGTCTTCTATTTACTATGATTTTCGTTGATTTATCATTTCCATAACTATCGTGATCGTTACCATATCCATGTCCTTTATTTACTATTATTTTCGTTGATTTACCATTTTCATAACCGTCATGATCGTAACCATACCCATTTCCTTTATTTACTATGATTTTCGTTGATTTACCATTTCCATAGCCATCACGATCGTAACCATATCCATGTCCTTTATTTACTATAATTTTCGTTGATTTACCATTTCCATAGCCATCATGATCGTAACCATATCCATGTCCTTTATTTACTATGATTTTCGTTGATTTACCATTTCCATAGCCATCATGATCGTAACCATATCCATGTCCTTTATTTACAATGATTTTCGTTGATTTACCATTTCCATAGCCATCATGATCGTAACCATATCCATGTCCTTTATTTACTATGATTTTCGTTGATTTACCATTTCCATAGCCATCATGATCGTAACCATATCCATTTCCTTTATTTACTATGATTTTCGTTGATTTACCATTTCCATAACCGTCATGATCGTAACCATATCCATGTCCTTTATTTACTATAATTTTCGTTGATTTACCATTTCCATAACCATTATGATCGTGACCATATCCATTTCCTTTATTTACTATGATTTTTGTTGATTTACCATTTCCATAACCGTCGTTATCGTAACCATATCCATTTCCTTTATTTACTACAATTTTTGTTGTTTTGTCATTTCCATAACCATCGTGGTCGTAACCATATCCATTTCCTTTATTAACTACTATTTTCGTTTTCCCATTTCCGTTACCGTCATGATAGTAGCCCTTGTTATTATAACCATAATCGTTTCCTTTATTAACTACAATTTTCGTTGTTTTATCATTTCCATAATCGTCATGATCGTAGCCATATCCATTTCCTTTATTTACTTCGATTTTCGTTGATTTATCATTTCCATAACCGTCATGATCGTAACTATTTCCATGTCCTTTATTTACTATGATTTTCGTTGATTTACCATTTCTGTAACTGTCATGATCGTAACCATATCCATGTCCCTTATTTACTATAATTCTTGTTTTATCATTTCCATAACCGTCATGATCGTAACCATATCCATTTCCTTTATTTACAACAATTTTCGTTGATTTACCATTTCCATAACCGTCGTGATCGTAACTATATCGCTGATCTTTATTTATTTCAATGTTTGTTGTTTTGCTTTTTCCATAACTACTTCCATTTGCTAAAAGAAAAGTATCATTTCTTATTCTCATAAGTTATTTAAGTAATGAAAAAGTAAAATCATAAAAGAACTGAACTCCGAAGAAAATTTGAAAAAAGAAAGTTCATAATCAAATGGAAAAACCAAATGCTCAGACACATCAAACTAATGGATAACAAATGACATATTTCTGACTTTGTACAGGCCTCTTATGTAGAAAATGATGGATTAGAACTGGTTTTTAAGCTAGCTTAACCTCTCACTTCTATGACATCAAAACCTAGTTCCATTATAAGGACAACGAAGTGTGAACAAAACAAACAGACATAATAGATGAAATTGTCTAAAACATGGGTACAGCAGTCAACACTGTGTTATAATCTCAATAACTATTAAACAAACATATATGTAATCAGGAAGCACATCATGACATATAATCCAAGCATATCAGCATATAGTTTTCCTACTAAATATTCCTTCAACTGCCTCAATAAGGCAAATGAACAAAAAGAGAAAACTTACCCAATCCAATAAGAAGCAAGACCAAACAATGTTGTTTGAACTGAAGCATTGTTGAATAAGAGTAAAGAAAGAAATATGAAAATAAACTTATATAGTTTGAGATCCTCATTAAAAGAATCGGAAAATTAAGCAATGCACACACCTGATTAAATAAACACAGAAGGAAACGTGTTTTGCGTACTATAGATATTACGTGTAAAATGTATTATGTAATCCATTTCAGTAAAATAGATTAAAAAATAGAAAATGAGGAACTTTGGTAATTTGCGTAACTTATTGTTGCTTTGTGCATTTAAATTAAAGGCCCACGCTGAATGTTAATAAAAAACACATGAGAAAAAAAAAAAAAAAAAAAAGATAAAAAATCTATTAAGTATGTTTACCTTTTTATATCAGCGTGGTGAGTAAAACAAGTATAGATTTAATTATTTCTTTATGTTTTCGTACATTGCAGACATGACATATCTACAGCTTGTTATTTTCAATGGCATATTAAATGGGGAGCAGGTTCTGCTTACCCTTCCGGAGCACCTGTGATCACAAGTAGTTTTTGGTGGGGTTCGTGTTGCTTATAATCTTTAGTTTTCTATATTGCGTCAAGTGAACTATTGTTGTTGTTTGTCTTTGTAGTTTTTAGGCATGACATTGTCAGTTTATTTTCGATTTATGAGTTTGACTGACCCTCTGGTATCTTTCGCCCCTCTTTTAAATAGGTGGACAATTAAATATCATATTTGAAAAATATTTGGATAAATAAGTTCTTCAAATACACTTTGCTTGATATCTACCAACAATAAACAGCAAACAAAACATTAGGATATTTCGAGGTGTAACGAGATGGGGTGCGTGTAGATCTCTACTTTATGTCTTGTGCCTTTTTATAGGTTTTTTTTTGTCCTTTGTGTCGATAAAACGAGTCAAACTTTTAAATCCGCTTTTTAAAGTTTATTCCTATGTTGTGTTGTTCACCACTGTCATATAGTCTTTTTCCTGCTTGTGTTTGTGTCTGCCATAAATGAAATGTGAATTGATGAGACAACTATCCACGAGATAACGAATGAAGTAGATGGTAGCAACTATAGGTCACCGCTTCTAAAATGAAAAAAATTCACACCGTTAAAACAATTCAAACGAATTCAGACTATAAAATTAATGATACAATAAACAATTAAACGAAACATGCCAACACCGTTGCGAATGTCGAGATATTATTTCGTTTGGTAAAGAGAAAAAGGCTGGAAAAAAGAAAAGGCTGTGACAAATAAAATGATTTCATAATTTCATTATTATTTTTCATAAATGTAAATTTGATATGACGTTCATTGATACGGGTCGCTTGTCTGCATATAAAGTTTCCTTATTAGAAAAAAAGAAGAAAAACGAACATACTGGAGCAAATAAAAAGTTTGTTATCATCAGTTAAGGAAAGTGATTGCATCATAAAGATAAATGATAAATGATAATGTTTTTTAAGAAAAATAATGACAGCATTTCACTATTAAGCGGTGCAAGTTTTTTAGGAGTTTATTATTTTATGTCAGATCTTCGGTCATTGGTTGGGGCCGAATTCACTCACAACTTAGAATATAGCAAAGTGCTCTAGACCAATGAAATTGTAGAATTTGGTGTCTCTTAATTGTGAAGAATGAATGTAAATCATGTTCTCAGTAAGGGATTATTCTATTGTGCAGACCTACTTACAATTTGAAACGAAGGATTTTTATAAATGAGTTACAACTCCTCTGAATCACATTTACCAGATTAAGGCTGTATCACATGGATTGGATTTGACTAAAAGTTGCATTTTGAAACAAATCAAAGAACGATATGCCAATTTACAAGAATTGAAATTGTTATAGTTTGATGTTAATGGTTCACAATTGTCAATAGCCGAAGACGATATATTTTAAGCATAATATATATCTCATTGATTGTATTGTGTTTATGAATACTTTCTCATAAATGTATTGCTAGCTATGTTTTTAGTTAACGGATAATTCGGTCGCTATTATTTTCATTTATTCCATACATTTAATGGTTTGGTACCATTAAAACGTTTAATTTCTCTGCAAAGGTTTGTACCTATCTTAAAGTCAGGAATCTGACGTACAGTGGTTGTCGCCAGTTTATTTAGTTCATACGTATTTCTCGTTTCTCGTTTTATTATATACATAAGAACGTTGGTTTTCCCGTTTGAATAGTTTTACACTAGTTAATGTTGGGGTTTTTATAGCTTGTTGTTTGGTGGGAGCCATGGCTCCGTGTTGAAGGCCGTACCTGGACCTATAATTGTTTATTGGCTTTCATTTTTTGGTGGTTTGTTTTGTATATGCGACTTTTTGTATTTCTTTTGTTCTTATAACGTGACTCTGTACTTTAAAAGATCCCGTCAGTATGATATTGTTCTATTATATGTCATTATGATATGTTTCTATTATTAATTACTATATACGTTGAACCACAAACGACAAAATCAATCAATCGCGTAGTGGAATTAACTATTTTTGGATTCTTATAAATTCTATATGTAACTTTTGGACTATTTTGAATCTCTGTCTATTTCTGAAATTTATTCTTACATACTTTTGATTTTTTAATCCCGTATGCTATCATTGCCTATGTAAATTTTAAAATTGTTTATATGCACATTGAACGAAAATTGTTATACGATGATGACTGATGTACCCATACTTTAACTATTTTTTTTATTGTGTTTATTTATTTAACGCATCAATGTAAATAAAACAGAATTTGATGAGACTGTCATTAAAGTGAGAGGGTTAGCGCTATAGAACCAGGTTAAATCCACAATTTTCTACATTTGAAAATGCCTGTACCAAGTCAGGAAAATGACAGTTCTTGTCCATTCGTTTTTGATGCGTTTTGTTATTTGATTTTGCCATGTGATTATGGACTTTCGGAATTGATTTTCCTCTATGTTCAGTATTTTTGTGATTTTACTTTTTACTAAGTGGTTACTTGGATGGAAAGTTGTCTCATTGGCACTCATACTACATCTTCCTCAATCTAAAGAAATATGATAATAGGGCAAGTGTAACAAGTTGATAGTTTTTGAATTAAATCGACTCTAATATGTCTTTCTGTTTAATATGTATTTATTAACTGTCAGTAGCACATGGATTTGGTGCTATATTGGGAACATATATTCATTTTTAAAATGATATATGAATAAATTTAGTGTAATAAAAATAACCGTGAAGTCATCATTAGGTAAGGTATACTACCCTACTTTTGAAGTAGCCTTGTCCTACAGACAGATATATTAGTTATCTGTCGGACTAATCTATTTCTAAAGGAGGGTATTTTACCTAACCTATTAATGAATTCACGGTTCAACTAGCAAGCAAGTTACCTAAAATATTACCCATAGCTACACACTCAATGAACTTGCAATTAATTGTAACTACAGTAAGAGTTTGAAGTTTCTTTATATAATAACAAGAACTATTCATTCTTGGTACACGTTTACATTGAATATACTTTTTCATAGTTTGACCGTTCGACGCTCAGTCTTACTGCAGTAAAGTTGTCCCCTCCCATCCCTTTTGTGGAAACTCTTGTATTATAATTAATTTCCAACTATAGATCTGGAAAAAAACAACATTATGCAAATATTGTTTTATGATATAAAGGAATTCTATTCTATTATTTTTCTTTGAGGATGTATTTGTAAGACATGTATACGGTAGCGGTTTTCGTGTGCTGGCAAAGGAATTGAGAACAAACGTATTTCTTAAAATAGTAAAACTTTGCTGCACGTGTCTAGGCGACCTGCTTCACATTGATATATGTAAGAAGTTTGTATTCATAAATACGTTTTGCGTTTGATGCCACAAATTAGAAAATAAGTTACTTGGCGTGTAGCACCTTCCTTAGTTACTGACATCACCAAATGTTACTTATAACTAGGATTTTGCTTGTCGCAACGCGAATGCGCAGAAATTTATTTTCCACGATTTAGCAAGGTTCGTGTCACTCTTATACCTAGTAGCAATTTTGTTGACAGTTGTTCGACTTTTTTTATTCTTCTGATGTTTTCCAGAAAAAAAAGTGCACTTTATGCATTTTATGCTATTTTAAAGTTTGAACCATTAGCAATGCTCAACTTCGAAAACTTATAAATACTTAAACGCGCGAATAACCATATTTTCACTACGAACTTGTCGTTGCATGATAGAATTACAATTTTTGTTTATAAATAATTTTGATTTACAATGTTCAATTGTCCCTTAAATATCTTGATTTTCTTTTTTACAAAACATCTCATTATCATACCTTCAAAGAATATGGAAGAACAGACGATAGATAAGATGCACATCAATTATGTATTTGTGAATTTTTCATTTGAAAAAATATAACAATTGACTATACTTCTGCCAAAGTGTTTACTCAGTTTGATAAAAATTATTTAGAATTTATTTAATTTGCCAAATATATGCAAAATATTTGTTCATTCCATTCAATATTCGTTTTTTTTTCTTATTGGAAAAAGGCAGTTATGTTCGTGTCATGAGTACATAGGTAAAAGTTTTTTAAATACTCGGCCATGTATATAATTTTTGTTATTTGTACATTTACAAGGAGAGCCGTGTAACGCTTAAAATCAACTGTTTGACATTTTTGTAATTCCTACTCTTGTTTGTTTGAAATTTTCAATATTTATATCCAACATGTAACTTGTTGTTTATATCTTTTATTAATTTGGCGACACAAATTATCAGAACCTTTTTTATTTTACTTATTTTCACATACATATCTGTTTTGACGACGACTAATAAGCTTGGAATGATTGCTTCTTGGAAATTGATTATTACACGAAAATAACTACAAACACGTTTTTCTATGTGTTTTTTAAATAAGGTGTAAGCAGTGTTTAATTTTCCGTAGCTTCTTATGCCACATTTGCACTAAATGTTCTTAAACTTAATTTTCATACAACGATTTTATATAAGTCTAACTGTTTGGTCCTACTTTTTATCGCTTTGGGTAAGTAATTGTTTTTTACATATTCAGTTTTATAATAATGATAATTATAACTTATAAAAATCAAGAACAATGTACAATTTAGTCCCAGTGTACATATTCCAGTATTCCAGTCTTATAGTTGATGTGTTTCCTTCGGTATTGGTTTGTGACCTGGATTTGTTTTGTTTTTCTCTTTATCGATTTCTGACTTTTGAACAGCGGTATACTACTGCTGCCTTTTTGATGGGAACATACGCGTTTGGTCATGAACACATACGTATATGGTTCCACTGATATACTTATATTGTTGGACCATACGCTTGTGGTCTGGGTATTAAATATGATGAACGTAACTTTATGAATGACCATACAAGGTGTTAAAATGAAAATGTGACTACTTGATGTAAATGGTAGTTATTGTGACATGTTTAATTAAATAAAGTAAGTTTTATTTACAAGTTAAAATTATTCTTAACATATTTGTTCAATTGTTGTTATTGAATTTTCTTTACGAAAGGCAATAAGTCGACTTCGACCTTAGAATCTGATTTCATTCAATATATAGATGAATCATTAAACAAAAATTAAATTGTTCAACTTAAATATACTTGAGGTATTTGCATATACTTATTTTTCCGACGTAGTCGGTATAGTTTCGGTTTGTGCACTTTGAACTTAAGGACGCTTAACTATGGCAACAGAACACGCATGCTCGAAAATCCTTTCTGTGATTGGACAAAATGCTGTCACGGTGGGTAATTTGGTTGTGTTTGAAAAAACGTCTCGAAAATTATATCGTAATGGAAAGCAAGTGAAAAACTATAACTATTTGAACTAAATGTTACAAAGATTTATATTTTTATTAAAATGATTGTTTCTCCAACAGCTCTTTGCATCCATGACAGCTGTTTAATCGGGACAATTATAAAAATTTTCCATGACTTTTAGAACGCACCTACGCATGTGAGATTTCCGCGGGGTTTTGGTGAATGTAAACAGAAAGATATCACTTATACTACCAATAGTTTCTAGCTTTGTTAACCATGAATTAAGTTTAATGTAAACAGTAGTAAATGTATATTTGTTTCTTGTTATTTGCACTGGATTTTTTGACAAATAAAATTTTTAGTTGTCATCACAATATTCTTATATATCATTGCCTAAATATAACTAGACTTAGTAAAGAATATTCAGATGGAGATTTTATTAAAGAGGTCCTGCATCATTAAGTCATTGTGCTTCTGAAGGTTATCGAAATGATAGGTTTAAACATATACTCAAATTTAAATACGTAGGATATCTTTTTTAAGGTAGTTCTTGTTTGTTTTGTCCTTTATTTTTGTGTGTTAAATTGTTTCTAGTAAATCAAGTTTCGCAACTATTTCAAATCAGCTATTGCCAGTCCTTTTGATACAAAATATAAGTAATTCATATAATCTGCCCCATTATTCATATGTGTAAAATATAGCGTTATGTTTTTTAAAGTTTTCCCGATGCATCTGGTTTTATAAGTGTTATTCTTATTTCCGAACACAGCTGGATGGATGCTAAGTAGAATCTGTAAAGTAGCCGGTACTTTATTAATGATGTTATTAAAGACATACATTTTCCGTTGATATATTTTAAAATTATTAAGAAACTAAGATTTCAACACGCTCAGGAAAGTTGTTCGGGATGTTTTTTTGCTGTATCAATTTTGGTCTTTTTTTGTCATATATATCATATGACTGATAAGCACTATTTTTTTTTCTTTTCATGCTCATAAACATAATTAAGTGGAAAAGTATTTGAGAGAAAAGCGATGTTCTGTAATACACCCGTTTTAGAAATTAGAGGTTGCTTCCTTAGCCAATTCTCCCGATCATACTTACTATTTAGTGTAATGAAATGAGAATGGAAACAATACAACGAGTAGAAAAGACAATATAAGTTGTGTAAAGAATGTTTCATTACGGTAATTTTCTATTATGCATATCAAATGTTATATACTCAAGTCGCGATTATCCATACATTATCAGAATAATTATGAAACACGTGACGCCATCAAAGCATGGCTAATATTGAATGAAACCAATATTATTTATTTTTCGTTTTAAAGAGAAGCATGTGACGTCGCTCATTTATATTGAGCCCTTCCATTCAAAATATAACATGTGTTATGAGTTCATATCATTTCAAACTTACAAAACTTGAATGTAAGGAGGTACTCTTAGATTGAGGTACAGAACAATTAGTGGTACATTTATTACCGTATATGCAAATCTTCTTAAAAATACAAAATAATTTTATCATGTTTTTAATGCATGTCTTTTTTACTATTTTACATAACTATAAACTGAATTCATTTTAGCATGCTTGATATATCAAAGACACTTAAAACACCCTTGTTTATTACATAAAATTTACGAAACTTTTAAAATAATTCTTCTTTAATTTGAAATATTTAGGTTCCAATAAACCATACTCCATTAAGCAAGATGACACTAGCCGATTTTTGCCTCGCGGTGCGGAGCTTTTAGTTTCAGTCGACATTCACGCTATCTTGAATTAATTACTTATCACACTAACATTATGATTAGTTGCTTTATGATGCGACTGAGATAAATCAACAGCTATTAGTTTAAATGAAATAAAGATCTACAGACTTTTCTTCTCTTTGGATCTGACAGAAAATGCCAATTTAACTATGTGTATTTCAGTTCCGATCAATTGTCATTAATTCCAGTTATTTTATTATGCATGTATTTGACACTAAAATTCAATATTGAAATATCAATAATTGATACGTGTTTATTTGTAATTTTACCTTTTATTTGCTTTGTTAATCTGCACGATTTGCTTTACTAAACAATTCAACCTTTGTTCCTATGACAAATTTATGTTGACAAAAATGCGTTATTTGTGTTTTACACATTCTGCAAATCTAGGCACACCTCCAGAGTGGCACAGTTTCAGAGTCTTGTCTATTTGTAAATGTTTTAATTTTCAATAAGTAAAATGAACAAAATTTTAAAAGAATGCACACTCTCAATCAATATCTAAAGATACAAAATTCCTTATACTAAATCAACAACCATATGCACACATATTACCTAAAATTAGGATAGAGCAAAGCAGTCCATAGCTTTTAAGTAAGCTCAAATTTTTTGCTCGTTAAGATTACTAAAAGTAAAATGACACACACACACCGAACTCCGAGGAAAACTCTAAACGGAAAGTCTTGAATAAATATCAAAGGCAAAACCTCAATCACATCAAACTGTCCTATTTCTGACTTTGTAACTGTTTGTGTAGGTTAAAACTTTTCTCTCAGTATTATTTGAAAAATATATCCAGAGCAGTTCCTCAAACTCAAAAGAAATTCAAAACAAAACCTGCATATTCTTGCAAAAGAGTATCAACCAAAATACCAAAATCCATGTACTACAAAAGGGGGAGGAAGTTAAAAAAATATTACAAATTCAAACGCTCCACCATATCAGCAAACGAAACAAAAAGAAAACAACTTACATATTCCCTTTTTGGTAAAGACAGTTTCTGAAGGAAATAGTAGGTAAAACCTGGTTTGCTATCTAGCTGAACCTTTCATGTGTGTGACAGTTGTTTATAGTTCTGTTCTATTTATAAAGATTGGGTGAGAAATTATAGATGTTTAAAGTTTTAAATAGTTATCAAATGTACCAGGATTATAATTTAGTACGCAAGACGCGCGTTTTGTCTACATAATACTCATCTGTGACACTAAGATAAAAAAAGATATCAAGCCAAACAAGTACAAGGTTGCAAAGCATTGAGGACCAAAAATTCAAAAAGACGTTGTGCCAAATACGGCTACGGTAATCCTTTCCTGGAATAAGAATATCCTTAGTTTTACGAAAAATTCAAAGTTTTGAAACCGGAAATTTATAAAATGACCTTGAAATTGATATTCATGTCAACACCGAAGTGCTGACTACTGGGCTGGTGATACCCTCGAGGACGAAACGGCCACGAACAGTGGTATCGACCCAGTGGTGTAAATATTTATCAATGGTATCTGGATTATAATTCAATACGCCAGACGCGCGTTGAGTCTGTATAAGGCCGTGTTCACACCAAACGCCGTGTAGAGTAAACATGTTTACAATTAGTTTAGTGTAGTGTACACTGGTTTCACATTACATTTGTTCACATCTATACACCTTGTTTAGCTACCTGTACATAAGATTTGTTCCCACTTGTAAACTATATGTCATTTAAATGTTCATTACGTAGAACTGAATTCAAAATTTTTGGAAAATTTTTCTAGCGGTAAGGGAACAACCATTTGACTTCAAAAGAGGTGGGGGGTGGGGGGGGGATGGAAATATTCCGATCCCCAATTTGATAAAAAAAAAAAAAAATGGTCATACAGATGATAAAATTTTTTATTCTGAATCAAGAGTTTCCCCATACATTATAGTGTTAAATTTTGAAAAAAAAAGTATTTGATCACCAGCATCGAAAAAAAAGGAATAAAACGTACGCGCGAAAAAAAATCTGACTCAGATGAAAAAAAAAACCCTACCCCTTGTTTTAAGTTAAGTGGTTGCTACTTTGTGAAAGCCATTTTTATAATTTTCAGTAGTTTGAATATACTAGAGATACTAAATAACGCAAAAGAAAGAAAGATTTTGGCAACAGCGTGCTTACAGCCGAAAAAAAAGGATTGAGATATTAGAGATCACTACATTTTTATCTATTCTGTTCGTTTCAAATGGTATTTCTTCCCGAAGGAGTATTTGGTAAAGGAATAGGGTAACGTTTTTTTTAATTTATTTTACGTGTTATTTAACGGATCTGAGATACTAGACAAACATATCATTTACCTCACACTTTTTTAGTCATGCTTTTATGCGTGAATCGTTTTTTGAGTAAAGACCAGTGGCGAATATTTCACCTTCAACTATTTACTTCATTTTTGTGGAGGGGGAGGGGGGCGTGAGCTATTGATTTTTTTCAGGACAAATTTTGGTGACAAGTCGAAATCAATTTTAGCATTATATATAGTGGCAGCTGAGTGTGAAACAAACAATTTTTTTTCAGGGCCAACAAAATCCATAGCTCACCCCCTTGCCTTTATGTTTTATACTCAACTATAATAGCCCCCCCCCCCCCGACTTATGGGTTCGGCAATGATGCTGCTTTGAGTCTTGATTAGGGGTTAATAAAGTACGATATTTTTTTTTAACAAAAAAAAATCTGTAAATTTTAGATATTATCAAAAATATAAATTTTACTCAAAAATAGTTTCCTCCTTAAATATATACACGATAAAACTAATGTCCTAAATGCCTAGTTTTGTGTACACTTAACCTACACAAGGCCTACATTGACTATCGACTGTGTGTAGGTAAAACATGATTTAAACTTCATGTAAACATTGAGTTTTATCAATGGGAACGCAATTGGGTTTAGTTTACGTGTGAGTTACACTAACACAACACCGAACTTAGGTCAATGTGAACACGGCCTAAGACTCATCAGTGACACTCAGATCAAAATAGTTATCAAGCCAAACAAGAACAAAGTAAACCTGACAAATTCATAACCACAAGGGTGACAGGGTACTTGCCATATTTTACGTTTCGTATAAAAAATTTAGAACAAATTTTTAAAAACCTAAACCACTAAAATCATTCATGATACATGTAATTTGACAAAATTTATCAAATGTTTCAATGATTCAGCTTAATAATCATGTTTCTAAAGTATACTCATATAAGAAGACATTGTGAAGTAGAAACATACACCTCTTTTATCCTTACTAGTAATTGAACAAAAAAGGCCATCGTACCATAGTTTATTTATTCCTACCAACATTTTTCAAATTAAAATGACGAAAGTTAGGGCCTTTCAATGCTCTCCAAATTCGTACTTTATATATCCTTTTTAACTTTTTAGATGTTTGTTTTTTATTGATCTTCATCAGTATTTTGTAGACGAAACGCGCGTCTGACATAAAACATTTAAGCCAGATGACTATAATATTTACAATTCTATAAAGGATTTTAAACTGTGTATTTTGTTAAACCTTTCAGCAACACAGTTTTTTTTTACCATTTTTTAAATACTACACATTCACCAAAACAAAATTATATAAGTTCTATAAAGAAATATATGAACACTAAACTTAAACTAAGTTGATAGAAAGACTTTTAAGAAAACACTTGACCTTTTAGGCTAATACAATCATTAGTTGATTTTCAAATAGGTTTGCCTTGAGCTTCCCATAAGCGTTATATAATGTCGAAATGCTCATCTGATGCAGTTACTCAGTTGCATTTGAAACGAGTGGTGTTGACTTGAACAGACTCTTCTTCTATGCAACTTTCACAAACATAACGCTCATTTTGTTGGTATTAAAAATCTGAAGTATAGTCCTGGAAGGGCATATCATTTACAGTTTTACAAAAGAGTACATAACTGTCAGTTGATACAATTTCCAGATCTTTGTGCTTGCTACCTTGATTTTCTTCATAGATATTTGCCGCTTACAAGGAGATTATAACTTTAGTAAACAAATTTGTGTAATTGTATAGTCCTCCGTTCTAAACATTTAGCGATCCTAGAATATCTATGTCACATACTTTCACGCATAGATATGTACTATTTGTTATGACCACAAAATAGACCTTCCATCCTAAAAACAACGCTGAAATGTCTCGCCTTCTTTACTAATCATTGGTTTTATGTTGATAGCAATAAATATAAAGCTTTATTACAACTGTCACATAAACGTAACATTACCCAAGAAAACTAAACATTGACCAATGAATCATGAAAATGAGGTCAAGGTCAAATAAACCATGCCAGGTAGGCATGTACAGCTAACAATTCTTCCATACCACAAATATAGTTGACCTTTTGCTCTTAGTTTAACAAAAACAGACCAAAACACAAAAACTTAACACTGAGCAATGAAACGTGAAAATGAGGTGAAAGGTGAAGGTCATATAAAACCTACTCTACTGACATATAGATTAAAAATATTTCCATACACAACATATAGTTGACCTATTGCATATAGTATTAGAAAAAAGGACCAAAACTCAAAAACTTAACCATAACCACTGAATCATGAAAATGGGGTAAAGGTCAGATGACACCTCCCAGTTGGACATGTACACCTTACAGTCTTTCCATACACAGAATATACTAGACCTATTGCTTACAGTTACTGAGATATGGACTTGACCACCAAACTTAATTTTGTTCACTGATTCATGAAATGAGGTCGAGGTCAAGTCAAAACTGTCCGACGGGCACGAGGACCTTGCAATGTGCGCAAATACCAAATATAGTTATCCATTACTTAAAATAATAAGAGAGAATTTAACATTACAAAAAATCATAACTTTTTTTCAAGTAGTAACTGAACCATAAAAATAAGGTCAAGGACATTTGACATGTGACTGACGGAAACTTCGTAACATGAGGGATCCATATACAAAGTATTAAGCAAATAGGTCTTCCACTTTCTAAAATATAAAGCTTTCAAGAGTTAGCTAACGCCGGTCTTAACAAACCTTTTGTCTTCAAACCTGTGTATCTGGTTTCAATGCTTTTAGCATATTCCAATGGTTTATGAATTTCATTATGTTTTTGGATAGCCAAAATAAAACCAACAAAATATAACAAAGACAAAAAACCACACCAATATACCCTCTTTTATATAAAGCTGGATTTCCTAAAATGAAGAGAAATGACGAGTGTCAACAGCGGGTAAAACAGTGAATCTTAATGAAACCACGGAATTCCAACCCGGATTTTATTTGAGATTATGTTGATTTATCTGTTGTTTTCTTCATAGTTTTTGTTGTGTGTTTGTTCTTAAGTCCTAGTTTAGACGTTGTGTTTTTTGTGTTAAAAAAAGGAAGGGTATCATTTCTCGCTCAAATTTGCGTATTTAGATATCTCATTTTCTTTTTTTTTTAAATAGTCCGTATGTTTAAAGTATTATGTTAATCATTATGTAAAAAAATCATGATGACTTTTTGTTGTCAATATAAAGGAATTGTATGCCACTGTCATACAAGAATGAGGTTTAGCTAGATATAAACAAGGGTTTAATCCACCATTTTCTACATTAGAAAATGCCTGTTCCAAGGCAGGAATATGACAGTTGTTGTCCATTCATTTGATACGTTTGAGCTTTTGATTTGGCCATTTGTTAAGGGGCTTTCGGTTTAAGATTTATATTGGTATTCGATGTTTTGTTACTTAAGTTTTTTCAAAGCTGTATAGTTTCAGAGGTGTTTTATTGATTTACCAGATCTAATACAGCAAGGAGCCTCCAGTTGTTGTTCAATGCAATTGATAGTTGAAGTTGTCTTCCTTATAACTTACCTCATTATTCATTCTGATAAGCTGTGCACGTGAATCAACACTTTTTATTTTTATTTTCATACAATTGAAAAGGAAATTATACAAATCTTACTAATTAAGTCCTAAGGTTATTTGTTCTGATACGGGACACAGTTTTGGTAGTTATATTGCACTGACACAAATACAAGCCTACTGTAACAAAAAAAATCCGTTTGAACCGAAAAGCCTAAAAAAAACCTATAATAATGAAACTTGAGGTCAAGGATGAATGGCACATGGGATACGATGCGATGTTTATGTTAGTATACATTCATACCAAATATCATTGGAAAAAGTCAAAAGGTTGACTTATTGTGTATTCATTTTTAAATAAGGAACCTATAACAGTTTTGGCTAAACAGGTGATTGTCATGTTTTCAATAAAATATTCAAGTTTTTTCATTGTTCTTTCGTAGTATTGGTTGTTGTAGTTCATATATTATCTGTCCTTTGTTGTCATCATAAAATGGTTGCATTTTTTATTTCTTCCTTTTGTTGTGTTATACCGTAAAATGGAGGGTTCAATTGGAAGACTATCCGTCTCGTTCCTCACTTCAACATCAGTAATCTTCGATTATCAGTTAGTGTTTGGTGTGGTTACTGTAAAAATATAAATCAACAATCAGTAAGATAAAACTTTTATAATAATATTTGCTCAAAATTTACCAGTAAAAAAAATTAGTTTTCCTTAATATTTTGTCGTGTTGTTCATGTGCAAATACAACTGAATACCAATATCATTGACAACCATGAGTGTTTCCTCATTATCTGATCTTTTCACAAAATAAAAAATGCAAACTACGAAAATATTTCAAAGTTAAAAGACCATGACCGAAGGGGCGGGACAATATAATCTCCACGGAAATGGGTTTGTGGCAATGATAAAACAACTGCATAAGAATATCACTGACCTACCACTAGAGGTTCCCAAGAAATGACAAATCACAAACTATTAAAGATCAATTTGAGTTCAACAAATCTTCAGAATGAAATTGTTTTGAAATGGAAGCAATAGCCGAGTTAGGCTTTTGTGTGCATTTTTAATAAAAGAAAATTAAGTTTTTTATTTGAAGATGAAGACTGTGTAGTCTGCTTAACATTTATGTCAAATAAAAACAATCCTTTCTTTCATGTCTGTAACAGGTATGTCAGTAACTGCTAGTATTCCTTAGTTGTATCATTGCCTTTTTGCTTCTCTTACCTATTCTATTATCTGAATCGGACTTCTTTTAAATTAAGTTTTACTGTCCGTAATGCTGTGTTTGTTCTACATGGGCTAGAATTATCGGGAGATAATTGAGATTTCGCAAAACATGTTCAATCTATTGCATTTTCGCGTCTGTCTGAAGTCAGGAATCCCTTGCCATTGTAAGTCTAGTAACTTCAAAAAGTTCATAAAAAACGACTCCATAATCAACGGAATGAAAGAAAAACAAGTGTTATATATTTTTTGTCTTCATGTAGATCATAAGTATACATTTCTTCAGATAGAATTTTCTGATGCTTGGCCAAAATAAAGATTTTACTATGCTTTTTCAAAATATAATAAAAAGTATGAGTCACCAAGTTATTTTCTAAGTATATGGGTCGTTGGAAATTTCCTAAATTTGGTTAGACTGTCTATGAAAAAACCCATTTGAGTCCATTAAAAAAACCAATGAGATAGAATTTTGAAATAAATTCTGATATAGGTTTTATAATATTTTTTAAGGTAAATAAAAATAACGAGTGCACTGAAATGTCTCGCCTTCTTAACTAATAATTGATATTAAGTTGATAGTCCTAAGTATAAATTTATTACAACTGTCAAATAAACGTTACATTAACCAAAATAACTAAACAAAGACCAATGAACCAGAAAAATGAGGTCAAGGTCAGATGAACAATGTCAGGCTTACATTTACAGCTAAAAATGCTTTCATAAAACAATTATAGTTGACCTAATACATATAGTTTATACAAAATTCTCAGAAATGATCCTGAACATGTTTAATTGTCATTTGTTCCATGTTTGCATTGTGTTCTGATTCTTTGTAAATATTTTTTAGGGTAAATTTATTTCTGTTTGATGTGATGCTGTTCTAATCTTTTTTTAATTGTCTTTTGTTTATACTGTATCTTTTCTGATGGTAATCTGTTATGTAATAGGGAAATGTGTGTTAACACCTGAGCAAAACATCCAACCTCATATCTTCTTGCAAATTCTTTGACCTGACAATTAAACCATCCTGATCTAACTTTCGGCCCTATATTTTAATTTTGCTAATAAATGTGTCAGTGAACAAAATCCTCAAAGTCACACATAATGAGTTCATATTAATTTCATAGTAATTTAAATAATTTAATTACCCCTGATTTCTTTCAGAACACACCGTTTGAACTCATGATATGTAAAATTAAGGATTTAGTGCTCACATTATTATCAACCTAATTTTTCCTGCTATCACCTATCTTGTAAATGAACTCCTGGGAAATACTGTGTAGCAATGCCATTGGTATCCATGTTTGAATTAGACATAAATCATAATTTAATTACAACTTTTATTTTATATATATACATCACAATTATAATTTGGCCCTTGGGGAAACTACTCAGCTAAAAAATTTAATTTTTTTGCTCCATGCCTAAACCAAGAGCCTAGCTATGTGTATACTGAAAAGTAGCAAAGTATAGACCCCTAGCTTGACATCACACCAACCCAATTGGAACGATGGTTCAAAATAAATGCAATGAGGCTATCAGGAAGCCTATGAGGCTATCATTCCTAGAGGCTATCATGCCTATGAGGCTATGAGGAAGCCTATAATGAGACAATGAGGAAGCCTATAAGGAGGCTATGAGGAAGCCTAGTAGTGTTGATGTTGAATTGGTGTTGGAATGAATTTGTATGAAATTTGACAGTTTATCCCCAGAAATTCTTGGGGGATGAGTGAAATTTTTGAAACAACCAGTGATAAAATTTCATAAATGGCCATAACACAGATGGTAACAGCTGAGTGTCCCCAAGGATTTGTGAGGTTAGGGAGGGGGTACCTTCAATAAAGCCATGAAATAAAAAAAAATAAAAATAAAAATAATAAATGTTATCGCATAATAATACACAATATCAAAATCAATTGTCAAACAAAAACAATATCATCCAGAATCTCTGTAAAAAACATGCGTATGGAATATTTGAAAATGAGCATGCCCTTAAATTCTACCTAACCTACTTTGAGCTGTTTTAATAGATGCTGGCGTTACCCTAATGTATCTGATGTAACTACTTAATCTGCATTTAGATAAATGAATACTCAAGGCAGCATACACAGGTTTTTAATACACAACTTGTTAATGGGATACTCCTAAGTGGGAGGAGTTAAAACTGCACCCAGATTAATGTATCAAGAAACAAAGGACAAAGGAAGCCAACTGCCACAAGTGGTCCCTTATTAACAAGACATGTATATTTGTATTGGTACTGATGAAATTAGACCTCCTGCTAAGAACATGTGATAAACTTCATATCTAACTGATTGACATATGATAATAAATCTGTTTCATCTCAACAGCAAAGAAAATACACATCCTGGGAAAATCCTAAAATAATGACTACTGAGTAATTAAAATCAAATTATGTATAAACATAACTTATATAACATATAAGCACCTATTTAATAAAAATAGACAAAAACACAAAAACTTAACACTGAGCAATGAATTGTGAAAATGAAGTCAAGGTCAAATAAAACCTGCGCAACTAATATACAGATCAAAAAATATTTCCAAACACTTAATATAGTTTGCCTATGGCGTATAGAATCAGATAAAAAGACTAAAACTGAAAAACTTAACTTTAACCACTGAACCATGAAAATGAGGTCAAAGTCATCTGTCCGCTAGACATGTTCACCTTACAATCATTCCATACAACAAATATAGTAGACCTATTGCTTAAAGTATGAGAAAAACAGACAAAAACACAAAAAACTTAACTATAATCACTGAACCATGAAAATGAGGTCAAGGCCAGTTGAACATGAACACCTTACAGTCCTTCCATACATTGAATATACAAGCCCTATTGCTTATAGTATCTGAGATATGGACTTGACCACCAAAACTTAACCTTGTTCACTGAACCATGAAAATGAGGTCAAGGGCATTGGACATGTGACTGACGGAAACTTCGTAACATGAGACATCTATATACAAAGTATGAAGCATCCAGGTCTTCCACCTTTTAAAATATAAAGCTTTTAATAAGTGAGCTAACGCCGCCGCCGCCGGATCACTATTCCCACGTCGAGCTTTCTGCAACAAAAGTTGCAGGCTCGACAAAAATGGTGTTACCGATTTTGTTTTCTTGCTACAAGTTAAAAGAAAAAAAATCCAGTATATATGTTTATGCCCCACCTACGATATTAAAGGGGCATTATGTTTTCTGGTTCGTCGTCCGTTCGTCCGTTCGTCCGTCCGTCTGTCCGTTCATTCGTCCGTCCGTTTGTTCGTTCGTCCGTCCGTCTGTCCCGCTTCAGGTTAAAGCTTTTGGTCAAGGTAGTTTTTGATGAAGTTGAAGTTCAATCAACTTGAAACTTAATACACATGTTCCTTATGATATGATCTTTCTAATTTCAAAGCTAAATTAAACTTTTGACCCCAATTGCACGGTCCACTGACCATAGAAAATGAAAGCGCATGTTTCAGGTTAAAGTTTTTGGTCACGGTAGTTTTTGATGAAGTTGAAACTTAGTACGCATGTTCCCTATGATATTTTCTTTCTAATTTCAATGCCTAATTATATCTTTAGGCCCCATCTACGATAGTAGAGATGCATTATGTTTTCTGGTCTGTGCGTCCGTTCGTCTGTCCGTCCGTCTTTTCGTTCGTATGTCTGTCCCGCTTCAGGTTGAAGTTTTTGGTCAAGGTAGTTTTTAATGAAGCTGAAGTCCAATCAACTTGAAACTTAGTACACTTGTTGCTTATGATATGATCTTTCTTATTTTAAGACCAAATTTGACTTTTGACCCCAATTTCAAGGTCCACTGAACATAGAAAATGAAAGTGCAAGTTTCAGGTTAAAGTTTTTGGTCAAGGTAGTTTTTGATGAAGCTGAAGTCCAATCAACTTGAAACTTAGTACACATGCGTATTTTTAATGCCAAATTAGATTATTTACCCAATTTCACGGTCCATTGAACATCGAAAATGAGAGTGCGAGTGGGGCAACCGTGTACTTCGGACACATTCTTGTTACTAAAAGAATTATCTCCCCTTAAATGGCTTATTTGAAAAAATGATTCTAAAAACACAAATTTTGATACTTGTTTAAATAAATTGTATAATCACCATGTTTTCTTTCTATAAATAAACAGCCTACCATCAAATTACAAATCAGTCTCCAAACTTGTTGATTTGGACAAATTACTAGGCCGGTTTTTTACTGCGATTGTACAATCCAAGATGGTGGTAGACCATGAATCTACCTAGATACATAGTTTTCTGAAAATAATGGTGGGTTATACTTGGTTTTATATCAAGCTCAACCTGCCGCTTGTTTATAGTTCCGGTTTATTGAAAAACATACATAGACTATAGTAGAGATCCAATACCAAAAACTTTGTAAACAGACACCACTAACGTACAGTACAAATAAACAAAACATAAAAGCAAACATACATATCTATCTGACAAAGACTCCAACACATTGTTATAAAAGCATTTAAAACTGAGGAAAATCGTACTCTAAAGGTAATACATTATTCAAGGAGCTGGTTTATAATTTATGTCTTTCTAATAAAGTCTTCGGAATATTCGATAAAACAATGATATTGGTAAACAAAAGTCATCCTTGAGCTTTAACTCTTAAAAGAAATGAATTGACTAACAGTATTACAGTCACGTTAAAACTTTTTGCTTCAACAATTTGTATTGAGGCAAATTGTGATCACATGATCATTGCGAAGTAACTTTGACACCTTTATTAATTCTACTGAGGGTAACAATAGTATTATTAATATCAGAACAATCTCACATTTTTCAAAATAGTTCTTTACCGGAAGATGTCTGCATTTGATAAAAAAAAAAAGGCAACAATAGTATACTGCTGTTCATTGCGGGTAGAAGTCAGATATCTACATTCTGTTGATTTTGCCAAGTAAGACTGATTTTTCTTTCAATATCCCTGCTCAAGAAACTATTCATTTACTAGTACTTGCATTTTATCCTGTTTGATATATTTTGTGCTATGACATACATTTTACTTGGCGGATGGGATTGTCGGACATACTTAATAAACTAAATATCCTAGGGTATCCATGTTTGGTTTCATCAGTTTGGCCCATCAATTTCAGGGAAGATTTATTTTAGCAAATATTAAACGATAATGAACGACGGACGTAATCTGAAAAATTTACATATTTTTGTTAACTTTGCATCTGTCTTGCATTGACTAAACCTTTTCTAGCGACATAAGTTCGATGTTTCGTGGCCTTTGATCTTAAGATTCAGTACAGTCGTCCGATTTTGACAGTTTGACTTAGTGCATGGCATGGAATACAAGCAAATCTTTGAATGCCTAACCTTTCGACAAATTCAGGTGAATTCCTCTCTGCGAGAGCATGAGTTATATAATAAATTTGTTTTGGGGTTTGTGCCTGTTTAATTCCTCAACACATTTCAAACGGATTGTTACAGTTTGTTGTTATGTTGTGTTGTTACGCAATTGTCCATGCTTAGGGTGATTGAACGCTTAACACATTTTTAAGTCAGTCGTATCTCAAGCCCAGTAGTCAGCACTTGTTGTGATGACATGATTTATCATTGATATGGCTATATTTATAAATTAACTGTACAAAATTTTGAATTGTTTGAAATACTAAGGTTTTCTACCTTAGGCATAGATTATCGTAGCTGTATTTGGCAAAACTTTTAGGAATTTTGGTCCTCAATGCTCTTCAACTTCGTACTTTGTTTGGTCTTTTTGACTTTTTTTTATTCGAGCGTCACTGATGAGTCTTTTGTAGACGAAACGCGCGTCTGACGTATTTACAAAAGTTAGTCCTGGTATCTATGATGAGTTTATATACATGTTATCTGTATGTTTCTGTCCAAAACAAAGGCGACAGTAGTTTATCAATGACCAATTTCTATAAATCGATAAGCAAAAGACAATTGAATTACAATAAACACTTAGAAATTAACATTTTTCAAGATCCTTGACACTTTGAAAAAAAAAGAGGGTCGTCAAGTTTAAATCTTTAAAAAAAATATGTTATTACATTATGAAGTGATAAATTGATAAATAAAACGTATAATTAAAAATCATTTTTTTTTTATTACATTGATAAAGTGATAAATAAAACGTATAATTAAAAATCATTTTTTTATTACATTGATAAAGTGATAAATAAAACGTATAATTTAAAAAGGGGGCATTCCGGTAAGATTTGATACGAGGCAGTGTAACAACAACATGAATAAACAAAATACATCTAAAGAGAAACAATAAATATAGCAGAAAAGATCATGCGACTTTCGTATTTCAATATTTCCTGCCTATAAAGAAAACACGAATATGGAAGTACAAATCATTATATAAAACAATATATGTACCTGATAAGTAAAGTTTATCAGCGTCCTCAGCTGCCCATATACGTACAACACATCCTAGTAACAGTTCATTTTGTATGAAGGTATGAACTTTCAATAATTGATACTGAAATCAAATATAGATATACTATCAAAATATATTCCAAAGATAACTACTGCCACTACGTTGTAAGCGCTTTTAAATTTTTAACTTTAAAATTTATTTATGCAAACATTGCTGATCAATCGGATTTAATGTTTAGGAAAAGGTCCTTTGAAGGGCTAAGATAAATATGTTGTCTTCGATAAAGTTTTACAACAATAGAATCGTTGTCACTGCTTTTTAACCTTTTTTCCCCGTGGATATCGTCTTGCAGTCGTCAGCACACATATGTTGACTTAAAATATAATTAATGCGGTACTCCTGTGTAAATTATTTGTTTTATCTCTTTGACAATTTTATTGCACCTCCGATAAATAAGTAACATTGTGATTCTTTATATACAAACTTAGCATTAAATGTCCCGTATGCGGTAAATTCGTTATATGGTTCACGGCTGAACATCTATGAATCCATTGAGGGCAAGTAAAGTTAGTAGTAAATTCGGCAAGATTGAAATTCAGATTTCTTTACTGCTCATATAAGAGTGTTGGGCTCTGGATCCTCGTCGAGAATTTTTTTTATAACTATTTCATACACAAGACAGCAGAGTACCAGAAAGCCTGTTCACCAAAACAAAGTGTAGGAGACTCAACAGTCATTGTACCGAGTCTCCATTGAATATGTTAAACTGAAATGTTATAAAACCATTGGAACTTGTTGGAGGCTTCATAGTCACACACATTCCGGCAGCCATTGTTTTGTAAATCACAGAAATGACCCCCTCCCTAAGAAATCCACTTTTGATTTAATAATATATTGATTAAAGAGCAATGTTAACATAAAATAAGAAGCATGTTGACCTCTGGAATTAATTTT
Source organism: Mytilus trossulus (assembly GCF_036588685.1). NCBI lineage: Eukaryota > Metazoa > Mollusca > Bivalvia > Mytilida > Mytilidae > Mytilus > Mytilus trossulus. Next base: position 26,644,285 of record NC_086375.1, on the reverse strand, counting down.
TTTCAAAACAAACTTTACTAGATAACATCTATCGATAATATTTTATTTTTCACAGGGTTATAAAGAACGTAAATATACAGACCATCCTAAATTATGTATACATGATAAACACAGACAAATTTATGGACAGAAACATATTTCAGTTTTTTAATGCACTACTATTACACATTTTGAAACCTTCGTGCATGTTAATATCATCTTTACAGGCAAAACTTGTTTTGAAATGAGGTAGAGTAAATCTTCACTTAAGGGCATACGATACAGTTTCAGGGGAGGTAATGACGTTGCTTACGTAAAATGTTATTTTCGCGACGTCAAACTGAGCCATATCGGAAAGGATGCATTTTTTCGACTGATTTTTATCATTCAAACTGATTTAATTTGAAAACAAGTTCTTGGACCCTATTTTTTAAAACGAAATTTTGTTTCATTTTGCAGGGAGATTGTGTGGACCAAATTTTATAAGACTGTAAATAGTGCGTTTTTTTGATTTTGATACATTTACAGCAAAAATGACGTTTTTTTTCTCTATTAATGAACATTTGGTGAATATGAGTTACTTCTGAATAAAAAATGCATAGTATACTTATAAAATACAGAAACTACAAATTATTTAACAAAAAACAATTTGTGTTTATCTTTTAAAACCAAAAAGTTATGTCTTTCTTTCGAAAGGGAAAATACGACCTCATTTAATTCAAAAAGTAGAACATAAAGTTATATTTTTTATTACGTATTTGATTTAATCAGACAAAAAATAGCCTATATGGAAATTTTCATCAAACTGTAAATATGGGATTAAAACAGTATCGTATGCCCTTAAAGCTTATATAGGTCAACTCAGTCAATTAAGTTTTATCAGCTCAAGTGATACAAATAAATATTACACTGACATATTCAGCGTCCATATTAAACACTTTTATGTACAAGCAAGAACATTTAAATTTGTATTGGCAATTATCAACAATCGATCAAGGGATATTTCTTTTTTTATTTTTAAATATAATACTTGAATAATCAATAGTATGGAAATACATAAAGCAAACTTAATTATCTGTTCATCAAAACTCGTAGTCCATCAACTTGTGATTTGATAACTCATAACAAATCTACTGGTGAAAAAGTACCGAAATGACACTTTCTGACTCAGTACAGTGTCGCTTACATGGAAGGAATCATTTTTTAAAATAATAAATGGTTCATTGTATCTAGATTATTTTGCGCAATTGTGCTCCAGTTTCAATCAGACATATGTCTCAAGACGGCACTGCAATTACAACACACTCAGTAATGTTTTGCTCTGTAACGTTTTATATTTGTGTCTTCGTTTGTTGTTGGTTGGGTTTTTCTTTGACATTTTAGCGGTATATAAATAATATTGCAGGTTCAAACCACCTTATTTTTTATAAATGTCCTGTACTAGGTCAGGAATATTGCAGTTGTTATCTAACAGTTCGTTTCTATTCATGTTGCATTGTCGTTTGTTTTTGTTGCACTTCAGTGTTTTTTGTTTTCCTCTTATAGTTGATGTTTTCCCTCAGTTTTACTTTGTTACCCGGATTTATTTTCTATCAATCGATTTATGACTTTTGAATAACGGTATACTACTGTTGTCAGTATTTAGTCAATAACGAAACGGATGAAGACTATTACAAGAAAAAGCTTTGTCAGTACGGAAATCAGGAACTGGTTCTCTATGATAAAACAAACAGTAAAAAAAAAAAGAATATATAATCTCCTTACCAAAATCAAATGAAAAGTATTTCTAGATATGAAAAATAAAATAGTTAAATAACCGAACTTCAATGTTAATTAAAAAGAAACTTTAAAAACAAAAACCTGATAAAATACAAACGGTCGTTGTTATCAACTAACAGCATGACTTGAAAACAAATGTCATACTCTGACCTGGTACATGCATTGTTTTGATGAATATGTTGAGTTAAACTGGTTTTATAGGTGGCAAAACTTGTCACTCTTATGACAGTTGTATGTTGTTAAATTTACGAAATATGTGTGAGCAAACCAAACAGATATAATTTGATAAACATGACAAAGAAACACTCACTTACCTTATGCAATAAAAATAAAAGACAAAAAATGTTATGTAAACCAAACCTTTGCAAAGTAATAGTAAAGATATCGTATAAAAAAGTTTGCTTTATAGAACCAGAAGCTCATTAGTAAGAACGGAAAATTAAGCAATGATTTCACCTTATTTAATGAATATATAAGAAAATATGTTTCAAGTAGTATACAATACATAAAATTATTATAGGTAATTAATTTCGGTTCAGAATATTTGAAAATAGAAAAAAGTAATGGGTTTTCTTATTTCCACTTGCATTACGAATATACATTATGCATATAAAAATGCAGTGACATGTTGATTGTATTAAAAATGGATCAAAAATGAAATTTGGGATAATGTCTAAAATATTTTTAGCTAGATGTAATTGTGCATTTAAGTTAAAGATAGTTTAATTATATAAATTCCATTTACTAATTTATTATGTAAAAGTGTAATATTTTTGGGTCTTTTATTTTCCATTACTTTGATGTGTTTGCGCTTTTTATTTTGCCATCTGATAACGAAATTTTCGATTTGAATTTTCTTTGGAGTTCGGTAAATTTATTCTCTTATTTTTTAATTAAATGATTTATGCAGCTAACAATGTTACAAGGTAAATTCTCCAAAGTATTATCAGAAAATGGTTTATGTTACATGCATAAAGAAAGTAAAAAACAAAAATACTAAAATCCGAGGAAATTCAAAACGGAAAGTTCCTAATAAAATTGCAAAATAAATCCAATGGACAACAATTGTCATATTCCTGACTTGGTACAGGCATTCTCAAATATAGAAAATGGTGGATTGAACCTGGTTTTATAGCACAAAACTTCTCAAAATTGTATGACAGTCGCATCATTTTATTTCTTATGGTGCGTGATCAAAACAGACATACTAAGACAAATAGAGATACAATGATAGCAATACTGTATACGAATAGTATGTCGGTATTAAAATCACAAAAATACTGAACTCAAGAGGAAAATCAAAACGGAAAGTTTCTAATCAAATAGCAAAATAAAATGATAAAACACATTAAACGAATGGACAACAATTGTCATATTCCTGACTTGGTACAGGCATTCTCAAATGAAGAAAATGGTAGAATGAACCTGTTTTTATAGCACTGAACTTCCTAATTGTATCACAGTCGCATCGAGTCCATCTTATTTATAACGATGTGTGAACAAAACAGATATAATAAGTATATTTGTCAAAATAAGGATACAATGATAGCAATGCTGTATATGAATAGTATGTTGGTATTAAAATCTTTTTATAGGTCTATCTATTAATTTTAATATAACATCTTCAGCAAATTTATATGATAACAGACGAAATGATAAAAAAACGGGATAAGCAGAGAAACACGCATAGACCATACTATAAAATGTTAAGTCCAGGAAACAACTTAACAAAAGAAAGTAATTGCAAAGAGCAGAAATATTGTTTTTATAAATGGTGTGTTGAAGAAAAAAAAGGAGTTGAAAGTCCGTGATAAACAAAATGATTTTGACATTTCACTGGTTTCTAGAAATATCAGTGTTATCATGATTCCTACTTTGAACAAATACTAAGTAAACGAACATTTTTTTGTACGTAGTGCAAATCACTCAATTCATGAAACATCCTAGAGTTATGAACTCTTTTAAAAAATATTAATGAATAGTTTACCTATGAAGCGTGCCAATCAGCTCATATTTAACGATTAAATTCACACTTGAAGCGCATATTTAACGTTTCACACATTAATACAAAGTGTTAAGAGACAGGTTTTAGTACCCTAAGAATTTATATGGATTGTTTTGCTAGACCTCGTTGACTGATCATAATATTTCATTGAAACTTCAAGTCTTAAATGACAAGTACTACGAATTTTTTTCCGTAACTAAATCTCGGAAAGTAACATTTATCGGTAATTTGTATATTTTCCCTTTGGTCTTACTGCCTAATATTTTCGAGTATCAACGTACTGGCTGTATCACTGAAAATATTAGGCAATACATTGCGTGACGTCATAACATTGCGTGACGTCATAATTACCGATAAACAGAATAATAGGTAGTTGAGTTTTTGATACTGACTATATCATGCTGAATATCTTAACTCGCCTAACGGGCTCGTCTAGATATTTCACATGATATAGTCAGTATCAAAAACTCAACTACCTATTATTCTATATGTATTGGTAAAAGAACCATCATGCACCGAAATACAGTTTAATGGTTTATAGTCTGGTCCCCGATGGTATCACCAGTACAACAGGCAATACGTTGATGTTGACATAAACATCAATTCTATGATCATTATTATAACTTTACTGTTGGCAAAAGTATGAATTATTCGAAATACTAAAAATTTTCTTATCCAAAGAATTATGAAACCCGTATTTAGCACAGTTTTTTTTTTAAATTTTAGGTCCTCGATGCTCTTCAACTTTATATTTGTTTGGCTTTTTTACTCTTTTTATTGGAACGTATCTGATGAGTCATATGTCGACGAAAGCCTGAAACATCTAATAACTATTATATTTTTTAATAGATTGTACAAAAAGAACCTCAGACATATAGATACAAGAGATTTTTTTGCATTTTGAATAAACGCAAAATGATTGTTGATACTTCTTTTAACTATAATCTAATATTTCTTTTACAAAGAAACAAGACATTAATATGAAATGATATAAGTACCGGAAAAAACTATAGCAAATACTTAAAAATATAGTATGTTTGTATTTAAATCTTTTTATATGTCAATCTATTATTTTTATTTTGAAAACAGTAGCAAATTGACCAGGTAACAGACGAAATAGAAAAGGCTAAATAAATAGAGAAACACGCATAGACTATTCCATAAAATATTAAGTACAATAAACAACTTGACAAAATAAGATAACAAAGGTCAGATAATTATTTAAAAAAATAATTGTTGGGAAAAAAAGTTGAAAGTCTGTGATAAATAAATACAATTTAACATTTGATTAACTTGTAGGCGTGCAAATAATCTAAGATTAACGAATTCAAGTTGGACTTTATCAAATCTTCTTCAGGGGAAGCACGAGTACTTCCCTCCCTAACATTATGTAGTTATAATCTTTTTAATGGGTAGCATCAAAAACACACTTCGACAAAAAAAAATAAGTCATCCATCTGACTTGAATATTAAGTTAGTTTGGACCATGCATTCTAATCTCTTAATTAGAAGCGAAAGATACCAAAGGAACATTTAAACTAAATTGACATGCAACGCCACTGCTAAAAAGGAAAATAAGACCAACAGACAAACAATATTACACAAAACACAACATAGAAAACTTAAGACTGAGCAACACGAACCCCACTAAATACTAGGGGTGATCACAAATTATCAGGAAGGGTAAGCAGATTCTGCTCCACATGTTGCATCCATTCCTAAATGTAATTTGATTTCTTAACGTTAGTTCAAAAAAGAAAGCTTTTCATCAACATTAACATTTTGTTATCTTGCAACAGTGAACCTAACTTAAAATCCAAAAATTATGCAAAAATGTCTGACAATATGAAAATCAGAAGATGTGGTATGATTGCAAATAAGACAACTCACAACAAGAGACCAAAATGAACAGAAATTAACACAACTACAGGTATTCATACGGCCTTCGATGGTCGATTCAATATTTGTTTTGTTAAAGGGCAATTGTTTCTTCAATATATGAATGCATCATGGGTTACGATTTTTTTTTTCAAAACACGAAAGCAGTCCCGGAAGTTATGAAGAAAAAACAGAAACTTTCTAACCTATTATACATTTTTAAAATTCACGATTAAAATCAAAACTCTTCAAAATCTATGACATATAACTCATTTTCATTTTTAGTTTAATGTGTCAATTTACAACCAACATGTTGCTTATACATTGTTATAGTTTACGTCTCTTAATTTATTCTATACAAATTATCAATACAAATTGAATCTTTTCATTTTACTTAATTATTCATATGCATAACTATTTGACCGCAACTTATTACCTTCAAATTATTGCAGCCGTGAAATTGTATATTACATGAAACTTACAAGAAACACGTGTTTCTATGTGTTCATTAAATAGGGTGTAAGCAGGGTTAAATTTTGCGTGGCTTTTAATGAGATTTTCAAACTATAAAACTCAAGATTTAGCATTGTATCTTCACATTCAAATCAAAATGTTTTGGACTATAGGCCACTGTTTAGTATTACTGTGCGTTGCTTTTGGTAAGTAAATGTTTTGCAACTACTTCTAGGGTACCTTACTACTTCATTTAATAATAATATTCAATCAATTCAACAGCAATGGTTAATTCAAATCCTCAAGTATATTACAAAAAAATATTAACAATTAAAATATCTTTGCTGAATTTCTCTTAATGAATTTAACTTTTGGACCGCCCAAAACCACAATGTCAAAGCCATTTGAGGACAGTAATACGCGGCTAAAACGAACCTTTGCAGCTTTTTTGATATCAATGCGAAAGCTTTCAAGGTCTTCTTCAAATATTTAAAGACTGTTAAAAAAAAACCACATGCTATCATATTGAAAGGATTTATAATTATGCCAAAGAAGTAAAATAAGTTTTTATTTTCGAGTTCAATGGATAAACAGATGACTATTCCTTATAAATTAAAAAAAAAACCAGTCACATTGCCAAATGTATTACTCCGAACTGATATAGCATTATAACTAATTGGGTCTTTTGGTGAATGAATTTGTTATCCTTGAATTTTTCAACGGGGAAAATGTGTGGTATGCGCCATCCGAAAGTAGACAACTTGGACATATTTTAGAGGTAAATCATCTTCTTAGGACATGGGGCCGATTTGGCCGTTAAAGCACAATATCCTTTAATGTGAATGCAGATCTTTCGGACTTTAACAATTTAAACTGACATTCAGGTTCCATCATTTTAGATTTTGAGACCGAATACACGAATAGTCTAACGATGAGCTTTGTACATTTGACGCATCTTCTTCTGTTCGTGTTTTAAAAAAGTCAATTGTGACATTTCTTGTCGGATTGATCATCGGTACAAAATCATAACATTTAGAAGATAGATTTATGATAATTTTAATGGTCTTTGTATCGATACACTATTTGTATCGATACAATATTTTTATCGATACAATATTTTAATCGATACAATATTTGTATCGATACAATATTCTTCCAAAATCATATACTGTTGACCCGGATTATTTCTACTACGAAAATGATATAAAATCCGATTCTATGGTGCTTACTGTAACTTTTGATACTCTTTAAAAAAAAACAAGAAAATTTCCAAATGAAGTTTTGTTAATTAAAAAGCTGATCTTAAAAGAAAACCGGAATTTCTTTTTTGTTTTTGGAATTGGTACCTTTACAATATGCAAAGATATACACAAAGAGCACATTTAAAAAGGATAATGTCACAATTTCGCCATACGAAGTTAAATTGCTGATCACCAATTAGAAAGTGAGAAAGAATCTCCGATATAGACAAGCTATTTCTCTGAAGCATGCAGAAGTTTAAGTTACATACGTCCTGATTGATGAGGTTTCCAAACAGCTAGCTAAATATATCCGTTCATGTAACTAAGTTGCATCCTAATTTGGACGTACAAGGATTGTGTAGCCTTTAAGCAAATACTTTTAAAAATATTTGAAAATATTAATACTGATATCTATAAACAGACTTATGTTTTCTGAAATTCTGATTTGATAGATTTATAAAATAATTAAAATTCAGAATTCAGAAGTAAAATGATTGGCAATATCATACCTTACCCTTTTGTAAGTAAGAGACAAGACAGAAACATACGAAGGCCCAACAGCCACGTCGTCTGTAGATATTTTACTATGTTTATTTCACTTGACTGGGCGGGGCTTAACTGGTTCGCTTATTTAAGACCAGTCCATCTATAAACAGGTGTGTCGGGATAAACTCAGCAATGGAGTGCCCAGTTATTCGTCCTATATCATACTCAGTTCATTTGTTTATCCGTTTGTTGACACTTTATCACACACATCTTCAAATAGACTGTACTTATGCAAACTAAAACGTAAGCTCCGCCCGATCAGTTGAAATGACATGGGTTATACACCAGCCAAAATCTTAAATTTGAATTGCGATTTTCACAGTTAAAGATATAATAAAAGAAAAAATGGTGCTAAAATATGCATATCCAATACAAATTAAGCCCAAGATATTGTGAAGAGGATATTTTCTCAATCTAAACTTGAACTTACTTTTTATACTGATAACACGAATATTTTGTTATAATGATTAAAACATTTTTCTTTCTAGTCAACATTGACGGCGGCAGCATAGGATATCACGACGACAGCACAGGATACGGCTATGGAGCAGGTAAAGGCATCAATACAACCATAACGATCCACAAACATAGAACATTATATAATAGTGATGACATGTATTGACATGGTCCAAAACAAATGTCTTCAAAGTAAAATAAAACTTCATCTGATGCATTTTGTATGCATTTTATAATATTATTTTCAAAGATATTATTACTCGTTCAATTTAAAAACCAAAAAGTATCAAAAGTTTAAAATGAAATAACGCTTTTATCAGTTGGGTCCATTCATAGCGCTTCCAGAATTTACCTTCATCGAGAGCCGTGAATTTTTTTTTAAAGAAATTCAAGGTCATATTAGTACTAGAAAATTTAATGATCTGTATGACCAAAAGAAATCTAAAAACAAAGACAATTCCTTCAAAAGTCAACTTTGGCTTTTGATTTTTTCAACTTTAAAATCATCCTGACGCAATGTACAATATAACTCCACAGCTACAAATAAATACAACAGCAATAGTATGCTATTTCAATCAGCCTTCAGATGCTTATGAAACACTAATCATATTCTAATCTTTTTCGAACACCTATAATGATAAATGTGTTTTTTTTAAAATGCATATATATTGTACTCGATATCGCAATATCGCAGCTAAAAATAGAATATTTGATTGGTATCCTTGCCGATATATGTATAAATATAGGAATATTTGGTGTGAGTGCCAATATGAGCATATATTACTGTGAACAAATGACGAAAATTGATAATGAATAAATGTTGAAATCAATTGTCTCCAGTAAAATATAATTACTATTCTGGCTTCACAGGAGATATTTGTCTTGTATACCCTTGTTAGTGTCCTTTATCACTATGAATCACTATCGTTTTGATTAGTTTCGGTATAATTTAATTTTTTTAAATAATTTTGTTAATATTCGACAAGGCATTAATAATGTCGTAAAAATCCCACAAAACTTAACAAAAAAATTGAAAAAACAACACGTTAAATAATGTCTTGCGTCCGAAACGCCTTTCTGGATTTACCTTCATCAGGGTCAATATTAAGGGTTCATATTGAAACCCAAAATGATACACACGTGACATGCTGTAACTTGTCAAGCAACTATAGGTTTGATTTTTTTAAATTTTACCCCAAAGTTCACTAAATATGTCATATCATTTATGAATTTTAGGATATGGTACTGGTGACGGATACGGAAGTGGTACTAGATATGGCAGTGGTACTAAGAAAGTTGTAGTTACATCTGTCCATGGATCAGGATCAGGGTCAGGCTATAGTACTGGATATGGCAGTGGTAATAAGAAAGTTGTAGTAACATCTGTCCATGGATCAGGATCAGGGTCTGGTTATAGTCACGGATATGGCAGTGGTAACAAGAAAGTTGTAGTAACATCTGTCCATGGATCAGGATCAGGGTCAGGATATGGTTACGGACACGGCAATGGTAACAAGAAAGTTGTAGTTACATCTGTACATGGATCAGGATCAGGGTCTGGTTATAGTGACGGATATGGCAGTGGTAACAAGAAAGTTGTAGTAACATCTGTCCATGGATCAGGATCAGGGTCTGGTTATAGTGACGGATACGGCAGTGGAAACAAGAAAGTTGTAGTTACATCTGTCCATGGATCAGGATTAGGGTCCGGACATGGTATTGGATATGGCAGTGGTAACAAGAAAGTTGTAGTTACATCTGTACATGGATCAGGATCAGGGTCTGGTTATAGTGACGGATACGGCAGTGGAAACAAGAAAGTTGTAGTTACATCTGTACATGGATCAGGATCAGGGTCAGGATATGGTTATGGACACGGCAGTGGTAACAAGAAAGTTGTAGTTACATCTGTACATGGATCAGGATCAGGATCAGGTTATAGTGACGGATACGGCAGTGGAAACAAGAAAGTTGTAGTTACATCTGTACATGGATCAGGATCAGGGTTAGGTTATAGTGACGGATATGGCAGTGGAAACAAGAAAGTTGTAGTTACATCTGTCCATGGATCAGGATTAGGGTCAGGACATGGTATCGGATACGGCAGTGGTAACAAGAAAGTTGTAGTTACATCTGTACATGGATCAGGATCAGGGTTAGGTTATAGTGACGGATATGGCAGTGGAAACAAGAAAGTTGTAGTCACATCTGTCCATGGATCAGGATTAGGGTCAGGACATGGTATCGGATATGGCAGTGGTAACAAGAAAGTTGTAGTTACATCTGTACATGGATCAGGATCAGGATCAGGTTATAGTGACGGATATGGCAGTGGAAACAAGAAAGTTGTAGTTACATCTGTACATGGATCAGGATCAGGGTTAGGTTATAGTGACGGATATGGCAGTGGAAACAAGAAAGTTGTAGTTACATCTGTCCATGGATCAGGATTAGGGTCAGGACATGGTATCGGATACGGCAGTGGTAACAAGAAAGTTGTAGTTACATCTGTACATGGATCAGGATCAGGGTTAGGTTATAGTGACGGATATGGCAGTGGAAACAAGAAAGTTGTAGTCACATCTGTCCATGGATCAGGATTAGGGTCAGGACATGGTATCGGATATGGCAGTGGTAACAAGAAAGTTGTAGTTACATCTGTACATGGATCAGGATCAGGTTCAGGTTATGGTTATGGACACGGCAGTGGTAACAAGAAAGTTGTAGTTACATCTGTTCATGGATCAGGATTAGGGTCAGGACATGGTATCGGATACGGCAGTGGTAACAAGAAAGTTGTAGTCACATCTGTACATGGATCAGGATCAGGGTCAGGTTATAGTGACGGATATAGCAGTGGTAATAAGAAAGTTGTAGTAACATCTGTCCATGGATCAGGATCGGGGTCAGGTTATGGTTACGGACACGGCAGTGGTAACAAGAAAGTTGTAGTCACATCTGTCCATGGATCAGGATCGGGGTCAGGTTATGGTTACGGACACGGCAGTGGTAACAAGAAAGTTGTAGTCACATCTGTCCATGACTCTGGATCAGGGTCAGGATATGGCGACGGATATAGCAGTGGTAATAAGAAAGTTGTAGTAACATCTGTCCATGGATCAGGATCGGGGTCAGGTTATGGTTACGGACACGGCAGTGGTAACAAGAAAGTTGTTGTTGTCCATGGATCTAGATCAGGGTCAGGATATGGCGACGGATACGGCAATGATAATGGATATAACGGTAGATACGGATGTGTTCCTTTCGAGCAGAATATTGTCATACATAAAGGACAAAAAGGATATGGTGGATACAATGGTGGAAGTAACACAATTGCACAGATTTTGCCGTTTGGATATAATGGAAAAGGATATAACACATATTACAATGGTAAGTTTAACTAGGACGGAGAAATAATTTTCAATTAGTAAAATCAGTATACTGTATGACAAACTGAATATCACTTCGACAATATGTTTTAAGTAAGAATTTTACATTTTGACATCGAAATTATTCTTGTAAATATTAAACGATACCAATTTTACTGCAATGATGTGGTTTTTTTTTCGATAAGTATTGTCTCTATAGTGATGTCGAAATGATATTTGTCCTTCAAATATGTATACAAACTTTGACGAACTGATATAACCGCGGACAAATGCCTACACGATAAATATGAAAAAAAGTTAAATCACACAAAGTACTGAACTCCGAGGAAAATTCAAAACAGAAACTTTTAAAATATGGTTACAGCAGTCATCACTGTGTTTCAATCTCAAAACAAACAAACATTTACAAAAAATCATAAAGATTCATCTATAAAATTTAAAAATACTCTCATTGTTTTGCGTGTTTGGTGTCAGAAAATGAGAAAAAAAAATCACGATGAATAAGATTGTCTTTCGATTAAACAATGAATTCGATCTTGATGCAATATCCTTCGTACATATTCTACCATTTATACCTTGCAAGAATTATTTGTGGTCAAATCTTCATATATAAATCAGGTGTATCAATTCAAAATATCATGAAACTGAATGCAGTTTGTCGCATTATTTGCGCATTTGTGAAAAAAATACTTCTCACAAAGAGCGTAGTAAATATTGATTAATAAACGAACAATCTTAAAATATTAAAAAAAGGCGTCGAAATCCGTATAACACTTTGCATTAGTTGAAAACATCCAAAATTTAAAAAAAAGTTATATCTTAAAAAAATATGAAATAATACATTGAAGTGCTTTCGTAATTAAACTTCACCAGAAAAGCCAACTATCTTAAAAACAAGATGACAATTTATCAGAATCAATTTCAAAATAATATCATTCACATATAAACGTAAAGCATTAGCTGCTATGATGTTGATCATTCCAGTAATATATTGTCCTGCAGAAATGGCACCGAGCCCGGGGTATAAAATAAAAGCTTTATCATACAAAATAGGGGCGATAGATACCAGAGGGGTGAAAGTTACCTGAAGAACATTCAATAAAAATTGGTCTGATGCATTATGGGTGCATTTCGAAAATGTATTTTCAGTGTTAATTTTCCAAACAAACCATGAACAGAAATCAAAATAAGAAATTACACTTTTGGTACGTCTGAAATTTTCAAATTTATATTTATCATGAACACTAATGAAAGGGGAGGGGTGCAGGACCTTTTTCGGGACTTCGGGATCGGGGTGTTTTTAAGCTCAGGATTTCGGGATCTGGACCCCCTCCGACCTCCCCCTTTCACTAAAAATTGAGAGGCAAAAATGTTTAATAGTTTGGTTTTTTTAATACTCTCGGAGCTGTAGGACAAAAAAGAATTTGAATGAATAGCCAAATATATCTAGGTTTAACCTTACCTGTAAACCAGCCATGAAAGAAATGACCATACATTTTTCGAAATACATTTTGGTCTGAATTTATCTTACTTCGATATTAAATCTATATAAACATTTCTGTTAAAAAAAAGAAGGTAAATCTAACAGTAACATAAGGTTTTCTGACGGATACATTAAAGCTATGCCTGATGTTGTATATATGTTCTTTTTTTGGTCCTATGATTGTTTTGTTACTCTTAAACATTAAGAGATACAGATTTCTTATCTTTCTTTTTGACCACCATGATTAGAAATTCAATTTAAATCATATGAATATATATCATACTGAATTTGAATATCACGAAGATGATTAAATAAGATTGGTAGCCTTATCGGGATTTGTATTTAAGAATTGAATGCTTCTTTTTGTAAATTTATTGGGGTGTAAAAGCGTTGACCGAAGTACATTTTGTATGAAGCGCGGAAGCGCTTCATTCTAAAAATGTACGCACGGTCAACGCTTTTACACCCCTATAAAGTTACAAACAGAAGCATTCAATAATTATAATTACATTTTTTAGCTAGGATTATAAAAACACGATTTTCATGAAGTTATTTTTTTAAATTCACCTGTGCACTTTATTGTGGGACCACGAGTCATCATGAATGAAATGTTATTGTCTCATGCAACTGCTTACGGAATAACATGTGATGTGCAATTAGCCAATCAGAATAACGTATTATAATGAAACATACATCTAATGTAATTATTTACATGAACAACACGACATGTGATTAACTTATCATAAATACCAGGATTGTAGACCGAGACCTGCACGCCTTTCCGGAGCACCCGAAATCTCCATCAATTCTTTTGTAATGGTTCTTGTCACTCAGTCATAATTTTTTTATATTATGTTTTGTAAATTTGTAAATTTTCTTTTAATCGTTTTAAGCTTTTTTCCCCATGACATTGTCAGTTAGCTTTCGACTAATCAGTCAGAATATTACGTTGGAATATTTCGGTGATTTTTCATTTTCTTCTGTATTCTGATAACATTGTAAGTTCAAACATTATTATTTATAGTGAATTGGGAAACAAGTTTTGCAACTTATATTAATCCCTCTCCACTTTGCGGGTGCGAGTCCTGCCTGGTAGTGTCATTAGCCTGCTCTTTTCCTAAATCTACAAGGGGGTCTGTTACATGCAAGAGATATGGCTCTCTCTGAACACGAGTCAGTCATTATCGTCCCCTTTCGACGGACCATCGTCGTTGTTATTCGAACCTCACAGTAGACATGAGCTAATTTATTCTTGTTTTTGTCCTATGTTGCTTTGTATGACAGGTCAGGCTATATATAAAATTGACAAATAAGAAAGACATGAAGTATCAGCATCATTAAATGTTGGTATCATTATTTTCGTATTTTTTCAATTTTCTAACATTAGGTAAACACTCGGCGTAGCTTGAATTATGTCATTTTGTGGAAAAGTATTTAATGAATTGAAATCGGAAAAAATCCGTCGGAACTATATTAATTGGTTGTAGGAATGAAAACAGAATTTGATTAAACGTTAAACAAAATAAATATCAAAGATACCAGAATTTTAATTTAATACGCCAGTCGCGCGTTTCGTCAACACAAGACGCATCAGTGATACTCCGTTAAAAAAAATATAAAGCCAAACGAATACAAAGTTAAAGCGAAAAAACAACCCAGCAATATCAATGCTTAATTTGGCGTTCATATAAAGGCTCCCCGAACCAATGTTACATGACATGCTGTGAATAATATGTGTTCTTATGTATTTCACTAAAGTGCACCCCAAATCCACATGATATATAATTGTGTGTATTCTATTTTAGGATATGGTACTGGTGACTATAACAGTTATGGTAGTGGTAATAAGAAAGTTGTAGTTACATCTGTACATGGATCAGGATCAGGGTCAGATTATGGTTACGGACACGGCGGTGGTAATAAGAAAGTTGTAGTAACATCTGTCCATGGATCAGGATTAGGGTCAAGACATGGTATCGGATATGGCAGTGGTAACAAGAAAGTTGTAGTTACATCTGTACATGGATCTGGATCAGGTTCAGGTTATAATGACGGATACGGCGGTGGTAATAAGAAAGTTGTAGTTACATCTGTCCATGGGTCAGGATTAGGGTCAGGACATGGTATCGGATATGGCAGTGGTAACAAGAAAGTTGTAGTTACATCTGTACATGGATCTGGATCAGGTTCAGGTTATAGTGACGGATACGGCGGTGGTAACAAGAAAGTTGTAGTTACATCTGTCCATGGATCAGGATTAGGGTCAGGACATGGTATCGGATATGGCAGTGGTAACAAGAAAGTTGTAGTTACATCTGTGCATGGATCAGGATCGGGGTCAGGTTATAGTGACGGATACGGCGGGGGTAACAAGAAAATTGTAGTTACATCTGTCCATGGGTCAGGAATAGGGTCAGGACATGGTATCGGATACGGCAGTGGAAATAAGAAAGTTGTAGTTACATCTGTACATGGATCAGGATCAGGGTCAGGCTATGATGACGGATATCGCAGTGGTAACAAGAAAGTTGTAGTTACATCTGTCCATGGATCAGGAATAGGGTCAGGACATGGTATCGGATACGGCAGTGGTAACAAGAAAGTTGTAGTTACATCTGTACATGGATCAGGATCAGGTTCAGGTTATGTAGACGGATATGGCAGTGGTAACAAGAAAGTTGTAGTAACATCTGTACATGGATCAGGATCAGGGTCAAGTTATAGTTACGGACACGGCAGTGGTAACAAGAAAGTTGTAGTTACATCTGTACATGGATCAGGATCAGGTTATGGTGACGGATACGGCAGTGGTAACAAGAAAGTTGTAGTTACATCTGTACATGGATCAGGACCAGGGTTAGGACATGGTATCGGATATGGCAGTGGTAGCAAGAAAGTTGTAGTAACATCTGTACATGGATCAGGATCAGGGTCAGGTTATGGTTACGGACACGGCAATGGTAACAAGAAAGTTGTAGTTACATCTGTACATGGATCAGGATCAGGGTTAGGACATGGTATCGGATATGGCAATGGTAACAAAAAAGTTGTAGTTACATCTGTACATGGATCAGGATCAGGGTCAGGTTATGGTTACGGACACGGCAATGGTAACAAGAAAGTTGTAGTTACATCTGTACATGGATCAGGATCAGGGTTAGGACATGGTATCGGATATGGCAGTGGTAATAAGAAAGTTGTAGTTACATCTGTACATGGATCAGGATCAGGTTATGGTGACGGATACGGCAGTGGTAACAAGAGAGTTGTGGTTACATCTGTACATGGATCAGGATCAGGGTCAGGTTATAATGACGGATACGGGATTGGTCATAAGAAAATTGTGGTCCATAGCTCTGGATCGGCTGGCGCATATGGTTACGGTAATTACAAAATCATACTATTTTGTTGAAAAGTATGTTGTTGACTGAAATCATGTTTCAAGGTTAAATCCAAGATAGCTACTATTGTATATAAAAAAGGTTGTTAGTAAACGTCTTAAACTGAAATGTTCCTACCCTTAATTATATACTTTGTCGTCTTTTCGTGTTTTGTCAGTTCTTGTCCATTCGTTTTTTCATTTGATTTTGCCATGTGATTATGGACTTTCCGATAAAATTTTCCTCTGAGTTTAGTATGTTTGTGATTTTACTTTTTTTTCTTCCAATAACATATATAAATGTAAAGGTAATATTTTTTGTTTAAAGTCGACCAAGCACCGAGGTATGCTTTAATATAAAATCTATAGACAGGTGTGTCGGGATAACTCACTAATGGAGTGTCCAGTTATTCGTCATATATCCTACAATCAGTCCATTTGTATATTCGTTTTTGACACTGATAGATGATACGAAATCAACTGTTAATAAAACGGCCATCATCCTTATAACACACATCTTCAAATAGACTGTCCTTATGCAAATTTAAACATAAGCTCCGTCCGATCAGTTGAAATGACATTGGTTATAAAACAAAACAAATAACAGATTGTAGGTTTTTATTCATACGGACTATATTTGCAAATGTTGTATTTATTCATTCATAATGTAACAATTAAGTGTAGATTTTGCTAATGTCGAGCAACAAGAAATCAAGCAAGTGTGCTTAGGTATACGAAGGAAGTACTCCGAAGCCAAATGTAACAAGTCATCTGAGTAGGAACATAGAAAAAAATACAGCAATGTCATCAGTATAACATCGATATTGAACACAGTCAAAACTGATGTCATTGTAAATATCTACAAAGTTTTAGCTACATTGCTAACTTATTTAAAAAAAAAAGAATAGTAAGGGCTATTGAGACCAGCGTAAGGTATGGGCTTTCTTATCTTTTAAAATAATTATTGAAACATTTTCTTATGTGCATCTTTATTTAGCCTCATGAAAGAATTTATTATAGAATATTGATATGTTGATTTTTTTTTCAGACAATCAATACAAAGGATAAAGACAACTTTTTATCAGCTTTTTCTAATTATCCGTGAAATGATAATTTGTATATCAAAATAAAATGCATTAACATCAATATATTTTATGTGTCTTTGTTATTTGAAAAGGCCATAGTCTACAAACTTTTAATCTGCTTTGGAATAACAAGGGTTCAACTGTTGTCGGTAAAAAGACACTGGACGGTTTTTACTTTGCTTTAAGTTGTCTAGATATCTGCATTTTTTTTAAAATTGTCTGACATCTGGTAGATTCTTATTTTTAACACTCAAACTTATTCTTGATTGCACATTTGTCTGTTTAGCAATACGAGTAAAACCAGTACAGTCTTCCTGAGAATATGTAGTTTTAACAAATTGTTTATGATTCTCAAAACATATCTTGCGAATTGGTTCTTGTATTGCAAACCGAGTCCCTGTTTAATACGAACATAAGAGGAAACACATTTTTACTTAAATATGATGATACACGAAAAAAAAAATCCTAGTTGGTTCTTTATCCTGTATTTCTCAAATGGATTTTCCTTCTTTCCAGATTCTCTTATTTGAATTGTGAATTTATTCGGAAACCTCTTCCACCAACGTCACTAAAGTGTAATAGTTGCAACACAATCTGTATTATCCTTGCATCAATATGACGGGTTTACGGGTCAAATAGTTACCATCCTAAGACCGACATGTTTGTAATGATTTTCAAAATTGAGACCTTGGGAGATAAACAATGAGAGGTATTTGAGATTAAGAACAATGATATGAAGAAGACCAAATGTGTCAATCAAATTTGGGTAGAAGTATGATCACATTGTGAAGAAGGGACTTTTCTGTCTCCAAAAAATGCTCTGGAAAATTGTTAAAAAAAAGATTTCACATATTAACATTGTTTCAAATGTGATATGTATTTACCAAAACGTAATTCGACACACGATTGCCCCACTCACACTATCATTTTCTATGTTCAGTGAACCGTGAAATTAGGGTCAGAAATTTAATTTGGCAATTAAATTAGGAAGATCAAATAATAGAAAAAAAGGTGTACTAAGTCTCAAATGGATTGGACTTCAACTTCACGAGAAGCTACTTTCACCAAAAACTAAAATCTGAAGCTGGACAGATGGACGGAAAAAAAAGAGACCAGAAAACATAATGCCTCTCTACTATCGTAGGTTTGGCAGAAAAAATGAGAGTAAGGCAAATAAATTCATATCCTTAATCACCCTTATTTGAATAGATACGGCAAAATCAATGTCTTTGTTGGATACCCCAATTTGTGAAAAATGATTGCAAGTGATTTTTCAAATGGTGTCAGACCACCAATTACAAATCCCTAACTGTTCTACCACCTTTTGCAAAAAATATAACACCTGTTTTTAGCCCACCTGGCCCGAAGGGCCAAGTGAGCATTTCTCATCACTTGGCGTCCGGCGTCGTCCGTCGTCGTTAACTTTTACAAAAATCTTCTCCTCTCAAACTACTAGGCCAAATTTTACTAAACTTGGCCACAATTATCATTGGGGTATCTAGTTTAAAAAATGTGTCCGGTGACCCGGCCAATCAACCAAAATGGCCGCCATGGCTAAAAATAGAACATAGGGGTAAAATGCAGTTTTTGGCTTATAACTCAAAAACCAAAGCATTTAGAGCAAATCTGACATGGGGTTAGAATGTTTATCAGGGTCAAGTTCTATCTACCCTGAAATTTTCAGATGAATCGGACATTGGTTGTTGGGTTGCTGCCCCTGGATTGGTAATTTTAAGGAAATTTTGCTGATTTTGGTTATTATCTTGAATATTATTAGAGATAGAGATAAACTGTAAACAGCAATAATGTTCAGCAAAGTAAGATCTACAAATAAGTCAACATGACCGAAATGGTCAGTTGACCCCTTTAGGAGTTATTGCCCTTTATAGACATTTTTAAACCATTTTTCGTAAATCTTAGTAGTCTTTTACAATAATCTTCTCCTCTGAAACTACTGGGCCAAATTAATCCAAACTTGGCCACAATCATCTTTGGGGTATTTAGTTAAAAAAATGTGTCCGGTGACCCGGTCATCAAATCAAGATGGCTGCTAGGGCTAAAAATAGAACATTGGGGAAAATGCAGTATTTGGCTTAAAACTCAAAAACCAAAGTATTTAGAGCAAATCTTACATAGGTAAAATTGTTATTCAGGTCAATATCTATCTGCCCTCAAATTTTCAGATGAATCGGACAACTGGTTGTTGGGTTGCTGCCCCTGAATTGGTAATTTTAGGGAAATTTTGGTGTGTTTGGTTATTATCTTGATTATTATAGATAGAGATAAACTGTAAACAGCAATAATGTTCAGCAAAGTAAGATCTACAAATGAGTCAGAATGACCGAAATGGTCAGTTGACACCTTTAGGAGTTATTGCTCTTTATAGTCAATTTTGAACCATTTTTCGTAAATCTTAGTAGTCTTTTACAAAAATCTTCTCCTCTGAAACTACTGGGCCAAATTAATCCAAACTTGGCCACAATCATCTTTGGGGTATTTAGTTTAAAAAATGTGTCTGGTGACCCCGCTTTCAAATCAAGATGGCTGCCACGGCTAAAAATAGAACATAGGGGGTAAAATGCAGTTTTTGGCTCATAACTCAAAAACCAAAGCATTTAGAGCAAATCTTTCAGGGGTAAAATTGTTTATCAGGGTCAAGATCTATCTGCCCTGTAATTTTCAGATGAATCAGACAGCCTTTAGTTGGGTTGCTGCCTCTGAATTGGTAATTTTAAGGAAATTTTGCTGTTTTTGGTTATTATCTTTAATATTATTATAGATAGAGATAAACTGTAAACAGCAAAAATGTTCAGCAAAGTAAAATTTACAAATAAGTCAAAATGACCGAAATGGTCAATTGACCACTTTAGGAGTTATTGCCCTTTAAAGTCATTTTTTACCAATTTGCATAACATTTTTTACCAACATTTTCCACTGAAACTACTGGGCCAAGTTCATAATTATAGATAGAGATAATTGTATGCAGCAAGAATGTTTAGTAAAATGTAAAAACACATCACTATCACCAAAACACAATTTTGTCATGAATCCATCTGCTTCCTTTGTTTAATATCTTCATACATGACATAGACCAAGGTGAGCGACACAGGCTCTTTAGAGCCTCTAGTTTTCTGGAAATCTTAAATAAGTATACCATGGAGCGCATTAATGCTCAATTTTTAATGCAAACTCAGTCAGGTTAATTTCGACTCAAAATGGTCTTGATATATTTCTCTTTCACCAAAAGTTTCATTTCTGCAAATGTGTAGGTTAGTTAAAGTAAACAAAGACATCAAAAGCATTTTTTTTTCAGAGTAGGGCTACTTTTACATACTTTCTAAATTGGAGGAAGTAATTGGTGGTCTGTAACCTAAACAGTACTGAATTTACCATCATGAAGAAGTTTGAAATCGGACTGAAAGACTGAACACAACTGAATAATTCATTGTTCAGACTTTCAAGATGATGCTAAAATCAAAATGACTGTTTAAGGCTATAACTAATTTACTAAGGAGAAAGTGATAACAATACCTCTCAAAGAAACCCAGTCAAATGATTTCAACAGACCATTGTGTCACCAATACCATTCAAATTACATTTTGTGTTGCCATCTTGAAAAGAATTATAGACTTAAAATAGTTATTTAGCCTTGAGAATTGAAAATATCATCGCATTCATACAATTGGAGTTTGAATACTGTGGATTCATTTATTTTTCGTGGAAATAACTGAACTTTTAGATTAATATGTCATGTATGTTCTCCATATGTTATCCCTTTTATTAGAAAATCGAATGCACCTTCTTATGTAAGGGTGTGTTTGAGATGAATATTTTGTTTGAAAACGTACAAAGGAAGAATATTTTATACATCATCTCGCTTCAGATTCTATCATTTTTATATAGCAAAGCTACAGGTTGACTTTATAACATAAAAAATCACAGTACTAAAAGATGAAATATATGGGTCAAACTTTGAAATACCAATAAAATTTAAGTATGATGTATACAAGCTGAAGCCCCACCTATCTTAATTGCCATGCTTGAGCAAACATTGATACAAGCAAAGCAAGCAAGCCAAACAAAGATTTGTCTTGCTAGCAGGCCTGGGGCCATTACATTGCAATGTAATGCATTACATTACAATTACTTTGTGATTCTTCCATTACAATTACAATTACAATTACATTTTTTCTCACATGTAATGCATTACATTACAATTACTTTGCCTGTGTAATGTATTACATTACACATTACTTTTTCAATATAAAAACAAAAAGCATTTCAAAACAGAGGTATATGTACATGATGTAAATATGTATACAGTGTTAGGTAAATAGACTTCAAATACTGGTTAATTAATATGTCCATTGCACTTTATCATCATAAGTGGTTTAAATGTGATGCCATTAAGAGAACAGCGATCAGTTCTGTACACCTTTCTGGCAATACTTAAAAGCCTTTCTACAGGAGCTTATGTGTGGGAAATGGCTAAATACTTGATAGCTGTATAAGCCAAAGAAGAAAGGCACACTGAATTTGACTTCCATTATTCCAGTGCATTGATTGAAATTTCTTCACATGGCTCAGACAAGTAGATGTCAACATCATGTACTGCACAAGACCTGTGTCTACACTCTTTGATGGAGTAGTAGGAGGCATGAAACTGAAAAAGTCACTTTCAAGTTTCTTAGGTGGTGGTAAAAAATAAATAAACTATCATATAATTTTGTTTCTTACATTAATCACTTAATCATTAAGACATCATTAAGGATTTCAAAGGGATATAATAAATGTGTCATTAAAGGATTGTCTTGTGAAATGCCTAAGGGTTCTGTGAGGACAAACATAAGTTGAGAAGATTTGATTGCAATAAAAACATTGTGATGATAAATTAGGTGAAATAACAACACAGACAGAATCCAAACCACAGTTTGATTTAAAAATGTTGTTGGATATATATTCAATATTTCATTGAAATACATGTAAGGTGTGTATAGAATTATGAAATTTTCATCTTCATATTTTTTTCATTGATCTATATAGTTTTGTTTGATAATTTTTTTATAAGATTTTTCATAGACCACCAAACACCAAAATATTCCCATATCATATTACAAATATCAGAAACCAAGATCAAAGACTTGATATTTTTTACCATTTTATATTTTGTACCTTAATGTGTGTTTTAAAGATTGATGTAATTTATTTAATACAGTAATTAACTGTGACAAAAATTTTATTCCATACTTTCTTTTGTTTTTGTTAATATTTTATTTTTACTATACAATATTCTTCAATTTTATCTATTTTACCAATTTGTAATGAAAAGTAATGTACTGTAATGGAGGCATTACATCAATTTTTAACTAAAGTAATCATTACATTACATGTAATTGTAATGCAGAAAATGTGCATTACAAATTACTTTGCATTACATCCATAAATGTAATATTACAATGCATTACAATTACAAATTACCATTACCCCAGGCCTGCTTGCTAGCATTAATGTAAAAGCTGTAAAGCTTTACATATTATAATTTGTTCATGTACTCTCAGTCTGACAGAAAACAGACATGCAATTTTCAATAACTAAGAGTTACTTTAGATGAATTTGGAACATTTCACAATTTTTTTAACAATAAATACAAAATGAATTTTCCAGTTTAAACATTTGCCTTAAAATATGGTTTTTAATGTCAGAATGCTTTGTACTTTAATTTGTTAATAATAAACAATAGATTTACCTTCAATTGGACAAGTTAAATAATATGTGGCCAGATAGATCAACTCCCTTTCAATTTTCAAGTCTAAATAGCTATTTTCTGGGCTACTCTAGCAACCAAGATGGCAACCAAGGATTAAACTTTTTTTGATATGGCAAACAGGGAAAAAGGCAATCGTTAAAAAATTATTTTATCCATTACCAGTTGGTTATAGAATATTAATAGGTTGTCTAGTTCAAGTTTTAGACTTGTTATTTGTGATGTGGCAATATGTCATGCATATTCAGGACAAGCCAATTCAAGCAAACCGTAACAATTACCGTATAGCAGGTTATTTTCGCGGGGTGTAAATTTTCGCTTATTTTCGCGGATAGAACAAAATCGCCAAAATAAATTCCGCCAATTTAAAAGTGTACATGCAAAGGTAATGTTAAAAGTGTTGAATCCGCCAAAATAATAACCGCCAAAATTTTTCGTATACCTTATTCAATGAAAATCGCGAAATTTTACACCTGCGAAAATAACCCGCTATACGGTATTTTCAGTTTAAAATATCTAAGTTCAAGAATACTGGCGAACATTTAACACAAAATAACCAACAACAGTTATAATACATATGGAATTAAAACATTTTTATTTACTTTTTAAACAACGCATTCAACTATCTTCACTTTCTTTGGGCATTATTGGTGGTTCAAGTTCATATATCATTCTTTCGTGACGTGCCTTCCGCTGAATTCTTAACATTCTTCTGTGTCTTTCAGCACGCTTATGACCTTCATTTTCGGCATAAAATGGTCTCTTTTTGCCTTTTTGCAATGACATTTTGCCATCAAAGTACAATGTTTCAAAATTAAGCTCTTCCTTTGGCGGTGGTTCTTTTGTAACTTCACCATCACTAGGGGAGGCTACAACAACAGGAAGATAATCATGTTCTTTTCTTATTTCCACAACGTGAAGCTTTAACCGATCAGCTAGTTCTTGATGGGTTTCCTGTAAAGACATATTAAATCTATCATTTCTATGTAAGAAATTATGTAATTAATCACTGGTGTCAACTTGATAATCGTAACTGTGATTACGATAATTCCCAATGTGGTGGGAACAAATTTCTATGGTTAAGACAATATTAGGCTTCTTGATGATTCAAATTAGTGTTTGTCAAACTGCTATATATCCAATGATTTTTTTCTGATAATATGTCTGGTTCAACTTTTTTTGAAATTTTCATATTTTTCGTCAAAGTGTCAAAGTAAATATTTTGTTACAATTTTCACCTTAAGGGGGTTCGCGGGTCTAAATCATTTATATAGGATTTCTCTATATTTTTCTATAAATGAACTTTATCTTTAAGTTAATAGAAAAATAAAATAAAAAAGTGGGGTCACCGTTCATTTGCGCTCACAATCTGCCTTCGAAAGAAGCATACATTTTTGTAAAAATGTTTTTTTTCTGATGAACTAATAGGAGAAATAAAGTTAATATCGAAATAAAAAAAAGAAATTTATTACAGAAATCTCTCAAATTTTACAATAATTTAGTTTAAGTACAGCTTATACGGAAATTATATTAAAAAATATAGGTCACCGATGAGTTGAAAAAGATATTTCAATTTTAAAGCCACAAAATGGCATTTTTTTCACCAAAGGGAGATAATTTGGAACTTTTTCAATGATGTATACATTTTAAAAGTCATCTGGGGCCAACACGAATTGATTGTTTTGAATGAATTTTGTACCATATGATAAAGTAACACAACTGCAAAAGGTAACAAATAAAATTTGTATTGAAAAACAAATGTTTAATTTTTTTCTGAAATTTTTAAACCCTCGAGCCTCCTTATTTATAATACACCTTCACTGCAGTAAATTTCCTGCTTTTCAAGTAAATCGGTGCAGTTTATGTGCAATACTGTTCAACAAATTCTACAAAAACATTGTAACCAAGGAAACCACTACATGTATACATATATAAACATACCTGTTCTCTAAGTCCATTGAAGAATGCTTTTGTCAAATTCTGAATATTTTTTGTTGACCCTTCAACTTTAGCATACATATTATGAACTCCTATTGTATCACAGATTGTCTTTAAACAACGATGACACACTAAACCATAACCTGGAATCAAATATGTGAGTGGGCTTAGGATAACTTTATAACAAAATCAGGTCAACACTAGGCCATATAATTCACTAATAAATGTCAATACAGGGTAAATTTATCAATTATTTTTCAAGGAAATTTTAAAGATGCTTGTGGTACTATAGTATTATCCACTTCACTCCTACACTCCTTAATGGAAATGTATCAAAAAGCTTAATTTGTTTATGTTAAAAAATATTTTTCAGTGATGTCCTGTGTTTGAATTTGTTTGTTAGCTGTTTGGTCATGAATGTTTGTCTCTAATATTTAATTAACTGTGCATTTGTATTCAGATATCGCAGATCAAATTTATTCGTTCATTGTGTAATCATACGTTTTTTGATTGAGTTAAGTCTGCCAATTGATATTTTATCGTATGTTTTTCTATGTTGTGATGTTATGCTATTGTTTCAGAAAAAGGGAGAAGGTTTGGATCCATTAAAACGTTTAATCCCGCTGCAAATGTTTGCACCTGTCCTAAGTCAGGAATCTGAAGTACAGTAGTTGTCGTTTGTTTATGTAATATATACGTGTTTCTCGTTTTGTTTATATAGATTAGACCGTTGGTTTTCCCGTTTGAATGGTTTTACACTAGTAATTTTGGGGCCCTTTATAGCTTGTTGTTCAGTGTGAGCCAAGGCTCCCTGTTGAAGGCCGTACTTTAACCTATAATGGTTTACTTTTTAAATTGTTATTTGGATGGAGAGTTGTCTCATTGGCACTCACACCACATCTTCCTATATCAAATTAAATAAAAAGTTCTTCTAGAAGCCATGGTAACTGCTTGCCAAAACTATGCTACTGGTACATACAACGTATGCTCAAATACTGTTATTGTATTTGGTTTTACAAAAATATTCTTCGAGGTCTGCTCATGTAAATTATATAAGAAATTGAGACAACAATAGTAATGAGCAGTTATTTATATTAAGCATACCTTCTTCTTTCCTAAATGCATAAACTTTTGTTGCTGTCTGTTGGGAGAAAAAGTTGTGATTCACTAAAACAGAAGAAAATTGTTAAGAATTACATGATATTTGCTGGAACATGTTCATTCTTGATGTTCATGATGAGTGAGCATCAATAGAAAAAAAACAAATTCATGCAAACACGTCAAATGTATTTTCATGATTCATACATTATATAAACCTTTGAAATAAGATGTGAGAAAGGACTTGAATATTTATTAAAATAAAAGCTAAATTTCTAAAAAAATAAAGACAATTTGTTATTCTCTTATTTGTCAATTTCTGAAAGTATAAGTAACTATACTTGTCTAATCAATATGCAGAATTGTTCCAGTCCATAAATAAATAACCAGAAGTACAAAACTTAGATTCTGTATTAGAAACAGTTCTTACTGCTAAATTTTTTCTTTTTTATAGTTAATGTATTTAAAATTATGATAGTCTTAAAATTATGCATCGTTTTTGGTAGGTTTTTTTTGTCAAATTGAAGCGTGACACATTTTTATAAACACTTAGATTGTTTGGTGTCTTTTTTGTGTGAATGAGATGTAGTCTCCTAATATATATACCCTACAGATCCTTTTGTTCATAGTTTATTTTTGTGTCCTTATGAATATTGTTGGCTTATCAATCCTTAGCTGTTCCTTTATACTTTGGTATGCTAGAGTAATCATTACTTTAAATTTTCTTGGTTTCTAGAAGTTTATGACCTTGACTTACATGTATGACCTTCATATCTATGGAGATACTGTAATCTTTGAGCTGCTTGATTAGTTGCCTAAAAAATAATATTAACAAGTGAAACTACAAGCTACTGCTCACTGATGATACCTTACGCCCGCCCAGGAAGTTGTTTGATGAATATTAAAACACATCACAGGGTATAGGTAACTTATATAAACCCTATCACCAATTTCAGAAATCCTCATGATGTAGTTCTATGAAAGATGCAACAAACAGACAGACAGACAGAAATAAAACAGTATACCCCAACTGTTTTAAAGCGCAGTTATAATGAGTAAATGTCAAGTTTATTCAAGTCTGTTACAAATAACTATATAGAGTTAAACTTGTACTTTGACCAAAAAGGCATTGACCTTGTAATGGTTTCTGCAGAAAATAGATAAAGAAGCCAAGAGTAACTTTTTTTGCTTTTTTATTTATAAAATAAAAAAAAATGAAGCTGAGAATCACCATCTTGTTTGATAAACCATTTATAACCTGTAATAAAAGTCTGGACCAAAACTTTTTTATCTACTTGTCCGAAAACTAAATACTAAAACTTGTCCCTATTTGTATATATATAAATTGAAAATTTTCTCCAGTTAGAATCAATATTTTCTAGTCTGGGGCATCCAACAAATGGTTATTGGTGCAGACTGATAATAATAACACTTAACCGTGACCTAAAATAGCTATCATCCACTTCATTTGAACTTTGGTGGATAGTTGTCTCATTGGCAATCATACCACATCTTCTGATTTTATATAGAACACTACTCTACATACCTTTCTTACTGCAGCATCCCATTTTTTAGCTTTTGCTACAGCATACCCTGAAAATTTATAGATAATGGTAACTTCTTCAAAACAATGACTGTTCTGAATAATACAAATTTTGATAAACCTACATTTAAAAATGGAGGGAATTAAAGTGACAACAAAGTGATAACAGGATAACACATTGAGTAGCTGTAGTAAATACTAGTCAAATAAATTAGACATTACTAGAAATTACTAGTAATTTGATTGTAAAACAAATAGACTAATAAAAGATAAAATCAAAATAAATAGTGAAAACAAATAATGGTATTAGTATTACATTTGAAAAAGTGTTATTTGATGTGATTATCAAATATTTTTGTCAGTGCTGTGCTGTTGCGTTTGCTTGCTACCTCGGAGAAGACATAAATGCAGAAAATGCACTTATGAAAATCTTATCCATTGACTTTAGAGAAAACTGCAGCAAACAATTAAATAAAATCAGACATACTCTGGACATTTGATAGTGGTTTTTGTGGGTATGGGGTTTGCTCATTCTTAATGGCTATACCATGATATATAGTTGTTAACTTCTGTCGTCTGGTTTCTGCTGGAGACAACCATACCACATCTTCCTACTTTTATACAATCTAACCTACATTTACTTACCTCCAATACCATTTTTGTTGCCCACAACAACCATGGCAGAAAACCTAAACACAGCTTTGACAGTTCCACTTGTATTAGTTACTTTTTTTAACTGAAATTAACGAAGTTAAAGTATTTCAATTAATTTTGCTAAGTCAAAGAAAACATTTGTTAATATGAATGCACCCAGGAGAACATTAAAATATTGTTATAAGAGTCTAAGAATGTTTTTTTGATGATATTAGGTACTCCAAGCACTCCCCCCCCAAAAAAAAAATAATAAAAAATAACATTTTATCATACAACTGCATAATATTATAAACTAGTCTAAAGATTGGTCAGAACTAATTCTGTATGTATAGAGTTTACTTCAGACTTTCATGTTAAGTTTGTGAGTGAATTGGTCTATAATACACACCAGAAGACTCTTAAAAATGTTTTATTCCTTAATATGGTTTTAAATGGAAGATCGGTTGTTTTGAAAATATATACTATTGTCAATCCCTAGTGAAGTACATCCCATTGAATTAAACTGTACATTTATATGTTTATAAATATAAACAAGAATGTGTCCATAGTACACAGATGCCGCACTTGCACTATCATTTTCTGTGTTTGGTGGACCGTGAAAATTGGGGTCAGAACTTTAATTTGGAATTAAAATTAGAAAAATCATGTCAAAGGGAACATGTGTACTAAGTTTCAAGTTGATGTAACTTTAACTTCATCAAAAACTACCTTGACCAAAAACTTTAACCTGAACTTCGCACTATCGTTTTCTATTGTTCAGCGGACCATGAAATTGGGGTCAAAACTATAATTTGGCATTAAAATTTAAAAGATCATATCATGGGGAACATGTGTACTAAGTTTCAAATTGATTGGACTTCAACTTCATCAAAAACTACCTTGACCAAAAACTTTAACCTGAAGCGGGACGAACGGACGTACAGACGGACGCACGGACGAATGAACAAACGGAGGCACAGACCAGAAAACATAATGCCCCTCTACTATCGTAGGTGGGGCATAAAAACATTCTGTGTGAGCCAAGGCTCTGTGTTGAAGGCTATTTTGACCTATAATGGTTTACTTTCACAAATTGTTAATTGGAAGGAGAGTTGTCTCACTTGCACTCACACCACATCTTACTATATATCAATGTAAAAATTGTTGTATTATAAACTGTACCTGTAAAATTCTGGTTTCAAATCCCTCAAAATCATCTGAAAGAATTCAAAAAATGATTGATGAAATTGTACTTAAATGTTTCAATTTTAGAATTTAAAAAAAAACCATTTACCTGCAACTGGATATACATTTTACTTTGAAAATGTTATATATCATTATCCTATAAACCGTGTTATCATTAGATTAATGTTCTCATGTATTAATGTGGCTGTTAGTTGGTATATTGTAATGAGATGATGAAACTTGTTTGGAAGTAAATTACAATCACAAGATTTTTGTATCTGCGGAACTTTAAACATGTTAAATCACAAGAAGCTTGTGCCTAAGAACATTCTTTAACTAACAATTACCAGAATGCTTAATTCTGAGTTAATAACTTACAATCACCAACAGGATCAGGTGGGTATGACCTAGTTCCTGCCCTTGTTGTTCCCGTCCATCCTCGCTGTAGAGGCAGTAGTTTGACAGAACGGAATGTCTGTTTAGCACCTCTCTGTTTGATTATGTTGTCAAAGTATTCCTGTTTAGGTCCATGTTGACTTCTTTTTACTATTTCATCTCCTCTCTTTGTTTCTGATGTCAGACCTGGCCATACCATACCAGCTCTTCCTGTTAATAAAAACATATAGCTATATAAGCTAAATGCACCCTTTTCAACATTTGGAATCTTTTTATTTTCAAAAGCAATCAAAATACTGGCAAAATACTGTAAACAGCCCAGGTAGTAAACAGGCCGGGTAATAATCGCAATAATTTAAACTCACATTTTGATTTTTTTTATATGAATTAAACAGTATCTCAATATCACAAAAAGTAAAATTGCCTTTTAGTCTAAAATGACAAAATCACAATAATAAATGCATGCAATAATTTCTGAATTTACAGTACTGTTATTACGTTTATTAATTTTAGTTAATTTTTTTCAATAATAAAATAAAAGTGTCAGAATTTGTAGAGATCTTTACATACAAGATGAAATGCAGATACACTGCACATCTATATTATTCTCCAGGTATGTTAAAGTATTGCATGTAGTTAAAAAAAATTGAATTCATAAAATATACAAAATTATCTAACAGAGTTAAAATTGTTATAATAGAAATTTTCAATATCCTAATATTCCAAGGGAAAATAAATTATGCATTTAAACATCACAACTATTACACAATTAACATGACAAATAAATATAATATACATATTTACCTTCTCCTATTATTTGACCTCTATGGAGGTTGATAATACTTCTTTGTTTTTTCCCTCTTCCTTTCTTTTTTCCAGTATTACTTACGCCAGTCACACTGGCCCACAGTCTGTCATTGTCCTCTAAAATAGTTATCGTTCTAATATTAGCAGCCAATCAAATTAAGGATTCCTATCACAATCAGCTATAAATAATTCTTCATGTTCATCAATTAATAAAAACAATGTACATGAATAAGAAAAATAAGATGTCTTTTGTGATCTTATGTGGTATGGTTATTTCCTCATAGGTGTACAGCAAAGAAAGTCTGAGAATCATGAAGAACTTACTGTAGTAAACAATATCCTGTCTTTCTACATCCTTAGAATGAGATCTATCATCATATAGATCTATAGACCTCAGATAAATGTAAAGGAGTAAGTTCGGTAAGGGCCATATTTGGCCCCAATTATAAAGTTCATAGTTATAAGACAATAAATGTTTTAAGTTGCCTTAAATACATGTTAGAAAGTTAAACAGAACTGTTTTTGTCAAAGTTTAATTCTAACACGTTGATTTTTACATCCAAAAAAGGTCAAAATAAGGGATTTTGGTGAAATTTGACGAAATCAGCTAGATTTCAACCAAATGAAGGACCAGGAAACATAGAGCGCAGGCGTCGACAAGCTTAAGATTCAAATAAGAGATGTGAAATGTCTTCACAAACATTATTTTAAAAGATCTTTCTTGTCGACGTATGCGCTCTATGTTTCCAGTCCAATAATCTATGGAAATTTACCCATTTTCATTGATTTTTTCGTGAAAAATCAATATGAGTACAACTTGTGACGTCATAATGAAACGCAGAAACGTAAAATTTTCAACAAAATTGTTTATATCCTAGCTAGTCAATGTATTAGCTATAATTTATCGTGATATTGGTCGATAAATCTGAATTTGAAATTTACGCTAAAAAGGGGGCCATTTTAGGACCTTATCGAACATACTCCTTTCTTTTTTATAATGAAAATTCAGTGATATTGTTTGCCTTAAATTAGTGGAGAATAAAGTCTTTTTCCATGGGAGAAGAATCCAAATTTGAAAAAAATGGCTTAAAGTTATTCCCAAAAAGACAATTTTTTTTCCCAAACAGTGCAGTCTCAGTAGTAATTGTTCATGGATACAAACTGAAAAACACTCAATTAAACAATTTTATTGCCTAAAATGACTATATATGAGCACATTTGAGGGTCTTTTTATGTATCATCACTGACAAAATGAGGTCATATTTTAAAGCAGGATTTGACTCTTGAAAATGTGTCTGTAAATGGAAGTTTTAATCAAATTCATGGTTTATCTTAAATTTCCCAATTTGATGAAAACGACGCATATTTTCCCAATAAAAAAGGGTAGAGGTAGTTTTGAAAAAAGCCAACAATATCACTGAAATTATAACTCTGGTTGAATTGAGAAAATACATTGATTTACATTTAACTACATAAAATCTGGTTTTGTTCCTAAAAAGTACAATTGTTTTGATAGTACATGTATATAAATTATTTTTGAGTAGTAAATTAACTTTTCATACCATATATCTACCTACATGACCTAGAGTGATTTTCTTATCTAATGTACCAATCTACAAAAAATGTACCAACAACTGACTTATTCCATCATGTTAAAATTTATGTAATTTCTTCAATATACTTACCATGTCTGAAAAAACTGTTGTTCCTAGCTGGATATATACTAACTGTAGGTAACACTCTACATGATGTCAGCAAATGGGATGTACCTGCAAAAAACATATTTGATTATTATTAATGAAAAAGCTATACATGATTCATCATGAAATGGCAATTTTGTTTCGCATACTGTACTTCAGTGCAGATACCCCACTGTATGCCCCTCATTAGAACTTTCAGTGACTAAAGTCACAGGCTCAACAATGTCAATGACGAATGTAGGACAAAAAGTTACAGGATAAAAAAGTCACAATTCAGTTTTTATATTATTTTACTTTGAACAAGAAAATGTGAATTTCAGATTTTTTTCTTTTTTTTCTTGAACTCTTATATAAGCACCATTGTCATTAAAATGTTTTCAATAAATATCAATAATGATCAAATTATTGTTTATATGAAATCAAAATGTCGACGTGGTTTGGTACTTAAATGGCTTTATAGTGCCAAGAAATATATCCTTTCCATGAATAAAATTTAATCATTCTTATAGGATTTAATTTGCATATTAGGGAATATGTTGACATGATTGTTCTAGAGGATTTCAGGTAGTTGATTTTGACGTTGGTTATTTTTCGATAGACGACGTTGACCGAACTTCTTTTCGTAACCAATGTGAACAAGATGGCGGCCATAATAACAATGACGTTAATTTTTTTTTATTTTCACTGCAGGTTAATCGTTAAATAAAATAATACATGAAAACATTTATTTGAATGATAATAAGAGTTTTGCAGTTTAATTTTTATCAGATAGGAAATTTCATTGAATACATATTTTTGCGTTAATCAACAAATATATTCATGCCCCAGGCATATTCAATGACATAAATATACAATTTACGTGTAATAGAGGTAATGAGTTTGAAAAAATATATTCTAATCTCCAATTTAGAAGAATTATAAGGAATAAACGTTCGTCTTTTTAAAGGAATTTATTGGTGTATGAACTGGACCAAGTATACGATATGTATGCGAATGACTTGTTTGTGACTGAATTGTTCGAGTTTATACACCAATAGACCTTTAAAAAGGTTAGGTGCGGATTTGACTAGATGCCGATTTAACCGGGTGCCGATTTGACTAGATACCGATTTACAAGTAAATTTAAAATTATAAAGATAAAGTACAAGAGAGTTGTTTACCAGAGTGAATTATATACACGCAAGATTTGAATAATTACAAGGGAGACAATCCAGTGTCAACAGCGACACCTACATTGTACATAATACAGAATACCTATTTGACCAGGCGCGGATTTGACTTGTTCCCCTTATCGAGAAGCTTAGCACCCGTCTCATTTACAGAGCTCCAGATAAGAATTCACAAATTGGGGTTTTTACTCACCATTTTCTTGTGTAATTGGGTGATACAGATTTTTAATTGCATTATCAATTCCAATTCACCCCTCAAGTTAATATCAGATTGGGTTTTTCACCACCAAGCTCCTAAATGTATTGGGTTTTTTCATCAACACACTATTGAATATTTAGGCAATATCAACACCGGATGTTTTTCCATTTTAAATATGTTTCTTTCTTTGAATAATATGTGCTATAGCTGCTTTAATTTCTTAATTCACTGACGAGCAATTGTAGGTTTAATGTGTGTCCCTTCTCAAACCTTCTGCCAGTTTTGTATCTTCTCACAACTTGTGAAAACTGTAAATAACGGACATGTGTATTCCAACGCACTCGTCTCAGAACTTTTTTTTTCTCTTATATACCTTTATATAAAAATTCTGAGAGGAATGTCTGTGTGTGTATTCACTCATTTACCGTAAAACGAAAAAAAAATAATAGTAAACTCTTATTATACTTGAATGTTTTTGTTTTATTCAATTTACATAAATCTGGGTTAAGTTATCCCGTATTAGAACTTTTGGTTTCTAATAATATTTCATTTCATATTTGATATCATTTGGCCTTTCACATTTTCTAACGGCAACTGATTCAGTTTTTGACGAAGTCGCCTGTTTATTAGCAATAAATGTTCGCGTTAAGGTACGCAAACACGCCCATGCGTTCGACGGACGCTTCCTAAAAACACTGGCTGAGTATTGTTATCATAATATCTTTCCCTCACTGTTATTCAAAAGAAGCTGAAAACATGTTTCTAATCAATATTTTTATCTGACATTCACTTTCGTTTTAATTCAATGTATGTTATGATAAATCTTGAGCAATTGGAAAAAAATATGACAACATGACACATGCTAATTGGATAAACGCCGAGAAGATCGAAATGATTTCAAAAACACATGTACCTTTTGAGCAAGGGAAAATTCCAACAGGGACCCATTTCAGCTACTTGATGCAGGGAACTATTTTTAGAACGAAAGAACATTTCCAATTATGAATATAATAAAAATAGATTTACGCAACAAGTGAAAACAGATAAGGGTAAATAACGCAAACGGTAGCCAACAAAAGGGTTGAGAACTCATGGTTTTGGCATATAATTGGGTTTTCCTTTGAATTAATTGGGTTATTGAACCCTGCAATGGACAATTGCATTGGGTTTTCTGTTATTTGTATTGCGTGATCACGCAATTACGCAGCTTATCTAGAGCTCTGCATTTAAGACTAATAAAACATAAACATACAGCTTGACACATTGCATATACACCTGAAACTAAAAGAAGACTGAGGCATGCTATATACAGTCCAAATAATTATGACTTCTTGAAAGGCTATTATAATTTTTTCTTTGACGCCTTACATTGATGCGTCAAAGAAAAAAAAATATAATAGCATTTCAAGACATCATAATTATTTGAACTAGCTATATACAGTGATCTACACTACAGTGCCCTCTAAAAATAATTTATGAGATTTTGTCGTTGGGTTGCTGCTCTCCAATTTACGTATATCTCTCATCTGTGAATTTATATTATGCATTTGAAAAATCTGTTTCAATTCAAAACATGTGTGCTTGTCTGGGCATTATTTGTACCTTTAGAATGAACATTAATTTGCCGCAGCGCAAAAACAGAATATCGTGCGACAGACATTCTCCGTCTGATCTTATTTAAAGATAACACCAAAGAACTTCGAAGTGCAAAATTTGAGACAGGCTAAAATATGTCCAACAGCTCCTACTCCGTACCGCTGTCCTAAATGAACAGAGACAAGATCGAATAGATAGATTCTTTTCAATGAATCTTCTAATTTCGAAAATAACTCAGAGAGTGAATGTGAATTTTTAAAGTTTCACTAACGACTTAAATAATCGGACCCCCCAAAAATAAACTTTGATAAAAAAAAAAAAAGGAATGTTTTTTTAACATACTTCAGAAACATTTGTATTGTTCCCAGCATACATGACAACTTTATATTTTAATTCAATGTTGTTTTTTATACTTATTTTCAATAGAAAGAAATTATTTTTGTTGAAATAAGTTATAATAAACTGAAACTGGGTCCTCTGAAGAACAAGAAACACAATATTTTTTTAACTTTAATGATTTTTAACTACAACGGCCTATGCCCTGTTTGTTTGTTTTAATCACATAAACTATAACAAAGTTTAAAATGAATGTAAAACAAACTATATGTATAATAAACATAAAGAAGCAACTTTTATTTTAAATTGTATAACTTATGATCATCAGAATTTGTTTTCAATGAAGAATGTTAGAACCAAACAATTCCTGACTAAAAAATAGACTCTCTACATTCCCCATTTCCATTCTCAATTTTATCTCTCCCATTAATAAAAATTATAAAAAGATACTGGTCTTTGTCGAAGTACAACTTAAACTAGTGTATATTTGAAAAATAGACGTATTAATAGATTTTTTTTTAGAAACACGTCACGGAAAACTGAAATAATATATGGTTGTATCAATTCTTTAATGCATTGATGGAAACAATTACGGTCACGTGATTTGAAGGATCTTTTCTTTTGCTGAATATTCAGTGTAATTGTGTGTGCATATATTACAACATTTATACAGACTAAGTTTATATACTATATTATTCAGTGATGCATACTCTGAATTGTGTGAATGTTCGTAAAGTTTCGAGTCATTCAAGTTAAGTTTATATGAGGTCTATATGAGGGCAGGCTCACACTAGGATCATGATACCCAAAATAACAATATATTAAAAACGACTAGAAGGGAGATGGTTGAAATCTCAAAAGAATAAAATTTAGTTTAACACACATCACCTATTTCACGGGCGGAGGTAGCAGATGGGAATACTGTTAATTTCTGTTTTTCGAGTTCAAATTGTAATTAAGCAGTTTTCTGTCAAGTTTTCATAGACCGTCGGCGGGAAAACAGAATATCCAAGTCAATTAAGATTGGAGTCAGGCGAGCGCACCTGCCACGTGCGGTGTTGGAACTCGCGACCTCAGTGTCAGTGACGTGGCGGATCCAGGGAGAGGATTCCGGGGGTTGGAACCCTTTTTTGAACGATTAATGCATCTGAATGGGTACATATAGTTGGAATCCCCTTTTGAACTTGTTGAGGACCCCTTAAGGTTTTTTTTAAATGGCTGTATCCGCGACTGTAGTGATACCTAAGCAGTTGGGATATCTGCTAAACTATAGAGGGCATACACTTCATTTAGAAAACCTGAAGATAAACTCATAGTTAGAGTATAGATTTATAAGAAATGTCCATGAAAAGATTGAAGCAATCAAGATTACTAGTATTTTGATTAGAATCTCATTCTGCTTTGGGTTTACAGAACTGAAACATATTAATAGTAAAAAAAGGGGAGGCTTATGAAAAAAAGAGATGAAAAGTACGGAATGCTGTTAATTATATATAAAAAAGAGAATAATGGTAAATAAACAAGTATAGAGAAAAATGGCTTGAAACAATAAAATGATTACAGAAATGATGATCCCCTCACCAAGACCCACTTTTAGGGAAAGGTAAAACTATCCAGGAATTTAATTCCACTGGAAGAAATGCTACAACAGGATTTATTCCTATCATAAAAGTTGGTATATGATATGTGTTCCAACTAGAAAATGTATTAAAACGTTGTTTATACAAACTCCCTAGAGGACTGAACCTCGGTTTTCACTGAGAAGGAACTGGCAAAGGCAAATAGATGTTTACAGTGTTATATTATTGCGGCCGTTTCATATTGAATCTGACCTCCTACTATAAAGCATCTTGAACTGAATGTGCATTTTTTTTTTTATCAAAAAATGTAATGAATAGTGGAGAAATAATCTATTCTATTCTGTTTCTTCATTATAAAAATAAATTTACGATTTATTTCTGCAGTATGATGAAATGACAATTTATTCTTTACTTGTCCATTAGAAAAACCACAGGAATCGGAAATTTTATCAGTTATAAGGTATAAGGCATCTAAACGATCATTCAAAACATTTTTTTACCCGACGATCTTAGAGATGTCCCCATACATTATTGTTGAGAGAATTTCCGATTCTTGTGTAGAAAAGGCAAGATCGGGACCAACTTATGTATTTAGGCACATTCTTTCGTTTTTCGTGGGGTTTTTCCTTTTTCCTGTTGTATGTTGTTCTAAGAAATTAATGACAGTAAAGTACTAAAGATGCTGGAAGAAGAAACACTCTCTGAATGTTTTGCAAAAATGAGTTTGCAGGATAAGCTTGACTATGTGGACCATGAAATAAGATTATTACATCAATTTTGTAAACAAACTGGATATAGTGCACACAAAATAAATGAATTTGCTGAGCCGTTTGTCGCTGAATGCCAAAAGGGTCAACAAAAATATTCACTCAGAATTTTATCATTGATGACAAGCATTGTTGTCTTATTGGGTATTGTCAGCTATGCTTTAGTTTCTCAACCATTTGGACAAGCTTTAGTAAGGATAACTGCAATTCAGGTATTTTATATAAACACCACAAACAAGGGTGGGTATCGGGATCGTTCGCCCTGATTACATGTTCGCCCTAGGTTTGTTCGCACTGAGTTTGTTTGCCCTGCATGATAGTCCGTTCACTGTATATTCATTCATGATATGTATATGTTACATTAATGAACGAAATATAATATATAAATTGATATATTGAAATTTATATATATCTATTAAAAGTTAAATACAGAATATTTGCCAAATTTATATTAATTAAATAAACTTCTTGGCTGCATTGTTACACTTTATTTTATATTTACTTTTAATTACTGTTGATTGAATTTTGATTGCTGATAAAGATCGATAAAGTATCATTTGAAATCTTTGATATCACTGATTGTGGGTTCGACGACTTACAGAAAAGAGCGATGATTTACAGAAAAGAACCGAAAAGGACCAAAAAGAACGTAAAGGACCGATAAGAACTGAAAAGGAGATCGAAATGTTTTGTAATCGAAGAAAATTAGCAAATTGCAAAATTATATAAGTCTATTATAAATAAAAAGATATTTTTCACAAAAGTTTATTATTAGGTTTTGAAACCTTATACTGCGACAGGACTACATATTTTAACTTAATACTGT
Organism: Mytilus trossulus; assembly: GCF_036588685.1. Taxonomy (NCBI): domain Eukaryota; kingdom Metazoa; phylum Mollusca; class Bivalvia; order Mytilida; family Mytilidae; genus Mytilus; species Mytilus trossulus. The sequence goes on along the minus strand of NC_086375.1, from coordinate 26,605,075 downwards.
ACATGTGAAAAAATTATATAGGTAGGGTGGGATGCCTATCTTATGGAATAGAAAACATAGAACTGACAAGAAAATAAAAGATATTAATTCATTATTGTCAAACAATCGTTCAAAGTGAATGATATTTTTAGCTACATGTAAGTGTCATTATTTTGTTCAATCTTGGGCGCTAATTCATTTTGACTGAGACTACTGTTATAGTAGTCTCAGATTTTGAACATTACAACAGTTCCTTATATTTTTTGGAATGTGTTCCTTTCATCAGTTAATATATATATAACACGGACATTCGGACAATTGGACAAAAACAAAATAAAACGTAAAAATATCGTTTAAAACATGACGAAAAACTTTACAGGATCAAGTCATAGAATAAATACGAATGTTTCATTCTTGTTGTGTGTGTATGTGTATGTATGTGTATTACATATTCAATGAAAACACATTAATTGTTACTTTAACATGTTAAACCTGTCAAGGATTTGAATTCGTCAAGGAAAAGTCCCGTTATCTTCATGCACAAGTTTCTCTATAGATACATCCAGGATACATGTACGTGTATTACCACAGGCCAACATTTATCACCATCTGAGATCATTTCACTAATCTACATGTACATATCTGTTTTAAGTGGTTTATTAGATAGATAAAATTAATAGAAATCAACATGCCATAAACGTTTTCACACCCTTTTATCTATACGCTATTAAAGGGCGGCTATATAAAGAGTTAACAATTATCAATTATACCGAAAGACAGTGCGCTTTTTATTAATTTATATTTCTTGAAAGACGAAAGAAAATCACTGTGTTTTGCACAAAATTTATAATATATAGATAATGATGTATTTTTTTATTGATAAATATCCTTTTATTCCCATGTAGCCAATCGTTTTATAACAGAAACTGAATTAAGAAATTGAAACAAATCAAGATTAGAACATCGTAAATATAAAAAAGAAGATGTGGTATGATTGCCAATGAGACAACTATCCACAAAAGACCAAAATGACACAAACATTAACAACTATAGGTCACCATACGGCCTTCAACAATGAGCAAAGCCCATACCGCATAGTCAGCTATAAAAGGCCCTGATAAGACAATGTAAAACAATTCAAACGAGAAAACATGCTTTATTTATCCCAACCCTCCCCTAACCTGGGACAGTGGTATAACAGTACAACATAAGAACGAACTATAAAACTATAATGTTTGCCAGGGTTTACATGAAGCAAGAATTGAATTTTCTTCAAATGTGTTTTACAATTCTATTTTTCGAAAACAACGGAAATGACACTTTGATTCCTTTTTTTTCAAAAATATTTAAAATTTTAAATTCCTCAATCTGATACAGGGAAATCTAACTTTTTTGTAAGTCTACATATCCATATAAATGTACACTCTAAATTTGAATTATACATTCCTTATGAGGGGGGGGGGGGGAATTGGTGTATATAGAAATATACATTTTTTTTTAACATTTTTGTCTGCTTTTCGGTTCTTTTCGGTCCTTTTCAGTTCTTTTTGGTCCTTTTCGGTCCCTTTCGGTTCTTTTCTGTAAATTGTTGGACTGCTGATGGTTATATGAATTGTCTTTGACTGTTTGATGGATTAATAATGAAAATAACATTTTTCTCAAATAAAATAGTCAACTTGGATGGATAAAAACACTAATGACAAGTGATCAATGTACAGCAGTATGACTGTGTTTTTGGTAATTGTTTTACTAATAGTAATTCAATTTAGTGAATGTGCAGAAACTTATAACCTAGTCCTAGTAGCAGCTAGCTATAAACAACATGATACATCGTAAATATTCTGCCAAATTGTAGACTGACTTCAATACATTCAATTATATACACACAACGCAACACTAAACTAAAAAATAAAATCAGGGCGAACGGACTCCGGGCGAATAGGTATTACAAAATGTAGGGCGAACAGAAACTAGATCAAACCAGAATCAGGGCAGACAGACCCAATTTCACAAACAAGCATGGCACACTGACTGTAGACTGTTCGAGAAGTTAAAAATATATATATCTGGCATAACTTTCAATGTATCAATAGTTAGGCAACATACTATTGGAGTAAAATTCTTTTTTTTTTAATTCTTTTTATACTCTCTGTCTAGAACTCTAGATCCCTATAATTTGCTAATTTAAAAGTTAATTGTTATTTTCGTGACGTCAAACAGTGACTTATCGGGAAAAGATGCAGTTTTGGGCTTGATTTTTATCATTCAAACTGATTTTAACTTGAAAACAAATTCATGGAACCCTCTTTTTTAGAATGACATTTGGTTTGATTACGAAAAAAATTTCATGTACATGTGTACTAATTTTTATGAAAACGTAGAGTTAATGATGTTTTTTTCTACATTTATGATCATTTGATAAATTTGAGTTATTTGTAAAAATGAAATGTACAATTTATGCAATGTTTATATAACACATAAATTACAGATAATTTAACAAAAAACAGCTCATGTTTTTATCTTTTAAAACAAAAAAGTTATGTATTTCTATCGAAAAGAAAAATACGTCCACAAATCTGTATTTTGAGGAAATATCTGAAAGGAGTATATGGTCAGTAAGCTCCTAAAATAGCCTCCTTTTTTAGCGTAAATTTTAAAATAAGATTTATTGACTAATATCACAATTAATTATAGCTAATACAGTGACTAGGTAGGAAATAAGGCATTTTGTTGAAAAATTTACGTTTCTGCGTTTCATTATGTCGTCACAAGTTGTACTCGTATTGATTTTTCACGAAAAAAATCAATGTAAATGGGTAAATTTCCATAGATTATTGGACAGGAAACATAGAGCACATATGTCTACAACAAAGATCCTTTAAAATATTGTGTGTGAAGACATTTCACATGTCTCATTTAAATATTAAGTTTGTCGACGCCTGGGCTCTATGTTTCCGGGTCCTTAATTTGGTTGAAAATCAGCTGATTTTGTCAAATTTCACCCATATCCCTTATCTTGACCTTTTTGAGATGTAAAAATCAATGTGTTAGAATTAAAATTTGACAAAAATAGTTCTAATTAACTTTCAAACATGTCTTAAAGGCAACTTAAAACATTTATTATCTTGTAACTATAAACTTTATAATTTGGGCCAAATATGGCCCTTACCGAACTTTCTCCTTTGAACCTCAATTTACCCAAAAAGGAGCACATTAAGGTATATTTTTTTATTACATATTTGATTTATTCAGGTAAAAAATATCCTACATGCAAATTTTCATCAAAATTTAAATACGGGTTCAAAATATAAAACTGTTAAAGGTGGCTTGGGTGTCTTTCTCTATCTTGGATTTTGAAATTGGTCCAGATCTTTAATTCATGTGCAAATTTAGAGTACAAAATGTAGTATGTAATTCATGTTTACGGCTCTTAATGTTAAATTAGAAAATTAAATGTTTTATATTTTCGTCTGTAATTCCTTAAAAAAAAACAACATATTTGTGTTTGGTTCCTTTTTTTTCTTTGATTTTGCAAAATAAGGGGAGATGACTCAGATAAAATAGGGTTCATTTATTATTACTAAGAAAAATTAAGAAAAATTATTAGCAATACTGTACATGTACTTGTTAAAAAAATATATACTTTTTTCATGAATTCTCATCTAGTCAACAATGTTGGAGGCATTTATCGTTGAAAATGCACATAGACCTAAATTTTGTACATGTAGGAGAGCATCACAGGCTGCATGTTAATGTACAATAATGTATAGTTTGAAATTGTTGGTTTGAAATAAAGACTTTGCTGTTTTGTAAAAACTTATTTTTCTTTTCTGTTTTCTGTGTAGCGTATTGACTGTGGAATATTTGATTTAAGAAATAATTCTATCCTGCCATGCTCTATGCTCATTTTAACATGGGTAGGCATTATATTTGTTAATATCTTAATACAGAGCGTTAGCGAGGTATTAAATGTTTACAAATATAATGCCTACCCATGTTAAAATGAGCATAGAGCATGGCAGGATAGAATTATTTCGATTCTAATAGGAATATTTGAACTCTTTCACTTCGAAGCGGACCTATAGTAGACGCTCGGAATGTCACCGACACCATTTTGATTTCATGAGCCAAAAACGTTATAGGAAATCAGCAGTTTATCAATAAAAAAAGAACAGAAGCATTTAAACTTACTTTTAGAATGTTTTTATTTAATTTCCTAGCGAGCAACACCAACAAAAATGTCCATTTATGATCTCTGGCGTTGTTCAAAATTCATCTGACGTTCCAATTTCAATTGTGACGTCAATCACGTGCAGCCCATGTTCTATTTGAATTAGAACATGGCTGTGTTTACAAAGCGTAATAAGGACGTCATATTAGAATTCAATTTAGAACATAATATAATGAAAAAGTGTGCTTCAATGGAAAAATGCAATTTTCTTAAATAGAAAATTCATCATGTGGAAAAGATAAGGAAATAGATTTATCGATTTCAGGGTGTTTTAGTCAAACAGAATTACCATGTCATTTCTATTAGAACTGTGATTAATGAATTCCAGAAAATATGATATTTTTCTTTAATAACTAATATTACTGTGATATTGACCTCCACTGTAAAAGAAAAGTTGTTAATTCACTATTTTAAAGTTGGCCTCATCCCTTAATTGCCTTAATAAACCAATAACCCCTGTGGATACACAATGTATAGTAAACATGGAACTGATTGAACACAGCAAAGACAAGCTTTTAATACTATATTTATTTTCATATTATATGGTAAAATGGGAAAAAACATGTATTAAATTGGAATTTACAAAAAACAAAAAAATAACAGCTTTGGAAAAAAGGGAGGGCTAAAAAAATTGTCCTGTCCCCAAGTTCTTATATTAAGTAAGCATATACATTTTGTACATATACATGTATATTTATTTGGAGTCTTGATTTTTCTTCTTACACCTTAACTTTTAGGTACATGTATGCAAACGTGTACATTGTACATTGTATATCTTTATTTGGAAAAGTATGTGTGCACCTAAGAAAAAACTTTATATATCTTGTTTGATTATGAAAAAACTTTAATGAAGATTCTGAAAATTATTATATTGTTTCTAGAAAAACTTTTCCAGTACCAATCAGCTTACTGTACATGATGTAAATGCTGTACTTCTTTGTAACTAATGGAAATTACTTTCTATGATTTGTGAACAAAGATTTTGAATTATAGTTTACAACCGGATTATTGCCAGGATAAATTCAAGCACATTGCCAGACATTGCATATACATTGTAGCTACACACAGCCTTAACCTTGTTTTTTATAGCATAGTTTTCCAAGAATCAAGTGACTAAGGCAACTTATTAATTTATATTTTGAACACATATTGAAATTAAACTAAATCCTACATATTTTGCAGTTTTATCCACTATATGAATGGATACAGATACATAACAATGATTGTCTGGTTAAGAATCCATTATTTGTTGACCAATACTTAACTGAAGAAGACTGTCAGGTTAGTGAAATATTTAACTGAAGAAGACTGTCAGGTTAGTGAAATATTTAACTGAAGAAGACTGTCAGGTTAGTGAAATATTTAACTGAAGAAGACTGTCAGGTTAGTGAAATATTTAACTGAAGAAGACTGTCAGGTTAGTGAAATATTTAACTGAAGAAGACTGTCAGGTTAGTGAAATATTTAACTGAAGAAGACTGTCAGGTTAGTGAAATATTTAACTGAAGAAGACTGTCAGGTTAGTGAAATATTTAACTGAAGAAGACTGTCAGGTTAGTGAAATATTTAACTGAAGAAGACTGTCAGGTTAGTGAAATATTTAACTGAAGAAGACTGTCAGGTTAGTGAAATATTTATATCTAAGGTCAGATAGATTTTTTTTTTCGACATGATATAGTAAAAACAGTACACATACTTTTTTGTTTGGCCCTATTGTTATTTTATCATGGTGATAATGTGTAAAAGAGGGACCAAAGATACCAAAGGGACAGTCAAACTCGTAAATCTAAAACAAACTGACAACGCCATGGCTAAAAATGAAAAAGACAAACAGAAAAACAATAGTACACATGACACAACATAGAAAACTAAAGAATAAACAACACGAACCCCACCAAAAACTAGGGGTGATCTCAGGTGCTCCGGAAGGGTAAGCAGATCCTGCTCCACATGTAAGTCTTATGATAAAGAACTAATATGGGATATGAATGTAAACTCCTACCATGGCTTGAAATAACACAATCAACCTGGCCGCACGGCCATAAAACTTTTGAGCATGATTTTTGTACTCATACTCGAAAATCAACCAATCAAATGGCTGGATTTCATGTTTCGAGCATAATTTTTGTGCTCAGAGCACTGAGCAAAGTTTTATGCCTTCAAGGCCAGAACTGTGGAGGGTCTACTCCCACAAATGTAGTTATCTCCCATGTCAGTGAAAATACAGCCACAGTTCAATATTTAAATGACCTTTATAATTTGGAACAATGGCATTAATATTAAAGGGTAGACATTTTTGAATTGCAACTACATGAACAGCCAAAATGTAGACTGTTTTACAAATAAACTTTCATAAAACTATTCCATATATTATTAATACTATTGACTATTGTGCATTTCTTATTTTATTTTTTCAGTCCAATAGCGAAGTATTTCAGATTTATGCCATAACACATTGACCTTTTAATCAGATGAGAATGTATATTATGAGATAAGACCATAGTTTTTCTAATTTATTTAATTCAGACTGTTTAATGATTAGATATTAATTATAATTTCACCTAATTTCAGTTGTGCAGCGGTATAACTGATGTGAAAAGAATATCAGATTTAACTGAAGTCCAGTTTGTAGAAGAGTTTATGCAGACTGGACAACATGTGATAGTTAAAGATGGCATGAGAGATTGGCCAGAATCAATGACATCTTTAACAATAGGCAAGATAAAGGAAGTAAGTCTGGTATATCATAAAAAGGCTAAGGCTGCTGTATGGCTTTCAACAATGAGAAAAAAATTAACACTTTGCAAGCTACATGTATTAAAGGCCCTGTAATAACAAATGTTAAATGATTAGTAAAAAGAGAATGCTAGTAGCCTGATTGAGGATTCAAGTACAAAATAATTAATGAAAGACAAATTGAAATTGATATACAGGCAGCAGCAAATTCAAGTTTTGCATATTGAAGCATTTTGTAATATGAAAACTAAGTTGTACACACTGGTTAATGGTATTTTTATTTCATGTTTGTTAATACAGTTTTAGATTGCATATATACATACTAAAGATATCACAAAATTGAACTTCTCAAGAACAATGCACTTTACATAACTTACAAAAGCTATATATTATTTTTTTGTTAATCTTTGGTGACATAACTCACAAGCAAACTCATTTTATGGAGGGAGTACATGTATTAGTTTAGCTGTGTAACTCACAAGCAAACTCATTTTATGGAGGGAGTACATGTATTAGTTTAGCTGTGTAACTCAAAAGAAAACTAATTTTATGGAGGGAGTACATGTATTAGTGTAGCTGAGTAACTCAAAAGCAAACTCATTTTATGGAGGGAGTACATGTATTAGTTTAGCTGTGTAACTCACAAGAAAACTCATTTTATGGAGGGACTACATGTATTAGTTTAGCTGTGTAACTCACAAGAAAAGTCATTTTATGGAGGGAGTACATGTATTAGTTTAGCTGTGTAACTCACAAGCAAACTCATTTTATGGAGGGACTACATGTATTAGTGTAGTTGTCTCAGCTTATAAATACCTTAACTATGTTGCAAAGTTAGCTAACACTGTATGATCTCCTTAAGGTGGTACCCAACACTTTCACTAAAATAAATTTGGCTTGTTTAATTTTCATAACATTTTGTCAAAGTATTTACTTTGACCTTTAAACAAAAATATAAAAATTTCAAAAAATTTTAACCAACCGTTTTGTAAGAAAAAATTCACTGGTTATCTAGCAGTTTGACAAACACCAATTTTGATCATTGAGAAGCTTAATATTCCTTTTACAACACAACGTAATTATCATGTTTAGCCGACTTTACAGAGTTATCTCCCTGTAGTTTTAGGACCACCTTAAAAAATAATTATATAGTAAAGCATTTTCTTTCACTATTCAGCTTTCTGTGATACTTTGGGTTTTTTGGGGGATAGTAGTTTCTATGGTGAAGTAACAGTTTAAGAGTTTGTGGATGTGGATTTTGAATTGTAGTTAAGCATGTTGAGAAAACTGAACAATTAAAAAATTATAAAAAATATATATTGTTTGGTATATCCTTTCTCAGTATCAATACCCAAGACAAATTAGTTTTGTAAAATTGCTCATATTTTCACAGTAATTTATTATCTATTTATTTAAAGATTTACCTGAAAGATCCAGCTTTCTTTGACAGTGAACCATGTGACCTGAGTACTAACTTACCATATAGAGATGTGGACGAGTTTATGGAAGAAGAAAATAAAATCAAACAGGGATACTTTATTTCATGGTAAGGAACTGTTATCATGGTTATCAAGATTGCTAATGAAATGTTAAGATAAGTTGATTTAGTTTAATGACAATGTGGGAACTTTTCACCTGTGTACAAATGAAGTGGATATGAGCAATTACAATGGCAAATTCAGGAGGGAGAGGGGTCTGGGACCTCCCCTTTTTATGAATGATCAATGTATTTGAATGGGGACATATTCACACCCACCCTTTATCCTGGGTTGGGAACCCAACCTTTTAAATGTCTGGATC